>NC_092521.1:42684397-43377397 GCF_037038585.1 Patagioenas fasciata | reverse complement strand
TTTCCCAGTGGTCTGGGAAGGTAGGCTTCTTGCTTGCTTGTTGTACATGAAGAATATGCTCCAAGAGCCTACTGGAGTCAGTAGGTCTTTTCACTTATTTCTTTGGGGTTTGAAGCAGGACCTTCCTGCTAGCATCTTCCACCTCAGAAGTTAAGATTTTTATTTTTATTTTTAATTTAAGGGTATTTTATTATTTGTATAGGTGGTTTTTTGTTGTTCTTGTTTGTTGGGGTTTTGTTGTTGTTTTGTTTTAAGAGAAGAGAAACACACTTCAGCACACAAAGCAGCACAATCAAAATATTTACCTTTAGAATTTGTATCAGCCATTTCTACATTTCTGTATTATGCAACACAAAGTTATTATGCTAAACATCCCTAAGGACCTTTTGAATGTTATGAATTTACAGAGTTTTAGAATTATAGAAACAGTTGTGCCAAATAATCTTGTACTGAACCATGAAGGAAACTTGCATTATTCGATATTCTCTTAAGGGTCTCATTTGTTAATGAATCTTTACTAAGGTGAGGAAAACACCTTGGAAAACACCTACAAATATAATTGTAATATCACATCTGAGTGTGCAGGTGTATCTCTTCACAGAATATTTTAATCTATTTTTCTGTGAACAATTAATTTGTCAAAAATGTGATTTCAGTTGGATATGACCAAATTTATTCACCAATTCAAGTAGAATTCAGTACATAATTTAAAGAGAAGAAAAGGAACATTTTTTAAAATATAATGTCAAAACATTTCATGATGACATTTTATGAACAAAATATTTTGAGAGAATGACATGCCTCACACTGACAGTGAAGGCAGAGGTGTGGGTTAGAGAGTGCCAGATAAACTTGACTATGTAGAGTGAAATGTTGACCTGTCTGAGTGTGGGACAAGGACTGGGCACAATGTCATGTGAAGGAGGCAGCCAGGGCAGATGTCTGGAGAGTGTGAATGCTCACAAGTAAATCCAGAACACCTGCCAAATACTATGGGTATTAATTTTGGCTACTTGTTTTATCAGATGATCGCAGATGGAAGAGCTGTCTGCATAGACTGGACATGGATTTTAATTCAGCAAGAGCTCTTTGTGGGACACATTCAGATCATGAACCTGAGAGTTATGGACTTAAAAAAGACACTGAACTAAATTTAAATCTCCCCATCTGCATTTACCACTTCTAGCAGTGGTTAGATTTCACAACCAGATTAGAGTCCAAGGTAATTCCTGAAGTCACTTAAGGTTTTAGGCTGAGATATTATCAACACTCATGAAACTATAACATATTTCAGGTGGACTACTGACGAACTAGTAAGAAGCTTTACTAGCAAGACTCCTAAGCTTGACCACTGGGTTGGGTTTTCCAAATATTGGCTATATCTTTCTATGGATGATGAAATTCCACAATACAAGACACACCAACAATGTATTCATTGCCTTACAGTCAGTAATACTGTGGATCTTCATCAGCTTTTAACTGGCTGATGAGTTTGGATTGGTGCCCCAGCTTAGGGAGTCATCCTCTGGCTTTGATTCCTGTGCAGAGCCAAGAAAATCAGATTTACATGGGATGGCCAAAGGCCTTAGGAGCTCTAGCTAAAAGAGTTCAACTCTCAAGTGGGTGTAGGTTACAGATTCTTTTATAATTCATCAAGTTTGTTTTCCAAGAACCAATATCTTGGTGATTTCACACAGAAATTCTTATAACTGTGCATTGAGTACCTGTTATTTTGTTCCTTTCTCCAAGAGGGTTGCTCTATCTTTAGGTGAATGAACTACAAGTTCATGTAAAGTTGATACCCTGAGCTGCAGGTCTAGGAGCATTTCTGGTACTTTTACTCCCTGGAAAGCTCACAGAGATGATTGGATATGAACTTTAGTCAAGGCAAACCCACAGGGGTCAGCTGAGGAAACTACTGACTGAAATACGTCATGCTGCCTACGAAATATGGATCAGTATCAACACGTTGTGCGAAACCTATCTAGAAGAAATGCTAGAATTTCTCCTAAATTTGACATACGATCATGGAAACAACTTGTCTAAGGACAGGACTATCTATTCCTTAAAGCTTCTGAATTGCAAGTAAATACCTTTCTAAAGTACACTTTTAAAATACTTTAAGGCTCTATAAGCAGCTCATTGGTGAAAGAGGATAATCAGTCATAATTACTCCTTATAGCTTTTAAATAAGTCATCATCAACTTCAGTATGTTTTAATTTGACCACCTTAGATTGCTCTGTACGAGCAAGAATCCTCAGATAAAAATTTATTGAATCTGACTCAAAGGCACTTTCTGAACAGATCTTCCTTATTTCCAAACGGTAGATCACGTGGAAGCTTTGTATCTTTGCTGGCTTAGAATGTCATAATTAAAGCCAAAATCATATCTCTATTCTGGCAAATGAAACATGAATAACATTTGGAAAAAATACACAGCTTTTTCATATTCATGCCTAACTACATGCGGGTACTTTTGTGGCCTGATTCTATGAGTATCTATGCCCTTTGCTCACATAGCAATAGTAAAATTAACTATTGATATCACTGTTCTATAGCAGTGCAGGCATGATCGCAGTGTTTGGCATAGAATTTCATTTAGCCAACACTTATCAAAAGCAGAGGTTTGTTTAAAATTGCACCTGAATGGTGTTTGCAGGAAGATAAAATAAGGTGTTGCATTTGTATAAAATATTTTTATTTAGCCCTTTTTCCTTTTTCAAGTTCTGTGAACAGATTTTGATTTTTGCTCTTTTTCTAGTTAATTGAAATTAAATGCTAAGCGTGTTATGCAACATATTTCTGTCTGTGAAATGTTCATGAACTTTGACTTCATCTTTCACAACTCACTTATTATACATGGCGTACAGTGTGCAGTTTGTCATTTAAGTCATATGCTGTTGCTCCTCTTTCCTTATGGCATGACCAAAACTCTAGAAGCTTTAGTGAAAAATAACCATATTGGTATGCAAATTTCCTTATTCACACATGAATATGGGGGGGAGAAGCTGCATGAAGAGCAACTATTCAAAATATTTGTGTGAGTGTCTATGTATGGCAGAAAGCCAACAAAAGCAGGGACAAATATATGTGACTCAGCAAATGATTTCAAATTTGTCAGCATTTTCGCAAGTCAGTTCCTTGCTTCTTGTGCTACTCTTTTTAATACAAACTAAACCTAAATTTTATACCTTTGAGACTCAGTGATGGAAAAACAGAAGCATTGAGTCAGTGTGTCAGTCCACCTACTGGCTTTGGGAACTGGTTTGAACAGTTGCCCATATAAATGGCCTTTCTTTGCCATTTTGCGTCATCTCCAGCAGGTTCATCTCCATAGCTACCATTGATTCAGAATTTTGTTTATAATTCAAGCTGTTGGACTAGAAGATGAGATCAGTAACATTTGATCTGAAGAAGCTAACTTGTGACTAAACATTGAGTCAAGCCTAAATGTAGTCACTCCTACTATTAATACTATGAAAACAGCGTAATTATGCCATGATCAGGCTTTATTTTCTTCTATCTGGACTAGGGATGAACCTAAAGGACAGAAAGGACAGCCACAGGATTCTCCCCTTTTTGCACACATTCATGAGTTTTTTCAAGCCATCTATTATGGGATCCAATTTACAAGTTGCAGAGGGAAAGCTATGAAAGAACTCTAATTATCCTTTCCTCTTCCTCACATCCTTATTGACAAAGCCAATTTAATAACTAGATGACTGGTTGCCAGTGCCTCTCTTGACTACAGATTTTTGAAATATTCATATGTCCCTATACATCTGTCTATATAGCACAGCCTGCACAGTCCTTTTGTAAGTGACATTTCATGGTGAGAATTATGCCAGCACAAAATCATATGACTTTATGTCTGCTTCAGTGACATTAAACTCATAGTATATGGTAGTGAATGATAAAAAATGTTTTTCAGGAGTTCTAGTCTCATTTTAAAATTTATTTCTAACTACATTTATTTCCAACTAAATAATTCTAATTTATTCTAACTGCATCAGACTGAGTTATTTGCCAGATCTGTCTTACGTGTTAGATATTTTCTATTTGTCTCTGATTCAGAAATACTGTGAGAGCAGCATCTCTCCTAGTGTTTATAATTTTTTCCCCCTAGGTTCTGTTTAATTCATGAAAATGGAGTGGTAAAAAAATGAAGAAAGACAAATGGAGAAAAGTAACCTCTATTTCATTGAAAAGCTTTCAAACCAATTCACTTGAAATTTTGGACAAAGGTTTGACATAACTCAAAGAAATTCAAATGAACAACTGCATTAATGTAGGAAACATGCTGATCGAAGATAAATGACAATAATATTTGTGCTATTATCAATACTTACTTAAGCTCCTGAGAGTTAGCAGCCATAAGGGATTTTAATGTCTTGTCAGCTAATGGGCACCCAGAAACACTGAAAAAAAGAATGATGTGTTTTACTAAAACAGATTTTTTTTTTTTCTTCTTAAAACACCAACCTCCGGTTAACCTATGACTTAGAATGGGAAACAAGAGATGCTGAAATATTTCCTCCTACCAGTGGAGGAGCAGCCAATATCAGGCTATAGTTCTTAAATTACTGGAAAGATATACAGTCAGGACCAAAGGTTTCTAAGCCCCTGTAAAGCTTTGCATGGGGAGGCAGTAGTACACAGAGTCCTTCATTTATATTCCCTATGTGAAGGGCAGGTAGAGCATCTGGTCCACATGCCTGGGAAAAGGCAGAAACTGCTTCCATCCTGCTCCCAACAGGAAAGTCAGGAAATTATTGTTTCAAACCCTAGGTTGACAGTAGGCTATTATGAGGACAATATTTAGCATCCTCAAGTTATGTTAGCCAATCTATGAATTTCAAAGTAATTCATAGACATATCTGGAGAAATCACAATACAATTTCATGAATGAGAATCTGTCCAGACAGTGCTTGTCCACTCAGGGAAACAGAAACTTTACCAAATGGCTTATCTACAGGTCTCTTCTAAGAGATGAAGCTACAGTAATAAGCATTTGCTCTTTAACTCCATCAGTCTATTGAGCCCAGATGTCTACAAAACCAGGAAAACCAGCTACATTTCTGTATTGATTTTTTTCTCCAAATTACTTTTGAACACTTATCAAGGATAAGTATAAAAAATGTTGAGAGATTACAATAGCTAAAAGTAGCTCTATTTCCTGCTTCAGGCTTCCTGTTGTTTCTTACCTGCGGTGTGAGGCATAGTTTCCTGTTACATGACCGCTACCGTCACATCCTGGAGTTGGGCAGCTATGCAAAAAAGATGCAATGAGAAATTAGAGTGTGTATAACACACCGCATAGCTCACCCTACCCTGCTGTGAAGTACGTAATAATCTTTAGGGCAATCACAGTCTTCATTATGCATCTCAACACTATCATGACACTACAGAAAACTAGCAAAAATTCTATGACATCTCTAGTTTTAGTTGAAACAGGTGGAAAAAAGTTTTCCTCTTTCCACCAAATCTTATTTTTAATCTAATAAGGTCAAAACATTTTTTTTTTTTTTTTTTTTTTAGTCTATATAATGTGACATCACCATGTTTTGTGTAGACTTTTTGGTTATGACTTGGGTTCTTAAAGGACAGTTCCATTACTGATAACAAAAATTCTTAAATTTTAGGGATGAAGTTTCTGATCTGACCTACTGTTTAACACTGTCCAGAGAACAGTTATGACCAAAATAATTCCCTTGACTTCTGACTAAAATAAGGCACCTTCTTCAGAAACACATAAAATCTTTATTTGCTGAGATAAGTGAGAAGTGAGGTACTACAGCTGCTTGCAGAACAGAAAGTATGTCAAGGTAACACAGCTGAAGTTCAGAATGAGCACGAAAGTTTTCCAAGGTGTTTCTCAGCAGAACTGAGAGGTGATACAGAGGTGATATACATTTAACACAACAAATATGTCCCTGGAGAAGATGTTATAGCTTCTGTTTTTCCTCAGCCTCTTTTCAGTTCTGGCACTGAACTAATTTATCAAATTGGGATACAGTCCTCTGCAAAAGGGCGAAGATATCAAGAAATGTAATTGGGGGATGGAGGATGGAGGGAGAAGGGGCAGGTGAATTAAGTATACCTTTCTACAGCATTTTACAACACTAACATCAAAACTTCAGAGTCACCTTATGAAGGGTTGTGTCTTCTTTCACTGGGCTTATGGATAAGAGAGGAAAGCAGAAACTGTACAAAGACTTTTAGCTGACACTCCATAGTAATGAATAGGGATACCTGAGATCCTCACCTGGCTATGTTCTCTGAGCTGGCAGAGACAGTGCTAGAAAGTTTTTCAAATCTCTAAAGAAACCTTAGGAAGACGTTAGCCTCATTTTCACAGCCCATTTCAACCTGGGCAATGCAGTTATGGGCAAGAGAATCAACATGGAAAAATAGAAAGCATATGCTAGGATGTGGCATTTATAAATTAGTTCACTGCAATATGTTGGGAAATTTTTCTCTGCAAGTGCTTATGTCATTTTAAAAACTTCCTCATGATGGAGCCACCTGTATTGAATTGTTCTGTATAAGTCCTGAGTTCAATTGGATCACAGAAATGCAGTCTGATCCCTATATTACCTGTAGATTTTTCTAATAAATTAAAACTATTACGTATTCAGTTTTCTGGACAGCTGCATTTTAGACACTTGTTTCTACTCATTGTTTAAAAATAATACAATAAAACCACTATACACTGTTCATTGTCCTAGTAAATACTCTGGGTATTATTACTTATTTTTTTCAGGCATCTCAAAACAGGTCAATATCACAATGGAATAAATATTACAAAAGGAAAGCCACTAGTCTTCAGCAAATAAACTCTTGGTGATTTTTTATGCATTTGTTTTAGAAGGGACAAAACAAATCTGACCTGTAGCAATTTAGGTCATGAACTGCAACTGCAGATAAATTGTGGAGAGTAGACAACATGCAGACTGCATGGTACAAGCAGAAAGCGTCACACTTTGCAGCAGCTTGCCTCAGGGAAATGTAATTTCTAGAAACAGAAGTGGATCTAATTGATTCAGTGCCTCTGAGTTTGCATAGCAGGACACAAGGTGACAGGATGCAGCTCACGTTTATAGGTGAGCCTACAGTGACACATTAGGGACTGTCATCACTAAGCAATACAGAGCACACTTTATACAAGACCTACTCTGGTCTGGGACAGGAAGAAAAGTACACTAAATGATTGCAAACTCCTAGTTGACTACTGCAGTGGAAACATTTTATGGATATAAAAAGGTGTTGATGTGAATCCGAAAGGTTTTGAAAAGAGCCTAGATGGGATTTTGAAAAGTGACCTGTGTTATGAGCTGACTGGGACAATTTTAGTGAAAGAATTCTAAACTGAAACATGCTGTTGCATGCAGAAAGTTTGAACAGAATTTTCCTGTTTTCTTTGCAGTTTTAGATAGTAAGGTTTCCAAGCTTAAGATGGAGCAAATGAATCTCTCTACTTGGGAAAAGAGTATTAGCCTGTCCTCCCAGAGTGTGTATTTGTGCATCCATTGGATTTTCAGCAGGACAGAATAACTCTGCTTTGAAGGAAGCAGATGAAGGACTTGAATATGGATTTCATACAGGTTGGAAACCCTGGAGCAGCTCCTGTCTTGTGATTTATCTTTTTACGAACTTTGTACATTTCCCTTCTGAGAAATCCTCAGCACTTTCTCAGTAAACTCTCAACAGTGAATCTATAATGACGATTAGTTTATTTAGTTATCTAAGCATTAGAACAGCCTATCTGTAGCACACTACAAAACTACGTGTTTTGTAGAAGGAGCTGTTGCCCATTTGTTACCTGTCTATCTGAGGAATAAAGAGTCATACCTGGTGTGACATTAGTCACGAATCTGTCCAAATCCCCAGGCCTACCTTGGCTAATTTCAGCTCCAGACCTCATGTCTACTCCATTGCATAGACATAACAAGGAGCTAACTGCCTGTAGTGAAGTGTCATGCAAGTCTCGCTGCTCAGCTGCTGCAAATCTACTCCAAATCAGCACTCAGAGCAATGGTATAGCCAGTCTTTAGCAGGGCAGAGGAAAATATGGCATTTTTTGTGACTCACGTGATGAGTTCCTTTTTGAGATCTCTTGAATGGAGCTTGGGTTTAGGACTTGGTATGGAGACTTCTCCTGGATACTTCTTTTCCTCCATGTTTTCTGGAGAACTTACTGGATCTTTCTGAAATATGAGATGAGAATGTGACAAAAGGTTTCACTCTTCGTGACCCCCCTATATATTCAACAATTTGCTGTGGCAAGAAGGGAACCTCTTGGAAAACATTTTTTAAAAGGTCTTAAGAAACAATAGAGAGAGATTAAGAAAGTTTAGTGTATCACAGTTTCGGGTTCTCATAGGTAGACTTTTAAAAACATTGTGGAAGTATTTCTGAAGGCAGATGCTGGCTTAAGCCATACATAGGGAAAAATGGAGTTTGATATATAAAATGGTGATAAAGGCCAAAGAAAAATACATGGAGAAAATAAAGGTAGTTGTTGAATCGAGCAAGACTTCAGCCATTATTTTTTTTGTTTGTTTGTTTGTTTTGTGCCATTACATCACCGAGTTTTGTATACAGTTGAAGTGAGTACCGTTGCACTGTGAATTACAGAATTTAAAAAAAACCCAAACCTATTTACATAAACATATGTAAATGCAAAGCTTTTTAGGTCTGTAGAATGGAATGACTTCTTATTCAAAAGTAGATTCTTGTTAAAGTAAAAAACATAAAAACAAAACCACATTGAAATTTTCTTAGTGACAGATTGCTAAGAGTAATTCTTGATTTCTACTGTTTGTAGATTAAAATCATCACTGCTACAGTGCTGTTTGGTGGATGATGTGGGCCATAAGCATTCACTCCCTTGGGAAGGTATTTTTGAAATTTGGAGTCCTGAAAGGAAAATGTTTTTGTTTTCTGAAAAGTCTTCTTTGATCACTTCAAAATAGCTTGGTTTATACTGTTTTGAGAATTAATGCCTTCAATTTTTATTATTTTTATGAAAGATAAGTACTTCTATTCTGGAAGGATGCTCTGTGGATATTATATCATTCAAGAATTCTCCAAAGCCCATAGCATCAATTATCAAATTTCTATTAATCCCTTCTGGGGCTTCATGTTGGTTTTGTGACTCTGTTCCAGCGCTCAGGTATCACCCAGAGATTACCCTCTGCAGGAGCAGATACTGCTACCTATGTTTGAGAGGAGAATCTCCCAGCTCCTGCTAAACTTATGGGGCTGGTGCCATAGAAACTCTGGGCTTGTACAGCTGACGAACATGCCAGGACAGAGAGGTAAGGATGTCTGCAGAGCTGTTAACACAGAGCGGAGGGCTGAGAAGAATCTGGACTGAAAATGGAGATTCTGCCTAACGGGACTTGTAAGCTCCGCGGGGGTGTTTCTTCTGATAAAGCTTCCATATGGTCTTCAATTCTGGCAGCTCATCTTTGCCTGTTTGGAGACTGGATCCTCAATATGACTTCCTTCTGCTTTCTGCTGCTGGCTACCTACTACCTACTGAAACTCACACTACACATACGTATAGAACCCATGCCATATTATTGCTATATCAATTACTACTGATTTTTGAAACCACATTTGTGGCGTTAGTTTGTTTGGGAATAATCTAATCTGCTATAAATATAGAAAGCAAAAATATGTATATTCAGCTTTTCTAAGTACTCTTTCATAGTAATTATTAAATAATTATTTTAAATCAAAAACCAAAAACCCAAACCAACGACAATGAAACCTCAAATGAACAAAAAAAAAATCCAAAACGAAACCAAAAATCAACCCTGATATATTTCAGGCTTTTAGAATTTCATTTCTAGTGCAAAACTTCAGATAAGGAGTAAGAGATAAAATTAAAAATAATGAAAGGTATTGTTAAAGTGCTAGAACAAAAATCATAAGTAGTTGAAAGTCCTCCAAACATGGAAACTAAAATGCTAAAAAACAAAAGTGAGAAAACTGATGTCAGCTTTGTTCAAGATTGAAGAAACCTCAAAAACTGTTTTCTAACATTGAGTTAAATCCTGGTTCCAGTGACATAGGAGGGTGTTTTGCCACTGCAATCGCAGAATGGGGATTTGAGTTCCTGACTCTGTCTACAAGTCTTTCTCATATACATGTAAATGCAGGCTCATACAGGGATCATCACCACTGTAAGTCACTGTAAAATCAAAAGCTCTCAAAAGAAGCAACAAAGTAGCGACCATCTGTTACCAGCTGGAGGGGTTCAGATGCCAAAATAACTTCAAAAACCACAGGTACAATGTTTTCCACTTCATGTAATAGAGGTTGAAAAAGGCTGGCTTATCAGCTTCCTCTCTGACAACTAACTCCGACAGGCTACATCTGTATCACCGAACTGATGACCAGTGTTGTGTTTCTAAAAATTTAGTGCATGCCTTAGCTGGGTCCTAACTATGTATCAAGACCAGGCACACATCAGCCTCTTCCACTTCTTGTCAAAGGTACAACTGAGAGGAGCCTGGACCAGAGGGTGGTGGAAAGACCACTCTGGCACTCTACTGGAATCCTGAGCTGTGTGATGTACATCAGGATGCACCTATGGCAAACAAGAATAGACATAACTGTTTGTGCTGCAGGGCATATTAATATTTTTCTATATATAGCTTGTGTTCTTTATCTCAACTGAAAGATATCTCTTGATCTTTTAATAGTGATGGACCAGAGACTTGTGTGTGTGACTATTCATCATGTCACTGTCTGAAACCTGCTGCACAGAGAAGACTGATTGAGAATTATACATATAAAGGCTCGACAAAATTCCAGACATTGCACTTCACAGCTTCATTTAATGATGTTTTACTGAATCATTTAACAAAAACAAGACCGCAAGATGAAGGCTTACATGAGTAAATCTACAGACATAACTATAACTGACACTAGAGGGTTTAGAATGGAAATGTTTTCATTTTCTATCTTGGAAATAATATTTTTTTTTCAAATTCTAACTGTAAATTTCCTGAAATTACTTACTAGGATTTGTAATGTTTTTAAACCAACAGCTATACACACACATACACAAACTTCTACAATTTCATAATAACTGCTCCTCTGAAAAAGAAAAATCTAATAAGGATTAAAGTGCGTATGCAGTTCATTTCCTGTGTAACATCCTTTAGTATATTTCCCAGGAATGAGGGAGACATACAGACATTTAAACAGGTGATTTCTTCAGCATTGTCTTAGCACCTTGTGGAACAGTTGGTATTATTCAAGCAGCGTGAAATCTTCAGATGTGCAGAAGCTGCAAAAGGAAGATAGTTCAAAGGGAATGTAGGAAAAGAAATACCAAAATTCTGCCTTTCTAAGACCTTACATCAGTGCATGTGGTACAAAAGGGGCTGTGTCTGTCTGAAATGAGTAGATCAGACCTAAAGACCAAACGTTTTTTCATCCTCCATGCTTACGACTGAGCGTACAGCATTGTGCCTTGGCTTATGTTCTTCTCCAGTGATTTAGCTTTAGAGGGAGAGCTAAGCACCCTTAGCACTTCCCACTTTTGGTGATGATCATTACAGCTAGTCCAAACCTATGTATAATTTTTCCTTTTCTATTTGAATGGATTTATAACCTAGTGCTATTAAAATTATGAAGAATTCCAGACTAAAAGAAAAATCAGAACCAGCCCAATGGGTCCAAACACTACTTTTTTCTGCAAAGAGCATGTGTGCATTCATGCATGCACACTACAGAAAGCAAGCAAGCAATGAAACTCCATTAATGTACAGATGGAAGTTTATATTGATTTCAGCAAAGACCAGAACATAATGGTAACATGAATAACAGATGATAGCATCTGGCACTTTTAACATTTTTAAGCCCTGAAATCTTTGGAGAACTGACAGCTGAACTGACAGCTCTAGTTATTTCTCGGCGTTTTCCTTTTGGATTCAGGTTTTTTGGTTGTTTGGTTTTTGGTTTTCTTTTCCTTTTTTTTTTTTTTTTTTTTTTTTTTTAAAGGGGCATCTGGACAGGCTATTTTGCTAAGAGAGAGAGACACAATATTTTCTGGAAATTACCACAAAAATTAAGCAACTGTTGTGCATATGAACCAGTTAACAATGAATTAGAAATAGATATAATCAGTAATTTTCTTTGCATGAGGATAACTGCCAGTCTTCGATTTGCAAAACTGAGCCTCTGGCCCTGAGAGCACTGGACATGTCAATGCTCCCTGGGATGGCAAAAGCTCACAACAGAGATATGGGGCCAGATCCTCAGTTAGGGACAAACTGCACAGTGTCAAAGCACCAAGTGCAAGAGGTAAGAGTGCCTGGATGTGGATCTTTATGTCCTGTAGGTAGTCTGCTGGTGCCTCCAGCTTCCTGTGCCAGTAAGGGACAGGGAAAGAGCCAGCCACCCATCACAGCCTTGGATGTGGAGGTGCTCCTGCCATGGCTCTTTTGCTGAGCTGAGGTAGCAGGAGGGAAGAGGAGTGACAGGACAGGCCCCCTGCCAAGTTTGTGACACTGATTGATCTCCTGCAGCAAGGTGGGTCTCTCAAACCTGGGTGTACTTGCTCGTCATGCCACATGAACAGGGAAAAGCCTGAGCCCTCAGCCTACTGCCTTGTGTCAAAGCATCACTAAAACCTTGATAAAGGGGACGTGCTCTCATTGCTGAGGTAATGAGCATCATCAGCCCCACAGAGGGCTCTTCAAGACAACCCAGCTGCAAAGAAATGATCTTCTGTGGTACAAGCTGTTTCAGTGGTCACATTATGATAGACAGCCCAGTACTGACAGATTTTTTTTTCTTCATACAACTAAATTATCTTTTCGTTTGCAGGTATTTTTGGAACTGGAGGCCTGGATCTCCTAACCTCAGCCCTAAATAGATTTAACACTGTCTATGTCTTCTTGAAGTTACAATTTTGATATTTGAACAAAAGACAATTTTGTAATAAATATAATGTTCAAATGTTGTTATTTGATATATAAAACGAAATAGGGAGAAAAGGTATTAGAAGCCACGTGAAAACCCCAAATTGGGACATCTCTTAGTCTGCTTCAAAAAGCTATCACTTGTGTATGTTAATAACAAGATTCTGCCTAATTAGTCTTTAAAGGTGCTGGTGGTCCCTTCCTGATTTAAGAAAAATACAAGCAATCCGTATTCTGACAGTCAGACTCAAGAGAAACAAAACAAACAACAAACAAAACAAACAACAACAAACTCGGCTGCAAAATAGAATAAGAAAGACAATAGAAGATTGTGCTGCCTTCTTGCAAAGATAAGATAAACAGACATGAAAGAGCAAAATAGAAACAAAACCGAAATCAAGACAATCATCAAGTTCAAAGTGGCAGTCTAGAAGATTAGCCATAAAAGTTGGAAAAAAGTATTTGCTGAAACTTTGCTTGCTCATCTTTGTTCCCGCAACTGCATTTTCAAGTTTAGGTTTTTATATTTCCTCAGACAATGTGAAAAGGGAAGACATGTCTATACTCTGGTTTTTTCTATGCTCTGTCCATATCAGATTAAAAATACCACAATTGGTGGAAATGATGTACGTATCCTCTTGTGTTATTTGTTGTAATCAAAACCTCCAAGAACTTGTAACAATTTTCTATTTCTGAATTTGTACCCTCAGACTGTCTTCTGGACCACTGGACCCACTAGTATGATATAAGACTTACTGACAGAAATCTATTGAAGTATGTTAAATGTAAAATAAAAAGTTTTCCACTTGAAGAATATTACAGGCAATGTTCTAAGCATGCGTTTAAATGCTTAGACAATGACTTATGTAGAATTGTAAAGTGTGGGTGTGGAAAATTATGTTTTGTTTCAACATGAAATAAACTTCCTTGGTTTGTTTTTGTTTTGCTTATTTTGTTTGGTGTGTTGTTTTGTTTGTGGTTGTGGTTATCTTCTCCTCTCCCCTTCCCTTCCCCCCCTGACCCAAGTGATCCCTATGTCATTCGGGTATACGTGCAACAGGACTGAGCCATTAGGAATAAAATTTAGAAAATACTCTCTAATGGCGGATACCTTTGATTTCCTTATCTTAGAGATTTCTAGGCATTCACAAGTAGGCTCCGAGAGCAAGATTTTTTGAAGTGAGTAGAGTTTCTTAAGCCACATCTGAGAGGGCATTAAAGCCAGCTCAATGTTCACAAACCTCTATCTGTGGAAACTGATTCCTGGATTGGTCATCCCAAAGACCATTGTATGACCACTCATCCAAGGGAGTCACTCAGAAACTGAACAAATACCTCTTTTTCTTCTTCTTTTCTGCCATGGGATTTGCTGTAGTTGATGGGTGTATCCCAGCCTTCCTGTTCACAAAGAGCCTGGTAGAAGGCTGCATTTACCAGGATGCTGCTTGTTTTGAAAGGAGAAGAGGAAGGAGTGGGAAGTGCTGTGCTGGAAGAAGTGAGAGGCATAACTTTGTCTTGGCTTCGGTTCTTTTTCATGCTCAAATCCAGAGTGCCATTTTCATCCACTTCTATCTCAGCTCCCTGACATGCAACAGGAAACAGAGACATGTTTAGATATGGACATGGTGAGGCTGCAGCATAACCATGTGGTGCTTTTAAAGGATAAATATAAATGCACGCTTTTATTTAAATTTATCTGAATCTAAAACCAGCTTTTCGATTTATATCAGTTAATGTCCAACTCTTAGGCAGACTTAAGAGTAGCTTCGGTAATGGTATCCCTGCATCTCAGCTTAAACATAGTAAGTAGAATTTAAATAAGATGCCTCTAAATCATAACCTATACACCCTAAATCTAGTTTTATTTAAAAAAAGTTTAGCTTTAAATCTTCTTGATTTTTTTCACTCTTACAGAGAACTATGACCCCAATTCACAGTTAAAAGCATTAATGCATTGTTTAGGTCATCAACAGCATTACTAGCATACATCCTCCCTTCCCCCCACACCCCGGAAATATTACAACATCTGCATCATGTGGGAGAGGAGGAGGGGGGAAGAAATATGCCTAAAAGAATCACAGTAGGATAAATTTTCACTATGGTTTTGTACATCACCTAAGATGGCATATTGCCTTAATCATAGTTTGACTAGGTGAAAAAGGCACAGGTCTACACTGACAGCATTAGGCTGGGAATCACAGGAGGAACTTTAGGAGGTTCTCCCTGATGGAGACCTTCAGTGTGAGTTAAAAAAGCCTTGCTACCTGGGCAAGTATAGCAAAGAGCAGCCTCTGATTGCAAGGGCGTGTGCAGTTTGGGGAGAGACTCAACTTCTCTCTCCACGCTGGAGTTTAAGACTAGCCAACAGTTTCTAGAGTTAAGTAGGGGAAGAGGTGAAACAGGTGGCTTCTGGAGAAGCACTTGATAGTCTAGTTCTGTGTGTTGCCCTGAATAAGACGGAAAACATTCAAAGACTACAGAGCTAAATAACAATGTCATAGATCTACACATGTAGAATGCTGTAATTAACACTGCTCTGTGTCTTCTTATTATTGTCATCACTACTATTTTTTATTTATGCGACCACAAAGCTCAAATGCCACTTGGGAATTTGCGGCTAGATATGTTAGGTGTTATATAACTGTAGGAGACAGTTGTATAAACCCAGATTGAGACTTCCCACCTTGAGCAAAACTAAATCCCTAGTGAAAGCAAATCACCTAGGCCCTCTTTTGCAAATGGAAATGAGACAGGTATGTCCAGGGGGCAATTTTTTCCATCCTCCTTAGACCTCTTGGGAAGAGATGAGTCACTGACAGAAAGAGTCCCATTCTCTTTCTTTCCATTAACTATTGGTCAGTCATTTAATGAATGAATATAGGGCAATGAAACTTCTCCTTGCTTGAGGACCTTAAAAGTAGGTGTGATTAAACAAGACATTCTTCCTTTGTGCTGAAAGTGTGACATGGCCACCATGGTTGAACTGAAGGCACAAAGCTTCCTTCATGCAGCCTTGTCTTATACCACTGCCAGTGATCACTCATTTAAAGGTAAAATGTGCCTGATAAAATATTTTTAATCAGAAGGAAAATGTTGGTAGAAAATGAAGATTTAGGGCTCAATGATCTCACTGAAGTATCCTGATGCCGTTTTGTATCCATGTGCCTAAGACAGATGCCTACCTAGACTGAAGCACAAACAAGCCATCTGCTTGCCCCTGGTTCAGAAACTCAGGCACTTCTTATGTTTGCCTTTCCTGCATAGCAAAGTTCACATTTTCAATCATACAGCTTAAAGAGAGAGATGTTTTATTATATTTATGGGAAGTAAATACACTTCTAATATGTTCATACTAAGACGCTTTGGTTATATCTTTCTACCCCTTTTTAGTAAATAGTTTAATCTCCTGTGATAGTTTTAAGCCCTGAATTTGACAGTGCAGCTTATCCTGGATAATAACTTAGTAACCACAACATCTTATGCCATCTGTATAATATCAAATACATTTTTATACCAGCATTAATAAACCTTAGTTACAAAAATCCAAGATATTAACTATATCAGTGCCAAGCACACACTCCAGGATCTGACAATACAGCTCTGCCATGATCGCCTCAGTGTTTTTTGGCTTCATAGTTGATATGTAACTATAGCAATGAAACAGAGCTACAGTAATCAAGTTTAATGACCAATGTAAAGTAAAATGCTAAATATTGTAGTTGCTGACATTTTTCATAATAAAAAAACTTGGGTTAAGTCTGCGCAACCAACATTCACATAAAATTCCAGACCTCTGTGACAGATGGCTTAGGAAAGGAAGCCATGTGACTGGGCTGCAGTAGTTTTATAGTGCAAAACCCATAAATAGTGCAGATTCTCTGTCACTGACACAATATCAACTACTCAGAAGGCAACAGCAATAACAAAAAGGACCAAAACAAATCAAAGTCCACTCCTCAATGAAACTGGATATGGAAAAATATCAGGAAATTTATTGTCTTTGAGAAACAGATACCATTAGCTGCAACAAGGAGCTCTGGGTGATAAACAGAACATTTACTAACGCGGATATTTAAAGGTTCCTCAGCACTTTCCTGAAATTCACACAGGAGCTGGGTTGTCCAACATGTACCTAATTCTGATCAGGGAAGGCTGGGTTGTGTGCTTGTGAAGTAGTGTACAGATGGGGTTTAAGTGAGCTCGCAGATGCACACAACAATTAAATATAGTCATGGAAAAATAGCCCCTCTTGCCCATCGCAGGATGGATCACACGTTTACAGCATGGCTTTTTATTCAGATGGTATAAAAGAGCTATCACTTTGCTGCCTTCAGAGCAAACTCCAAATGGCAGAGCAAAAAGAGAGGATAGTCAGAGATATTGCTCCAGTTTTCATTCCTACTCTCATCCCACCCTCCTCTCAATATGTCTCCTTTGCTTGTTTTACCATGTTTAATTTTACATTAATTTTAAAATGGAATTAAAAAGACAAAAATGGCAAATGGCAAAAAAATGCTAGAGCAGAGCTATGACATGCTGACAGAAAATGGCACTTACTATGCTTAGCTCAAATATGTAGAGGCTGTGTTCTCAGTGGAGGCAAGATCTTATTACTGCCGACTCTAGTGCATGTGTGAACAGGCCTGTATTTATCCATTTATCATGACATATTTTAAATATAGCTACCAAAAGAATATAAACTGTTCTGATTCTTCCTTGTAAATGTAAGCAAAATAAGTTTGCAAATGTATCTTGTTATTTCCTAACTTACATGAGTTTGCAGCTATGTAAGTCTTTGGATCCTGATTTTAGTCTTATTTACATTTGCATTTACACTGGTGTAAACCGTGAAAAAAATCCACTGAAGCAATGAAGAAAAATCAATGAGGGTGAGAGAATACACATGGTAATGAAATTCAGGTTACTCTTGTCTATTTCCGCATCAGCGACAGTGTATTCATTCCCACAGGTTTTACAAGCAGCTGGAAAAAGAAATCCAGAGTTAAAAAAAAAAAAAAAGAGAGAAAAATGACTGAAGCATATTTTCTTTATTCCAGGATCTATTCAGTGAAAAGCTAAGGTCCAAGTAGTACTCTGCTATGCATATCTACCTAAAATCAAGACTAATATAAATCTGTAAATCAAAAACAGTCTCTATCCTCTTCAAGTGCTTTGCACTTTAAAGTAAAGCTTTTTCAGCCTCCTTTATTTTATGACATAAATATTACAGAATATTTTGTAGTACATTATTAAGTCTTGTCCTTAAAACTGAGTTACATCAGCTAGGACAATAAAGAATGTTGTTTTTTTGTGACAAATTACTCCTGCAATTTTACGTATCCTTTGGACCATATGATCTGTCACAACATTTAATACTCTGCAGTGTGTCTCCAGTCATGATTACAAGTTAAGCTTTATCTCATGGCTGGGTCAGAAAGAGTGAATTATTGTGTCTGTATGAATCTTATTTCAAACATGTGACCTTAGGGAGATTGTATCATTACATATAAGGGGTTTTGTGTATTCTTTGGCTGGCATCAGCCATACAATTTAATACTAAGTCACAAGAAACATTATCAATGATTTTGCATTACCACTACCAGTTCAGTCTAGTTTGGAAAGCTCAAAAGAACTCCTCAGTTCTGGTATTGGGAGTAACTCTGAAACTACTATCTTGCCATGTATAGGAATACTAATCTAAATGCAATTCCATCCAAAAAAGCACAATCTTTTCTCTTCCCAGCCAATAAAAGTACATGCACCTGATCCTCAGTTCTTCAGGCTTAAATTTAAGCAACTGAGTTCTTCTGCAGCAAATTAAAAGATTAATCTGGGTCAAAATAAGAAAACTTGCAACTGCAACATCTGTGACAAAACCGAAGTCACAGTTTCATCCCAGAGCAATTCACAAATTAAAAAAAGCTAGCCAAGAATGTACTCAAGGAGCAATATGCACAGCAGTATAACTGGATGGTACCTAGTGATATTCTTGGCCAATTTTTCATCCTGTATTTCGGTTTTAAGGTATTTGTAGTGAAGGATTGCCTGACAAACGTGCTGAGTTCTAACTACATTGTAAAAATAATTGATATAATTATCAACATCATCAATATTCAAGAATGGAAACATGACGTATTTTTGTTCAAAACCAGAATTTGAACTTTAAACGTTTTTAGCAAATGTCATTTTTTGTTTTCTTTCAAGTCATAGTGCACATATGCCATTTTGTCTAAACAGGTGGGAAAAACACCAAAACAGTCAACAAAATACTTGGCAAGTAGTAGTGATGAAGATACAGATAAACTGTATTGCTTGCAGATACCTCTGTGATATGTGAATGTGGTGAGGGCTGTTAATAGGGAAGATCCCTGGATGTTGTGATGATGTAGACTTTTACACTGTGCTGGAAACTGCAGGCTAAGCCTTTGAGGGGACTCCTGTTGACTTCAATGGGAACTGAAGGAAGCTACATAAACTGCAAATCAAATTCAACCAGGAGACTGATTTGGGGTACTGACCTCACAAGAACTGGCTGATCAGGATTATATTCAGAGGAACAGTTTACTACAGTCCCAGGTGGACTCTGAATGGTTCAGGTAATGTAACATTGATGTGGTATTAATTATTTTGAAAATGGCATCATCAAGGTATCTGATGATCTTAGCACTTAATGTGCAGCTGATAGATAATTCCTAGAGAAAGTTTAGGATCCATTTTACTGCCAATTTCAGAATAAGTTTTTTTTCTTCAAATTACTTAATTTATAAGTCAATCATTTTAATATTGAGGTATTTGGCAGATCACCTTTGTACATTAGATCTCTTTGGAAGTTTTGCTTACGAATGGATTACACACTGATAGTGTATAATCTTATTTTTCTACCTTTACTATTCACTTTCTTTTTTTTTTTTTTTTGACTTATACTCTCCCTTTTTGACTTCTATGCAAAGATTGTGAGATATATTTGAAAACCTATTAAATTAATGAAATTCTGAACTGTGTTGTAAAAATGACTTTTTCATTTAAGCAGTATCTATGTTTACACAAAAATGGTCAACATTCAGAGTAAAATATACAACTCCTACTAAAAAAGAACAACACTCTGGAGGTCAAGATAAAAAATTTGAGATACAGAAAGATAAACAAGATTACTTCAAGAATACACTTGTGCTAAAAAGTGTTTTGGTGTTTTCCCCACCCATTTAAGCCAGGTGACTCATGCCTTGTGTGAACAGAAAAAATGGCACTGGCTTGAAATGTTTGGAGTTCTGCTTGTAAAACTTAGAAGCACAATATTTTTACAGTTCTGAGAATTGTGTAACATTCAGGGATTTCCTGCAAGTCCAGGAAATCTGCTGTAGTCACACATGCCCTTGCTCTGCCACTACACTACCTCCCACCTGCAAAGTGTCATGGGAGGCTGCCTGATGCTCGTCTAAGAGCAAACATCTTTACAAGTCAGGAGCTTCGATCTGCTAAAGTGTGGAGGATGCTAATCAGGTGTTCCTAGGCAAAGGAATGAAGGAAGGTGGCAAGGGACAGGGCTGAGAGTACGATACTATGGGTCTCTGAACACAGACACCCCACACACGTATTTTCAGACCTGATGAATGTGTCTGCCATCAAGAGCAGAAAAAGGAAATAATTAACTTCCTAGTCCTCTGTTGATGCTACGTTATTTGAGTCCAAAGACTGATTAAATCTCAAAAGAAGTTTTTTATCATCTAAAAATTTGTAAAATAATCTAACAGTTCAACATTTACCTTTGTGGCCGATATCAGCCACAAAACAATTCAGAAACATTGATAAATAGTAGTCTTTGAAAATAGCCTTATTTTTAGCTTCATATTTTAAAATAAGAAAACATGTTTATTGAAGTGAGTCTGTTGATTTATTTCCACATTTTTTTGTTTGAATTCTCTATGATAAAAGTAATAAACAGCCCAAACCAAAGGAAAATGGATTTTCTGTGGTTTTGGCCACCAAATCTGTTTGGGGCTTACTTGTCTGTGTTCTGGCCAGAAGCTAATTTTGATTCTTCTGTCAGATGTTTTGTAGCAGTATGCCCTCCAGAAAGTCTGGCAAAAGTGGAGGCAGGCAGATAGCAAGGTATGCAGGTGATTTTCTTTTAGACTGGATTCCTGGCTGTGAAGAAGAAGTCAGCTATGTGCCCCAAGTGTCCCTTCATATCGTTACTATTATGTTCACTTCCATTCAAACCTTCCCTATGATTTGGCAACTGTGAAGCAGGTATGGAGGAGAAAATCTTTGGGTTATGCCTGGTCCCTTTACTGCTCTTCTCTGGCAAGAAAGGTCTATTGCTGAGGTCAGCCAAAGGCTGCAGCAGCAATTAAATCCAGACATTGGAATCAGTTTCCATTTCCCTGTTAGAAGTCTCTGTTGAAGACTGGTGGAAGCAGCTTTTTGCAGCAGATACCAGGCATGGATCTGTCTTCTGGGAAAGGTTCTGTGAATGATATTTGGGACAAATAGCGCCTGAGTTGCAGGAGATGCATGCTCACACACACTCTAAAGAATCTGCCTCGTGGCACCTCCCTACATCGGCTTCAAGATTCAAGATTCCACAAGCAGAAATCAAAGGCAGCAAAGTAGGAGATAGCACTCTGCGAAGGCCCAAACCTTGGAATATGTAATAAAGCACTGATCTGGTGGTAAAATTAGTGATTCCACACAGAGAATAATTGGTAACATTTAGGCCATGGTCAATGAAGGCTCAACCAAATTGTAGACCAACAGCTGTGGAAGCCACCTCTAGCCGGTCTGGTAGAGCAACACACACTTGAAGAGAAATAGGTCATCTGTCTTTTGGAGCATACATCATGACTTAGAGTCTTACAGCAGAAACAGACCTGCTACTTTGTGTTTTGATAAATATACCTCTTTTCACTCCCCAATGATTTCTTCTCAAGTCCTTGTAATGGCATCCTCTCATCTACACAGAGCTTTCAAAAGTTTGATCGCAGTGGAGCATGTGTGACTTTAATACAAATAATAACAGTGCTCCCACAACCATGGTCATTAGAAAAGAATCTTGTCTATTTTCATCAGCAGTATAATTCTATGTAATGGCACAGAAAATAAGGCTCATAGCTCACACAGTTCCATTTGTAAATCATAAAGATCTGTGAGGAAACGCAGAGCAGAAACCAAAACATGAAAGCCACACAAGCATCTACGATATTAGGCAGCTTTCCATTATGACAGACTTGCCCAGATTATGTCTCTCCAAACACTGTGGTCCTGATTCTCCTCTCTTGCCAGCAGAAAGTAGAATTTTACCAAAGTCAGTTGTTTTTTCCCTCCCTGCACATTGTCAAATTGTCATGAGCTCCAAACACAACAGACTCAATAGGTGTAGTTCTGTTCCATTGCTACGAAAATATCACCTTGATTAATCACATGATTTTTTTAATCAGCCTCCAAAATGATCACTTATGGCAGATTTCAGAGAGAAGAAAATTCCCTTTTCAAACAGATCTCACTAATTATCCACCACAGATTTTTGCTCGATTTCAAATATCCTCCTTTTGCCTTCCACAATACTCCCCCCTTGTATTTAGGGCTCAATTATGAAAAGAGTAACAACATAATTCCCACTATTTATTTATTTTTATCAGAACTGGTCACTACATTACTGAATTTTCTCTGTCTCTCTTCAAAAGAGCATGCAAACAGAAGCCTCCTTTTTGGGGATTTAATGCAGTCACTAACATGAAAGACAGTTTATTCGCACAGTTCAGTAGCTAGCACACCCTCCAGGTTCTTGGACTACCCTACCTTGGCAGACAGACTCTGTGGTTTGCTGGAGAGGATCTCTGCTGCTTCCCTGCAGCGGGTGGAAAGGTTCAGGATAGCAGCAGCTGCTGCTATGTGGGTGTCTTCACTACATTGACCGTAGCTATAAGAGTTGGCATGGCAAGGGCTCTGTGTGTGGGCGCTAGCACTAGGCAGTCGATTAGAAAATTTCACTGGATTTGAAAAATGCTTTGCTGTTGAAGAGAGATTTGATTAGCAATGGCACGTACGAGATTTTTTCCCATTAAATAGTTTTCTTTCTCATGCTACATTTTCATACATTAAAATATTCAAAGAATACATTTAAAACAATTCATTTCCTATTGGCAGTAAGGGTGTGCTGTAAAAATGGCTTCAGAAACATGTTAATTTATTTTTTACCTGACAAATACATATCATTCAACAAAGCATCTGAGGCTTTTACTCAGATTTTACTCATTCTTTACTCAGGCATTAAAAGCAATGATGTCCAAGGAAAGACTGAACAAGTGTTAGTGTGTTATTCATCTGGACGTGACAACACTGGTGGGCAAATTTAATTGTAAATGTATCTTTAAAGAGGCTTCCTCTTGGAACTCTGTTGTTTAAAAAAACAACAGCTACTTGTCCAGTCTTAGCTAAAACAACACTGCTTACCCTGTCTAAATGAATAAATCTGTCTTATGTTGGTTATCATTTGGAATAATACACAGGTACAAAGAATTCAGTTGAGAAATAAAAATTAACAGGTGAACAGAAAAGCACTTTCACAGACAAAAGTGGTGTGTATGGTTCTTCATTTTCTGCTCCATCAGCAGCACTTGCTCTAAAACAGTTAGAAAGAAATCTCTCTGCTCTGGGTTTTGGAGCTTGAGATGTTATTAACTGTTGCAGGGAAAACACAACACCATGATTTCAGCTCTTAGGAAGTAATAATCACCTCTTTTGTCCGTAGCTCTCACAGTGTCCTACAAAGATAAACTAAGCAAAATCCAATTTCTCAGCCTACACCCAGATACACCAAGAACATTTCTGCGTATGGCCATCTGCTCACTCCATAAAGATCTGAGCCCCGAGGCTCTGGATCTCTTTGGATGGAGAGCTTTGGCTGAGTGCATTTTGATACTAAGACCTACACAAGACATTGAAGAACTCTTTCCTCATCTTCCTCAAACTTGGGATGCCTGAAGAGCAATGCTTGTTTGTGTGCACTGACTGTAGCTGAATGCCATATTCAGTTTTTCTAAGTACTGAAGGCATCTCAGTAGAACAATACATAAAAACCTCATGATTAATTTCTGCCTTTCTCCAGTGTAAATGAAAAAGGATTTATTTACCCTGCTGTAAAACTGTAGCACAAGCAAGAGGGTCTACAATTTTAGCAGTTACTACAGCTAACTTCAAAGTATATTTAAAGATAAAAAAGGTCATTTTCTCTTATCAACCCTAAAACATTAAAATAAAAAAAAAAAAGGAGACTATGAAGGGTGCGTGTTTTGTTAACAAATCAAGTTTGTAAGTGCAGAATCCACAGAGGGCTAATGATGAGCTTTTGGCAAGCTACATATTTACATAGAATGCTGAACCAATCACTACATCATCAGCTTCTTATTGCCAACTTTTATATATTTGCATAGTTAAAGCACTCACCTGCCTTTTACTTTCACCTTTCCATTAAAATAATAGCTGCATACTGCAACCTTTGCAAGAACAACAAGCTGTAAACTTCAGCCCTGATATACATTATACATAAATTGCATATGTATGGATTTGCATTTGTATAAAAACATTTCAATCATTCTTTCCTTGAAATGAACCTGTGAAATAGACATACATCTGTGCAAAGAGACAGCTAATAGGGAATATTCAATTTTACAAACAAAATTGGAAAATCTGCCACCCAAGAAGCTGGTAATGAACATATTTGCTTTCATTTGAACAAGTCTATTTTCCAGGCCAGATAAATATCTGCTATTCATTTGCAATTTTAAATAGGGTATTTATATATATACACAAACACATAGATACCTGCAAACATAGACATATATGTGTGTGTGTGTGCTCAGACACAGACAAAAACAAATCTCTAAATATATAAATTTTATAAATATATAAAACGTGTATCATATAGTATCAGAAATCTATTATATCACATTTTATTAGTATATATACACATATAACATTTTCTGCTTTTCTCTTCACCTTACTATAAATATTGCCCTTTGTTGGGATAAATATGATGCAATTTATTTTCATTTTGGTTTTCTTTTACTAGTTTTTTTGTCATGAATAAAAGAAAAAATAACTAAATAATCTTTTTTCACATTATTTTTGATCTGTTTTCTTCTAAACCAAATATAGTGTAATGAAAACCTCCTTTCTTTTTTCTTTTTTTTTTTTTTCTGTTTCTAGCAAAATTGTTTGTTTCTATGAACTAAAGGGTATTATTCTCAATAGAACAGCAGAATCCTGCTGGAGTTTCCCATGCAAGTTATGAAGAACATCTGCAGCATTTGCACTGTGGTATCTCATTTGTAAGGAGTAGCACCTCAGCAAATCCACAAGTGATGCAAGCAGAGGAATCTTGATAACAATTTGTTGCTTTGGATATGTCTGCACTACAAATAGATGTAGTACAGAAATACGAGATATTGAAATAAATTCAATTCAGGCCTGGAAGTAAAGCAGCCAACGCATGTGGTCATCTACCTGTACTGATGCATTTAAAGGTATCTGAAATACCTTTTAAAAACCAACTTGGATTTCTCTGTGCTACAATTCATATTTATTACATGTTCTGCAGACACACTCCATGGGACTTCTCATTGCAGCATCTTATCACATAAGGATACCACTGTTTAGCCAAGGATGAAAGTAACAGATAAGACACAAACAATTTCTTTTCACTCCTCTTGTCCCCTGATAGCTGCTTCTTCTTAAAAAACAAAAACAAAAACGAAAAAAACAACCAAACACACAAGTAAACCTTACAGTGATGATATATAACGTTCTAGCACACTACTTTTAGCCAACTAGTGATTATGTTTAGCGTCCTGGTCACAAGTGTTTTTAAATGCTTCCTACAGAGACTTTTTTTTTTTTTTTTTAAATTTTAGAAGCTTGAAAGCAGAACAGAGATAAAGAAAAAAAAAAAGTCATTGACATTTTTCACATTTTCCAAAGCATACTCAAATTTCAAGCTTACATTCAAGGAACTGGGGTGTTTTTCGTCCATGTGCCACAGGTGCTGTTGTGCGTTTGCCAAAGACTTGTGCATCGAAACTGGCATAATCAAATGGTACTTTCCCAAACTTCTCCTGTTCTTTTCCCAGGGTGGCTCTGGAGGAGGTTACTGGCTGTGAAGTTCTGTAATCATACTGAGATACTGCAGACTGCTTTGCTAAATTTGTCCTGAAGAGAGAAGGAAAAGAATGAATGAGAAAGACAATATATTTAAATAACATTTTCTTCAAAACCAGGATACAGTTGCATATCAGTATCAGAAAGTGTGCTGCTATCATATGTAAAACTTAGCAGTAGGTGTATACAATAAATAGATAAGATAAATATGGTGGCTGACTTAATAGTCAAAGAGTACTTTGACTTCACACAAGTTCAAAGCTGAGGACATCGAAAAAGTCTAGTATTCTCTAGTAACAATGTGGGCTATTTACAAGAAAAATACTGATTTACTTCTAGATTACCACTGCAGCATAGTGTTTCCTTTATTTCTAAAAGTTGTCTGGATTTTTGCTTGTCAAAGGATTTGTAGTTTTATGGAACACTATTGTTCTCACTTTACTATGAATGACAATGGTATAAATATAAGATGATCCAAAATAATTGCCTCTGTTATTTGGGAGGAATGAATGATTTATGATGTGTTATTCCATTTAGTTATTGTTCAGTAACTACTTGTCTTTAGTAATTTCCTAAGGACTTTTCATACATAGAGTTAAGGCACGTGCAGTTGGAAGACACATGGACATAATACTCTGTAATGGCTCTGAAGGAACCATTAGAGCTGATCGTGTCAATAATCCACAGACTAAAGTGTCCCCAAATAGACCTGAATATAATAGGTCGTAATGACCACGGTGCCAATGATGTGCAAATTATGCATGTCTGTAGGATCCATATATATCTCAAACAAAATACAAATGCAAATAAAAAAATGTTTCCCCTTTTTGATGCCTTTATATAAATGAGAAATTAAACTAATTAAACCAATAAAATAAAGAAACTCAGAATATGAATTTTTCAATGGTGGGGAAACAGAATGAACAGAGTTCTCAACCCTTTAATATAATATAATATAATACTTGATCACTGGAAGATTCCTCTGAAATGAATCAGAAAATAAAGGAGGGCTGAACTGCTAAAAGTGCAATAAGGTTAAAGAGATCTTGAATCAAGCTTCAGTGGCCAAAATATTGTAACAAAAGAACAGTTTTTGAAAATTGTTTAAAGCATTTTAGCAAGATTGGAGATACAGTTAACAGGAGAAAGACATTTGAGAACCATTGATTAAGCTGTTTGTGTTGAAGTAAGATTTAGTAGAATATATTGGATTGCTTTTCAAAAAATTAGTCTGTTGCCTTTAACATCAGCCATATGCACAGGAACCAGCAGAAAGCTGCTTGTTAATTTTGCAATACAGTCAAGTTATTTAGCTTTGCAGAGGTTTGTCTTGGAAAACTGAGTTACCCCATAGCTAAAATCTGAAATAAAGGAAAGACCTGAGGACTGATCAATATAGTTAGTGCAGAAATACTTTGGAAAGACCAGGTTGTGGGGGCTCCTACCTGTGAGTCTGATCATGGCACTGCCCAGCTTTTGGAGACTCGAGCTGGTTCTTTTCCTGGGACATTGCCAACTTTTCAGCTGCAGCAATTGGACAACCAGAAAGGCTGTTTAAAAACAAGGTGACGAAAAGAAATGAAAAGGAACAAGAAGAAAAAAAAAAAGAAAAAAAAAACATTAAAATGAAATCATAAGCAAGGGCAATGTGTGCTCTGGAACCCAAAGACTTTGAACATCCCTGGGGCCCTGTGCGTCTATGGGAGCTGCTGCTATCATAGCACAGATATAGCTGGTTTTCAACCCACAATGTAAGACTGTGAAATTCATGTATTGGAGGTGATATATCTGGAAACTGAATCATGTAGGAGTTTTCCACAATTCTACTTTGATGTTTTGTGACTGGCAAGACACTAGAAAATTTTTTGACAAATGACATTTACTTTGTCAGCTAAACCATGCATATAAGCCTCGTACTGATTAAAAGGAGAGTGAATTTGGGGAAAAACAGGGCTATTGAAAGACTGCTACCAAAGAACATATTTTGAGATTTTAAGTTGTTTGTTTGTTTGTTTTTCCTGTTTGTTTTATTAGGTTAAAAGATGTTTTCTAATCCTATTCATTGCTCACTTATGTTACAGCTGATGTGCTACAAAGATGACTGGGGATTTAAAACAGGAAACACACTGAAAAAATATTTACCAGTTCTTTATATTTTCTTGTAGATGAGCTTGTGATCTCTCTGGTAAAGACTACAGAGAGCAAAACAGTATGATAATCCTTGATTTTGCTGTCCTCATACAATAACCAATCAACCAATCGATCACCAAAAAAAAAGACAATCCCACCAAAAAAAATCCATTCAGCAAAAAAAGTCAGTTTTGAAAATTTTCTGTCCCAAGCTTGATTGTAAGATTGACATCATTATATTTTTCCAGAAGAACTATAACAGAATAGTTTGGCTTGCTGGCTTCCAGTAGAAAGCAGTCCTGACAAGAGCCGTGCCGACAGCAGCGACTTGCTGGAGATGGAGCGCGTCGGCTCTCTGCCCCACCTGCAGCCCAGCTGCGATTCCCCAGCTGCCTGTCTGGAAGGCTTTTCTCAATTTTACTTTCTCCCTGCAGGCAGTGAGTTAAACAGGCAGGAGTGTTCCAAGCAGGGAGATGACATTCCTGAGGGTAATAAATTGAGTTAGTTTTTACCAGGATTCTAAGGTGTTCCACTTAAAATTTCCTGTTTTGCTAAAAGGGAATGTGCTTTGATGGGAAGCTCCTGCCAAAGACATACGGGGTGCAAAATGAAGAGGCTTTGGTTTCCAGTAGGTTTTCTAGCTGTAGCAATAATAATATATTTACTCATTCCTACCCCTTTTGCATGATAGTGTTTCAATGTGAAGACTGTAATGAAATTGTTGTTTGAAATCTCATATGTGAAAAATACTAGTTGAATTTGCCACCCTCAATGCTGCAGCCATTTTTTATATAATGAAATTAAACACAATTATTTGGTTATAAACAATACAGGCTACCCTTACAGTTTGTAGGAATTCTGCAGCATAGTACATAACATCTAATTTCAAGATGTGCCCATCAATTTACTCCAAAGCACATTTTAGATTTTAAGTGGACAGGAACTTTTCCAGCCTACCTTCTGTGTGTGTTGCGATTGCTGTTGACATGTCCTCTCCCAGTGCATCCTGGGGTCGGGCACTTTAAAACATTTTCGTGCATGGCAAGAACTAAATGGGAATAAGAAAAAAAAAATATATATAATAGCATTCATCAACTAAAAATACATGTATTAAAAAACATGAACATTTTTTTCCTCAAACTGAGATTCTTAATGCTGTCACATTTTGACTACAAACAAAAAGAAGCAGCAAAGGACCTACAGCACAGCAAGGCCAGTTTATCCCTATGTTGTTATAGTGTGGCTTCCCACATGTACATCATTGTTTCTAGAGACTTTAAAAGAAGAAAGGTTAGCAAGGATATTGTATCATGAAGCCCTTTGCCCACTGACCCATACATCACTAACACAGTCAACTAGAAAAGGGAGATCACAGAGGAACTCTGGGCCATGCAGTTATGCTATGTATAGCTGCAGCCCTCAGGTATAGGCTTTTTATGCCTTGCACCTGAGTATGATGATCTGATCTGAGCCCTGATGAATTGATCTTTGAAGTCTGATGCCTCCTGATCATCTGAGCTCTGCCAAAACTACTTTAGACCAATCGGTCATGCTCCCAAGCAGCAACTTACACTCCCAGCAGTGGTTACAACCTCTTACATGTACATTTCTTGTCTTTTGATGCAGATCATCTTTACTAAGACTGAGATGTATGTCTGTATTAAACAGAATATGTCTTTGTATGTCTGTCCTTCACGACTTCAGTGCTGCACTACCCCTCTGGGTGCACAGTGCTTTAAAAAAGCTGACTGTTCAGTTAACTGGTTTATTCTGTCAGGAACCAAATTGCGCACACACATATATATATTTTTTATTTTTGTATTCCCCCAGGACAGAACACATCTGAATGGAAGTGTGCTAATTAACAAGGACCTGTTAGTTTTAAATTTTAGGAAGTTATTGTTGCCAGGGCCTTCCAAATGCAGTGGCCTGCATAACTCAGCAGATGTTTCTATACGTATAGTTTAGTACCAGATTTATAAGAGAGAGAGCTACAGTTAGGAACAGGACATTGGTAAAGTGCAAGCATCCTTTTAATTTGTTGTTACACATGCCGCAAAAAAACCAATCTAACTAGGTTGTTTAAATGACTAGTTTCACATTAGGTTTTGGCTTATTATGGAGCATATAATTGCATCACATTGCAAGATTACACACATACACACACACAAACCAATGTAATCAGATCCGCACAGCTAGAAATAAGCAGAGAAATTCAGGCTAGACTGGGCATAAAAGGGCTAGCATGGTACAGTCATACAAGACGGACATGCTGTGGACCAACACTGGGATATACTGATGGAAATAACCTTTTTGAGCTCAGTGATAAGGGGAACGCTGGAAACATCTCTGAATAAGCATGCCCAGGCCTCTCAGTTATTGGCAATGAAAACCAGCAGCCTCGGCGTGTGATTACGGCAAATCAGGTCACAGATCTGAAACAAGCAGGTGATTTCTGTGCTGCATGCATTAGCCAAAGGCAGGGGAAAGCAAGATCTTGAAGATTCATAAGACTCCAGTGTGCAGGTCTGCTGGCAGGGTGGGGATAGTTTGACTCAGATTTTATTCTTCCCCAACGACCCGAGGAACCTAGTGGTGTTTGTTATGCTACTGCTGAGGAGTACTTGAGCTCCACAAATGTGGGAAGTAGGGCCATGATTAAGAGCTGGAGGGCAAAGAAGGTGCCATGGCCCTTCTCTCAGCCTCATTCTGCACTTTCACCCAGAAAAAGTGAGTTTCTTTTCCAGCTTGAGTACACACTACCCACAATACTGGGCCAAATCCAGTTATTTTTGACTACAAGGTGATGATACTCACTTTCTAGTGGCACTCTAACTTTATGTGGACAGCCCGAGAGACTGCGGTGGTGAGGGTACAGCCCAGTCACGTGCCCTGTGCCATCACATCCTGGGATGGGACATTTGGTCTCTCTCTTTTCAGGCCTGGGTGAATCTGCAGAGAAATCAGATAATGATTTTGTTTGGCTTTAGCCCTTTCTGCACTCAGCTGAGCGAACCTAGGAGCATGATACTTCAGATGTAATTCCTACACAAAGTTTTAGCAGAGATGTATGTGATTTAAGCATCACTTTAGGTTTTCACACTGTGTCCTTTAAACAATGGCTTCCCCCTCCCAATATACCATTTATGTGCTGAACTATATAGCATTAGGATTATGGTGTCATTTATTCCATTCAGAGCCTCAAACAGGACAGAAGCCACAATCCAGTAAGCCAGAAAACTGGCAGCGTCAGCCAACAGCAAGATATATAAAAGAATAAATAAAAAAACAGAAACACTCTTTTACTCTGTTAATGTCAGACTCCAGGAAGCTGGGACAATCAAATAAAAGCTGAGGTGTGAAACAAACAAACAAACAAAAAGCATTTCAACCAGAAGCCTTTCCTTAAATATCGCAGATCTCTAGGCTGTAGGTTCTTTGTTAGGGAACTGAATACATGCCACTTTACATTTGAGAGGCAAGGCAAGCGACTCCCTCTGGTACACATGGCAATGCCGCTTTGTGGAGCAGCCCACAATGACAGTGAAAACATGGAGCAGCCGATACCCTTTCAAAAGTGAGGTCTCAGCCCAGCCCCACAGCTACCACTCTGGAATGACCACAGTGCATTCCCAATTTTTGTTTCGAGCACCTAGAATTGTGCAAGAAGCACTGGTCAGAAAGGCTTTATTTGATTTCCAATGCAGGATCAAATGCCTGGGCGAGAAATGGATGAATTTGAGTCCAGAAATTCTCTTGTGAGAAATCTGGAGGAAGTGGCCGCATAAATTGCTGAGGATGGTTTTAGCTCCATCTGTGATTGGCTGCCAACAACATTCGGTGCTGGGGGAGTAAACAGCTGCAGCCAGCACAGCGAGCAGCCTCCTTCAACCTTGATTTGTTGGACTGCAAGGTAGGATGTGCTTAGGGACACAATCGCCAGAGACAGCTGAGGGTTAAACTTCTTGGCCAGATTTCAGGTAAATAAATAAATAAATAAATAAATAGGGAGGAAAGAAAATAAGACTGAGCATCAACAGGAGACCACATGCCTTTTAGAATCACTGCAAGTGGAATGTGCTGCAATAGTGGACAGAAAACAAAGGGAGCTTGAAATTTGATTTAATTTTTTATTCCACTAATTGGAAAGGTTCATCATTAAAAAAGATGGAAAAATATAAATTAAAGTCATTTTTTTCTGATGCAGAATCCAAGAAAGAAAATTAAGAGCTGATGGATTTCCTGGTAAATTTTTCAAAAATAAAAAATAATATAAAGTGAAAAATTTTTGTGCCTGATGCTACATTGACTAAAATTATATAGTGTTTATATGATCTGAACAAAACCTAGTTTATGCATCCATGAGCATTACCTCTTAACTCACCTACAAACTACAGCTAATAATAATAGGAGGCAGATCAGGAAGGGCGAGATTCTGCTGTGCTTACCATCACTGCTCCTTCCTATGTGTGCTGTGAGAAAATCACATTGACTCCAATGTAAACCTGTTGAACATAGCTAGTCTCAGGATAAGAAAAGCTATCTAAAAAATTCCTGCATATACCATAGTCATCTGAGCAAATAAAGGTTCATGTAGTTTAGCAAGGAGGTAGACTAATACCTTGCATGCACAGCTTGACATGCTAATGAAAAGACTGCTTGAGACAGAAAAACGAGATGCATGCATGGAAATATTCTTTAGTTGCAGCTCCTAAAAAACTTGTCAGTTATCTTATACACTAAATACTTTAGATCACTCAACTAGTATAATATTTGCAATGTACTCAGGAACTACTCTAAAGTAACACTAGGAGTACCAAAGTAATTAAATTATCAAAACCAGAAATTGCAGCAATGCTGTGGTGACCTCAGTATATTTGGAAGCCCAAAAGGAAAACTCAAAGGACAGATGAATTTGTTGTTACTTACTGCAGCAGGGAGTGTGCTCATAAAATGACATCTCTTGATGTTCTGTAATTATCCTCAATTGAGGAGTTTCATACCAGACTGACCAGTTTATAAATCAAACCCAAATCTTTTAAATCTCCACTTCTAGAAACCTGATTAAGTACCGAAAATGGAGCAACGTTCCTACAGCTTTGCAGGAGATTGCACAACCACCAGAAACGATAAAGATTTTGAAACTTACTGGTAATTCTGCTGATGGCGAATGAGGCAGAAAAGCATGGTTTGTGCTTTCCTGGCTCAGAAGTGCTGGCTGTAGTTAAATCTAATGTTGATACATGAAGTAGACTGAACTGAGAAAACACATGGCTTGGGAATTAGGTGGTATATTTGGAAGAGGCCAGTTTTTCACCCTAACCTTTCCTTAGCCACTGTTTTAATGTCTTCTCTTTTGGCTGCTGAAATTTAGGAGGTATATATTAGCGTGCTATGGAGGAGGAGGTAGAGGAGGAGGAAAAGGAGAAGGAGTGTTAGTGCCAGCTACACAGCCCTTTTAGTACCCATTACTGATCATTTCACATAGCGGTTTGGCAGGAAGCCAAGTACCTAGCGTTTAACCTGGTTAGATGCAAGGCACTAGTGTGAAGGTACATAATTAACAAAATTACCAGCTAAATTCCAGATTCTTTACTGTTGCTATAAAACCCAGTTCAGAATGCTCTATCAGTCACAGGATAAATGCGTAAGCGAGTATGAACAGTCAAAAATACTTCCTTACGTTTGTTGCTAAATATCTGTCTCCCACCAATGTCGATAACTTTGGTTTGTCTCCTTTCCCCTGCTAGATGCTCCAGAAGAAATCTATCCAGTTCCTTGTAGGTGCTGTGAAACACATGCCCCTGCTCTGCCTGCAGAGCGATTGCTTGTTCTAGCAAACTCAAGTTCCCTTTTGTTTTGTCCAGCTCAACTGACACTTCTGTGATTTCTGACAGGCACTCATTGTCATCTTCTTCACTTTCAGGGAAGGGATTCTGAATTCTTTTATCAAAAGGATCTGGGTGAGACTCCTGGGGTGCTCTTAGTTCTGTTTCCGAGTCACAAAGTGTTCCACAGGGGCCAAAATCTACCTCTTCCTTAATAATTTCTGGGACTTCCAGTATGCTAGGCTGATTACACTCTACCATGTACTTCGGAGTTACAAGAGGCTTTACACTAGTTTCTTCCGAGAAATTCGAGGAGCTGTCCCACTCATTGTCCATAGTTTCAGAGTTACTTTCATTTTCTTCAGATGAACAGTATTTTGTGTCAGAAATAACAGTCTTTGCCTTTCCTTCAGTTGAGTTAATCATGTAACATTCATCAGTGTCATCACTTTCTGTTTTTAAGGATTGAATGCCACTGTCATTTAGATTTTCAGCCACTGTTTGACTGGGTGCATCTTTTGCTAATTTTCCCTTGTTCATCAGAGATGAGGCCACAGCATCTTGATAGCTGGAGTAGTTATCTTTTCTTTGACTGGAATTTTCATGCCCACCTGGATGAGGGGTTTCCTCAGATGATTTTGGAGTACTTTCCTCTGCACGACAAAAAAGCAAGAGAAAAATATGCAAGAATAATTGGTTTTTGTGTCTAGTAGAAGAGATATGAAGATATTTACTTATCAATTGACATCTCTTTACTCAAAAGCTGTTCTGAGATTATATCTACTTTACATTATAGCTCCAAAACTATATGACAAATAAATACGTTGCCATTTTTCACTGATGCTGAAGACATATATTATTTTAGAACACATGCACATTCATATACATTCATTTAAATATGTGCCATATATAGATAGATACTGTACATATACACACAATCTACATGATATTTGCATAAAATACATACAAGTACACACATAAATTAAAATTGCTCTGATCTATTTTCACTTTTCTTTCACCTAAGATTCCCAAATATTTTCTCAAAATGGACCTTAATTACTTTTCCAGTCACCCCAGATCCTCTGAAAGACCTTGCTGGAAAAAACCTCAATACTTCACAAAAGGCAAGCTTCTGGCCACCACTGAATTGTCACATTAAGTGACAGATCAGGTCATGCACAGGCAAACAGAAATGGTTGTTATGTACAGACTCATAAAGGACTTGTTAAAGACACCACTGAAGTGCATCCTGTCTTTATAAACATCTTTCTTCAGAAGGAAAGCAGCAGCCAGCAGGTAATAGAAGCTGCATGTAGGAGAGGTGGTCGGTGTGGAAGACAATATGCCTTTTGTATCTCATTTAATTTTTTATAAACATTTCCTCTGACAAGGACACTCAAAAATACATCTCCATCATCTTTCTTTCTGGTAATTATCTCTCTAAAATCAACACTGGTTTGCCAGGATCAAGTAAATATTGCCATAGTAACTAAAAGCATTTTTGGATGAAGGGAAGAATTTAGTCACAACACTAGCCCCTTCAATAATGCTGATTATAGGGTACATTCTTTTGTTGGGATCTATTCAACATAAACTGAAAAATTTAACATTTTACTTCCTAGAAAGGAGGATGAATAAACAAGCGCAGACTATTTCGTAAGATATGTCTGTTCTCTCCTGAATCAGTAGTCCAGGTTTAAATAATAAATTAAGCATAGTCTAAAATGCAAATGAAGTTTCTCTCAATAACACAGCGAGCTATTAAGAGAAAGTGTAAAGGGTTATGATAATTTTAAAGTATTATGAACTACAGAAAACAAATAAAAGCATTTTCAGTGAATATGTCCAATTCATTGAACTATTCTCTCAATCCACTTAACTACCCACATGTGTACAATAATGATTTATAGACATTATACCTAATTATGCATATTTGGGCTGTGTTAGAGTGCCTAACAAAAGCTCTAGAAAGCAACAATTACCTCTGTTGCTTAGCTACATAGTTTAAAATATTCCTATTAAGTGCAGATTATTGTGAAGGGGAAAAGGGGGACAAAAATGCACATGTGCACCACAATGCATTTCACTTTACTGCTGCCAAACTGTTAGCATTTTGGGTCATTTCCAGTTTACATAATTGTTTGGTTCAACTGTTTGTTATATGTTAAAAGAAAATATTGATTAATTCTTATTCTTCTTCAGAAAATTGAACTCATGTGGGGAGAGATGGCCTTATGTACTCTGTTCACAAAGTTGTGTTTAAAAAAATCTCCGTAAACCTTAGTGCAACTTTTTAGCAGCTGGTCTAGTACCACACACATTGCAGTATTCTGAATAAAAAAGTCTGTGGTCTTTTCATATCTGAGCAAGTAAGAATGATGATTTGGCTCTATGACCCACTTTGGCCAAATGTTTTTTTTATTATTTGCTTTTCTGCATTTGGAATATAGCAAAATCCCATCAGTGGGTTATTTCCAAAGGAAATAAGTTCTAGTTTTAAAATAAGTCTCCCATCCTTCAAAACAAAAGAAAACAAAACAAACCTTGATGATAGAAACAGGTCTTTTCAGTTATTTTTCTGTATGAAAGATGAAAAATAATATAAATACAAAACAGATTTTTGCCTCTTAAATAATCGGCAATTTTTAAATGCAATGTTTAAAAATTTGTTGTTGAACCAGTCTTAATAGTTCACCTGTCCCAGCTTTGCTTTTCAATTCTACAGGCTGTAAATTTACTTTAAAAATAATCAAAACTCAGCTTTGTTTACAGTTGCATCAAGCCATGAACTGAAGCATTAACTGATCAACCTACAAGAACCATGAGTTCATAATAAAATGAGCAATATTACAAATATTGCCTACATACCCAGACCAGCTGTATGCTTTAGCTGAAATTGGCTTTGTAGCTGGTGAAATTAATGCAAGAGGGATAGGTTGTATTATCATTGACACAAGCAGTTTTCGAGAAATCTCACTTGTATCAAATGCCTATTTTTGAAAGAAGGTGGCTTTTTCCTTTTGAGTGAAGGGCTAGGTGCAAACAGGGTTCCCCTACACTTATATCAATAGACCTGGCCCAACAATTAGCCTTTTTTTTTTTAAAAAAAAAAAAAAAAAAGAACCAGTTGAATAACCTTGGTTCATCTGTATGTGGCACAAATTCTACCTTTACACCCATCATAGTGCTTTCCCTTCAACAAGTTCTTCAAGCTGTGCAGAGGACAGACACAAGGGAAAGAAAAACACATTACTGAGGCAGTCCTGGATGGCCAGGAACCAGGTTGAATCGATACAAGAATAATTAATTAAAATCTATATATCTCAAAAAAAAAAAAAAAAAAAAAAGGCCCAAACAAACAAATATAACACACAAGAACTCTTACTCAAACTGCTCTTTGCCACATAGACATGACAGAAAGACCTCCACTGATTTTGATCTTATAAAACTAGGATTTGACTCCTTAATCAGAAAGACTGCCTCCTTTTTCTATTTGTTTTATAGTATTCATATACATATATTTTGGGGGTTTGGTTTTGTTTTAAAGAAAATCTATTTAGAGTGGATATAGATATAAATTTCTAATCTCAGTTCATCATAGAATCATAAAACAGCCTGAGCTGGAAGGAACTTCAAAAGATTATCTGATACAACCTTTGGAGGAAGAGGGAGCCTAGATGAGGTTATCTAGCACGCTATCCTTCCAAAATATTTGAGAAGATGGTACAAGAAACTGAGTGAAAAATAAATCACCTTTAAACTCCTGTAGCAATCAGCAACTGAGTGGAATAGAAGTTCACTCTGTTTTCATAGCATCTATGATTACTTATTTCTCAAGGCCAGATCACATCACTTTCATCTTGACTTTTGCTATCTAATGTTGACTTCCCTTTAAAACAAATGTGGAAAGTGTTTCACTGATTTCTTCTCACTTGTCTGACTAACAACTTGTGTGGACTTCTGAAACAAATGTGTGACAGCTAGTTTAGTTTAATTTTGTTTTCATCCTCAATATACATAAATATATACTAGGAAGCAAAAAAAACCCAACATACTGCAGCTATAACTTTCTGTCTCCCTGTCCTCTTCCATATTTTGCAGGATACACACTGTAGAAGTTTCTATAAATTTGGCTTAGCAGAGTTAGAATAACAAGTATAAAGTGCTGAGTCTAATAATCACATTATACAGAACACACGTAGCAGTCACATGCATGAAATTGCTTTGCTAAATGTTAAAGTCAACAATGTTTTGCTAAGCTCTTTTTTTTTTTTTTTCCCCTCCTAAGAGCTCTATATATTCCAGTGAAATTATACTCTTCATAAATGTGTTTTTCTCAGTGGTGGGCTTAACCTTGTTCTTTGACAGAGCTAGTGGAGAAGCAGATGCTGCTCCATATCTGACCTGCTGCAGCAGTTGTCTCTCTGTGTGACCTACAAAACGTTTACAAGACCCCAGGAGGAGTTATTGTACAAAATAATTGGAAGTACGATGGTTAAACTTAGACAAAAATGAACCATGCCAACTCTGCTAGAAGTCAAACACATTCTGTATCCTTTTTGAAAACACTGTTTCATATGTCCCCTCTATGGAATTCAGATACAAAGGAAGCTGCACTGCACGACTACCTGAAGTTGAGCTGCTTTCGAGGACACTGATGTCTTCCTGTAAGTCTGTCCTGTCTTCATTTTCTTCTTTGCATTCCAAACTGGGGCTGTAATGGCGGGGCTTCATTAACAGGGACTTCCTTTTGTTGACAGGGACACCTGATATCTGTTCTTCGGCTTTTCTCTTCTTAGCCATGGAGCATTTGTAGGCACTGCAATATCAATTGGCAATGATAGAGAAAAATGGGGGAGAAGTGAGGGGTAAATTGTTTAAAAAATAACATCATCCCCTAGTTTAAATCCAAGTATAGAAGTGAGGACTAACAAAATATTAATTCACTTGCAGTTTGAGCAAATTGTGTTCAGTGGATATTTAATTTTAGCTCATGTACTCGAAGTCCAGGGCCCAGGCAAGTCCCATTTCTTTTCAGTGTTGCCAAAATTTGTCTAGGGGAAGGGTAGTGAGGAGGAAGACCAAACCAAAAAAAGACATAATCCAACATCCTTAATCCTGAACCAGTATATTCCATTCTAAGACCAGCTCTGCAGTAAAATAAACACTCCCAGGAAAAGATGGACTAAATTATAGTCTGAGTTGATAATCCAGAGAAACAGCTAAGGGGAAAAATACACCACTAGTCATACTACCACATCCTGAGCCTTTGGCTCCATTACCTTTACATCAGTATGGATATCCAACTACATACCTTGAGTTCAACAGCATAAAACCTGCATGAATCACACTGTACCTTCAGAAGATGTTACCGTACGGTCCCTCTTTCAATAATCAGTCCCAGCCATTGGTTTCATTTCATTATTTCCAGCCATAAATGCCTAGTTTAAGCTCTTCTCAGGTCTCTATACATGCTTTGGAAAAAGATTCCTCCGCAGGACTATTCATCCCCCCTTCAAAATAGATCTATCTGACAAACAGGGTGAACCATCCTCCTGGAAAGACCTTGCCCCGTCTAGATGTCCAACTTTCAGCTGACCAACATGAGAAGAGAGGGCAATGTTTCAAATGGGGAGATTGTTCCCAGATTTGGTGTACTTCTTTAAGCTCCTTTAAGATCCACATATTGATCTGCATATTAATTTACTTCTACAGATATTTAGATATTTAGCAAAGCCTTAGCTGCCATGCAGCTGATTGGTATGGCATATAGGTGTTACATCATACAACATCTCACTAAGGAGGCTTGAACGTTCAACGCTTTTTTTAAAATAACTTTTTGTGTAAGTGATTTAGCATTATTTCATTGTGCTTTTACACACAGTATTCTAAGAAATTTATGTAGTATGAATAATAGTACTCATATTATATCTGTCAGAGATGAAAAAACTACATATATCATTCTGTGTAATCCACTCCATGGTTTCTCAACCTTAGGCACCCCAAGGGTGCATTACAAATCTACACAATGCCCTTAGGTGTTGGATTTTACATTTGGCTCACTGACTTAACCGCAAGATTTGCAAAAAATCCATGTATGCAGAGAACTCCTATTGCTTACACATATTACAAGCTCACCAGCATAAATTAATCCTTCCAAGGTATCTTACGTGCACTAAATTGGCTCAGATTCTGATTGCTTTGGATGAAAGCATATGACTAACTTGAGCTTTTTGTTAAAAAAATACCCATTTTTGGCTGAGCACCTTTTTGGCAATCCAAAGGACACAGAAATACAAAGATTTGCATTTTAGGGGGAATGTTAAAATTCTACCATGTGCATCTTAAACACGTTAGATATTCTTGATCTTCTGAAAGCTAAAATGCTATGGGCATCAGGAATGCTGGATGCTAAGCACCTGCTGTAGTTGAATACATTATGGCTTCTGTATTACTTCTCTGTTGATGAGTAGAGAATAACATAAATATCATATTAAAGGTCAGAATCACAATGGTATAAGCATCCGCTTGAAAATGATGCCATATAACAGACATCAGGGATGGAGGTAGTGTCCAAAAATACACATAATTTATTTCAAAGAAAATGCTATCAAGAGTTTCTTAATTCATATTTGTGAAAACAATTTATATAATTTATGTTGTTTCATGAAAATTGAATAAATGACAAATGTTTGAAATCCCTTCTCACACGATTTTTTTAACAACCAAAAGCTTCACTAGGTTTGCTTTTAATCTTTCTCATTTATTTGTCAATCTTCAAGTTTACCTCTAGTAGCTGGTGTGAGAGTGTTTAGGACAAAATGAATTTCCAGTGTTTAATTCCCCTTTGACAAAACTGTTTCTTACGCAAGCATAATTAGTAGATTTTTAGAACAGAAGATCCAATTAGATCATCTAGTATGCCGTCTTGTGCAACACAGGTCAAAGATCTTCATCTAGCTCTTCAGCTTTAATCCTGTAAATTGTCTGACAATTGTGTATCTTCCAGTCAAGTTAAGGGAAAACATGGTAAGAAGGTGAGTTGACTGCTGTATCCTTGCTCATTAAGTACAACCTTTTTTCTAGTGACATGATGTTATAAGACCACCACTGTGGGCTGACACAACATCTATTAAACATGTTGTTTTTTTCACCACAACTGTGAAAGACAGCCCAGTTCAGATGCTAGCAGACCACAGTCAGGATCAGTGCGGGGGCACTACTGCCACCTGCCACCTGCAGATCTGCTCTGGGAAATGAGAGCGCAGGAATTCCACATGACTGTAACTACCATAATTTACAGCAGTAAATCAAAAGATGCTGCATCAGTGTCGAGACAGGAGGCCCACAAATCTGCCTGCAAGCACATTGCTCATGTTAGAAATTTTCTCCTCTGTGAAAGACTCCTGTATTCAGAACCCGCCTGGACACATTCCTGTGTAGTCTCATCTAAGTGTTCTGGCTCCAACAGGGGTATTGGACTAGATGATCTTTTGAGGTCCCTTCCAATCCCTAACATTCTGTGATTCTGTGACTGATACCCTAGCTTGTCCTTATGGTATATTTTTCTGTACAGAAGCAACCACTCACCCCAATTTCCTCTATAGTTCCCATCATTTTAAAATAAGTGAATACATGAGATACAGCTTCAAGTAAAATAATTCTTGATGCCTTCCACTCTGCTTGCAGGAAGATGACAAAACACCGTTGTTTTTGCTTAGGAAGTGTAAATTGCTCTCCATAGGACAGGAAGAGATTTTTCAAATCCAGCAGGATATACACTTGCTGGTGACCTCTTAAACAGCTGGGTTTGAGTTACAACTGGAATCTATTAGATTGCAAGAGCCAGTTTAAAGATTCACCACTTACCAGCAATTCCCCTTCTTTTCTACATTACAGTGCTTAAAAGTAAAAATGGAAATAAAACCAGAAGAACAACTTCACAAGTGGTATCATTTTTCAAGTATTTACATGTGATTTGTAAGCTATTTGACAATGGACACTGGAAATTTAATGACTATCAAAAGGATATATTTAAGTCTTTGTAACGTTCATGGTATATCAAATTCACCTTTGTCTTAAAAAGTTTCTATTTCTCTCTTTTGCTTATGTACACGCACACATACACGTACGTTAGCACAGATTTGTCAAGCTGTAGTTTGTCAAATGGTAAACCTATAATTTAGCTTCTCTATTACTCATCTCATAAATTCAACATCTAATAGTTTTGTTGCTATTTATCAATGGCCTGCTTGTTGTCATGGAACACTGATTCAGCTGTCAAGGTTATTTGGTAATCTGAGGCTCATAAACCAGGAGAAGCTTTTTTGTTATGAGCCCAAAGCCAATACATTATTTTTTTTCCCCAATTTAACTGTATTTAAATTTTACGAATAATAAATCATTTTAGTACTACCTATAATTAGCAGATTTTTTTTTTTTTTTTTTTTTTTAAATTTTTTTAGTCAATGACTCAGTTACCAAAAAGAGTCTTGTGTCTGTTATCATAGTGTGAGCCAAGAGGTTAAAATCTGATGTGTAAGACCTGGTTGCATGCGTTGAAAAAAACCTCCATGATTAATCTTTCATACATATTTCACATCTAAATACTTTCTTTGAGAATTTACTGGGACCTTTTTTTCCTTTATTTCTGCTCAGAATACATCTTGAATGATGTGGGCAGACACTGGCATTATAGTATGCAGGCAGAACAGTGCATTGGCTTACTACCACAAAGCAATGCCTCACAAAAAAGAGAGAGGTTTTAAGCAGTCTTTAAGCAGACATGCAGCATTTCCTACTACTAAAAATTGTCATGGTTGTGGGTTTTTTTTTGTAATTGGTTCATCTAAGTGATATGTTTGCAAGTCTTTAACCCAACCTTTAACCACTTAGTAGCTAGCAAGGACCCTTGTTGTTGATCTTTTGGCAAGACTTCCAGATCTCTGGGGACATTTTTCTTGTTCACAGCACCCTGCAGGTTGGTAAAGCATGATACAGAGCAAACAATGGCGATAGTGGCTAAAACTGGTGATACATTCAGCCTGACAACTGCTGTTTACTAATGACTGTAGTGGATGGCGTAAAATATTAAGAAGAGAACACACTGCATCTTATGTACACTCCTTAGATTCAAGAGAGAAAATAAATGTCTTTGAACATCAAGGCACTTTAATATTTATTGTCTAACATTTTTTAAGGAACATTTTACTTTAACGTGAATTGCCTTTTAACTGCCTAACTATACTACAAAACTAAGCATTAGACTATAGAATCAATTAAAGCAGAAATCATCCTCTGATCTTGCAAAACCATTTAACTTCACATCAATAGTTACAAGGAGAACGTTAGCCTAACTACTTCTCAATGATATTGTGATTAAAGATGTTGCCATATACTTTAGGCCTTGATGAGATTTTGTCACCAACCTGCAGATGCCCTGGGACACTGCAGAAGTCAAATACTACGTTTTCCTTATAGGAGAGAAAAGTTGTTTTTTGAAGATTCAGGGACACTTGCCACTGACAAACCAGTAACTTATTATCCTGGTTTTGTTAAAAAACAAGTTTCTCTTTTAGTGAATTTGCCTGTCAGCTAAAGCCTTCATATTAGCTGCATTTTCCTGGAGAACCAGATACATGTTTTGGTAAACCTAGTAATGGAATCCAAACTTATTGATAAGGACAGATTCACATTTCGCGAGAGGGACAACGAGAAACAGGTGACCAAGAAACTGACCAACTGTGTATAACATTTCATTCACGTGAATACTTCATATAAAAGTGGGAGATCACGAGGATCTCATGCCTTTTTCCCTTTCCTTTTCCCTTCTGCTTATGGCCGACATTAGGAGAGGACCTTGCTGGTTGTCCCTGCGAACTGAGGCCTAGTGAGAGACTGAATCCAGCTCCAGGTTGGCTACAGAGTCTAATCCAGGACTTTGGGTGCTGGCTCTGTAGTTGCTGAGACTTTCGAGATTGGTTTTGCATATTTTGTATTATTTTCTCTATTCTTATTCGTAGCATTAATAAAACATCTTTAATTTTTCCAACTCTCTTCTCCCTGTCCTTCTTTCCCTCCAGATCGCCTGTCCTGAGTGGGAAGGAGGGAGAGGGAGGGGCAAGAGGGGGAAGTGGGGGGGAGAGGAGGTTAACAATATATCTACCAGGGTTTTATTGTCACCCCGCAATCTAAACCCTTGACACTTATAAATGTCAGTCATGGCTGAGCTTTCTTCTAAGAATTTTAAGACTGTACTGAATCAGAGGTACCTAAAAGGAACACAAATTCGGAGTATCTGCCTGTAAGCCTGTAAGTCCTTTTCTATGTCAGCTTGTTCTCTAAGAAACAGATAAGCTGGTTTCTGTCTAACTCTCTAGCACAATGACTTCCAAAGGTTTAAGCCATATCTGAAAGTATCTGATCTTCCAAAATCACATAAAAATCCTGAGCTCCTCATAAGATGATGATGGACAGGAGAAATTACTAGCAGTGGGTACAGAAAAGGGATGAACTGTTCCTCGAATGGATCTCATGTCAGTTGAAATGACATTGACGCTATAGTTTATATCAACTGTGAACACCAGAGGTTCATGAGAGGATCTGGAATGTCAGAATCCAAAGAAAGAGAGCATTGATAGTCCGATCATTGCAATTAAAAACCCAAATAAGCGCTGTTAGTTACAGCAACTTCAGATGGACAACAGTGGTTAAAAGAGGAAGGTAGATAGTGACTATGACTCAATTCTTTGCTTTGTCTTCAGGTTAAGACAGTCAGAGTCATGTTCCATTTCCATAACTAACTCTCACTGTTTGCAAACAGTGCCTGTAAATTTTATAGTTCTGTGAAAGTGAGAGTGATAGTGTTCTCAGCTCAGGTTTCTCTAAAAGTGATAACAGACAGAAAGCAGGTATTAATACCCTGTCTCATAGCCAGAAGTTGGAGTGTCCACAGAAAGACTAAAAATCCACATCAGTCAGGTCTGCAAGGACTAGGGTGGTGTTTCCAATGCCACAAAGTTACTTACTGAATATGAAAGAATTCACATATCCTAACTATATACAAATATAAATCCTAGATTCTCAAAATCAGGTAGAAGACATGGATTAGTCACAGATTTTATATATATATAAAGAAGAATGTTTTCTAAAATGAAGAAAGTAAATTGCATCACTTCAGACCATGGATACTGGAATATAGAATCTACAGGGTTTATACCCTGGGAAAAATGACAACTAAAGAGTAATTCCATTTACTGCATTCTCTTCTAAAATCCATATAGGTTCTACATGCAAAACAAAGCAAATTATCTCAAAGGACATAAAGAAAAATACTTGCATTTTAAATAAGGACTTCTTGATCAATGTCTTATTTTCTTTTAAGGAAGATATTTCATGAGGTGCCTTACACTAGTGAGAATGGCAGTTCAAGAGAAGGCCCTAATGATTTCACCCCATCTTTGTACCTTTGAAAGATCTCTAAGTTTTACAATACCTTCTATCTTGTCTTCTGTATGGGCTATGTACATTCTCAGAATTTCTACAACATTGTATTCTGATGTTCCATCCTGAAATATGCTTCCCATGTCCAAACTATTTTTTAACTCAGTAAGATATGAAACTATGCTTACAGATGTTTTGTATGTCCATGAATGCTGAAGCACAGGTTAAAGAAAATGATCATTCTGCCCATCTAAAAAAGTAAAAGTGGAAAGATTTGTGAATTGTCAGCTGTGGGGAAATTTTACATGTCCAGAAGCAACTGCCTGCTTTACAAGTTATAGGTGGCAACACATTGACTAGTTGAAGAACTTCAAGGAGTAAAACCATGCAACTGAGGAAATTGTCATCAAGGGTTGGGTTACAGTTCATTGGCAAACTAAGATTGCGTTAAACAAACAAACAAACAAAAGTTTTATTTCAAATTCTTTTAAATAAAATTTAAATACATTCAAAGATAATGCCAATGAAAACTTATGGCTCAACGTGAAAATATTAAAAAGACCATTTTTTAACAGAACTCTGATGTTAGTTTTTACAGATGAAACTTTGCAGGCTAGTCCTGGAGAGAACCACTGAGTTGTCATCACTGACAAGAAGCAAAACTTGTATTTTCCCTGATTGCTAATCTGCCGTCTGAGTTACTGACATTAATGTTTTCTCATTTTTTGTAAAATAAACCAAACCATAGTAACTTTTAAACAGTCTACAATATTTGGACAGAATGATGGAGTGTGTTGTATTTCACAGATTCAGCCTAGGTTGTGAAAAATAATCTGGAAAATAGCTCCTGTTGGGAATTTCTGAAAAATTGTTTTGGAGAGAATTAGTCAGACAACAGTATTTTCCTTCCGTCAACGTTTTTAACCAATTAAAGTTGAAAGTATTTAAACCAATATTATATATCAAAAAAGATTGCTCATCATTTAGACTTTGGTGAATTGGCTGTAATAGAAGCTCAGAACTAGCACAACTTACTCCAATGAGAATTAAAGAAAATCTGCTTCTCATTTTTTAATATCAGACACAACACAAAAAATGCATTTTACCCCTTTTTGACAAACTCATACACTTGACTTACAGTTGTATCTGTGAAAGGGACAGGGGCTTTTCCTGTGCACTGTAGCACTCATTCCAGGGTTCAAGGGCCTTCTAGAAATATAAAGGTTTACTGCCATACATGGACAATGCTCTTTTTCTAAAACATGAGTTGTGAGAAGTTCAATCCAGGGCTGAAACAAGATGAAAGGAGTGCACATGTGGTATAGATGGGAAGAAAGATAGAAGGGAAATTCATATTTATGAACACTAATATAGAGTAAAATAAGCTCTGTAACTCGGGGGTATTAAAGTGTCTGTCTATATACACAAATGAAAGCTTTAGCTAGGAAAAACGCAACAGAACTGGACACATACTAATGTGTAGAAAATATGGTATCATACCTGAAAGCTGGCTAGAGCATGATATTAAAAGATGTATTTTATTTTAAAAAGACATCTAAGAAAAGCAAAGTAGCTGCCATATCCTTGTTGGTGAGAGAGGATTTATTAGCCCCCATAAGAAGAGGCTGGGGAGAAATGGGTAATGGTGTTGAGTAATTAGGTACTGAGCTTGGAGATGCTTCAGACAGTAAACTAAATGTTATAGGCCACCTGACCAAAAAGAATAACTGGACTGTGAAATGATTGAGCAAATAAAAAGAAGCATGTAAAAAGAGTGGAGCAATGGTAAGTCAGCAATAACATAGGAAAAGGCATGCAGTTATGGCGAAATCTGCCCATGCCTCAAGCTCTCTGCGATGCCTGAGGCTAAAGGACAACAATTTCAGGCTGCAATAGGTTCATTAAATTTGTTGTTGTTGTTGTTTTTTTTTTTTTTGCTGTTTTGTTGTTTTAAACTCTAGTTTACTATTTTAGCAGAGTTCTCCACGAAGGAAAGGCAACTCAGAGAAAGACAGCACAGATTTAAATGATCTTCTCTGGTTTTCTTGTTGTCAGTTTACAAGCTTGTAGGATCAGAAGGATATTCAGATCATTATAACAAAAAAAACCAAAACACAAAAACCCACACATAAACACTTTATTTGAAGCATTATTTTAATGAAATGGATGACTTCTTCATGGTGCCATTCTATAGCTCATAGACCAAGAACTCTATAACTCTGTATGGCTAGAGTTGTATATTTGGATGCTTTTCTAACAGGTAAGTTATGTTTAATAGAAGTTCTTAAACTCAGTAATATGAATGAATGCCCAAGATCTGGGCCAAACCCAACCTCCCTAGCCTCTTTTTCATTTATTCACTCAATCTGTCCAGGTTCAGTAGGTCAATAAATTCCAGTGGGACCCAAGCCAAGAGTTTGGCTTAGAACGGATTAAGTTTCTAGGCAAATCTACAGATCATCCACACAACCTTTGCATTCAGAAAGCCTTGCACATGACTAGTCAGCCTACTACCATCAGTAAATGCACAAATAAAAAGCTTACAGGTAACTACAGTCTGATTAGAGAAGACTTAAAGAAGATAAGCTTTTCTGTATTTTTTGACAACAGTTAATGGGACAATAAGCAATTCATTGTCAGGAGGTAGTACCTCCCTTTAATGTGGCAGGAGGTCCCATGGCTGCTTTCTTTTCCTTTTCTTGATATCTCCAGGCTGTCCACAGTCTGTTTTGGCTTGGTTTTGCTTGGCTGCAACTACCCTTGACACCAGTCAGACAGACCAATTCAGTCAGCCATAATATTTAACTCATGATTGATATATCTGAGACAGAAGTCACTGGCTGCCATTTCAATCTCTATATGGCTTGTGATCATCTACAGAGAAAAGATCTGCCATACGAGGAAACAACCATTTGGGGCTATAATGTTCTGATACATTCTGTCACCCAGCAGAAGGCATCAGGGCACATGCAACTCTAAATTCCTGTGTAGGGTTGGAAGGATAACATTTACTGTGTGCTGGTGAACACAGAAGTTGTGATGAGGAAGATGACTGCTGTAATATATTAAATAACAAACAAGTTTTAGTTCAAGGCAAGGAACCTTCTAAAATGCAATAAGTTCAACAGGTATTAAAAAACCTTCATATAATGATTTGCCAGTCTAGGAGTTAAAATTAAAGGGATGTGCATTTGACATATATTATAAAACTAACTATTACAGAAATATATATATAGAACCTAATTAATAATTTTTGTTTTGTTTTGTTTTGTTTTTTTTAATTAAATGCAGGCTTTGAGCAGAAAAATTCTAAAAGCATGGTCAAATAAAATAAAAAAGAGAAAAGAGACACTGAGACTGCAGATGTTGTCTAGAAATGAACACAGTAGATGTTAAAAGAGCCCTATCACAGAACCACAGAATGTTAAGGGTTGGAAGGGACCTCGAAAGATCATCTAGTCTGATCCCGCCTATCAGAGAAGGAACACCTAGATCAGATTACACAGGAATGTGTCCAGGCGGGTTTTGAATGTCTCCAGAGAAGAAAACTCTAAAAGCTCCCTGGGCAGCCTGTTCCAGTGTTCTGTTCAGTGCCTATAATATGATATAAACTTACCTAATGCATTTGTGATTGAAAAAAGCTACAAAAATCACCTATAAAGCAAAGGCACATAAAATATCAACTAAAGGAAACTAAAATGGAAATCTGAACATCAAATACAAATTTTAAATATTCTAAGTAAATCCAGGAGGAAAAGGAAAAGGTCACAGTGATCAAAAGGTTTTAATATCTACAGGAATTAGGTAAATGATTTATTGTAATTAACAACTCCAAACACAGGAGTCTCAAAAGGACTATGAGATACAGTTTCTATTTCAGCCATCTTAATGGTTATTCAGACCAGTTCACTGAATAGTTAAGTCAAATAACTGTCAACCTCAGGATTATCTGCTAAATGTTTAAGTTATTACTTGTGATCACCCAGAACTGTGTGGTATTATTTCTCTTCACAGAAATACTGACAATGTTTTTAAAAGTGGACATTATTATCTTTAATAATCTCATTCAAAGAATGTCATTTTAATGGAAAGAAAATATTTTATTTTATATTCTCCATTCCTTAACATTATCTATACACCAGTTCCAAACATTTTGTGCAAGCCTTAACCTACTCACATGAATATCTGAAAGTAGAAAACTTGAGGTGGAAAATGTCTGAATTTCTATCTCTGTTTATTTGTTTCTTGTTTACTGTTTCTTTACTGAAACAACAACCTATTTCTTAAGTCTGAAAGCATGTGGTACTACAAAAAAGGCAAAAAGCTTGAGGTGCATCAGTGCATCAGAGCTCTAGGAAAGGAAGAGGAGGAGATGAAGGGAGGGGGAGAAGAATAAGCAGAGCAAAGGGAGAGAAGGAATGCCAACACTGTATATTTCACAGTTTGATGGCTAATTAGAGGGACACTGGAAGATGAAAGAGGAAACAAGGGAGGAACATAGACATGACAGACCTATAAATTTGATTGCCATTACAACTTACATTAATGCTTGTTTTATTAGTTATGATGAGAATGGTTGACATACAGGATATAATAATGATAGGTGAATTCCAGCAGTATTATTTTATTAGTTCTGTGACCAGCATATACTTACCTTTGCTTCACAGTAAAATGCACCATGTTTGATTGTTCAGTCTTTATTTATACTTGACCGCTAGAAGTTTTCTATCAAACATCACTTATAAAATAATTTTTCCTTGGCATAAAACATAGTTTTCTACAGATTCTTTAAGGAAAGTACTGACTAGCATGCTTCCCTGAATTCCTGAAGAACCTAACAGTGTTGTCAGAAAATAATAAGAAATGAATAAGATTTACTGGAAATTTAAGAAAATATAATTGATGACAACATGACAGCCTTGATTATACCAGAAATCATAGAGTAAGAGGCAGAGGTTAATATTTTCAAAGCCCCAGAACCTTTTCAATTACTACAATGGTGAGGGCAGGGAGGAAGTTTATTTTCCAAGCTAGAGAGCAAGCAGTATATACTCTCAACTCATTATTGTGTTACAAGACCTGGGGTATGTGTACTCTTAAGATTAATGCCCATTGTTTAACTGAATATCAGTTATCAATAGAAATGCTGTGACACAGGTCTTTATCTCAGATTAAATGCCTAATCTGGATATATTACAGAGAACAGTTGAATGACAATTTAGCACAACTCTGACCCAGCCAGTAACCATCAAAAGGAACACTGGGGAGGAAAGCTGGGAATGTATGTTGTCAACACCCAATCTTCAATATTGCAGAAAAAAGACTTTTTGTCAAGCTCAGACGTGTCTGCGCAAAAGTGGGATAAATATCCTGGCAGTAGATATAACTATTGACCATCTCAATTTAGCATTTACTACTAAGTCTATCTGGACTCAAGGACACATTTTGTTTCAGCAGAGCACATTAAGGACTGTGAGGGTCTCGTACTCCCAGTGGGAGACAGATGAGTCACCAGGAGATTCAAGGGTCCAGCTCTATTCTATTACAAATGCGCTTACTCAGGATTATGGTAAATGTTCTTTTTCCCACCAGTTTCCAGAAAATCAGAGTCTATGACCAACTCCAGTGGAAACAAAGGGTAAAGCTGACAGTTTTTCCAGATGCAGGGTAGCAACAAACAACTTTCTCAGTCTCACTTTTAAGCGGTGTTATGGGACAGGAGTACTGTGAACGTCATAGCTACATAAAACAATCATAAACTCAGTTCTTACTGGAGAACATCTTTGAGCCTTTTTTTTTTATTTTGTCTGATGTGCCCACTTCTTCCATCATCTAGGTAGCACTTTCACCTCTTTCTCAGATCATCTGCCAGACTACTGCTTTCTTTTCATACAATACTTCTTAAAAACCTACATACCAATGAGACATTCCTTTCTAAATGCAGCTAGGGTGCACAGCCCTTTTATTTCATGCCATGAACTTTTCCTGAGTGGCCAAATCATCTTCTACCTACCAAACTGTCTACCTTCATTCTGTTACTGTCTGAAACTAACATTCAGATATAATTGGGTACATATGATCTACCAGCACTTAGAGGAAATAAGCGAAATATTCAGTATTGTATAATAAGCAATAACTACTTCAGTTAGAAAAATGCTTATTAGTACACTATCAATACTGTTACTTTTATTGGCATACCTCTTAAACATTTTGGATGAAGTTAAGGAATAGATTTTAGTAACATAAACATTCTGAAATAGTTCAGTACCACTGGCTGCAGGGTTGGTTTGCTATTTTCTCATCCTCCTAATCAAGACACAGCAACAAAGGGTGAATTGTCCAGTTGCTCCTACCAAAGAGACATCAAGACGCTCTGTTACGTGTCTCACTGCTAAAGCATCCAAGATACTTGTATCTCTACATATTGACACTGTGCAGTTCAACTTATCTGAATATCTAAAATGTTTCACAACATTTGGAAAAAGAGTTCCAGGTAAAAAGTAACCTTCCTTACTTTTGATGAAATGGAACTTTTGAAGAAGTGATCCAACACTACAGAGAGTAAAGGGAAATGTAACTGTTTGTACCAAAGAGCAGGACTGTTCTCCATGGCTTGAAGCACCAGTGCCTTGTGTAGTCTTCATTAATCATTAGTAACAGAAGCCAAAAAGACTTGGTCTTACCTGTATCTAACCCCGAAAAGTTACCCTTTTTTACAAATATGGACTTCGCCAAACTGATCTATGCTTTTGTAATCCTATGTTCAGATCAACTCAATTTACTCTTTCTTGGTCTGACCCAGATGTCACTCCGTAACCTACAGATGGTTCATCGTACTGTATCCCATCTGTTAAACAGAACACAGTAATGAGAATACATCACACCAATATTCCTCACTTCCCCTTGGTTTTCATTCTAATCCTGAACACAGTTGAAGGTCCTGGTCCTTTCAGCAGTCTATTGCCCACTCATCCAAGAGAAGACTTCTTTCTGCTTCTTGCAGAAGATGGATATAACAAAGTTGTTACGTCCAAAAGGTGTCAGATTCAAACTTGAATGTATGGGATAAATATCTCCTGGCTTTATCACTCACTTCTACCACACATCGTGTTTGCTATGTTTAGGTTGTGATAAAGGACTCATCTCTTTCTGTGGGCAGCACTACATTCCTAAATGAAAAATTAAATAATGTTGTTCATAAGCGAATAATTAAGGCTGGAAGGAGAAACAGATCTATTTTGAAGGACTTATTAAGTTTTGCATATTATGTTTCAACACTGCAGCATATACAGTAGATATAACTAAAAAAAGTCTTATAAATCTGAACTAATACCACAGCAGCATTAATAATATTCACATATAAAGAAAATTAATTATATGACATTGAAATTTGGGATTCCTGAAGTTTTATAATTACATGAAATCTGTTTAAGTTTGACACTTAAATAGGAGTTGTGTAAAGGCAGTCAACATCTGGAAGTTTTCTGTCCTCTGAAAACTCAGTGCAGTGCAAGGGATTTTTTAGTTATTTTACTAAACAGAAAAAAATTAAATCCCAATGTGGCCCTTAAGGTGATGTTTTTTCTGAAAATGTTTTATGTGGAAAGGTGGTCCTGTTTCTCAGGAAGAGATGGATGATAGCAAAATCATTAGCCAGATTTCTGCATGAAATCTTGGCTTTCTTGAACTCCAGTTTTTTTGCCATTGAATTCCATTAAGTAAGAATGCAACCCCTGAAATTTATACAAGAGAAATTTTCATGCATTATTGCATCTAATTGGTAATTGCAACTCTTCGTTTTGCTTTTCATTATTTCATTCTCTATTTTTGTGAACCACAACTTGCAGAATAAGAAAAGGCTAACAAATGCTCTAGAACCAATCAATGCTATGAAACTAATAATAATACAATATGAGCATGTAAGCTTATGTAGTGCCTTTCATGTAGAAGTATCCCAAGGCACTTTGTAACAGAAACTCAATAAGGACTGCAAAAGTGCTTTGTCAGATAGGATAAGCCAGGGGAAAAGGGGAAATTAATTAAGCACGGATTTAAATTTCTCAGCCAACATAGCATTTAGAACCTTGGTCAGAAAAGACAGTGGTTCCAATATCTGCATCCAGGGAACGGAACAGTATATTTTAGTCTTTAATTCTTGGGGAGTGTTTAATAGTTTTTTTCACAATAATACGGGTATTATTAATAGGAATGCAGTTTATCAGCTACATTTCCAAAAGGCAGTCCTTGCCTCTCTTCCTCTAGTTTTTCATAAACAAATAGATTAATAAAAGTTGATCACCTGACTGCAAAGACACCCAATATGGAATTTGGTACTGTAGAAGTTACAAATACCAAGTTAAGGACTGGGCAATGACTTTGTTGGCTGTTTAGTTCACTGTTTTAAATCAAACTATGTTTTTTATGGAAGCAGTCCACACTTCTGACAGAGAGAGTAGTCTGTTATGCAGTAGTTCCTAAGATAGCATGTATTTCACAAGGAAAAGCAAAATTGCTTGAGAAAAGCTATAGTAATTGATTATGCATAAATTACAGATTCCTTGATGTTGCAAAAACTTGTACATTCTCTATTTTTCAAACATTTTTTTTTCTTAAGAACACATGGACCATCCTCATTTTTGGATGACTGCCTCTTTGGATTAACGCATCCTTCTGGTGCATAAATTGGGGATGCACAGAGGAAAAAGAAACAGCACTAAATCTCAGGAAACTCAAGCCATACAGAAAAATGAGGTTCACAGCAGAGTTGAATAAGTGACTTATCATGAACAATTTACCCAAAAAGTTAGCCTCCACTTCCCTTTATGGAATATCAGTAAGAAGCTTATAATTTTTTCAGTTTTATTATGAAACAAAACCTTAAAATATTGTATGTCTTCACTGCAAATAGCTTACCGTAAATATTTCATGTTCTACCTTAAGAAAGAGTGGCATTTTGATTGATCAAATAAATCACATGATGATGTTTCTCTTCCCTAGATAGATTAACCCACTAACACATACTTCAGATGCCTGCTGTGGTTAAGAAAGCAGCTCAGTAGCATGTGATGAAAAGAGAGTGTAGGCAAAACAAATTTATTAAAGAAAATCTCTTTTGCAAAAATATTTTCAGCTTTTTTATTGCAGCTGTAGTCCATTGTATGTTTCATTAAAAACGATAGGAGTTTGGACCTATCTGTAAATGTTTCCCTTGGGGGACATGAAGAGCAAATTTGTCACAGAGACAACTAGAATTTGATGATAAAAATTCTTTTTTTGAAGATTTTCTACTGAATAATATACCAGTCTTTGCAGAGTTTGTTCTAAGATCTTGGACCAGTTATTAGGAGCTGATGCACACATTAGTGAGATTAAAGTAGTAATGTTAAAATATTACTAGATTGTTAATGATCAGAAATATCCTTGCAGAATTTCTGATTTTGAATGGACTGCCATGCTTTATGTAGATTTGAAAAGTACTTAGTGCTACTTCAATAAAATATGCAACCTCAGCAAATACTTGAGGAAGAAGGAACCACTATTGCACTTAAAATTCACAGCAGTATACAGAGACTATGAGTTTTATAAAAAAAAAATCTAAGAAAATCTTATAAAGATTAATATTTCTTAGAATGTTCGGATGTTGAATAATTGCAATACTTATTACAGGAAAAAGAAGGCTGAAGATTGATCAGAAAGTATACTCTTTTGTTGTGTGCCCTGACACAGGCTGAACATAAGGATAGCATACCAGAATCCTGCCCACTTTGCATTACTTTACATTTTGCTTTTATTTTTGGTATATGTAAAAAGCCAATCTGTATCAAGTACTCTTTGTCAGGTCTATGCTAAACCTTTACATAATGTACCATTTACTGGACTCTGTTTTATAGTAATAACAATACCATTGGTATTAATTCATCAATATAATCAGAAATTAAAACTTAAAAAATAAACAATGTCAGTTCTTACCTGAGCTCTTGAGCTATAGAATCCACTTGAACTGTTAATAAAAGCAGGAAAGAATGAATTAGTTTACACTTCCAGACTTGCGCTTTCTGTAACTGTGCACCTGCCTATCTGTGATGACAGAGGAACACCTATCAAAACACAGGTGATTACTTCATGCCAACCACGGGATTGTAGCTATAAGTGGCAAATGTTAACTGAGCAGATAATTCTCACAGTTATTTTAGGATGTATAAAACCTGGAGTACACTGTTCAGTTGAACAATAAGAAAAATAATAATTAAAAAAAAATTTAAAAAAAGGAAGACATTTGTTTTTATTGAAAATAGAGTGACAAATATCTTATTTTTCTTGATTTTAATTCAATTTGTGAATGACAAAGGATCACGTTTAAAAATATCTGCCCACACGAGGAAATACAGTGTATTGAAAAAACCAACAGGTGGTTCTAAGGATTACTCATACTGCACAGGAAACTTTTGTTGTTTCCACTGTTCCTGATCTATTAATTCCTAAAGATGTGTATGCATGTGTGTAAAAAATATTGAGAAAGAAATTCATAAGTTTTAAAAATGTGTTGTTATCTTTTTGAGTAAAAAGGATATGAATGTTTAATTCCCTTTTAAACATTATATAATTAAAGTCTGTTAAGTCAGCCAGACTGTTTTAACTTACAGTCCTGACCAACAGAGAAGACATGCTCTAATGTTGAGGTGTCAATAATTTCCCTATTCCATAACTTTGTTCAAATCCCCTGTTCTGGTGCTTTTGAAGTATATATGAATTTTAGATTAATTTCGGAGAACGTTACTGAGGGATGCATCAGAGGATGGATACAACGATGATTAAGTTCTGTAGAAAGGCTTGTCTTATTTATCCCCTTGCCTGTGGGCAGTTTGTGGCACTCTCACTTCCTCTGTCTTCTCCTAAGTGAAGTCTTGCACTTTTCAACTCTTTGACCATTTAAAACTAGAGAACTGAGGCAAACCACAGTTTCATTTTTCATTTTAACCACAACTTCAAGCTATGATATTAACAATCCAGAACTACTGAATTGTGACAATGAATCAAACTAGTCTTTTTTCACAGTCCTGAGAGTGCACAATTCACACTAAAATCAGAGTGAAGGATGGGTGCTTTGCACCTCTGAAAATAGTCATAAGCAAAAATGCTCACAGGGCAGGCAAAACTTTGTCATTTATTTTTACGTATCTCAATTTTTCACTCATCAAGAGTCACAAAAAGTGTTATCAATTAAAATAAAAAGTTATTTTCCTGTAAGGGCTGTATGGCTAGTCAATCATGTTTTCCAGATGTTGAGATCATTAAGGACCTGTTTATCTCTCAGTAATGCATTTCCATCTGTTCCTTACAAAAAGATAGGAATAGCTGGGAAATACAGCTATGTCGTAACTTTGGAAAATGAAACATGAGCACTAGTACTTTAAAAAAGCACAGGTTTTTCCTCTGCCACATACACTTGCAGCTTTTGACTAAAGAAAATTGACTTCTGGACCATTTACACAGCTAATTTATGAATTATTAATGGCAATAGAAACAAAAAAAGATCAGTTGGCTGAGACAAAGTTTTGTACTTTATTTTGAAAGCATCCATTCAAAATTTTCTAGATTTACTCCCTATGGAAAAATCTTTGTTTAAATAATAAAAAACATAACCTTTGTTCTATTTGAGAAATAGCTCAAAGAAAATGGCGTACAGTAGATTTTTTTTTTGCTTTTCTTTAAATCATATCTAATAACATTGTGCCTCTTAATGCCAGCAGTCTGTGTCCTGCCTTGATTAAAAAAGCAGCCCTAAGGAAGCTACACACTCTCTTACTGCACATTAGGGACTGTGCACAGGAACTATCATATTTCATGGTGTGCTGGGCACAGGGTCGTGGAACGTGCTTGCTAACTCACCCCTGGTTCCTTTTGAACGTGTGCGCAGCTTTTTATTTTCCCCATCTGCATCCATCTGTAATATTAACACAAAGTCTTTAATTCATTCCTTTTGCCATTGAGAAAAAAAGTATCTTTTTTTTTTTCCCCACATTTCCAAAGGCTAGACAGTAATAGAAGGAAGAATAATCATGCCTTATTAATCTTGTCAAAGAGATAAAAAGCCATCTGTGAATATCTAGTAAATACCTAGGAGATACTTTTAATGATGCAGATTTGTTTAATAAAGTGATTGTTATGAGTGACTCTGTAAGGTTTAATGACAAGGTTTACAGGTGTTAGCTGAAGGCATAAGATTAGAAACAGCAATGCTGTATGAGTGTTGCTTTCAGCAATCACCTTCTGGAGTGTCTACAGGCACTTTGCATTATGCTTGTAACAGAAGCATATCTCAATAGCTGTGTTGGAACCTTCATTTCTGACAACTTCATCCTTAAAAAGTGAAACCTGCTTGCTTGAATGTGTGTAACTGCACACATAAAACTTTTAAGTACTTCATCACCCAATCAACTGCTTCTTACAGAAGTTTTGGTCAGGGACATAGTTTCACATTTGTAGGAGTTTTGGGGAGAATGTAGTGTCCAGGTTTTAGTTCCACATTAAAAAAGTTCACACCAAACTACTGAAAATCTGAACCCCCCCCCAAAGTCAGCTGTTGCCATAGATTATTCGCTGAAATGAGAGACCTTTCAAGATCAACCATTCTCATAACATTTTTGGCTACACCCAAACCAGCACTGGAAATATCCACCTTCTGGTCTTGGATCTGGCCCAAAGCCATAATTGTAGGGGCAGGTTTTCAATCCATGGATTTTATTACAAACCCCTGAAATTCAAAGGGATTAAAATTTCATGTTCTGGTGTGGAGAGCTGCAGTGACACATAGCAGACTGTACAACAGTGTAATTTTAACCATGTCCAGGGAAGTAATGTCCTTTCTGAAAGTAATTCTTAATTTTTATGTAAGAAAGACTCTGTCATTATGAATTTTTGTCTAAACAAAGTATCAGGAACTCCAAAATTCTTTTTCAGTCTATGTTAGTATCTTACGTTCTATCTTTGCTTTGAATCTCAGCTTCCCTGTTTAAATAATGTTTACATCATTCCTGCAAATAGGTAATGATCAAACAGACTGTAGATGAAGAAACTCCCATGTGCTTCTGTAGATCAATATACAAGAACAAATGCAGACACCAACATCTGATTTATATAAATGTGTTGGGGAATAGGTAGATGCATTCTGTGGATACCAGAAGTTGCCAATGCCTGCTTGATATTGTTCCCTGCAAAAGGTCACAAGATAAAAAAAACATGTCAACAGAAGGTCTTGTCTATTACTTCACTCTTCCTTTCTGAGGATCAGCAGCACTGATTTGTCCCATAGAGGGAAGATGTACAAATTTCTATTCATGCCTTTTTCCATGTATAGAGATTGAAGATCTGAGGATGCTTTATTTTTAGCTTTATATGACTCAGATAACTGAGATATTTTGAAGGTCTTATCTGAAAGAACATTGCAGAATATGACAAAATTGACCTGAGAAATAAAATGGGTAACGTCAGACTTTCTAGGGGAGAAAAAGCATTTCCCTAATTTCCTAGGTTATATTCTGCTTGTTCTTATATATGGTTACACATTATATACAGCTACTGGAATCAAAATACCTATTTGCAGGACAGAACACAGGCATTTGGAAAGAGTATTAGTGTGCTTGAAGAAGTCTAATTCTAGAACACAGGTTAGCAACATCTGAAATGAACATATGCATTGATTGAAACACATCTCAGAGCCAGACAACTATATCTTTTCTGTGTTTAAATTTTCATCTGATGTTGGTTGTTAGTAGGTAAGGAGCATAACTGGCTTACGTTTATGCAGTGGGGCTGATGGCAGCCTTTACTTGTTACTATCCTTAAAATGTGGAGAACGAGTTTTTGCAATGTGACTGCAATGGTAATGGGAAACATGGCTCTGTTCTCTGATGCTGAGTTGTGATTGAAGGCACTGACCTGCCATAGACTTATAATAGGGGAGCAGGTGTGGCAATGATGGACTTTAATTTCCTTTAATAAACCTTTTATGTGCCACACTTTTACTGCCATTCTATGCTCTCCAAGGTCCTGCACATAATAGGTTCATTACTTTTGATTACTATAGTCTATTGAGACAAACAACTCCAGAACACACTATATATTATGTTCAGTTAAACCAAATTAGACTATTTATCCACTGTGCATTATTTCACCTGGAACTGTACAGACAAAATTAACAACAGCTTCTGTAAGCTAAAACTATTAAAACCACTGGTACTCCTTTGTCATCATTTCATAATAAATACCACACCAATCACAGTGTTGGTCTTTTAATTATGAAACAAAAAGTGTCCACTGCATCTACTGAAGAGCAGCTACTTTGGTCTAAATAGCATGTTGCATTGTGATGAATATTTAAAAGCGGCACAATGAGTGAAAACCAACAATATAATCAATGCAGGTGATTTTTCTATTGATTTTCTTTCCTTTTAATAATTTTAAACTATGAGAGATGTTTAATCAATTCAAAGCTAAAATTTATAGGACTGTTTAGCTTGGTCCATACCACATATTAAAACAATCATCTTGTCTGTTCTTCAGAATAAAACAGCTTAACTTACAAAAATTCCCACGCATTAACTTGAAACTTATGCAAAAGTAAACGAATAAAACTGTGAAATCTTTTGAGTATGTCAGCAAAAAGACCTCTCTTGCTCAAAATTTAAATATAATATCTGTGGGTTTTGATAGTTCTTTCAGAGACAGGTCGATGCTGAAAAAAAGTGAATAAAGTTTCTCACTTCTGACTTTTATCTACATAGTGACTGCTTTATATTAAATTAGAGTCACAGACGGTTAGCAAAAAGTATTCAAACTTTTAAGTCACCCATGGAACAACAAAGAATTAAACTCTAAGTGAGAAATTTCATCCAAAGTTTTTAAAGGTAATTGTTATCAAGGCCTTCAGAGACATATCTTATTACTACTATGCTGTAAAGATTGGATAGATTCTGGAAGGTGCTTCATACTCTCAAAGCTCAGGATAGTCAGCTGTCCCAGTACATACGTAGTCCTGAGACAAGAGGCTGTAAGGTATAAATGGAATGTCCATGTCTGAACAAAACCCTCTAATAGTGTCTTACTAATTTATTTACTTATTTATTTTTAACCATCAGGAGCACTAGGATAATATCTAAATGCTTGCAGGAAAATTTCATTGGGAATTGCAGTCCCATATTTTTCAAGGGCAAGCTTCACAATAATAATGACAAGTGAATAGTGGAATTAATTGCATTCCATCTTTGTGTCTTATACCCAGATTTTCTGATTTGATGGGTTTAAAACCCATCTAAACATTTTCTACTCAAAATTAGTTGAAACTATGGAGTCAGAAGAAATTAGTGGGAGATACACAGTCAGAAACACAGCAATGGAGCGGTAGCAGCTATGCAGTCCCAAACCATTAAGCAATCAGGCTAATAAATAAATGGTCTCCTTAGAATTGCTTCAGTTATGTCATATTTCTGTGGTGGGGAAATTTACTGGGGTTGTTGATGCTGAATTATTTTCTGAAAGAATATCCCAACAAATCTCACGAAGCTCATGAATGCTTTATGTCTGACTTCAAGAATTTCAATATGATCTTCCCTTCACCATTCCTTCAATATTGCTTGAGACTTGAGGGTAAGTTGATGACTAGATCCCAGAAAACTGACTGGAGTCACTGATGATACTACAAATTCTGCTTGGCTGAAACTTGAATAACTTGCTATGTGACTGCTACACGTTATTCATTTTTCTCCAGATGAACTTATTGGCATAATAGCAAAGCACACTTTTTGAGCAAACTGTTTTAGAGTTCCTGGCTGCAGAAACCAAATGCTACTTCTTCTGTTTCTACCATCCCACTGCAGTCAGCAGACTGGAGAGCAGCACCTGGAAATACTTCCCTGAGTGAGAGAATCAGGATTTGGCACTGAGGCTATGTGTGTGTTCCTGGAATCTATCTGTACACATGTGCATGTACTGATATTGTAATGGGATCCAAAAATAGAGGGTGTTTCAAAAAGATGGACCCAATTTGAAGTCACAACACAAGGTGTCTTGGGTCCATCTTTTTGAAACACCCTCTAACAGCTGAAAACAGAGCATATGCAATAAATGATAATAATAACAATAATAATAACTATCTCAGTTTACTTGCACATTTTAAATTCTGAATTTCAGAAATTAAATTGATACTACTATCTTGGTAAGATAGTTTCACACCACATTACTGTGAAGTAAACCATGACTTGGGGAAGCCAGTGTCGCTGACATAGGTAAAAGTGAAATGCACCTCCTGGAAAGAGCTAACGTAAGAGCTGTACACTTTCTAATTTCTATTGTAGTCTTTGTAAAAGCATGACTTGCCCTGAGTGGGTTTCACATTCTGGGAGTGACAGTCTGTTCCATTTTGTGTAACTAGCTAGAGGAAAAGAAATCACCAGTTTATCTAGAAGTAAGCTGTATAAAAGTTGGATTTTTGTGACTAAAAGTTACATCTGATTTCAAAATGAATCCTGGCAAACAACTTCTCTAGTACAAACCTTTACTGAGTTTGAGAGGTCTGAAAATATTTTTTTCTCTACTATTTTTAATTTGTAAACTACTTAAGTTTGTATAGAGGCAACAGCTGCATATGTCACTACTAATGAACTTACCCAGAAAAAAAAAATAAACAAACAAACAAACAAAACCACCAACAAACAGACATCAAACTTGATGATTTTTAAAGGACATCCTCAAGTCTTGAACACAAGCTGCCGACATCTAAGTTGAGCTAAGCACTACTGCTAAGCACTACAAACCTGTCTGTGCTGTACTGTACCCCAAGGTGACACGACACTGTATGTGCTTCACCCTACAATAAATAATACTCTCAGAGCATGATTTTCAGTGCTTTTGGTACTCATATTTTAATGATTGATGTCGATAACTCAGTTAAGATTTTAACACATAAAAAGGAAATATTGTCACAAAGAAAAATATTTTATTAATAAATCTGAAAGTAAGATTTCCTACAGCCGATCTAGAAGTATAGAGTGCTGTTTGCTTGTCTATATATATATATGTGTGTTCAATTCACCCTTCTGTTGCTCTATGATACCTTTTTTAATATGAAGTATTAATGGCAGACTGATGGTGAGAAGCACAGGGCAAGAAGGAAATGCAAAGTACAAATATAGAAACCTCTAGATAAAGTTTATATATTCTCAGCACTGACAGCAAAAAAAAAAAAAAAAACTAAAACCCAAAGAAAAAATTTTCAGGAACACTGGTAGCATCATTCTTAAAGTTTCTAATTTTTTTTTTTTTAACAGTACATTGATGGTCAGAAAGGAGAAGAAAAATTTACGAAGTAGGACTTCTTAGAGACTGTTACTGAAATTGTGCCTTGTTTTGTGATTCTGATTATTCTTAATGAAGGAGTCATTTCATCTTTATTTTTGAAACTTTTGGTTTAGTTTATACAGTGCTATTCTTCATTTCTGTAGCAAAAAGTTGAATAACATGGAAACAGTTTGTTTAGATATATTTGTTTCTCAGGATTTAAAATAAGTATGTCTACTGAATGCAAACTTTAAAGCATGTTTATAACACATATAATTCATCAACGATTTGGTATTTTCTGGTGTACTTGAATGGTATACATACTTTTAAGAAGTTGGTATTTTCTACATTGAAATCACTACTCAAAAATTTGCAGTGACAAAATAAACCTTAAATCAGAGGCAAGCTTGAATAGCTTTGTAATGAGGATGATTTATTTTGATTCTCACTTCTGATTTCTGAGTTGTCACTGCTGTTGTATACTTCATGCATGCAACTTTGCACAACTGGCAGTGCTGAATATAAACCAAAGCCATATGTTTATGTCCTTTTGCCAAACGACTACAGCAAATAGTTCTATTATTCCCTTAGGTAACTGATGTGTGCCAAGTATTTCTATTAGTCTGCTTTACCAAGGCTTTGGAGGGCAGAGTCAGAGCTTTATGAAATTAAGGGGCAACTGCTAGCTTTTTAAATTTAGAGAAAAATTATATGGTCTGCCATGCTGAAATGCAGCTCAACACAAGCTAATGTATGATCCTACTTTCAGGAAGCTTTTTTTCCTGGATTTCTATTTTTGACTTAGTTCAATGTGTTCTCACTATTTCCTGGGCTACTATGTACTTTTTTTTTAGAAGGAAGAAAGTGTAAATATTCAAGCAGGAAAATCAGCTTTGACACCTTGAGATCTTCTACAGATACACCAAAGATTTTATCCCACTCAACTGATACGTAGTTAAAAAGACCTCAATAAACATTATAAAAAAAAATCACAAACTATCCCTCATAGATTAAATGTAAGCAGTGCATTGTGAAATACATTCCCACTCCTGGACTCATATAGATTCAAAGATAGTTAGGTTCTTGTCTGTATGTAATGCGAACAAAGTGTAGTTCTGAAACTTAAAAACTAAAATTTCTAGGTATTTACAAAAATTTAAATATTTTTTTCAATTTTTCGGTAGTGTTACATTTGACTGTTGAAGACTGCTGTTCTTAAAACAGCCAATGTTATGTGAAAAAAATAGTCATAGTGTATGAGACACTACACATGAAACCGCATAGTACTCTAGTGCTAATACAGATACATATTTTGACTCAAATTCATTTTTGTAAATAAATTATCCCACCTTTGAGTGTTTCCAGGTGAAAATATGTGCAGATTCCAAAGGACCAAATCTGTCACTCAGCCCAAGATGCTTTGTCTGATTTAACAGATAGTCCTGTAATTCATCTTCTGAAAAAAAAAAGAAAGACAATAAAAGAAAACCAAAAACCAGCTATACTAAATAAAACAGGATATTCTTTATATCAAAGGCACAAATAATACAGGTGTATTGTTTTGTGCATTTTTTCAAAGATATGGTGTAGAGGCATCACTAATGCTTCTAAAAGGTAAAAAGAATAGTAATTTTTCTTTTGTTACAGTACCTTCTTTATATTGTTAATGCCCTTTCCGATAGCTTATGAAATAGACCTTCTCTAAGAAAAGCTTTTCTTCTTGCACAGACAAAAATCCATGGTTTCCATATGTAGAAATGCTAGTTAAATGTTTTTACTACATGAGAACCCCTTTGACTGAGTAGGACAGTTCGGTACGTGATGTGAAATAAATAAGAAGCATTCTAAAATATTTTAATAGCAGAGAAGCTCTCTTTTTTTTTTTTTCCTGATGTTGAATATCAGAGTTTAGAGTTTGGTGGGCTGATATTGTTCTCACATTAAGCAAACTGAAGGAAACACTTGACATTTCTGCATGCTCAATTTTGATTCCTTTCTATGAGGTAACTCCCACTAAAATCACAGTAATGGCAAGGAAATAAGAGCTGCAGAAGTTTATATCTGAGTGTGCCATACGGACAGCCTTGTATTCAGAAATAATTAATACCTAAAGCCTTTGAACACTTAAAGTTATAGACACTTACAGCCTGAGAAAATCTGTCTGTACACAGTTACTATGGACAGACTTTATTTTAGCATCGCTCCTGCCTGTAGTGGCCAAGATATGAAAATTTCGTTATCACTTGCAACTTCAGATGTCCTTCTCAAGCAGTGCCCAATGTATTTAGTAAAACAGATCTGTTCATTCAACCTATTCCAATTATGACAGTTTGCAAATAAACTTTAGGAACTTCAGGGTGAAACTTCAACTATTGATTTAATGATATCTGATGAAGCTATGCTCATAAAATTAGTGATGTTACATTTCTGAAATTGGAAAGGCTCATTCTAAACAGATTCTCAGGTAAGCTAGAGTTTATTGAGTGACTAATTTCTGCGTTAGTCCCAATAGATAGAATATTATTTGCATTCCATCAATAACTTTTAATTAAAATAAATAAAGTTTTATCAACTAGCAAAGCAGAAAACAAATGCAAGATGATAAAGGGAGAAAACCCAGAACAAAACGACCCAATACCAAAATGATTTTTTAAGCAGTTTTCTAGCTGGAAAAAAGATGATGTTTATCCTCATAGACCTCTTTCCCCACTATTCTGTTTCAACATTCATGGGAGAAAAAAAAAAAAAAAAAAGAAGAGTCTTAAAGCTTTCTACCTGCTTCTCCTTCATGGTTCAAAACACAGTAACCTAAAACAAAAGATCTCTGGGAATGGCTGCAATAGTGAACAAAGCTCTTTCTAAGGCCTAAACTTAGCAGCTTTGTCTAAAATCCTATCATGCTATGTATTTATTAGCAATATATTTTTCATTTATTTTCTCAAAGATTGCCAATAAAGAGCTAAATCACATAAGGGAGTAGCTGTAAACCCTTTGAGTTCCCCAATGTCAAACTCATTAGCATCCGAATAACCACACAGCAGCACATCATCTGCACAATTGCAATTTTTTACTACTTTTAATAGCGTTTCTCAAAGGGCTCATTTTCAACTTTCTTCAGTGGGTAGTTGGTTCTCTGGGGAAAAGGAGCTTCCTGACGCTCACAGCTTCCACTCCACAACCAGGCCGTTTGCTGTCAGAAGCATCAGCCCTCTGCCCTAACCCCATCTGCTGTCTCTCTCATCCTAAGGGACTGAGAGTTAAGACAGCACAGCTGAGATCCACTTGGAAAAGTGCACAAAGGACAGGAAAATGCAAAACTTTTCACATATAACTTTACATAATAAGCTAAAGCATCAGAAATTCTCCTTTTAAGAAAAGCAGTCTGAGTTGGGTCATGGCTTGGGGACAAGTTTCAAAATCATGCTGGAAAACTACATGCAACAGTGCCATTTGCTATTTTACTCCCATCTGCCTTGCATGTGACATCATCAGCTATCTTTGTAAAGCAGAACGTGCTATAGCAGGACAAAAGCAAGACTTTATATAAAGCACAAAACCTGATCCCCTCTTCTATGTTTAATTACAACGGAAGTTATTGGTTAATAAATTAAAATGTGCTATTTTCTATTTCTTCACACAACAGAGTGCTGGCTGCTGTACAGCTGATTCGTCGGTGAGTGCACATTTGAAGATACTGTGTTTCATAAAAAGTCTAATACAATGTCATGCGTCTGTCATGTTATAAGCAGGGTGTGTAGGATTATGTAGTGTCATGGGATGTGACATAACCCTTCTGAAGTATAAATTATGTATCACACTCCAAGAACCAACTCATGTTTCAAATGTAAGTGCTGGGTTCTGATAAATCAGGTAGCAAACAAGAGTGCAAATTCGCAGTAACATCAAGATCTTATACAATAAATTATTGAGAAACACATTAATTAAGTAGGTTTTATGAGTGATTAAATTAATAGTGGGCCAAATTTTAAGGGACAGCAAGAAGCACAGGTAGAAGTTTGCGATACCAACCGGAAAAATCAGAGCCCACAAAGGCCATCTAGCTACGTTATTGCAACTATGATGATAAGATTGTTGTTTATGGAAATCAGATAGAAATAACTCATTTATTTGTTAATCATGGCTCTTTGATAAGATCACTCCCCTTCACTCCAAATATATTTTCATTTGGCCCAATCTATTCATGGTTTGCATTAACTCATTTGTCTGTTTTAGTAAAGAGTTCAAAACTATTTACAGATGGCAAATTATTGCTACACTTCAACGCCCTATATGTCTGAACATAATTTTTTAATCCCAAAGGTGATGTTTGCGTGCCTACAAAGAAAACCTTCACCCTTTTCAACCAGCACCTCAGTTCAATGAGAATAATAAACTTTCTGAACCCAGCAAGATGGAATAAATTAGTTTCTTGATTTGTCAATGTAATGGTTCAGTGAAGTCACCTGGAACCTTTGCAATACATTCTTTGGTTTATAGCCATTTGCAGTGCAACATGATTTTGTACTGACTCTGAAGTGTCCTCCTACTGAGATGCATGAGTCATACCAGGATACTGATGTGAATCACCATTTGGGCCCTGATCCTCAGCATCAAATGTGTGTGACAAATCCCTTGAAGCAACTGTTTTTGTTGACCCATTCTCTATGGGTAAAAGTCCACCCATTCAGTTCAAATTACTAGAGTTCCTGAGGATTTAATGATGAGAAAAAAGAGATATTCTGCAGCCAAAAAATATCTCACCAGAAGTCTAAGGTTGCTTTCTCTGTCAGAATTGCATACACTAATCAGTACTACATCTGTAAAAGACCCAAACAACTTTTTTGAGCATAATGGATAACATTTCCATCAGATGAATTTGATTATCTCTCATTTACCACATCACTAGTTGATATATTGCAAATATGAAAATGAATAATCATAACATTTTGTGATTTGTTAATTCAGAATGCAAGTAATAGCTAAGGAAAGAAAATCTGATGTGCTCACCGTTATCATCCTTGAACAATTTTTGTGTTGCTACATTGACAGTGATTTCTCTTTCTCAAGATAAAATAATGCAACTTATTTAGTATTTCAGAAAAAAATACATGAAACCAAAAGATACCACTACAAATTAGTGAAGATACATTGAGCTCTTGACTGCAGTCAGATCTTCATCCTGCACAGGTTGAAGTATTTAACTTTACATGTTAAGTTCCACACAAATTTATGGGTCACCTCAGTGAGACTCTTAAGCACGTGTTTAATGTTCAGTACATGACTAAACAAATGAATTTCATTTGGCCTTCTGATGTTTCATTTTAACACCCTCACTGCAGCACACACAGGCAGTCTTGGAAATCTGAGGGCTCTATATGGAAACATCAATTTTATATAATTTGAGCTTCAGAAAGGAATTTCCTTGGGGCAGAGTACTCCTCTTTGAATTTTTTTCATTAATTGCAGAGTATACATGAAAAAGAAATGTTGCTGTTTCAACTATTGCATTTTCTTTCCCAACTATAAGGCTAAACTCTATCTTCTTTATTTCTACCTTGAGATGAACAGGATGTCATGTTATCACTGCATGAAAGCCTTGTAACACAGGCAGTTGTCCTTCCAGTACCTGTAAAAACACACTCCTTGCACTCATCCTCTCTTTTAAACATCACAATAATTCCAATGCCATGTGCAAGACCATATTTTGCCTAGAAGAAGGATTTAACTTTTACCTGATTTAAGCAACGAACTATCCTTCAAATATGCCTGAGGCTTTGCTGTAATTAACATAACTGCATTTAGATGCTATTCATGACCGATAATTCCAACACCTTGTGAAAAAAAAAAAAAGGTTGCATGCTGTAAACATTATAAACATATTCAAATAAGCTTAACACAATCTGCCATGCTTATTTCTGCCTAGATCATGGACCAGCGAAATGGTTAATGCAAATGGATTTATAATTTGCTTTGGGGGGCCAGTTTCTTCTCCTTATTTATTAGCCCAGCTGATGGGGCAGATTTGATGAGGCACTTCTGGAATAATTGAGTCATCACACAAAGAAGGCTGCTAGCATTCAGAGTGGTTTTATCAGCAGCAAGCAGGCCTGATTACTGACAATTACACTCTGATCCGGTGATGGAGGAGAAAGAGCCAACGAGTGGGAAATGTCCGTGTTTCTATCCAGGAATAATTTCTACATTCATTTTACATGCTAAGTGTTTCCTATCTCTGCATAATAAACTGTAAACAGGAATAGATGGCACAATGTCCCTTAATATTTCCTGGTAATGAAGACACAAATGTACAGTGAGTGCTGATAAATATAGATGAAACATAAGCTATTCTCTGAGTCTGTATTGTTACCTTTAAAATAAATGCATTTTGGTGGTAAAAGCATAATCATAGCTAATGTAAAAAAATGACAGAAGATTGAAGCTGTCCTTGTAACTACACAGAAACTTTGTGAAAGTCCTGTTAATCACTGCTGCTCTAGAGGCTCACGAGCTGAAGGTGATATGCTGGAAAGAACGTGATTTTGTTTCTCAGTAGTCAACTATGTAGGAACTCCTTTGCTTTGACACAGTAAAGGAGAGCAGCAACAGTGACCTCCATTAACACTTCAGGGATAGAGCACATCTCAATGCTAAACTGAAAAACAATGGAGCTGGTCCTAGAAGACATCTTCACTATCATAAATTCTCATTTCCCTCTCATCAGCCTTCAGATAATGTTTATAATGAATAATACTGCTAGACCATAGATTTTATGCGTTGTCTTTATCTATGTGTTATTGCCTTTAGGACATTATTATTATTATTATTATTATTATTATTATTATTATTATTAAGCAGTAAAAATGCTGTAAAATGTCAGTTATTAACAAAATGCTGAAAGCAGAACTTTGGAAAAATATGTTACTTCTCTGACTCGGGAAAAAAACATGGAAACAGACATACTGGAGAGTTGAAATGTAATTTTGTGTTTGTTGATGGGCGATTACAGATTTCAGCTGGAAAATGTTAATGCCCTAGTCTAGGGAGAGTTTTTCTTCTTTAGAGTTGATCAGGCATGAAACACTGAATAATAAACTTCTGCATGCTTGTTTATTCCTTTTCCTCTTTTTAAACTAATTTATAGCTTCAAAAGAACTAAAAGTTATTCTCTGTTCTCCTGCTGTAACTATGGTAACTATGTTTCAGTAAAGTAGCCACTTAACTTCAAGGCTTGTGTTACAATGATATGCATTATTTTGAGTAAAACCACACCATAACAACCTTATGATTTTACAGCAATTTAAAAAGAAAGTTCAAAGACCATGTGTCATTGACTCTGGAACACAGGATTTGTTTTCTTTTAAAACATGTTTACTCTTTTTCAGCTTGGATGACTTTTCCTGCATGGAGTCATCTCTGCTGTGATGTACTATGTGGGGGGACTGCTACTGACTTCAGCAAAAGATGACCATCATCTTCTGCTCATCAACAGGAGTGCTTAGTAGTTGCAGGATTGAGGCCAGCAGGTTGCTGAGCACACAGATCAATATATCTAAGAGCAGTGAAAGTGTGTTGTTTTAATTACTCTGTTATACCCTACTTCAACATCAGGAAGATTCTGGTCCAGCTCTGGTATTGCTCCATGCCTGGTGTTTAGCCACCACTGTTCCAGTCCTTGAACCCTACATAGTTTCCAGCAAGTTAGTTAGTAATCAATGAGTCTGAAGGGCAATTTTATGGGGGTTCTTTTATGGTTACACTGAACCTCTACAGAAGTGCTGGAGCTGAGTAGGTTCAGTAAAAGGGGTCACTTCTCAAATACTTAAAGGCTTAATGCAGGTTACTAGATTCCTTCCCTGTGATTTCTGACTCTTCCAGCCAAATTTTGAGGGACTGATTTAATAGCCAAAATTAGGACATCACAATTCTTATGCTGGACAAAACCCATGACTAATTAGCTCATTGAACATTCTCCGACCTGGAGTCGAAAGGAACAATGAACCTAAAACTACAAACTTTTTTTAATAAAAAGAAATAGAACTACCATTCTGTTATCCTATGCATTCATCCTCCCCTTTCTGAACAACAATCTGTCTTCATTAAGTATGACAGACATGTCACAAGAAAGGGAAAGTCACACAAAGGGAAGAAGTGTGCCTTCCCTCGACATGCAAATCACATATGTTCATTAACTTCGAGACTGCCATTTGAAGTACAGTCTGCCACCCTCTAAAAGACTTGTAATGACCCTAACTGCTAAAGATAATAGGGCTTACTTGTACTACTGCACTGCCCTGAAGATCCTGTGAACATCCTGAAGAGTACAGGAAAAAAACAAACCAAGAAACAAGCACAGGAAAAAAAAAAAAAAAAAATCATTTTGAAAGTCAAAGTAAGAAAAAATGTGAAAAAAAAAGGCTAATATTTACCAGATACTAAAATATGCATGTAAAATATTCCCTGGGACAGACTTCCCACCTGGAAAGGTTTTGCTCACCAAATGCTTGGGTCATACATGCAGAGCAAGGAAAAGGGAGTTTAGTCCATTCCAATTTATGTTAAGAGGTCAGTGGTACCAGATACAGTGGTTTAAATTATCTTTTTGGAGCCTTTTATGATTCTAGAGTGGGATGAAGCTTATTTCCTAAAATAGCACCTGCCTTCTGTCATAGACATAAACAGAAGACACTGTGATTGAGTAAATAATTGGGAAAAAAAAAAAAGGACTCTGGAACTCCCTGCCTCTGCCACTGATCTATTCTGCGTCCTTCAGCAAGTTTTTCAACCTTTCAGCTAAACGAAAATAATGATGTAGAGTGCTGTGAAGTGCTTTTGTGCATTTCTAACCATTCTTTAAGGTAGTGAATATTATTTTAATACTAATTTGTTCATCAATTTAATAGCCTGCTCATGCTTTTACTTCCTCTGAAACTCAACCTAACACTTCAAGACTATGTTATTACTTAGGATTTTCAAGAAAAAAGTATTTCTTCTTTCTCTTTTTTTTTTTTTTAACAAACATACAAGCAAAAAAAAGGACAATTTTGAAGAAGAATGGGTTTTAAGTAACGCATGATGAACACCATAGTAATTTAAAACACATTTCTCTTCTCTTTTAACATGTTAAGCAATATGGAAGTAACTGTTCTCTTGGAATGTCAAGTATTTACCTTAAAAATCTGTGCAATTTTTTTTTTTTTATTAAGAAAAACTTTCTCCTGGAAAATAGCCTTAACCATTTTGCTTTTAATATTTCTGCTCTCAATGTTAAAAATATCAGTAAGGTGTGTAAATATATTTTGCTATATAGATAAAAATTCATGTGCATATACATATATGTTTACGGTAATGTTAAGTTCAAACATTGTACCCAGCAAACAATGGATTTCATAAAAAGAAAAAAAAATGGAAGAGAAATGTTTCTTTCAATGTGAATATATTGAATATGTAGTAAGAAAATGGCCAGTCGTACCACTAAACAATACTGAGTTAAAAATAACATTACAGAAACACATCTTTGTAATACTACTTTTTATTGGTAAAATAATACTAATCCACTATTCACCCGATTGCAGCAAATTTGACTTGAGCAAGATGAAAAGTATCATCCTATGGAGAGATGCCTTACAAACTTTATCACTTTAAGCAGTCACCCTTCAGACTCCCTAGTGTAAGCCTGGCTCCATTGAAAACAACCAGACAACTCTCGTGGGCCTCAGTAGTCCACATTATTTGTATGTGAAAGCACTCACAGACTCTTGGTACTAATCACATAGGTATACAAAGGTACAGTCGTGGCCAGAAGATCTTGCAAAGTAAGATGATTAAAAACCATTTTGGATATGACAGCTGTAAATAAACAGCAGTTCAGAAATTCCAATAATATATTAATGAAATTTTGCTATTTTAGTTGACAGCTATGTCATTCTTGATAAGTAGGCCTGTATCAGATGTCTGAATATATATGTAATGGGCTGGCTTGTTGTTTGCATGTCACATTAAATCATGGTTTCTGCCTCTTCTGTGGGCACTTCAAATGCCAAGATGTGTGCGGGAAAAGGGGTGGACTTGGGGGTGGCTTTCGTTCTCAGGGTGTAATCCTGTCTTCATATGCTGTGCTCACCCACCCCAGGAGACAGATTTTTGTTTTCTTTTGAAGAGGTCTGCACCACTTTGCATCAGAACTGTGTCCTGATACAAGAAGTAGTAGCTGTGTCTTTTAAATAACCAGTTTTGATAAATAGCAGCATCATTATGGCAAATAACAGTGTTCTACCTTGAATCATTTTGACAATGCATTGTCTGCCTTGCTCATAGACTTGTAGGGTGTCTTCAAAACATTCAAAACGGAAACAATATTCATGGTTAAGAAAGGTCCAGAAGCAGCCAAACAGGTGTGTATTCTCAGAAGAGGCCTTTTTAGATGGAAGACTTTTTGTATACTAGTTCTATCCTAGGCCTCTGTTAGGGGCCACACCTAAGAGAGAAACTGAATTATCAATGACATTTTTTTAAAGAATCAGCGGTTTAACACTAATTTCTAATCAGATCCTACAGAAAGGAACAGCTCGCATGGCAGCTGTACTTTTCCCAGGGTTAATTACCTTTCACTGCTCTCTACTAATGAGTCAGCTGTTCCTGTCATCACACAACTACAGTGTGTTCATCTGTAGCTCTAACTGTGGACAAACACAGTAGCTAGAGCCCTGTTTACATATTGGTGAGGTTTGCTGTGAAAAGAATTTGCAAAGCAGTTTAAAAAAAATACATAAAACTCCTTCCATTCCCATGTCTCTTTTTATGGAAACAATAGTATTTTTTAAGCCAACACGGTGAATTAATCAAAAAGACTAGAAAACTAAGCACATGAAAAATAATTAAAATTCTCATTTTTTAATAGCTTATATAAGGAAGATTAGATCTGTGTACCTATTTAGCTTGTCTTGCCTGAGTGTTGCATGAGAGTGTTTATTTATAGCTTGCTGGTCTGTGAACTAGAAAATTTCTTTATAAAATATTGTTTTAAGCAGTAGAACAGATAATGTAAAAATTAAGTCACTTAAGGAAAAAGTTTATATTATTTTAATGGCAAACTCTAATGAGACACTGATTAAAGGCTTTCAGTAACCTGCTAATGTTTTTATGTAATTCTAGAATGTAATTCAACAGCAAGTAAATAGAACATATCATTTTCTTGCTGGGGTGAACAGGATTTATTCTTTATAGGAGTGTAAGATCAAGAGTGATCCTTGTACATCACTTTTGTATGTCCTCTTTAAGGACTTTATAAAACTTGGGGTGGGGGGGGCGTATTTGGTAACTTTAGTAACAGAGAGAGAACTCAGACTTATCTTCCTTTTATTGTCGAGAAAGTAAGGGTACGTGCTCCTCCGTAACAGCAGTGAGCACCTACAGTTAGTCACTAGTAGTTATTCCAGCTTTCTCACTGGAGGCTATGAAGACTATGGCTAAAGGTGGGCATTGTGACAGAGCTTCCAAAGTTCAAGTACTTTTTGGGTCAACAATAAGAAAATGTTTGCTTTTCTTATGAGTGAGGACAGGATTCTAAGCTAGCACTGTCTTTAAAACATGATTCTATGCTAAAATTCTCTATACAGAGATTGCCCTATCTGAGCAGATTTCCTTGGAGTAAGATGTGTAAGCATTACCAGAGAAAGTAAAATTTCACCATACAACAAAGGGACACCACACAGTACATATTATGTGAGAATGAGCTCAACTACTCAGAGCTGCATCTGCAACAGACCTGTTCATGAAGGTATTATTTGAAGCCGAATTCCTTGCTAGCTGTCACATGAGATAATGGTAATTGACAAATCTAAGGTAGGAATCAGGTCTTCTGAATCTAATGATGGAAGAAGAAACTTAAGCTTTCCAGGTCTAAGTTAACCTTGTAGGACTGGCAGCTCAAAATATGATAAATTTGCTTTTGAATACAACAAGGCAAAAGCACCATGGGATTCCAAAGGATCGCTTAAATAGTCATCTGGAAAATACCTATTTCCTTTGAACATCACTCTAATGAACCACCTCTTTCCCTCAGACATCTTAAGTTGTACAAGCTCAGGTCAGGCCAGGAAAAACTGTTGTTATGTAATGCCCATTTTGTCTCAGATTCTCACTCTACTCAATAGATTATTCCTTCTTTGAACACACTGTATCTCACTCATTCTTAATGTAAAAAAAAAATTCTGAAGGATAGCACAGTCATTCTCCTTCTCCTCAAAGGTCTTTGCATGTTGCTGACTTGTCTTTTCATGAGTTCTCAAGAAAAGCATTATGCCTTCCTCTTCCATGGGCAGGAAAACCAGGAATATGTCCTCTCCATTTGGTGAATAGGAAAACCTAACCCCTTGGACTGAGTCTCACCCTTTCCTGAGATGCAATCTGCTTAACTTGAACTCTATCACTAACAGGGCTTACTAGCTCTCTGCCAGTAGACTTCATGCTGTATAGTGAAGCAGCTGGGCGATAGCTTTTCCGAAGAGCCTATTGAGTTGATGATCATTCTACTGTGGGGATCATTCTTGAAGGTTCAGGAGGGAGAAAACATACCAAGTGGTCTGTTGGAAAATTTTAGGGCCAAAAATAATATCTTCCATACTGTGCCCACTCAAAAACTTGCCTTCTTTACTTTAAAAATTTCATCAAAATAGCCATGCAGTTTCTAAATTTAAAATACAGAGATCATCATGCAATTACAAATAAATACCAAAACCACACAAATAAATAGAGAACAAAGCTGTATGTTGTGAAGGCTATCCAGAATGCTGAACTTCTTTTTTGAAGGCTGACACACCTTGATTGAAAACAACTTGCACTTCTGTAATATCACAGTATTATTCCCTGTGATCACAAAATAGTAGCACATTTTTTACATTAATAACAATAAGAATAAGTGGTATTACTAATGTTGTTGCTATAAATGACATTGGGTCCAAAGCACTTAGGGCTAAAGCTATTTATGTTCCCAGGTTATTCAAAATGAGTTATGGATATTTAAGAAGACACTTTTTAAGGACAGCCACTAAAATGTCCATTGTGGGGAGGACAGTCAGAATATTGTATGCGGGCAGGTTAAGCTTTCCATGATAAATGTTAAATCAGTCTAAAGGGTTGTATTTATTGAACTTGTGTCAATTTATACTATAATGAACTTTGCGTGCCCACAATTTTGGTCATGGATTTCATTGACTTTGAGTTTCATCTGTGGAAGTGCTGTTAGTGACACATCGTCACTAACCCTTTGTAAAACTCATTGTTACAAAATTAGATCAAGCTGAGCATAATCTTACAGCAGAGTTAACTACTGTGGTTATCTTCCCTTCAGGGAAAAAGTATGACAAGGCAAAGGACAGTCAGAGACCTGGCTATGGATCCCTGCTTCCAAGGCCAGTGTGTATCTCACATGGTATACCTTAGGGTACTGTATAGCCACCTGCTCTTCCATAGGGATCATCCACTACGCAAGGGTTAGTGTAGCCTAGTGGTGCTCTATCCAGCTTTCATCCCCGAAGGAACTCTGTATTTGCCACTTAGAAATACAATTTAAGCACTTTGACTTGATCTGAAGAAACTTTGAGAACCTGCCCCTAGAGATTTAAATTGCAAAGATTTGGTTAAAACCCCTCAGGCCTCTGTTTTAAAATTATGGATATGAAATAATTCTCTAAAAATAAAAATTTGTGTCATCAAGTATCTTCAAACACAAAAAAATAATTGAAATCTGTGTGATGTGTGCCCAGCAACTGAAATTTTGAACTGAAAGCTTGCTTCCAGTTTTTATGAGAGCACGAGAAACACTGAATCACCCACAGAAACAGTGCAAAAACATAATCTAATCTGTCATTCTGTAACCTCAAAGCTTGAGAAACAGTCTCTTGAAAGCCTGAGAAAAGAGAGAAATCACAGATATACCTCAAAATTGTGTACAGAGCCCGAGTAATGACCAACGGAAGAAGGAAAATCTGAAGCTGAGTCTGGAAATGCTTCTATCATCAGCGTTTAAACAAATCCAACTGGTTTAACATAGAAATCTCTATTGTATTTTGAAATGAATTGGTATTTTAAAATCTTTACAGCTTTTTTCTTATTTTTTAAGAACTGTTTTTGAGAAAACAAAATCATTTCTGAAAGGGAAATATAATGACTTCAAAGAACAAAACAGGGAAATGCCCCATTCCATTTTATAAATACCACATTTCAGGGGCAAAATTTGGTTCTCTGAGCTGTACAGCAATATTCAGTTTTGTTATTCTGCTTTCCGTTAATATGTGAGCACACACTGAATTTCATAAATACTATGTATATGCAGGAGGAAACTTTTGATCAAAGATATACCATATTATTCATATCACTGTCTTGTATGAAATTGTGAAAAATAGTAAGTTTATGTAGAGATAAGATATAACAAGAGATCAAGTCCAGTTTGTAGGCTGGACAGGAATGAGAGGATTCACCTTCACAACTTTATGTGCTGAAATACAGGTATTTATTTCTGAAGTAGTAACTGCTGGCTTCCCATAGTCTCTGGCTAGCCAGTAGGCAACCTGCAGGTACCTCTGACACTGTGTAGATGTGTGATACATCATACTTACTTAATACAACTATTTCAGTATTAAAAGAATCGCATCCAAGAAATGTGTCTTTCTTTCCACTGACTCCAAAGAGAATCTGTATGACTGGCTCAGGTCTAGACACTTCTGCTGTGCACATGGAGGATTTCACTGGAGGATTCTTAACCACGGAACCCATGGCAATTGCTGAGCAGCATTTTACAGCTGAAAGAACATGTATGCTATGTGGCTGTGAGATATATTTTAAAATAGGGATGAAAAAGCATGAGAAATAAAGTAGATAACCATCTTCCAGGAATGAAGGCAGTGCCAGTCCTTGCAGGAAAGAACTGGCAAACAAAACTAAACTGATGAACAAATAAAAGGGAACACTAGTGGATGATGTAAATTAAAGGAGAGTTAGTCACAGCTTAGATATGAGCAGTGTGACTCCAGAGTGACAGAAGAGTCCAGTGTCAAGAGGCAGAGAAAGGAAAAAGTCAGAATGTTATGGCAAATATTACTTTATCTAGATATAGAAGAATTAAGGCAATCAAGTTCTAAGCACAATAGAAGGAAACTGAACTCTAAAAGTTGGTATGGACTGAAATACCATCTTTTTAGTATTTGGTTTGGATAATATATATGAAAGAATAAGAGCTTTTCTGATAAGTAAAGGTATCACATGGATTGGCATCTGATAAATGGGAAGTGTCTCTCAGCTTGAACTATTATTATCTGATGCTGAATACATTCTTAGGTCTAAGTTTACTATTTAAGCTTAACTGTGTTTTTTCCTTGGTTTATTATGAACTGTTGTATACTTAAGAAACCTGCTATCACTCATGACAGTGGCTCTGCATTTAATTTTTTATTTTTTTAACCATACATAATTCCACATGTCCTGTTCTATTCAGTGCCTTCTGTTTAATGCCTAGTTTTCAACATAAAACAAAAGAAATAAGAGCCAGATTCCTTCTAACAACTTTTTCTGGTCTTTGGGAGCCAACGACAAGAGCCAGGTTTTTTTAAATGAAAATGCTATTGTGCCTACATTCCCTTCCACAAACATGCCCTTTTTTTCAGCATATAAGGTGTTTAAGCAAAGAATTATTAACACAATAGTTTGCTTGATTTGTGAGTGCCAAGCAGGGCTTTTTCACATGCACTTAGTGAAACTTAATTAAAGAAAAAAAATCATTTATGTCTTGTTTTCTATGTTTTGTGTATTTACTCCAAAGGAAAAAAAGTCTTGTGAGTAAAATTCATCATATCCAAACAAAAGGCTGGCAGCTTAAGTAAGTATATGAACAGGAGGAAGGGAGACTTATTTCCTGAGTTTCAACAGATGTCATACTTAATTGGTTGTGAAATAAACCAGAGCTACTCTCGGCCTGTTTCCCTAGATTCAGCTGTGAAGACACTTTCAAACATGTGCATTTCCCTCCTGCTTGTCATAATGAGGGTGTGGGGTGAGAATCAGACCTCCAAAAGGAGTAAAGCAGCATACATGCTGTGTACAGGACTTCAGATACACTAATTAACCAGAAGTGAGAGTTGTGTCTTTTGTTCCTGCGAGGTACACGTCAATAGGGCATTAAGCAAGACAGTTCTGTTGAGGGGTGATTGTCTTTGCCTTCTGGTAATATCAGGAAGTCACTGGACTATCCCTTTCTACACCAAGTTTTTCCACCTTCACGTATTTTCTCTTGAAAACACCCTTTTTCCTGAGTCAGAGTGTTGACAATATCCTACAACTTGGTGAAATGTGTTCATTTTTGTATTACGGCAGAAAGAGCATCTCCTAGGTTTTTTTTCCCCTCATGGATGTTTTCTGCTAGAAGCAGCAGAATGACACCACACGTAACACAACAACAACAGAAAGAACATCAAAGATTAAAGAAAAAAATTATTAGCAAGTATAAAATAGTTTGCCTAAAAACGGTGAAGGACACAAGAAAATGGAAAACAGGATTTCTTATAGGCAAAAATTTGTAAATGTGGCTGACCACCAGCCGATGGTAGGCTAGTATAAAGGCATGCATTTCTAAAGGACTAGGGCAAAGAATGTTAGCCACTCATTTAATGCCTTATTGTATGTAACCCTCTAAATTAAAATGCTCTTTTGACCTTCATGGGAAAAAACTAAATAAGTGATAGATGTCTCTCTATGAAAATCAGTATGACCAACCTCCAAAAAAACCAAACCAAAACAAAAAGGTTAGTAGTGTTTGTTAAAAGACTTGAAATAGAAATGTAATTGCAATTGTGTTACAAGAAAAATTAAGGCCAAGGTCACACATGTGTAATTCACCTGTGACATCCAAACTGAACAATATTTGTTCTTTTAGTTTAGAGTTGGAACCCAGATCCCAGGAGTGCTAGGAGAGAGCTTTAATCCTTAGAAAAAATTCAAATTCCAAAAATGCATGATGGAAACCAATATAATCCTTCCTGAAGTCAGAAATAAAATAGCAAATACTTTCTTCACCATTAAGACAAGAGTAGTCATTACAATCTTTATTTTTTTTAACATTTTACAGGTCTGACTTTCGGCAGATGACCTCTCTTGTTTGTCCCTACATGTTTTCCAAAATATAAAAGTGAAATAGAGTCCCAAGGGCACTGTACTTGAAAGGTTATGAGAGTTAGAGAATTTTAACCATGCCTGCCAAATCAGCAGATGGCTTGTGATTATAATTATATGCATCAATAAAACGAATAATCTTTACAAAATTTGAATTTCTACTAAAGTAAGGGATTTAGTAAGCAGATGCAACAGAATGCATTTTCTTTAACCCTTTTTGTAGACAGTACTATTTCTCACAAAAATAACAGGAAGGCTCTCTGTAAAGTAACTTGACCACACACTTGAGCCTTAAATATATGTTTCTTTTGACCAAGTGTCAATGTTGTTTAGAGTGATTTATGTATACAGTTGCACTTTGTTCGCTAAATGTTGAACACATATATAGGACAATTCCCATTAGATCCATATTTCAAAATGGTGCTTAATTTTATAAAATCTTAGAGATAAAACAAAAATATCATGTGTACACATTCTCTTTATTTGTATCATGGTGGTCGTTCTTTCTGTTCAGGATTTGATGACTTTCCACACCTTGAATGGAGGTTGGTTTTACCATATTGTGGGAAATGTATTAAATGATTTGTGGTTGTTTGTTTTTGGTTTTTTTTTTTGTTTGTTTGTTTTTTTTGGTTTTTTTGTTTGTTGGTTTTTTTTTTTTTTCATCACAAGAATTTGAATTACATAAAAGAAAATAAAGTAATATGAAACCCACAGCTTTGGATTTCTATGACCACAGTCCTTACTTTCAAACTTATATTTGTAACAAGATCTAGACTGTCTGTGTTAGGTTGTGTCAAACTTCTGTCTGAAGTAGGAGAAAAACACACAGTAGAAAAATTAAGCAAAACAAACAAAAGGCCCCCTAGGTCCAATCTATTTCTGGACTGCATCATAAAAGTGCTATTTGAAGACAGGATGGAAATATCCTTTACTCTTCTGATAAAGCAAGGAAGAAAATATTGGAAAACAGTAATAAGTATCTTTTTAAAAAAGTCTCTGTTTGGGATACTGTAGCTGCCTATCTACAGTATTTTAACATTTATTTTATTCAAACATTGAAATGTGAACTTTTATTTAAAGAAGGGATGAGTACTTACTTTTTTGTGCGTTTTCTTTTTTTTTAAGCTACCCAGTATCTCTGATGTGAAGAGTATAAAGCAGTATTTTTATGCTCATTAAAAAGTGGATTTTTACTTCAGAAATGACAGAGCCATTACCCTGTATCATCTAAATCCTTCTTAGCATAAGGATTATTGACCTGATAGTCCATAACAGTGCCTTTGGAGCCATTACTACTTTGTTATGCCAATCTAGCTGCTATACATGTGCTCTAAATTGGGAGGGGAAAAACAAAGGTGTCAGATTTTCTCCTGAGATTTAAGGAATTGACCTAATGACTCTTACTACCACCTGAAGAAACAGTGTTAAGAAGCTCACTTGAAATGACATTTTGGAAAAGTCATGAAGAGTGGGGGGTATGTTGGTGTTTGTGGTGTTTTTGTTTGGTTTTTTGTTTGTTTGTTTGTTTGTTTTTTATGGTTGGTTTGTTTGTTTGTTTATTTGGTTTTGTGTTGTTGGTTTGAGGTTTTTGTGTTGTTTGTTTGTTTGTTTGTTTGTTTTAATCTTATGCCTCATGGAGCAGAGTCCAAATACGTGTCTTTAAATGAAAACAACTTCCTTTTAATGAGGGGTAAAGTTCATATATGAAGCCAAACCTGAAAAATGAGCTTGCAAATGTTACCCAAATATTTTAAGCAATTCACTAAATCCCTCATGTTCGAAACACTTACATACCTGCTTTACTGTATTGAAGTGAGCCATCAACCTCAGGTCAGAGGAAACACTTCTGTAGAAATGCTTTTGTAAGTGTTCACCTACCCAAGCAGATAAGCTTTGTTTTCATGATAAAGTAAATTTTACTGCTAGGTTATCACTGTTTTTTGAACTAGAAATCTGTCATTTAGAAAACCAAGAGTTGCTAGTATTATTAGAAGTCTTCCATGAACATAAATAAGAGCAACTTTCCTCCAAAGAGATTTTATATAAGTACTAAAAAAAAGTTAAGAGGGAGATAATATTTTTATCAATAATTAAAGAGTATCTTTAGTCTAAAGTGATTCAAGATAATTACAACTCAGAAGCACTGATTCTGCTTAAGCAGTTTTTAATAATCCACAACTACGTGCACATAAACTAGAAGTGACCCAGTCCCAGTTATATATGTATGCCTCCAAAATTAATGAGTTAAGTAACATAGATTTCGGTCTAGATGTTCCAAATAGATACGGATGTAGTAGACTATAAAGTTTACTCTGTATATTATTTGCTACATTTTATTTTGGAACAACAGAGCCAGGCCTTTGGCAGGATTGGCTGACCTTGGAGATACTTTCTTATCAGGAATATCAGTCATTTGTGATTACTGGCTTGAATATCTATAAGCGTGAAAAAAAAAAAATTAATTAGAATTGTTCAAATCAACTGTGTAATGCCACAAGCTTTTTCAGATCCACATACACACCTGACACTGATGTTCCCCAGAAGTGAGCACAAAGGTATGTCCAAAGGCCTCATATTTGATTGTAAGGTCCAAAAAGTCTATTGAAAAGTGATTTCTAAAAATCTGGTGTGTTATCTGGTTTATCAGGGAGATCAACATTAATTCTCAGAAATCAAGTTTTCTTTGCCTTTTGTCTTAAGTGTACTAAAGATATGACAGACAAGAGAAGAAATAATGAAGCTCTGAAAAAATACTGAAACTTACTGTGGTTCAACCTGTCGGATTACAGCAGTGCTATGATTTTTGTAGCACTGCTGCATGTGCAGTACCCCTGTGAAATCACTCTCTACTTTTAGTAGGATAAAGGACAGCTGAACTTATTCATTAATGTGGTGAGTGCTGAAATATCAAATATCCCCTACACCCATTCACACAGGTATACAAAAAGCATGATGACTGTGTGATAGGGATGTGCTCATTTTTAAAAGCTGTGGTGATGTACCCAAACATAAAATATTCCCAAATCTTATCTGTTAAAATGAACTGAAAACTTAATATCAGTTAGCAAAGTTCTAAGCAAAACTGTGCCGTAACACCATAGCTTACTAAATCTCTGCTGATCTACAAATTAGATATGAATTATAGGACTTAGCTGAGAAAGCAAGCTTGTTTTCTGATGCCTGCATATATAATATTTTCTGAGATAATATAAGGAAAACATGTTGCTAATATGTACAAATCTTAAAAACATGGAAAATAACATTAAATACAAAATTTTACTTGAGTTTGTTTGCTTCCTCATTACATTTCCTAAGTTTGAAATTTTGGGAAATGCAAAGCCAACCATAACTGTTACTTAGTTTCAATAAGCTGGAATACTATATAGGTGAATATATTTTTTTGCATATGTACACTTTTTACAAAAATATGTACATGCAGATTGTCTATATGCATGCAAACACACACATACCCCTTTGCAAGGATACACCAAGTACCTATGCTAAATTATCACATTTTATCTTAGTTTCTATAAGATGTGACAGTACTTCTATTGTCCATGCAGTAAAAAGGATGTCCCTGGGTAAGCGACATATCATAGTGAACTGACTTCTGGGACTTAAGAAGAGTTTTAAGTGAACGGGTTTTTCTGAGTTGTCTGAATATATATGTACTGACAAGTGTTTTCCCAAATTAAATAACTCTTCTAAAACAAACCAGAAAGCAACAAAAAAACAACTGTAATGCAAGCTGATATCTAAATCCCACTTCTTTAACAGCATTGAGACAGCATTCTTAAAACATCATTTTTATGTGGTTTTCAGGGGGAAAGGGGAGGCAGGCAGAAGAGAAAAGCATTACTTAATTCACGCAGGCATCTTGCAATAATATCATGTCGCTCTGAAACTAACATCCCCTGAGCCTCCAAAGTGCAAAGCAGACAGAAACATTTTAGCAATGCAAACAAGACTTTCTGGCAACTTCCTGTTGCCATTTTTTTCAGCAAAATAAAGGGTCCTGAGATACTAAACTGAAAGACTGTTAGAAAAGATTTTGTCATTGGATACACAGGCAGGCACCTGCTGTTCTAAGATATCAGCTGAATATTTTGCTGCTGTGCAAAGAAAACAGGTAGTGATTGTGTAATTGTTCAACTGAAAAACCTCAACTCTTTAATTTCAGCTCATGTAAAAGACAACACTGAGAGAGACATGACGTAAAACCCTATAATAATAATAATAATAATAATAATAATAATAATAATAATAATAATAATAATAATAATAATAATAATAATAATAATAACTTATAGTAACAACTTCATTTATACTTGCATAGTTGTAAAAACTGTACCAGGTATTTAGGGGTGTAAGTAGCTAGTGGACTGAAATGTGTATTCATACATATAATACATTTTCAGCAGGTTTTTAGAGAGAAGTAAAAAGCTTTCAGAGAAGTAAAAAGAAACTTTCTGTCTGTAAAGTTCATCAGACATTAAGGTGCATCTGAGATAGTGCTTATTTTGTGGCAGTTCTTACAAAGAATATTTCTTTCATTACACTATAACTACAATACGCAGCTCACAAAACACACTGTTTCACATTACTTTTGGAATCCCAGAAACTTTTGTAAGCTGGCACGTCAGACAGAGAGAGAAAAGGAAACAAACAAACAAGAACAAACCCAACCTTGATTCCAGAGACATTTTTCTCCCCTTCGTGAAGTGACAGGGGGGAAAAAAATCCCTTCATTATTGACCTACTTGTCTAGAAACGGACTTTCAACCCCATGGTTAGACTAAGATTTACTCTACTTTCTCCCTAGGGCATAATTGTCAGACTGACTTACCGTGTGCCTTTTAGCCTTTGTTCTGCCTCTCACGCTGACATCAGGGAAGCAGTGATGTAGAATAAAGCAGGGGTGGGCTAGGTTAGTCCACTGTTTGTGTCGTTGTGTGGTGTGCAGGGACACTCTGTGATACTCTAGTGAGCTGCTAAGCTTTTTTTGTAGGCTTTGTGTCATTTACTTAACGACCAATCTCATTAGCTGCCAGGGTACAATGGGCTGATGCATTTTCTATGTACATACTCTACACAGTGACCCTCAAGGTTGCCGAAGGTCTATTTAATCAGTCAAAATGCTGAATATATTTGCAATAAATCACTAAAAAAAAATACGGGACTACAGAGGTATCTCATGATGGTTTACTCTTTCCTGGGAGTTATTTGCAGGTAATAAAGTGATAGGAGATGTAGGCAAAAGCAAGGGCAAAGAACAGAAAAGGGCACTCACTGGGTTTGCACTGGTCACCTTTAATTCAGGAAACCTTGGGGGCCCTGCATATCGCTGTGTCTCTACTTGTTAATTCCTCCATGCAGTTCATGCTTCAGTGTAATCATGTTATCACAATTAAACCCCTTTAAATAAGAAGAGCAGCACTAGCAAAACACACAGCCTTTCACGCATTGGGGAGGGGATATGTGTGTTTGGGGAGGCTGGGGGGGGTGATATTTATTTATTAACTCCCTTACTACAGGCAACCTCAGGGCTGGCATTTTTGCATTTCTAACCTCTCATCAGTTACAAGGTAAAACCCTTTTAACTCTTATGAAAAATGAAATGCTGAAAAGCCCTATGAATCACGACAGCTGTCCATAAGTAACAGGGAGAGTTCTATTGTCCAACTTGTCCCTGGATAAAATGAATACTTTACAGCAGAGGCTGTTCAGCTTGGCTAAAGAGTATGGGGAGAAGGGGAGGAGGTCACTGGAGATTTTGCACACTAATTTAATCTGGGAAAAGGACAGGCACTGCATCTCACTTGAACAGACTGGCGGCAATCTGGGCTCCCACAGAACTATCTCCTTTTGCCTGTGCTCTATTTATTCCTTATCTCTGTTTACCAACCGCTAGGTCCCTTTCATTCACACCACGAGGCCGTTCTCCTACTATCAGTCAGCAGCTGACACTGTGGAAGAGCCTCAAAGGCAAAAAAAAAGGGATCAAAACTAAACCAAAGCTGTATAAACAATGCAACAGTAGAAGTAAATGCATAAATCCTAATTCTTAACCCAACCCACAGGGTGCGAACAGAACCTTTATAGTAAATCCAACAAACCCACCACAGTGAGCTATGGGCTACAGAGGAAACAGGAAAAGCCAAATATCATTCATGAAATCACCATCTGAAGCAAAAACATTGACAATAGGTACTGGCAGATATTTAATTGGTTTTAGGATAACAGGTTCAATAGTCTTATGTATCTCTCAGCAAGTAATTAGGCACACGTTTACCTGTGTACCTGGTATAACGTGAAAAAGAGCCTTTGCCAATTGACCATCTCACGGTTCAAAAGCCTTAGATAACTTTGCATTCATTACTTGTGATTTAAATTAAAAGAAGTAGAGACACCCACTTTAAAAGAAAAAAATCTGTATCTGGAAGGTGTGATAATGTGGATAACTTTATATCTAGAAATTAAAAGCCAATTTATTATTGAAGCATTCGTCCAGTTAATTTTGCCTTTGAAACTCTGGATATTTCAATATTGTTCATTCTTAGCCTTTAACGAATATTTTTTCCTCTTACTCTTGTGGAAGGTTTTAGCGCTTATTCTGAAAAGAAAATGGGTGGAGACAGAAAACATGAAGCTTGTGACTCTAATAGAAAAGTAAAGGAAAGCAATAAAACTTTGCATTTGACATTCTGGCTTTGAATTCTTGTGCTAATTTAACTGTGAATAAGTTTATTTTATAATTTTAATGGTATCTTATTTTGCATTCTTAAATTGACTTAATAGGAAAAAATTTGCAAACATTCATAGAAAGACTATTGTTTCAGTAAAACATGCCAGCTTTTTAAACCTACATAATCCATAACTTCCAAAGTAGGGATGTTCCCTCCAGAAGCAACATTATACTTTCAAAACTGTTCTCAAGTTGTTGAGACATAAAAATAACAGTTAACAGCATATAGTCAATACATTGTCAACTGCCTGATCAAAATCATCATAATAACAACAAAGAAAATGTTTCTCATTACCAAAGATGATCAGCTGGACCTAATTTCAGTTTTGATTTCCACCTATGTGCATTATGAGCAATGAAGTCTTTACTACTTGGATCCTTTTTTCCAAATGAATTAATGAATTAAATTTATCCTTTCACCAGCTGCTAGGCAGCAGATGGAACCATTTCTGAAGCCTTGTTGAATTCAATCCATAAAACTCATTTCCTAGGATTAGCAGTCCAAAGTTTCTTTTAATGTTTATATACCGCTTGGGATTTTGAATTTCATGATGTTAAACTTTCAATTTAACTATTTTTTTCATTTCATATCAAACAAATATGATCGTTTGGATTTCTATAGCTTTGTAACCACACATTTCAGGTCACATAAGGACAAGAATTCATTTCAAAAGCAATCAAGTAATGCAAGATTGGGATCTGTTGTTTTTTTTTTTTTTGGTTGGTTGGTTGTTTTGTTTACATTGCAGCACTGCCATAGAAACCATTTGTATTTTACTCAAGGATTAATTTAAACTGGAAAAGTTTTATTGTCCATAGCTTTTGACAAAAACCTCTGCATAAAAATTTAGTTTTAATAAGCAATTTGTGAAAGTTATTGTGATCTGAGAGTGTACTTGTTATTCACAGAAATATTACATACTCCTGAAATAAGTTTTTCATACACAATTTTTTTTTTAATGGTTAACTTCAATATAAGTTTTATCTAGTTTTGAGGGGAAAAAGAACCCAAACAAACAGGAGCAAATGGTGGCAGTTTTGTAAACACTTCTGTAAACATTTTTTTTTTCTGTACAGTAACAGGAAATATTAATCAGCTGCAGTACCCTGGACAGCTCCTTTTCTTTCATTTTCGGTTTTCTTACCTCTGATACACACCTCTGAAACAATAACCAGAGGCTTAAACCATAATTTCTTTTGCAAAGGTCACTATTTCTAGATCCTTGATTGAACTGAATTATAATTTAACCGTAGTTTCTACTTATTAGAAACTTACAAAAGAAAAGGCAAAACAAAAATACGCCCTCTCCTGCTCAGCTTTCAAGGACATTATATTAAAAGTTGCAAGAATATAACCTCATGATGTCAAAGTCTTCCTGTTATTCAACAAAGTAAATAAAACTAAAACTAAAAAAAAAAAAGGCAATTTGTTGTGTATAACAGTGATTTCCGCTAATTTGGCACAAGAAATCTATATTAATCTAATAATGCAGTAAGCCAAGAAGGCCACATAATAATAATTACCATTGAGTAATTGAATATTTAGAAGGAGGAGGAAAAAAAGGAAGACTGGTAATCTTAGCCTGCAGGCATGAAAGTACTATAATATCCAGATGATATTTACAAGTAAAAATAAAATGCTCCAAACAGGGAAGTTAGAAGGCAAAGCCTATATTTAGAAATTCCTCATCCCAAATCTGGATTATATGAGCCACCTTGTAGCAGAAATATAGTGTTGTCTCAGAGAAAGCTTTCGTCACAAATGTGTAATTTTCCCCAAGAATTACAAAATCATTGCACAGTCAAACCAAAAAAAGACATATCTATGTAATTAACTTAACTAATTTAATTGACAAAAGAGATAATAAATGGTTATTTTGAATCCTAAAAAGATCCTTAACTGACAAAGTTCACCCCATACAGTTTAAGGATAAAATATGGGATTTGTGCTTTTATAATCTACTAAATAAAAAATTCACAGCACCTTGCAGAAGATTGTCTTCCTATTTACATATGAAGGAAGACAAACATCTGAACTAAGTGCTTTGTTAAAGACAAAAGAAAGTCAGAGAGAGAGAGTGCTATTGCTGATCAGAGTGTTATGCAGACTTTCTCTAGCATCAAATGCTATTTCATAAAAATCATCCTCCTGCAAAATGTTGTCCCAGAAGGTCCATTTCATTCTTCAACCTTGCCTGATATTACTGTCATTGAACTTTCTAAAGATTTTCCTGACACAGACATTTATTCTAAAGTACAGTATTCGCTTTTTAATCAGAAGCTCCCAATTCACTCTCTGAATCCCAAATAATTTAAAGGACTGAAATGTCATGCTTTGAAAGACTCTTTTTCACTTAGAGTAATGCCATTAAATATAGTGATCAACAATCTTAATTTTAAAAGCCTTACGCATTATTTTAAAGCATTCTGAAACATCATGAGAAAGCTCTTTGGAGTGTAATACATAATTGCAAGTGAATCTGCATCTATCGAACAGTTTCTACAAATACACTGGTCCCACTCTCCCCCTTTCCTGTCTCTTCTTTTCCCCTCTCTTTTTTTTTTTCAATGGTAGTTTTTAAGTTCAGTAACTTTTCAAAATGAGAGGAAAAGTGTCCTTGTGATCATTTCCTCAAATCAAATAGCCAGAGCTGCAAATTCGCACAGTTCCAAAATGTATATGAACAAAGGCTTTACTGAAGCAGTATAAATGTAATTACACCATGACATTTTATTCAGAAAGCTTTCTCAAAGCAGTTACAAGTAGCTATTTTTTAATCGAGGCCCAAAATAGCATTTAAGATAATGACCAAGCATACATTGTTTAAGAAACAGCATTAGTGTCATTTAAACAAAAAGAAAAGTTTGCAGAGAGCATTTTAAACATGGATTAAAACCCCTCAAACTTATTAATACAAATCTCTCAAGCTTTCAACATCGGTATACGGACAGGATTTTTTGCTTTTTGCAAAATAAAAGCACAAACAACAGAAAAGACAGAAAGTTAGTAATAGCACAAGTTTCTTAAACATCAATGGGTTCAGAATAGTGTTAAAAAGTTGTTAAACTTACTTTATTTTTGTTTCCAAAACTTATATGTTTCTCCTCCCTTGTGTGCTGAACTGTGCACTAAAGCTGTGTCTTTGAAAGGTAGTTCCCATGATATGACATCCAGTGCCTTTGACTGCCTAGAGATAAGCACCTGCGTTTGTGTCCCCTCTTTACGTCACACCTCCCTATTCAAACCTTCTCAATATGATTCACATTTGCACATCAACAGCCTCATGCGCATACACAGATTTTTTTTCGGCTCTGGGCCCAAAACTTTCACTTTAATTTTCATCACATGATTGCTGTGGCATATGTCCTTCCAAACCTCCCATATATCAGTCATCATGCAAATGAGATGGAATATCACTCCTCTGCAGCAGATGGCCAGGGATGATAACAATGGCTCAACAGAGGAGATTCAATGTCCCTGACTTTATCGCCACGGCAACAACAACCTAAAATATATGTAATGGAAGTGGTGCTTATTAATTTTGCAGGCTCGAGTGTTCTGATTTTGTGAGTGAATGGGCTGAGTTAAAAAGGGGGCTGTGTCCTCCTGCCTCTAGAAGACTATCTATAAAAGCCAGGGACCTGGAAATTATTTTCAGTGACTAAGAAGGCAACAGCCTAGCAATTATTTGAGTAATTAGGTGTAATTCCTCCCTGTAGGCCTTGTACCCTCCTGTGCTTGTTTCACAGAAGCTCGTGAATTAGACAGGCACAGATACTGAAAAGAAAAGTGCCTCAAGATATAGCAGGAGAGCTTGCAGGAACTAAGCTTCAGTGATATGACACTTGGCCTCCACCAGGCTTGGTAAACACAAGCCCCAAGCCATAAGTAAATAGAGGCCCCACTCCACAAACAGAGACCAATTAAAATTACAAAGGCAGCCACACTTCTGGGTGGGGCTGGGGGAAGCTTTATTCTGCCATGGTCTCACTGTGAGTTGCACGTATAATGGTTTCTTAGTTTGTAGCACCAAATACTGTATTTCCATTGCTATCTGTCGCTATCAAACCCAAGCACAAGGCTCTTTTCAGGCTGTGAATTTCTCTCCAGGGATTTATCATGTGCTTTTAAGGAAATGTTTCAAACTGCATTTTCTGTGTGTCTTCTGAATGCAAACCAGGGAGAAGAAATAAAGACAGTGATTTGTTATTTATCTTCAACACATTAACAGTGGGGATCACCATTTTACCTCTGAGTAAACAAAATATCCACAGCCTCTCTTAGCTCTGTTCATGCCATAACTTTCACGTTCTCTAATATTCTGAGCATGGGAGTAACCTATTCCTCAGAAATAAAGTTCAGCTATGAACAAAGTTCAACTAAGAAACTGTATGTGTCTTTTGTTCCTTTCCCCAGGGGAGACCTTAGAAAAATGGAGAATCCTTTGTCTCCCTCTGCAGTAGAGGGGAGGATGTTTAAAGAAAATTGATGAAACACTCTGGAAAGTGGTGGCTTCATCTTGTGCTAGAGATTTAGTGCAGTGCTGGACCAAGGAAGCTTCCTACCCTCTCACATGACAAAATTCCTCAAGACTGATGAGATTATAGAAAGCAATTTCTTCTCCTCTCCTTGGAGCCCACACACCCTGACCACAAGTGGCATGTAAATTTGAAGCCAGGGAAAAGACATCAAGTGGCACTACACCCCCAGAGGAAAATCGGGATGGGGAGACAACAGTTGAAACAAGTGACAGGAAACTCCAGAATCAGTACTGGGTCTGTGGATCCTCCTTCTGTTTTGACAGGGCTCAACACCACCTTGGCGTTGCTCATGTTCTCTATTAGCAAATCCAGTAGTCAATTTCTACAAAGGTAAAGTTTCCATAAAAAAAAATGCAGTCACATTTCCATTCCACACCAAGATTCTGAACTTCCAGAACTATTATTTATCTATCATACACTTGTACAACACCCAGCATTCACCTTCTGCCCTAGTAAGAGATGTTACCAGAATATAAATTTTGAGTACTGAATGATCTTTTCCACTACAAAAAAAACTTCTGAATGTGAAGATAATGTGTGGCTCGCTTAACCAAGTGAAAATTAGAAGTATTTCTTTTATGTCTTTAGTATTATTAACTACTTATTAACTACCAACAGAAGTATTTAGAATACAAACAAATGTAAAGTAAAGCTTATTATCCATCTTTACTTCATACTGTGGTGTGGAGTTTGCATCTACATTTTCCAAATATAATGTTACTGATGAGTTTTATTTTCCTGTTTCAGAAAAGTTCAGCCAATATAAAAACTTTTTTTTTCTTTGTTTTGTGTGTACAACAGGATTCTAGAACTATGTCCATGTTCTATATTTCTGCACAATTAATTCTCCACCCTACTTCTTTGGGAATAACCCATGAATGTGGCTGTTATGGTGAGTTGAAGAGGTAAGTGTGATCCAAGATGATGCAGAGCTCTGAAGCTCCTTTCAGAGGATCTGTAGTTGGACAGAAAGCCAATACACAGAGTACTATAGGAATGATGTTTTCCTGACAGCTTGTGTTATTTATGGGACTGGACACTGTCTTCTGAACCAGATGGAGGGTTTTTTTTGGGTGATATGCTGTGCATGGCCTTAATTGATCATGGAGATTATTATTTAGGTAACTGCCTTTATACTTTCCAGTCTTAAGTATAGTCCTGAGTTGTGAATTGTTCAGTTTACCTTAAAGGCACAGCTCATTTAACAAAGCTATTCACACCCTCTCACATCATGGGAAGAACACGGGATTAGGGGACTAGTAAAATTTGTAGATACGGATTATCTTTTACTTTCTGGTTCTTATCTATATGGTTGCAGTGCCATGCATATTAAAAACTACTTGCTGAAAAAAGGGTTTCAAAGTTATTTCTGAAATTCCACTGAGTCATATAAGTCAGTAAATCACTCCTAAATTCAGAATTAACATTACTTTTTCCATAGCTTACAAATGAGTATGTAATGACAAACTGAGAGAGACTGGAATGTTTGTGTTCAGAATTTATTTAAAAACCAAAATATTTACTTAGGCTGTAAGTGCTTCAAAGTTAGCAAAACTTCTAGTTGCAACAGTCTACCTATTTTGACCCTCTAAGCAATAGGAGGTTCAAAGTTAACAAGAATAAGAAGAAAATCATAAAGAAATAGTTAAAATATCCCTCAAACTGCTCACTTAGGAGAAAAATGAAATCTAATAGGAGAGTGATGATTTGTTGCAGAAACACAAACAAAATAAATGTGCATTGAATTATGCAGTAGCTACTCATAGTGGTAAGAAATTACGCAGGTCTAATATAAATGCTCAGGTACTAGTCTTCAGAGTCTTCTAGTGATAAAGAAAATACTCTTCAAAGAGCATTTAAAAATTGTAAATTAATGGTTGTAATACACCAAATAGGTCACATCAAAGACTGACAAAGAAAGCTTCCTCGTAGACTGTACATCAATTATTTGGTTGATATTGAAATCCAGGGGAAATTTCAAAAACAGCACAAAACATTCATTGAGTGGTATGAATATTGTAGTAAATAGTAATAAAACTTGCAATGTTTTCAGCTGAATTTAACTTATCTTCACAGTTAGGAAGAAGAGACTGATACAGTAAAAAACCAAAGTTTTAATTCCTCTGTAGAAATAAATGTACTCTCTGTATTCCTATATCTTGCCAAATTATATTCCAGATCTATTTGAAAAAGACAAATCTTGTTTACAATAAAGCCTTCTGAACAAAATAGAGATGGCTAAGAGACCTCATGAAAGGAAAAATAAACAGTAAAAATAATTATAAAGAAACTTAAATGTAACAGATAGACACTACTTCTATAAACAGCTATTAGCTCTGCAGAATCATAACTGAACATTCTGGAAATGGAGAGGTATCAAACAAATCAAAGAGATTACATGAAAAGTAATATATAACAAGCAGTATGGGAGATGAAGCTTGATTCTTCATGAAGGGATAAAGGAATGAAATCTTCTCTGCTGTTGCCAGCATGTGTTGGCATCATCAAGCACCAAGTGCAGAGTCATTATAAACAATAACATTGCTAAAGTTGCCAAACCCTTATAGCACCTGGTTGAATAAAAATAATAAATCAGCCTGGAGTGAGTTATGTTAGAAGGCTCATCCTGAGGAAAACTGCCAAATATATAGATAGCAGAAAAACTACAAGTCATTAAGCATTCAACTCCGAGATGACATTTTGAAAATATACTAACCATGTTTGTACAACATATTACTTCGAAAGTGTCAATTTAGAGGAATAAAAAGGATGAAGCAGAAAAGATGTCTGACTTAATATTAACGAGTGAGTGATTATCCAAATAAAATCACATATTGGCTCATGAGATTGTTAACGTTTTCAGCATGTTCTCTATGAAATACTCTGTTCACTGAAATAACAGAAAGATTTCATCTTTCCTAAATGTTTACTTAATAGTACCTTAGAGAAAACCAGCAAATTTTGGAGTACTCCATTCCTGTAAATAGACTCTACCACAGCTGATGGGAAACACACATTTCAGGTGAGTTTTCTCAAAGCCTCCTAGTGCAGGAACATACTCAATTCTCTATGCTTTCTATAAAAATACTCAAGGGACTGTGGACAACTCGCCATTTAAACGATGTAAAAAAGTCATGCTTAGTGGGTTTTGTTGTTGGGATTACACCTCACTGAATGGAAGATTATAATATTGCTGGTTTCAGTTACAGTTTTATGAAATGCAGGCTGATCTAAAACTGGGAAATGAAACTATTTTTCTCTTTGCAGTCTTATTTACTATAATATATAACCTTAATAAGTAACTGAAAGCAGTTATTTAATAAACACAGAAAATTAGGTGTAGGTGATGTCAAATATGGATTAAGCCTTTCAAAAAAAACCCATAATAAAGCTAAATATTAAGAGTAACAAATTTTCTCAGCTCTTGCTGCTAATTAAAAAAGCCCTCAAACACATTTTTCTCCTAATCATTGTATTATTAAATGCATAAATAAAACCCACAATAATCATATTGCTGTTGCCGTAACAAACTTCCTATCATGGATACTACTTTCCAACAGAGCAAATGTCCTTGCAGTTCTGAGATGTACAAAACTCGACTCAGTTGTATAAATATCCAGAGCTGTGATACTTATGTCTTTCCCACAGTTCCCGTCATATACTTTCTTACAGCCTTTTCACTAAGCCCACCTGTGGCCTTTGGAGTAGGAGCATTCCAGGTTTTCTTCAGGAAACATCTTGCCTCTGATTTGTACTTTAGTCCAGGCAATGTCCTGCCTTTGCTTCTGTTGTTCACACACTATCGTTTTCAAGATGAGAGAAGTCAACAGGTAAACACTCATCTGCTAAACACCTGCCTTTCAGCGTAAATTGTCCTTGGATCTCCCTAGGCTTCCAACCATGGTTCTGCAGATTTCTTTTTATTCTGATAAACAGATCTTGGGAAAGCATTTAGTCAAACCTCTTCCTCTGATCTCTCAGCAACACACACAAAGCTCCAATAGGTATTCCTAGCAATGTCTAACCTGATCCCTGACAGCTGTTTCCTTCAGGAAAATCCTGCATATCATTTTCTGTTCTTCTCTCTGCTCATGTGCAACACATAATTACCAACTTAATAACATTGTAGAAAGTGATCTTAGTGTTCCTGGGTTTTAAAAAGTCTGAAGAGCAAAGCAAAATTCAAATAGACCTGAATATTAATTATTGCAATGAAAACAGCCAGTGTAAATAAATATATATATATATCTTCTGTGGATATAAAGAGTGAAAATATTGGCATCTTTTCCCTTCTTCCACTCCCAAGTATTTTGGCAAAGGATTAATAAATTTCCTGGTGCTCCTAAATTTTTAGGATTTATTTTACAGATATACTCCACTGAAAACAGTCTGATTTGTTCAGGAGAGCCATCTTTCTAATACAGGTTTTTCTATTACATTTTTAAGACCTTGTCAGATTTCATTGGTTTTTAAAATCTTTAAACTGATACTGGGGTTTTTTTGAATAATATTGCAACAATCTTGTTAAACTTTGAATAACCTTACTATAGCGTGTTCACAGAGCCAAGTTATGTCATAAGATACACAGTAATCACACGTGGACATCTTAAGCAGTGTGAAGAGAAGTCCAAGCCAGATTCAACTGTGTATGCACTATTGTGTATACATAATCCCAATTGTATCCAAATTTACATTCTGATACACCTTGACAATATTTAAAATATTGTACTAACACATTAATACATAATATTCTAACATAGTATACAACAAACATTGAGATGTCCAAACCACTAGAAATAGCTATATGAAAAAAAATCTCATGTTTTATGTATCTATACACAAATATGTATTTTATATATGTATAAACACACATAAACAGAAGGAAGGAAAGAACATTGTTCTTTCTAACACTGAAGAAATCACTTTAACAGAATGGAAATAGTACTATAAACCTTTTCTAACGAGTTTACACAAAAGTAAGATATAGCCATAAGAAATTATTTCTTTCTCAGTAATCAAAGAGATCTGCAAGAATGCCATGTCTTCAATCATGAAGAATTTAAAATTCTTAGATCCAGAATGGGTAACAACTATCTGAAAAAAAAGAGGGAAGTATGTTTCCATGGACTATGCTTGCTTTCTTTTCTTACACAGTTTGTTGAACAGCCTACATGGCCAGAGGCTATTTTGGACCTAATCCTAGGAAATGAGCCAAGCATGATAAATAAGGCTGAATTCTGGGAGTGGCTAGTGTTCGCTACAGCATCATTAGGCAATTTCGAGATTGCAGTCAGTAGCCTTCATCAACTAAGTATATGTTTTCTTCTGGCCTTTCTGAAAGTAGTCTTTTAGTTTAACCCTTAGTCATTCCCTCTGTGCCCAAAAATTCAACAAAGAATATGTGGAGAGTTCCAGAAAATGAACAGTTGCTCAAAAACTCTGGGTAGATCAACACGTGCTTTATAGCGCTTTGAGGTGTATACTACGCTACCAGACATGAATTATTTTTGAAAATGTTGATCAGATTGCCTAATCCTACATTCGTACAAGTCACCAGTGAAATATTCTTATTGCCATCATCAAGAGAAAAATTACGCCCATGTCTCCTAGTAGAGAAAAGGCAATAGGACTGCTTTGTTAAATTATTTGTAAATAATTTTAGCTCATAAGGGTAGATATGGCAGCAACAAACAAACAAACAAACAAGAAAAATAAAAAAAAATTAAAAAAGAAAAAATATTGGATCAGGATAATTTTTTTCTTAGTGACTTAAACTTTGTAACTCCTAAGCAATTTTTCCTCAACTTCATACACAAAAAAGTAAAAATAAAACCTAATCCTCCCACCTCACCAAATAAACAAAATTCCTCATCTATTCTTCTTTTCTTTTGAAGAAAATATGTCAATTTGTATGCTACTTTTTCAAGGCAAAGTTACAGGGGGCTAAAATAGGGCTTTATAATGGAAGTTGATTGCAACCTTAACTAGAGAGGGGCTACTGCCTTTCCATAATAAAGAGCTAAGTATTTCCAAGGAGAGGAGGAGAATACTGCTCTGTGTGACTTGTAATTTTACTTCTTTAAATTAAGGTTGTGTCTTTGGAACTTTCTTCATTCCTTTTTGTATGAAGTTTGATATTTTACTTCATGTGGTTTTAATTTTGATCTAGCACACCAACATTTTGCAGCTGATACATTTTAGAAATGGGAAAAAATATATGAAGCTTTGCACTTTGTCAGAGTTCTGATGCTAATTTAGTTGTATGGGTTTTTTTACTTTTTTTTTTTTCTTTTTCTTTTCTTTTTGTATGAATCATGTGAAAAGGCCATGCAGGCTAAAGCAGCAATTTAAACATATTTGGATTTAGTTTGCTTGGTTTGTATTGTCTTCTTGCTTAATGGTAGAATGATTTTTGGCTGTTTAAATTTCAGTCTGGAAAGAGTGCTGACTGTTTTTCCTTTTTCTGGGCATAAAACAGGGGAAACGACAGGGACAGTGTCAGGAATATAAACTGTGATCATAATAACCAGCGTACAGGTATGAGATTATTCGCCTCAGTTTCTATTGCACAAAGGTTTAAATAGCATTAAATGTTTTTTAGTTGGCTGGATGCTTCACCACTATTAAAGGTTGCTAAAAAATGACCAACAGCAACTAAAAGAATGAGATGGTAAAAAAGAATGACATTATGCAAGCATAATTATAGATTGGTTTTAAATATTTAAATGTCCGATTGTTTTTTTCCAGTGTCCTCAGGAGAGTGTAACAGATGAAGTTTGATAAAATGAACATCCATGGAACAAAGATTTAAGTGCATATAAATCCAGATATATGTCTTGGTCTCCAAAACTTTGATGTAGATTCAACTGCATTCTTACCTATTATTCCATTGCTATTAACATCTGCAAAAACCCATCAAGCTAGCATTTGTGCTATGTCTAGGATTAGTAAAACTAACACTTTTAAATGCTTTCATTATGCTGATAGGTCAGTATTTCATTTACAATTTAAGAGACTTGCATTAAGGCATTAAATTTAAGAGACTACCATACTTACAAGCACACTACTACATATAAAGACTCTCATCTTTTTAGGGTTACTAGGCAAAAAACTTTTCTCGTACAATAGAGGGTTTTTTTACTCATAGACTGAAAATTCTTTGGGGCAGAACTATAATATATTCATGAGTATTACTAAAAGACTCATGTATTTTAGTTCATTTCATCAGTATTAAAATCTTAAACGACTATGGAGCAATTCTCATACACTCACATATATATATATATGAGAATGATGAAACAAAGAGCTGTATCTGAAGATAAAATTTACTTTAAAAATATTTTAACACCTAAGAGGTATGAAAAACAATCCACACTGCATTTTGACACCTGATTCAATGTCTCCTAAGATGACTACCTAAACATATAACACATATATTTTGTACCATGCATTAATGATTATTAGTCCTTTAAATAAAAAAATAAATGTCATTTTCCCTTTTCAAACAAAATGCACAAAATAGGTAATTGAAGAAATGTATATTCAGATGATATTATTTAAATCATTGGGTTGGACAGGGCACTAAGCAACCTGATCTACTTGAAGATGCCCCTACTCATTGCAGGTGGGCTAAACTAGATGACTTTCAAAGGTCCCTTCCGACCCAAACTATTCTATGATTCTGTGATTCTATAAATGCAAAGTTAGTGTATCCTGAAGGTTGTCAATAACTAGTAGCAAATGTAGTATTAGATCTATGCTACTTGAAAATCCACAGCTTCACAGTTCAACTTTACATTAAGAAAATAAGTACAAAAGCAATTATTTCAATCAATATTTATTGCTCATTTATTCAAATGATAGTGATAATTAGATATTTAAATCACTATGATTTGCATCTATCTAGGCTCATCTATGTTCTTCAAGAGTTGCCTAAAACATTGTCATTTAAGCTCTATAGACCTCTAACTCCACAGAGTTCAATGGTGATAAATTAAAATTGAGTAAGGCCAGAAAAAACTGTCAGACTGTGAATGGAACAATCAATATTTCTCATTCTGCTTAGTAGGTGCCATTGACTAAAAACCAAAAATAAAATCACAAACAGACCAAGAATGCAGTAAAAATGGAGCATTAGATTAATTGTTTTCATAATTAACTTACTAAAGATATTATTAATCTTATAATGTTTTAAAGCATGTGTTAATTTGCATGCAGCTATATTTAGAAAGTCAGTTAAGGGCAGAAATTCAATAGGGAAAACACTGTCAAAAACAAGAACAAGAACCCAAGAGCCAATAATGTCCAGTATAATGTCTTCTTCACAAAAAGTCATCTTCAAATAAATCCATGGTCAGAATTAAATCCATTAAAGTCAGTAAATGCACATCTAGACCTTCAGTGTCTTACTCAATTGTTTAGTTACTTAGTTCTGTTGAAATTATTCTGTTCTTTGCCTTGGAGGGTTAAGCTTTCCACAAGTAAATTGTACATCCAGCAGCTTAAAACACACGTACCTCATTCTTACAGCCCACTAGACTTTCTGTCGCTAAGAAAAGGCCTGTCACTGGGACTTTAACACATTTCAGTGTAGCTGAAAGCATTCCTAGGAAAAAAGTGCGGTTCATTGTCAAGTATTTAAGTTTCCACATGGAGCATTGCTAAAGGCTAGCTGACCTTGCACACTGTTCGAGTAGCATTGCTGAGACCCAGTGCAGAAGTGTTACCTAACAAGCTCAGAATTTATTTTATTTAATTAACTTTAAACCTTAAACATAATATGATTTTTTTCTTTTTTTTCTTTTTTTTTTTTTTTTGGTGTGGTTTAAAAGTATATAAGCATCTGTTAGCAGAAGCTCTTTATTTCACATAACAAGAGAATTCTGTTTCTAATGTGTCACCAGCTGCTCAGTCAAAATGGGTTCTATTAGAACTAATTTAATTTTACATAAGTTGATCTATTTGCATTCTGAGTCTCCAGTTAAATGACTAGGTACTATTTTGCAGACTGATCCCGCTTCAAGCCTCAGTGTATGGACAATGCTTAATCAGTGTGTACATGAGGAAATAAACATAATCAGCAAGTGCACTAATTAAGCCAGGAAAATTTCGCAACACGCATACACTGTATGGATTAACAAGGCAATTCATTAGAAATCTTAATTATGGAATATTATATTTTTCATACATTTTATTTTATGATGCTTCAGATGAGTTTTCTCTAAGTACAGAAGCCATCTACACTTTTCCAAGTAGAAAGTGAGATCCTTTTAACTCTGACACATCTGTGTAGCCTCTAGTCTGGAAGCCTCTATGGAAAACATGTTTTGTTATCTTTAGCCAGATAACCTGATATGCTCTCTTAAACAAGCAGCTGCTAATCAAATGTCAATATGCAGACAATTGAAAAATAAATACAAAATAAAACAGATAAAAGTGTAATTTAGTGATTTGGAGCCTCTCCTCATCCTTAAAACCAGTTTTTATTGTGCTTATTTCTGAAAAGTGAACAAAAAAGTATGTAAGGCTTGAGGCACAGCACTTGAATTTAATGAGAAAAACTTCCACTGAACTCAGCATGCTTCAAGCTTTTAGTATAAACTGGCTGCAAAACTCCTGTCTGAAGTAGAGAGGTCAATACATTCCAGATGTGCATAGCAGTAAATATATGAGCTTTTCTCTGGCAAACAACCTCACTTAGTTAACTCCCTGTCAAACAAACATTGCATCCAACCACTCAGCTTAAGCTCCTTGCTGAAGGGGGTCTTCACAAACGGAGGCTGGTCTCATTGGAAGTACATAGACACAACCAAGCAGTTTGTACCAGTGTAAATGAAGTTCATACAAAGCACTTTATCTGTCAGACAGAAGTATTATCATATAACTAACTTTGTCTGAAGCTGTTCTACACTAATGGAAAAGGACTCAGAAGATTAGTGTATATTTCTTCTGTGTAGCCATGAAGTAGGTTACTTCAGAGCTGCACAGTATTAAGCTCACTGTATTACTTCTGAGCATTGCATGCACAGCTTTCATTTTACAGAGCAGACTACTGTGATTTTAAATATTGGTGAAGTGGTTCCTGTAGCACCTTTCGAAGACGGAGACTGGCACTGTTTCCAGCAGTAGAAGGACACATAGCTATCCTTAGGAAATGAGGAATCTTTAACAGGATAGAAAGCTTATGTACATCTCCTATGTGTCAGGCACTTCACATCCAGATAGTCCAAGAACAGCCCCTGGACCACCTGTACATTTGGCTCATTATTCTAAGGTGTAAACAGGAGAAAAATAAGAGTTAAAAGTCCCCTAGCACATTCTCTTTAAACCTTTAGCATACCTGGGAAGGAGGCTTCTACATAGGCAGAAAAACATGGACCATCTCCTCTCCACCATGATACAAGGCATCCTTGTTGCCCTTTTAGGAGTTATTTATTTGCACCATTTCCATCCTTATCTGAGAATCTTTTTTGGGTGGTGCAAATATATTTTCAGCACAATATATGCAAGCTGCATAAACCTTTAGCACATTTGCTGTTGGGAAATACTTTAGCCATCACAACAATGGGTGAAGTTATGAATCTTTTCCATTACCATACCCAAGCTTATTTCTTAGAAAACAGGTGTTGCTGAATTCAAATGTTAATTTAGTTTAGGTCCAATGGAAAGAATGAAAACTGAACAGTAGCAAATGGGCAAACTTACATGTTTTCCTTTTACCATGTTCTTCTTTATACTGTACTTTGGATGCAAAATATTAGCTTGAACTGCCAGGGTTGCCTACCCTGTGATATCTGTCATATCAAGTGCAGTAAATCATTTGAAGTTTGAACATTGCTTTACATTAAGATGAGTAAAGTCTATAGGCTTTAACTGTAAACTTAAAAAACACTATCAGAGTTACACTATAGTCTATTGCTATCAGAAATGCCAAGCAGTGCCCATATTAGGATGGTCCCTTGGCATCTGCATGAGTCATAAACGTGTCTTTTGGCCACTGCTTCATTTATTGCTCATTATGTTGTTGTGGACTGGTAAAGGCAGATATAAATAGAAATATACTTACGTAATATGATGGACAGATTTTGTTTAAACATTTTCAATAGCCTAGCCAAAACCTGACAAAGTAGCTATTATTGGCATCTGAAAATTCCCATCTCATAAAGGATTATTCATGTATACTTAGGTTATGATTACCATTTTATTTGTGGCAACAGGCATGAAACAAACAAAAAAAACAAAAACAACAGCAAAAACAAACAAACAAAAAACAGCAACAAAAAAAAAACCAGAGGCTAATATATTCAGTGAAAGCACTTAGCAGATAGATGAAATATTCATGTAGGGGACACAGGGCTTAACAGCACAATAAAAATGGATTCCCAAAACAGAGGCCAGATCACTTAAATGAGATGGAAAAGGATATGTGACAGCACCAAACCCTTGTCCAGAGTTCTGGCCTAAAGGCAATGAAATAAGTGAATTGATGAAGCTTTTGTTGTTCAGAGTAATAATTCACATATTCTTTGTATGAACATGACAAGAGAAAATTACTTTTGCATCCAGTTCTTCCTTCTCTCCTAAATCAGCCTATGGTAAAGCCCAAGTTTCTTAAAAGAACATTGGTCATCATCATAGTCCAACATTATAGAAAATAAAATATTAAAGTTCTGAAATGTCCCTAATCCTGTAGAAATACTCCTTTTCACATCACAGATTGTATATATTGATTTATTGAGACCAATAAACTACGATATTGCCTAGTTTTTATTTTGAGTTAAAAAATAAACTAAGATGCCTTTTTGTAAAGTTCACTTGAAATACAAATTAATTTGCATTAGTTTATCAGTTACAAAGTATATATGCCTTTGAGCAATGACTTTGTCACATCATCAAGTCATGGAAAATCCAATCTGTCATAGGCTGAAGGGCCAAACTATAGTAAGTCCTTTTTGCAGCATCATAAAGGGACATACAGGAAATCATACTGATGGTAATTTTTTTTGTCTCAAATCTCAACAGTTGGAGGACTTTTCTAATAATATTGATTTAGGACAATTCAGTCCTGCTGATTTCATAAAAAGTAGAGGTCATAATGAGCAAGTGTGGACCAAACTGTTACTCCATTTAGCTGTATGCTATAAAGTGTGAGATTATCACAGACTTCTTTCAGTGACCCCTTTTCTACTGATATCTTAGGTCTGAGTTATCTGTAATGATGATTAATATCAGTTGCTTACAACTAAACCATGCAAACTGTCAGATTCTAAAATTTTACAAAACTCAAGTAATAATTGTTAACATAAGCCCTCATAGTGGTCAAAGACTGTTCAGAACTGTGGTATTGCTAACTGGGTTTATACATAACAACATTCATATGTAGCTGCTGTACAATGGACATTATCCTGAACTACACGGCTAGAGGATTGCCCTGTCCTAATAAAATGACACAGCCAGGTAGAAATGGCTATCAATGCAGTTGTGCATGGAAAGATTGCAGAATTAGTTTAAATCGGGCACACCTCTTTTAAAGCTATGCCTGAACCTACCTCAGTTAATCAGTGTATTTTTCAAACTCACCAGCTTAACTATCTTACTCACTAAAGCATCCTGTAACCACCGATATTTCACATATAAATAAATATTTTGTGCACGCAAGATACAGGATTTCCAGATGCCAAGTGTCGACATTTAAAAATGTGGCCCTAAGTGTCATATACTACCCTTGATTGATGCACACAAATCAAAATGACTTCAGAGAGAGTTCTACACACAGATTGAGGGTAAGATATGGCTGTAATAAAATGAACATTAATCTATGAACAGTGTTGTTCTCTACCATAGGGCAATGATAGATTCGCTGTAAACCTTTTCCATCTGTCAAGTGCACTGCAGCGTTCTTATGCCTATACTAATATTCTTTCATATTTATAGCAGTGGTGTTTGAACACCATGTCAGAATGTAAAAAAAAATATATAAAATTAAAATAAAGGTGCAAAAATACAGAAAACTGGCTTGGGGAAAAAATAAAAAAGACTATAACTTGCAAATTAATCTGCGTTTAGGCTGAACAATGAATAACTAATAATAACAACCAATAGCATTAACATCACTAAAATACAAATGCTGTAAGTCTATTTATTGAAAAGGTTGTCTACATTTCTGAAGAAAAAAAGCAAATGCAAAACCACTGGAAGAATCATGATTCAGTGGAAATGGTCAACCTCCATACCAACAGTGATCAAGTGAGGACTGCAGTACTTCTCCTCCAGTCCACTATGTTTATTCCTCAATCTGGGTTTATCTTTGTGTTAAATTAAAGATGAGAAACATGGTGTGACTGTACAAAATAATTTACTTCTACAGAAAACATCTCAAAGCAGGTTCATGGCATAGGTAAACGCATTGAAACAAATAATGAAAAACAATACTCTAATAATCATTGCTTTATTTGCTGATAATAACTGAATTTAACTGTTATTTGATCACTTAAAGAGGTGGTTGAATAATGGAAATAATTTCTTATGTGTATTTTATTATCAATTGATGGAAAAATGTGAATAGGTCACGTAATTAAAAATTATTTGACTATCTATACAAGTAATTGAATAACGGAAATATTTATTCACCAACAATACATTCATCTATCTACAGAAAAAGGAAACAAACAATTTTTAAATTACCCTACATTAAAAGGATCTGATGAATGCCTGTAATATTGTCCAAAATTCTTGTTATTGTTACAAAGAATATGAAAGCTTATTGAAATAATGTTGTCATTTACAATAACAATCTCAAAAGGAAAATAATTTGGCTAGGACACACTTGTATCATTAATCTGCTGTATATTTAACTTGATGAATGCGATGACATTTCAAAGCACAGAAGAAAGAATAATCTCGTATTTTAGGTAGAGGACCAAGAACTAGACGACCTGGTTTCTACTTGTAGTCTTATTATCATTAATTTTTACAGGGTTTTCATATCCCTACCTGGAAATTACTTGTTTCTGAGCTAATTACTTTCACCTTAGGAAAAACAATTAGTTTTATCCACAGTCTAGTGAATAACTGAGTACCCTTAACTACCTTTGAGTTAGGCAGACTGTAGTAGTACAGGTATAATTAGCTAAGACTCAGAAGAATAGAATGCTTGAAAGAAAAAATATTCTTACAAGGTATCTCACTTCAATTCCTCAAGGGTACCTGTGAGAGGAGCTGTCACCAGTCAGTAAAATCAATCATTAAGTGTGAATAACTTTAGCAATTGTTGATATTGCTTGACATTTTACAAAAATAATAACCCTAAAACATATGAAACAAGAGTGGATAGAAGCACCAATGTAAAGCTGTGAAAACTATCCTTAGCTTGTGTTCTATGCAGTCCTTGAGTCCACTTAGCCAGTTGAGGAACCAAGGTGATGAAGCATCAGGGAATAAATCCCTTCCTTCAGGAATCTCAGTTTATTGAAAATGCCAAGTTCCAAACATCCTTATCTGTGAGCAAATGTCAGTATTTGGATGATTCTGTGTGCTTTCATTATGAACATTATCTGTAGGGTCCTGGAAAGCTGCAAACAACTTTGGATGAGAACTACTCAGCTCTTTTCTCTATTCTTCGTCTCTAATTAGCCAGCTTGTGAATAAGAAAGACTTTCTAGGGCAGGGTACTGGGTGAATTTCATAAAGGATTCCTGCCTGATTCTCTTCAGTAGCATCAGTTCTATTGTCCCTGTTCTCTGCCCCTGAGAAGAAAGCAGATTTAAAGGATGCAAGGTATTTGGTGTTACTCAGCAGAAAGAGGTTACTGGAACCACAGCAGGAAACCAGAGTAAAGAAAAGGGCAATGTTGTTGGAAAAGAAAAGAAAAGAAAAGAAAAGAAAAGAAAAGAAAAGAAAAGAAAAGAAAAGAAAAGAAAAGAAAAGAAAAGAAAAGAAAAGAAAAGAAAAGAAAAGAAAAGAAAAGAAAAGAAAAGAAAAGAAAAGAAAAGAAAAGAAAAGAAAAGAAAAGAAAAAAATTTCTTTTTCTCAGGCCTTGAGAAAGTGTCCGATTTTATCCATGTAAGGCCATGCACCTGTTTATTTTAATCTGAAGAGGCCACTAAAATTACACAAACAAGTTTAGAATTGTAAGTATTGCTCTATTCCAAAGCAAAGGCTATCACAAACAAAAACTTTAATACCAATTTCTGATTATTCAAATTCAGTTGGAATTGTGTTATTTTGTATTAAGGCACAATACCAAATGTCAACATGAAAAATCAGCTTGAAGTTAATGTTTTAACCTTTTTTGTTCTTTTGTTCTGACAAAAATGGAATTTTCCCCAACACCTTTCCATTTGAAATAGAATTCATGTAAAACTGACCACTTTAGTGAAGCATTTTGGCTTTGACAGAATTGCACATTCTGTGAGCAATGATACTGGTCAGCCCTTAGCTATAAAGCTGCATATAAATGAACGACTTGAACTAGCTCACAAAGCCAAAAACTGAATTTTAATATAGCTCTGTACTTTTTCCTGTACCTTCCTCTTCAGAATACAGTATAATAAAGCACAGGTGATGAATATTTATTCAACCTTGATTATACTTGAGCTGCATTAGTGTACTTTAGATTAAAGCTCTGTTGTTTCTACTGCTGATTCTTGTGCATGGTAATTTTTTACATTTTAGATCTTTTGATTTACACATAAAACTATACTTATTATAATGTCTGCCTTATTAACCCTCTTTTCTGTTCTACATTCTATTCATAGCAGTATTGTGTTCACACAGTGGGTTATTATATTTATAAACTTGCCTTATTTACCATAAATGTAGAAATTACTATTATTAACTATGCATTCAGTACAAAAGTTAGCTATTCAGACTGAAAGTAGGCTCTTATTCTGCTTAAAATATTCCACTTCTCAGAACTTAGACACATTTATTTTTAATTTTGATTAAGTTCTTGATATTGAGCAGTAAAAGTGGTGGTGTCTTCACAAACAACACGAGATCCTACAAGATACTAGCAGCTGGAAACCTGATCATGCAAGACCTTTAAATGCCAAGAATGTGGCTTAATGGAGCCATAAATTTAGTAATGCATCTGGGAAGGCCAATCAGATGTCATTTGTTCCCTTCAAGACTTTGTTTCCTTGGCGAGTCCTCTCAGAGGCCATTTGACTTAATAAGATATTGTTGAGGGGAAATTTCCAAACTAAATAGAGAATGGTATGACTAGGTGGAAGACATGGATTACACAGCAAAGTAGCTACTATATCAGTTAATGCCTCATGAGCTGGTGCTACAGGGAAGGCCAAGAGCAAAGTAATCTAAGTCCCACCACAGCAAGTTTGCTTATGATTGTCTCTTGACAGCAAGAAGATCATAAACCCTCCATGTTTCTTCCCAGCTTTTTTTTTTTTTTTTTAATGGTATACTGGACAGAGGAACAAGCATCTCTGTTAGACATTGTCACCTACTAATCTAAACCTAATTTTACCATTCTTACATCTAGGCTCTGCAGAAAAGAGGAAATTAATCCACATCTACATTTTAAAGCTAAGGAAAACATTTCTTATCATTCCCAAACAACAACTAATACAATGGCAAACAGTAAGCACAAAGCATACTGTACACTACGTGGGAACAGAGCAGAGTAAAAGTACTGTCTCCACCCAAGTACACCATAGATTAACTATTCTCCACCCCTTTCATACAAATTACCAGGTAGATGGTAGCATTTTACTTTGTCACCATAACTAAAATTTTAGGGGAGAAAAAAGCAAACAGCAACCAAAGAAACGATGGAAAGGAAAGAACACACTGAAGAAGTTAAGACTAGATTCCTCCTCGTGACATTATATGTGCTCGTTGTTCTTCTCTTTCCATTTCTCTTCCTTCCTTCTCACACAGAGAGATTACAAAGAGTACTAAAGGACAAGAAAAACAGCATTGGGCATATGCTGAGAAAAGTCTGGGTAGGCACCCTGCAATGAGACACTAAATATAATGTCGAAATCTGATAATCCTGTAAGATGTTACTTTCAATGCATGCAATAAAGTGCTTTCAGGGTACAAGCATATATGTCTATTGAAAATCACATGCATGTTTACTAGACTGCCAAGGCTAGCACAGAACATTTTCTTATGCCTGTGCATCAGTCAGCATCACTTCCTTCAACTAAAATTATCATGGTTCACTACAGGACCAATGAAAGAAAGTAACAATGTTAAAAATTACATTATCTGAAAACAGAACTATGTGAGAAGTGAAATGGTGTATGAAACAAGGAAAAAGAAAAGGATCAAAGGCAGAAGTCAGATGGGCCTTTATTCATTATTTATAATTCTATATTAATAGCATCTATTTGTCTCTTTCTGAGAGTGTCTTATTATGTCAGTAAGTCTGTGTACACACACACAAACACAGGCAAATTTCCTGATCTAAGGAACTAAGAGATAATCAAAGCAAAAGAAAGAACAAAACTGTGACAAGGAAAGTGATGCAGCACAGTAAAGGCGAACAGCAACAATAGTACAGCCACCTAAATAAAACCTGGGTAGAACTTATTACCTGTAGGTATTTGTAGAAGGCAATTACTTTCTCAGTTACATTTCTTAACGAGATGGACTAGAGACAAAGTGAGCAAGTACCCCCATAGCAAGGCACATATTTCTGAAGGGTGGGCTTCAGCATTCCCTCAAGAGAGCTGTCTCTTCACTGCAGCTCAGCAACTCAAGAGCACAAGTCCATTTGGACACTCAGCCTGTCTTAGAGCAACAAAACTGACAAAGAACCACAAGTGGCTGCTTACAAATTGTGTGGAAGACCTTGAATTTCCTCAGAGACCAACTCAGTCAATTATTATCCCCCAAGAGACAATTTCCTTCATGAGAAAAGATGTAGAGTAACCAGCTTGACGATGTTGTAATATAGCTACAAAGATCTTCAGAAACTCATCACAAATGAAATATTTATGAGGCAGTGGATCCTAGAGAACTAAAACAGTACATGATACCAGAAATTAAATTGTTAATTTTTTTGGCTAACTGCCATTTCAGTGATCATTAGTCTGAAATATTTGGCTAGTAAATTCAGTATCTTTAATTTTAATCAGATTTGAGTGTTTGCAAATGATGCAGCTGTTGCTATAAAGATAATTAAATAACCAAATAGCCAATAACTTTTTTCTTTCTTTTTTTTTTTTTTTTTTGGTGAGATTTGAAGATTAGAGTTATTTGCAAATTCCTCAGACTCCACTGCTCTTTGTACCGAAAAGGGAACAATTCAATGCAGGATCTGTGTGAAATAGGTTTTTCATCTTAGTTCAGTTCCAAACAAAGTATGACAGACTGCACAAATCTCACAATCATAACAGGCACCTTTGTTTTTAGGCTCAGCAGAAAGCCAAAAGAAACCACAGAGAAGTAATTATGCACCTCTTATCCTTACAATTGGTCCCACTATGTGAAAAGCAAGCTGATAGCATGGATCAGGAAGAAGGAAATCACTGTTCTTACTGTCTGTACTGACTTGTTTTTTTTGTTTGTTAATAGTGGACAACACATCTGAATTTCAAGCTACCATCATCCCTCTACGTCAAGTTGTGGAATTACAAAAAGGGTTACTTGTCTTATTTTGATTATGAAGAATGTACTGAGTCATATTCTGCTTTAAATGCAAATCAATATATATTCAAACGAAATCAACTGACTCCAACAGAGTTACCCCAGATTTGTCTTCACATAGTAGTTGTGATCACCGGTTCTACAGGCTGCAGCTGATCTTTCACTTGGGGAATACATTTCTGCTTAGTCTTTAATATCAAAAGCAGCAAAATGTTTATCAGAAAACAATGCAAATTAGAACTCTCTCCTCAGTTTTTTAGCCTGTTACTTTTACTATATGTAAATAAAAAATATCTTGAAATAAGAGTTTCATAATGGACTGAAACTTACACCTTCTACCCTGAGATATATTCTATCAGAGAGAATTCCAAGAAACATTAAATCCTATGGAAAAGAGAAGTTATTTATGCAACTGTGGATAATGTTTCTACTCTCCAAGTACAGTTGTTTTCTTTGCACATGTGTGACTTCAGGTATTCATGATCAGTCCACAGTATGGTAGCCCAGAAAAGGTCAAATCCTTAAAAATTCTCTAGTGCCTCTATAAGTAGCACAAGACACAGCATGGAATATTCCAGGAAGTGTGGATATAACCTGTCTCAGTGGTGATGATATTTTGATTCAAGCAAAACGGGAGGTTTTTATGCAAGACTCACCTTCAAAATAATACAGAAACTCTCACTCATACTGACATGAAAGTCAAAAACATGTCCTAGGTGACACCAGGGTTGCCACATTTTTTTTTTTATTGCATTTGTATGCTAATCACATAAGAAGCAAAAATAGGCTTAGATTGGAAATCAAAGATTGGTTGTATACAGGTAATAGAGTGCTCGAATGCTTTATTTAAAGATAGAAGGCTCTTGAACCAGGCTTTATTATTGAACTAAGACTATCTATCCTTTTTGACACTTTTTAAATTAAGTTCTTCCTCTAATTTATGTTTTTGTCAGCTTTCCTCCCTTACCTGGCTTTAAACTGATTTTTTTCTCTCAAAGTAATAAACTACTTCTGAGAGGAGAGAAAAAAATTTTAATGACCCTAGGAATTCAGATTAACAAAATGGATCATTTGTATACAGCTGCAGAATTATGAAACCTTTTGAAGTAAGGGCAGTCTATAGCATTTTTCCAGCAATACAACGCTTCTACACATTGCCCAAAAAATCGTGTTAGCTCTCCCTACATTCTCAATTCTTGGCATGCTTAAGCAGGACCACATCCCTTTGGTGCAAAATTAGGAGGTCAATGTTAAACCAAAGGGATAATGTTGAGGTCAAACCCAAATGTACCCTTTTTTTTTATTTTTTTAATGCCATGATGGATAAACCCCACCAGCTCTTGTACTGAAGCAGCAAACAAAAGCCTGGGTCAGCCTGGATTTGCACCACCAGTCATGTTTGACTCTCTACTGGCTGCTCAATCTGCCTTCTTATTATTGCTAATCCAACCTGCTTCCCAGCACAGTCTGCATCCCGTCTGACTTCAGCAGAGATGTAGGGAGCTGGTTCAGAGAAACAGAGCAGGGTAGCAGCTGCAGCCTGATGAGTGGTGGCAGCCAGATAATCTACTGTGATGTCTTGTTGGAGAAAATTTGGGACAATGTAATTTCCCCAGTTTGACACGAAACCCTTGTCAGTGTAACATGAAGCTATACACAGTATACCCGGCCTTCAGATGCTGTAAGCAATATTTGTTTCTCTCTTACAAGAATTAAGATTGTACATGTTTGCTTATAAGGTGGCTTAAATTTTCAACAGTTTATACATTAAAGATATTAATACAGAATGAAAAGATGAACTGTCTGTTCAAGAGGAAAATGATAGCAGGTCACACTTCTTCCCCAGTTCCCTTCTATCTCTCTCTGTGTCCAATGCGGTCTCAATTCTTCCTATCACTGAGTCATGCTGTAGGCATTTTTTGAGACTACTTTAAAAGTAAATAAAGGCAAAACAATTTTTTAAAAAGGAGTTACTGATGTGAAAAGTGATCTTGTTTTCCTCCATTGAATAGAGTCACATTTGCAAATTGTGCAAAAATACAATTCTCATACTCACATTTCAAAACGGCATTTAATTTTGGCATGTCTTGCATGGTTCCTCATTTAACACAAGAAAGAATTATAGGTTTTAAGAGCTGTGAATTCTTACAGAACAAGGTTTCATTACGGTGGTTTCACTCAGAGAAATATCCAATAATGGCTTTAATGGAAATACTATTTCCAACCAGGTCCCTCTATGGACATTCTTTTTCCACATTAGAATATATTTTCAACATAGAAAATAAGTATACTCAACTAAAACTAAGACGACAAAGAGACAGGATCTTAAATTGCATTCAGAACCTCAGTGTGTGCTTTTAGCTTTAAATAAAATTTCTATGACTGGTTGAATCTCACATTCCCTCCCCAGATTTTTCAGCAGAAGTTCATTCAAGAACATTTTTTGTATTTGTTTTGTACTGATAGACTTACGCTAGTTTTGTACATCTTTTCATCAACTTTGGCCTTCAGAACTGATGTCAATGCAAAACAGCACTTCAAGTGAAGAATTCAAATGTCCTGTATGATTCATTACCACAAATTACATTTATATCCCAGACTATTTCTAAGAGTTTCTCTGTGAGTGTCCCTCCTAAGATACAATTCCTGTACTAGTATTTTTTTTACTTTCTTACATGGGAGGAACACTATCTGACTATGGTATGGCATAAAAGTAATCTGTCCCATGTGTTCAAGTTTTCCGCTGTTAGAAACTGGACCATGACGATGGATGGCAGAGCTGAAGCCCACCGTGATTTTGCTCTGGACCTGGCAGTTTACAAGCACTATTGGGTCTGATGATACGGAAGTAAATTAAATTCTCATTTCTCTGTCCATACCCACACAAAAACAGAGGCCTAAGTATCCAGAGAATGATCTTTAAATGCCAGACACACAAATAAAGATTAAGTAACCCATGTAAACAGCTTAATTTAAAAAAAATGCTGAGAGCGTGCAATGCCCATTACAACTAATGAAAATTTGATGAATGAAAATTAAGTGTAGTTTATGTACTTTGATCTAAAACTTAAGTAATTAATGTTAGCTTCTGAAAGTTGTGTGAGCTAAAAAAAAATACATTCCTGTTCTCTGTTTGTCTGTAGAACAAGTAAATATTGGCTGCAGAAGCTGCCTAAGCTCTTCTAGCTTTCATGCTTCTGATGTGTTTTAGCAGTATATTACTCAGGTCTTCCCTGGTTTGCATTTGATGATTGAGACTTCTTAATACATGGATGTTGTCATTTTGGGGGAAACAGGGACATGGAAACAAATTAATATTGAGTGTAGCTGCTTTTGCAGTGGTAAACAGTAAAGAAAGAGTCGAAAGTATTGTACGTTTACAATGGTCATTACAATGAATAGTCAGAGAAGAGAGAAAAATGAGCAAATGTAACTTTCTTTGTTACTATATAGTTATTAGTGCCATACTGGGGGCAGGTGAGGGTGTTGTTGGTTTTGTTTGTTCGGTTATTTTTGGTTTTGTTTTTGTAGATCACCTGTCATCTCATTTATCCGAACCGAATTCATTAACTGAATTTGTTAGTAGATTCTCCGTAAAATGCTCAAGTACGGAGTCAAGCCAAGGGGTACCTCTGACTTTAAATCAGATTTCTGCTACAGAAATGGTTATCTTTGAGATGAAAAGATTAGAACCCAATATGACTTGGAATCACAGAATGGTTTGGGTTGGAAGAGACCTTAAAGATCATTTAGTTCCAAGCCCCCTGCCATGGGTAGGGACACATTCCTCTAGATCAGGTTGCTCAAAGCTCCCTCTAACTTTGCCTTGAATACTTCCATAGATGGGGCATCCACAGCTTCTCTAGGAAACCTGTTCCAGAGCCTCACCACCCTCACAGTCAAGAATTTCTTCCTTATATCTAATCTAAATCTACACTCTTTCACTTCAAAGTCATTACCTCTTGCCCTATCACTACATGCCCTTGTGAAAATCCCTCTCCAGCTTTCTGGTTGGTCTCCTGTAGATACTTTAAGGCGGCTTTAAGGTCTGATTGGAGCCTTCTCTTCTCCTGGCTGGACAACCCCCAAGTCTCTCAGTCTGTCTTCATACGGGAGATGCTCCAGCCCTCTGATCATCTTTGTGGCCCTCCTCTGGACTCATTTGAATAGGTCCATGTCCTTCTGATGTTAGGAGCCCTAGAGCTGGAAGCAGTACTCCAAGTGGGGTCTCACCAGAGCGGAGTAGAGTAGAGGGGCAGAATCACCTTCCTTGACCTGCTGACCTCACTACTTTTGATGCAGCCCAGGATACGGTTGGTCTTCTGTGCTGAAGATGCATATTGTGGACTCTTGTTGAACTTCTCATCAACTTCATCAGTTGTAACAGCAATTTAGATAGCTAAGTATTTGCAAAGAATGGACCATGAAACATATTTATGCATTAGGGATGCTGCTCTCAATCTGCCCATGAGTGCTGACTTCTGAATGAAATCAAAGAGCCTGGTGCTACTGAAGCAATTGAATTAATTCTTCTCGGGATGAACAGGTCTGTCAGGAAGAGAGGCAATGCCATAGAGTGTCATTGTCTTTTCCACTTCATTATTGATTCTCTGTCAGCATACAGCACCCCTGCCTCACTGCATGGTGCACACCGGTGTCATGTGCCATGTTTAACACCTGGGCTCACAATAACTGAAGAAATGCAGCTTGACAGTCCTTGTCACTCCATTAGCTGTACCAGAAATATAATTTATACCTTCCTTAAAAAAAAAAAAAAAGAAAAAAGGGGGGTGGTGGGCAGGGAGTAAAAGGTTTGCTTAGTGGGATTTTTGAGCCTTTACAGGAGTTAACTGCAGATATGTTGACTTTCCTTAATTAGCACTGACCTCTTACATGGCTGATGGGAATTTCTACTTTGAATTGCACGCTATATGCTATATTATGTCATATTCCACCTATACTGTGTGCTGTACAGACAAGGAAACTCAGTTGAATTTTTGAGGCAGAATATGTGCCACACTCACATGCACAAATACATAGTGCAAAGGAATCATTGCTCAGCAGAACATATGATCTTTTACTGTTGTAGGAAAATTAACATTGTCATGCATACAGAATGCCGAGTGAGGCCAAGAGAAATTACACATCTGACCATAAACAACAAAGTACATGCCCCAGCACTGTAACTGCAAGGCAGCCTTGCTGTGTGACTTGGGATGTTAGTTATTAGGCATGCATGTGCTTTTGGAATAGGTAATAGCATATTTTCAGAATAACCTGACACACAGTTAGTATATGATACTAGGGTAGATGTTTTAAGTGTTAAAAAATTGTCCAACCTAGAAGGGCAGTACCCACGATACATCACTAAATACCACATACCTTTTGATAATCACCAGTAGGGCTTGTTTGCAGTTGTGTTGCTGGACAATGTGCATTTGAAAATAAAAGTGCATTTTACTCAGATCATGCGCAAGTCATCGCAGAGGACATTCTCCTTCAGCACATGAAAGAGCTGTGCTTATGTCAGTGAGCTCTTGATTTGTATTCTGTTCAATATGTTTTCTCAGTTCTACAGTTATGCTTCATGTTCATGGTATTGTGATGCCTGGAATATAGAAAAGCTAAGGTCTCATTTTTCTTTCATATAGAATAATGGGAGTGGTGATGGCAAAGTAATTATGTTTCTGGGTTGCCATGTAGATATCATTAGTATTAGTAAGAGAGATACAATGTGTAAAGCTGCTGAGGTATTTAATGACATCTTTGTTAGTGACAGCAAAACAGCAATACAGTGGCATCCAGTTTGTTCACACACCCAATTATTACAATGTAGTGTGTGTCACAGTATGTTAGAGTAGTTCAGGATTTTCATTAAGGTTTCTCTTTTCAGTATGTTGCAAGGCGATCTTAATCATTTGCTTTGATCTCAAAACAGATACGTGAAATCTCAATTCAAATGTGAATTTCATTTGTGTGTGTGAGTGTTTGCAGGAATAAGAAGTGGGGGAAAAAAGGTAGATACCACTCACTGTACTGCATTAACTAATAGGTATCTAACTTTTCTCCGGTGGCCCTTCCACTGTGACATCACTTCGGGCAAATTATTATGTAAGGAAAAGCATCAGGAAGGAAGTACGACTCAAAGGAGTTACAATTTCCTCTCCAGCCATGCATATATGGGGTGAAAAAAGGCTGGCAACTTGTAAAGGCTGATTGCTTTATACTTCTGATCAGCTCTGCCATATGGAGAAGAATGATGTCACAGACCTATACACTCACAGGTAAACACCTCTGGGTGGAACAAGGTGTGAGGCCAGTGGGAAAACATATGGTGCAAAGTACACTATTTGCTCTTCCTCCTGTGCTCAGGACACAGTCTGGCATCTGCAATATGAATCAGGGTGTTAGAAGAGCTTTGGATTTTACAAACCTATTATACCTAGCTGAAATATAGTACGATGAGACCAGAACTGGAAGGAAACTCCTTGCAGAGTCAACATTCACATTTTTTATCAGCACTTAGAAACAGAGCTTTTTTTTTATGTTTTAATTTGTATGTTTCATAGATTTGTAATCAGGATTTGTAAACTAAATAGAACAATAGAAGTGGTGGAGTGGTTACTTTTATTAACTCCACCTTAATTTCTTAAAAAGTGTGAATTACAATGTTCGCTTCACTCATCTATAGATAAAGAAAAAAATACACATTTAATAAAGACAGATACTTTTGCAAAAAAACTGAAGGATTAGTGAAATCACCTAGATGGCCTGAAAGCTTTTGAACAATAATGAACAATTTTTTCTTTTAATCTGAGAACATGGCTATACTAAACTTAATGGATCAGTTTTATGCCACCCAGTCTTTTCAGTAATGTTTCATCCAAGTTATCATCCCTTTTTAAAGGGGAAATTAGTTACTCTTCTCTTTCAGAAGGAAACATGATTACACATACAAGTCTTTTCATCTGCCTGTGGGTACTTTCTTCGTTAGAGAGGCACAAACTAGCTTCAGTGAACCATCTTTTACACACCAAAAGTGTAAGATCACTGGTTGTTTACTCTTAGATCAGTTTTAAAACATTTGTTGTAAAATGTGGTACGATGATTTTTAAACAGCAAGGAACTGCTTTAGGTGCGATTTTAGAAGCAAATATTTGGCAATAACTGGGTGATATAGAGCAGTCATTTAATGAATACACTACAAAGAATCTCATCCTTTACCACCATGGACTGAATCATGTTCAGTAACAGATTCAATGTTCAGAACTCCAACTGGCACCAGGGGGATTTGATTAAAACAATACTATTATAATCACATAAGTTTAAAGACCATGTCTAAAAGTTAGATAATGAGGTCTTACTACTCACAAATTATTGTTAAACATGTTACTGTGTCGCTTCTTGTACCTATGACGAGTCTAAAAATGGAGAGTTATCATGATATCCCATTTACAAATGCCAAAATATTTGCTTCACATGTTAAAAGACATTAGATAATGCATGAATCTGCAGGATTACAATTATTGAAGAGTATCTCAAAAAGCTTTTTTGCAGTTGACATTAATTTAAAAAAACAATCAAAATATTAACCTGTGTGTTAAAATGCAAAGTTGTACCGGAAATGAACACATAATAAAATGTCTCAGAAATATTTGGAGAATTTACATTCTAAGGGATTTAGGAAGGAATTATTTGACAGGACTAAATACAGGTGTTTGCAGCACTGTTTGTTCTAAAAAGTTGAAAATAGTCCTACATATGTTTGACTGAATGACTACATGAGACTACAGTATTGCTCTTACCTACATATGAAATCCTGCTTTATCTATCACTTGTGGCTACTACACATAAAAGGGTTCAAAAAATTCTGTAACTTTGTTAGTAAACTGCAAAATAATTCACAAAGGAAAATCTTTTTAAATCCTGATACAGCACCCGACTAGGCCTTAGACATGATTAACTCTAAGACATTATATTAACTTCTACAGCAGGAAGTCTTATTAAATCTCTATGAACTCCTATATCTCAGTCTTCTGCTAGAATGCTATCATAGAGTGTATTTCACACATGGGTTTCAAACCAGATTTTAGAGGTATCTTAGTCCTGGTCCCAGCAAAATATTCCATTACACTGTCATTTACAGAAAGACTGATCATGCATAGTAAGTACCATACAAATTTAAATGAAGAGCTATATACAGAGTGGAACAAGTTGGCATTTGTAGCCTGAAGACAGTTGAATGTAATAGTTAAAATGAGAAATGAAGGCTGAGGTAAAATAGATGCTATCATTATTATCATCTCTGATTAAAATCTGCAAAGAACTGTTTAACATTAACACAAAATCAAAAGCTGGAGCCTGAGTTAAAATTTTGGTGGTATTCACATGAAAATGAAACAAAAAAAATGGTGTGAAAGATACTACACAAAATCCTTATTGAATCACTAAAGTGTAACAAGAAAAGAGACCTCAGCGTGTGCTTGCACAAGAGTCCAACAGCCAATGCACGTATTTTGCTCCATGTTAAAAAGGGGGAAAAAATGTTTCAATGGAGGTAGAATATGTGCATTATCTTTGTTTAACAGGTTAGAACATTCTCCTGGCTGGAAGCTCCCTGGCATATGTGAGGGTGAATCAAGACATGTAATTCTCAGCAGTTTCACAACTTGGTGGCATGCTGCCAGAAGAGCCAGCAGGTCATTGATTGTTATTGGGGAATCCCCTGACAGTTCCAACCCCCAGGAAAAGGGAGGGAAAGCTGGGCAGCCAGCCAGGACTTCACTCCTGCAAAACCCCCAAATGCTTCTGACTAGTTATGCAGGAACCATTCAAACCTTAGATACTGCCAGCACCCATGATATTCATGATAAATCACTGAGAAAAAGGATTTAGAATTTACTTAAAGCTTTAAAGAATTGAGCTGATGTTAAGACATGTATCTTTATTTGCCTATACTTCATTACACTAACAATAACACTGCCTACAGGAGCATAATAACACCTTCTAGTACACACCTTCTATAGCATGAATATATACTGTTATATGTTACCTGAAGCCAAAACCCAAATTACTGAATATTCTGAGTACGTTTATGTGACAGTAGGACAAGTGATATAGTCAGTGGTTGTCACCCTGATTACTTCAGTGCTTTGGGACGCACCCAATGGGCATGTGAAATCTATTCCTCTGATGCAGGTGGATGTATAGGTTACTGCACATTTTGATATTCCATCCAAATGAATGAACAATTTATTCAAAGCTGCTTTCCACTGCTAGGTCATGCCTCTAACTTCACAGCACTGAGGGGGTTAACAGTGTTCTTTTCATGAAAACAATTTATGCACTATAGAAGCACAGTGCAGTATTCCTCCACATAAACAGCAGCAAAAGGAAAAGTAAATAATTATTTTAAAATGTGACTAAACTAAAAGAGCACTTCCTGGTTTGCATAACATCTTGTTTGCTCAGAGACTGCAAAGAACAAAGAATCTCCCTCTCTAGTTGTGTTCTTCGGTCTAATTTCTTTGTCTCATCCTTTTGACATACTTTTTCAAACACGTCCAGGTGTCCAGAGGCACTGAGTTCTCCCTGCAGGACTCAGAATAAAATGTTAAACATTTCCATATAACTAAATTTCAAGATTCATCTCCAAGAGCACAGATGGGAATTTTAAGAAGAAATTAATCTGGTTATATGATTATGAGATCAGTATTTGAGGATTTATATTTTTTTTAGGACCATACTGCCTGGGAATGTGGTCCGTAAAGTATTTCTTAAGCAGTGAATGAACACAGAAAAAGAGATGAATGTTATTTTTTAATACTGAATTGCTTGTTGAAATCACTGAGTGTATGTTTACAGTTCTGGACTATCTTGGTAGAGATGGTCTTCTCATAAGGTGTTTAATACCATGGTGGTGTGTTCCTTTGGACTACTAAACTGTCTAGTGATGACTGATCTGGGAACACTGAACTGTGGTCAGCACAACTACTAAATCTTCAGACAAATGTAGAAATAAAAAAGCAAAACTGTTAATAAACACTGAAAAGTTATGGGCTGTGATTATCTATTGCCATGGAAACAGACTAATTAACAATTTCTTGCAGTTAAAAATCAATACTCAGCATAAGAATATGTGTTTTAGCTCAACATTTTATTTAATTCAGCTCTCTGTTAAAAGTTAGTAATAAAGATTTCATTTATGGTAGTGTAAGTATATTCACTTACAAGGCTAGTGATAGGCAAGTAGAGGTAACAGGGCATCGATAGCTTCTTAACCCACAGTGACCTGCAAATGGTGGATCACATCTAGCCCTTTGGCTATTCAGAAGTCGAGACTCAAAATACAACTGTTCGTTTCTGATTCAAAATTTAAAATATCCTTAGGAATACTTACAATTTTTCAGTAAGAATTGTACTCTTTATGCCAGGATATACATGCTTCATATTTTTGTACTGTATTTTTAAGGTAATGGAATAAAAAACTTTTAAATAAACAAGCCTTGTGTTTATGGTTACATATGCTACTTTCCTGAAGTTTTGCTACTAGATCAGTACCCAAACAAATGCCCCACCTCTCATTTTTTTACAATTTTGTGTAGAATGGAAAGACCAACTGATGACCATCCTTTAGAACTCTACAAGGATCTGTTAAATGCTTATCAAGTGTGTTAAAAGAAAAATCCAAACACAGTCTTTAATTTAATCTTCAACTTCAAGATCACAATCTGCAGGTCTGCTTTTTTCTTCACCTAAACTGTAACTGCAATATGGTTACTCCCCTTACTGCTTTAGAAATGTTGTGCCAGAGAAAAATCATGGTAACACACTGTCAACATCAATGTTGCAACTAAGCAGCCAACCAAAAAAAGAACCAGAGAATATAAGCCCTACTGCATTTCTCCTAAACTCAGTTCTCAAGCACCTCCCATTCAACAAGCACCACCCCCACCCCCCCTCTCCCTGCCCCCAGGCCCCCAAAACTGCTGTTGGCATCATCTTGGCAGCTGATTTCAGGCTTGAGCATGCATAGCGGAGGAGAAGTCGAACTACGATTCCAGGTACAGCTGTGGGTGGTGAATCTGTCCCTCTCTATAAGAACATTTGGTTGTCTCATGCAATCCGCCAGTGAAAACAGAAAATAAAGGACTTGGACTTCTGTAGATTTTCTGAGAATTGTCTGAATTCCCTGATAAAGTGACAAAATCAGCTTTCTCTGAGATGTTAAGTCAAGGAGAAACAAAGCTCTCTGGTAGAAATATGAGGGAGAAACCTGTAAAAGGGATGAACAGAAAGTGATCCCCCAGAATAAAATAGGAACACTGAAATGTAAAATATCCTACGGACAGGATCATGTAGCTAGTCCTATTTACAATGGTGTGCAAGCACAAAAAAAAACCAAAAAACACCATGTAGCCCACTTATGCAATTAAGGCTTGGCAATTTGATGAAAATATCACGGAACAGAATTGATATGAATTTAAGCACCCTGCCAGCTCATTGGGATGGAATTGGCAGTCAAGGGAAGAGACGGGTGGTGTGATGTACACGCATGAGCCTGCAAAGGCAAACTCTGGGCTCCAGGGCAATTGCCAAGAGTTGCTAACTCTGCAGGAAAACAGGGATTTTAACAATAGTTGAGCTCTCAAGGGAAGTAGGTTTTTCCAGGCTTTGAATAATTAAAGAAAAAATAGTGGGGAGATAGATGTATTACAAACCTCTAACACTCACAGTGCCCACATAGAATTAGAAACATCGTTGTCACACAGGTAGTGGCATATTAAAAGATTGTTCTCCTAGAATAAACTACATTTAGTTGCACAACTTAAACCTCCTCACAGTAATGGTTACATCTACAGTGGTTAAATGCTTCTTCAGATTAAGTAGAGACTAAATAAAACCAAAATGCATCACATGGCACTTCATATATGCATGATTTTCTTCAGTGATTTTGAACTTCTACTTGATTCTAAAGGAAATACTAAAGTGATTAAATCAGCTGCATGTCTAAACATTTGCAGAAATTATTTCAAACACATGAAGAAAAAAATTATAATGCAAGAGATCAGTAGGATTTATGAAATGCTACTTTAGTATTTAAAGTTATAGCAATGTGTTTCAGATAGAACAAGGAAGACTCAAAAATTACTGAATAATTATTATAATTATAATAATATTTCTAACAAATCTTTTCTCCACCAGGAAGCTTTTTTACTCCACAAAGAAGCAACAACTGACCATTCCTGTAAGAGATTTGGCACAGCACGCAAAGACAATGAAAAGTTAATTATATGCTGATGTAATAAACGTTCAGGCCTCCTGAAAAACAGTCTTGTACTACATTTCATTTCAAAAAGGGGTCTATTTTATAAGGATTTTTTTACCAGGATTCATTACTTACTGTCAGATAGCAAGCACTTACTGTCAGGCCTCACATTGTGCATATTACTGTATGATAGCAGAATGGTCACAATTCTGCAAAAGCTTATAAATTGTGCCAATAACTGGACTTGCTAGTCAAACCCAATTAACTTCTAACACCAGTTTGCCTAGGAAAGCATCCACTTAGTCAGAATTCATTTGTGCTTTAAAACTGATGCATCATACATTTTTTGAAAAGTATTATTTTTTTCAGTGTGTCATTAGAGTAAAAAAAATATATATACACGGCAGATTTAAAATTCTAAAGTTACAAATAAAATTAGCTGCATACTTAGGGTTTACAACATTTGAATGTGCTGTAAGTACATGGTATTTTGAAGCATCGAGCAGTTCTCAGCTTCCTGCTGTGTCCCATATAGAGTCTCCATCACTATCATCAGTCATGCATAAAATAATTGTTTTTCTGCTCTTACAATAGGACCAAGAAAACCCTGCATTCTGGTTGAAATGAAAATAAAGGCAACACGAGTAATCACATCATGATGGGTCATCTGTTGTGTACTGAACATCCTTAAAAGCAGTTCAGTAATGGTACCTTTAACTAAATGTTTATTTACATAATCACATAGGTAAAAATGTCCAAATAAAAAGAAAAAAAAAAACAGCATTACCGCTTTAAAAGACATTTTGAATTAATTATTCAGAAAAGCAATGATGAAAAGAAAAGCTTCTTGACAGCGTTTGTAAAAATGGTAACAAGATCTTTACAAAGAAGAAAAAAAAATACACACCTGAGATAACATGAACCAAGAAATGAAAAATTAATATTACAGTTTCTATTAAATACTGAATTGCATTGTGGTGCAATCAAAGGAAACTGAACACCAGATATTATTTGGATTATTTTTACTGAAGCATACTTGAAATAAACACATTTTGTTTGAGCAATCCCTTGTTGCTTAATCTATTACCAGAATACGAGAAGCATTTCTGCAAAATTTGTAATTGGTAGTCTGCTTTCACTATGGAAATGTTGCTGTGTATCTTAATAAAACATTGCAAGTCAGTGAATCAGAATACATTCCAGTTATTCAAAAAGTAAACCAAAACTGGATTAGAAATAACATTATTTCTACCTCTCTTTATGAAGTAATAGCAGATCAATGATGCAGAATATTCATATTACAGTTTTTAGTTCTTCATACAGTCGATTCCCTGACATGTGAAGTGCACATTAGAAAAGATTCACTTACATTAAAGAATTCTGCTACTGGTTTACTGTGTGTTTGACTCAAGTTGGCTCTTCATTTTGGTTTATAACTCCTTTACAGGAATATTTCGCCTTGACCCTTGAAACATTTAAGTATGTGCATTGCTTTATACACGTGAGTTGTCCCCTTAAACTCAAGTCATTTTAAGCACGTGCACAAGTGTTTGAAGGAAGAGACATTAACATTTTTTAAAAGCACCTCAGCAGTTTGGAGAAAAAAGCTAACATCATACCATGATATATAAACACAATGATGGAGAGTCAGTGTACAAATAGGAGTGTCATGTTAGATTCATGAAGTCATCCTTCCACTCTACTTGGTTCTGGCTGTATCACACAGAGTTTTTGGCAGAGAGATGTGGATCAACTGGAAAGAGTCCAGAGAAAAGCAATAGCAATGAATCAGGTTTAGAAAAAAAGGATTTAGAAATAAAGACTGAAGAAACTGAGTTCGCTTAATCTGGACAAGTGAGAAATTTCAGAGAAAGCAGGTTATTTGGTGGAGTTTTACAGGCTTTATATGAGACAATACCATCAGAACTTCAGTACAGATCATTGGTGTGTAGGTTCACAACTACATGGACACATGTCTCATCTTCAAATTCTTCTCTGTATATTTTATATATGTGAAGTCCCCCAGAAAAATCCCACTTAGATAGATTATAATGAAAGTGTCCAAATAGTTTCCAATTTTTCTTTTGACTTGTCAAAATTCTGTAATCTATTGACTTCTCCTTTGTGATAGAATTAATTAAATCCCCAAATAGCATTCCTAATTACACTTAGATTTGTTACAAATAGCTCTTTTTCAGATAAAGCTGGGGGGGAGGGGCAGAAAGGGAAAGGAAATATATATTTTTTTTTTTTAATTGTTTTTCTCATTTATAGGAAAAGAAATGCCTCTGAGGTAACTAATTTGATCACAGTACACAACTGTGGTGAGTCACTCGCTACATGTTATCTATGGATTACTGGAGTTTAATATTCTTACTTACAGAGATTAGGAGGAGATCAAAAAAGAACAGAATGGGGATGCTCATCCCTAATTATGTTTATTATGACAGACAATCATTGTTTTAAGTTGCAAGGTTACGGTTATAAAATGGTTGTATATAAAATATTGATATTACAGGGATACTGTATTTTGACTGTTAGCATGGTGCACGCCGTCTGTATGAAACATAAGATCTGGCAAAACAAAAATGTTTTTCTAAGAAATTTACAAAGTGACAAGTTTTTTAATTATTTAAGCAATCCTAAAGACAGAGTAAATACACATTTTCTTGTAATTGTATTCCAAGAGTGAATGCCTCAATAGCAACATTAATCAGGAAAAATCTGTAATCTGTACTATTTATCAAGTAATTAAAATGATAAAAAGCCGGTAAATAGGAGAGAACTGACTGTCTGAAAAGAGCTACAAGCAGGCAGATATCCAACATATGCTCCTATGATGGAAATCATAAAGTAAAGCTAATGCATTTAATTTTTTTTTTTTTTTTACATTTTAAAGCAAAAATTCCCCAAACTCTAAATGTATATGGAAATATCCTAAGAGTTCCAGCTACTGATTTTTTCTTTTGGAATTCCTGTCGTGTGCTTGGATGCTACCTGGGTTTTATTCCAGCCTCTATAAACCACTGTGCTCCAACTACAGCACTATCTTCCTTTCTGGTTTTGCTTTGTTTCTCCTTTAGCTCAGTATATACTTCAGGCCATCCTATAATCCTACAGCACTTTGTCTTTTATCTTTTATGCTTTGTGGTAGGAAGGTGTTCACATTTAAGGAGGATTTGTTAAGTCCTCAGAACTTCAAGGAAGAGTTACCCCTCCCCAGGCAACTACTGAAGAGTGGTCTGTCTCCAGAAGGTGGCTCGGAGCACTTCAGGTGCCTTGCATAACTTAATATGAAGACTATCTTTGGTATCACCCACCCAGGAAATAAAAATTATCATTGATATCAAATGGGGTTATGGGATTATTTTGAACTAGAGAAAGAATTACAAAAAAAAAAAAAAAAAAGAAAAAAAGATTCTGAGTAGAGAATGACAGAGAGAACAGGAAAATACTTCAAGAAATCTGAGGTTGGTATATGATTTCGGTAAACTATTTGAAACTATGCCTATTACAAGCCAGGCACTAAATGCACTTCCTAGACAGCTTCTCTTTAAGTGAGTGAATATTTAACTCTTTGTACCATGTTTATCATTCTAGTTCGATGGTGGTGGATGGGGGGGGCGGGGAGGGGCACAGCAGATGTCTGTGGAAAGGATGTCAGAGTATTTCTACATTCATGTATGCAGACAAATTTCTACCTTAGGAGTTTCACTGTTATCATAGCACTCTATAGAGCTAAAATGAATATATATTCCCTCATACATTAGCAAACAGGCAGAAGAGCTCTTGTCTATTTATACATTTTCACATAGATATACTGTAATTTGCTGTTAATGATATGTTTGAAACACAGAACTACCCAAGTTGCAGTCCCCCATTCAGCATTAACCAGAAGGGAGGCCTCAAACTGGTACTACACACCCATGAGGAACTCCATAATTTGGAGGATGTTGGGTATTTGAGGTAAAGGGTCTGCTGCATCTCCCCTTTCAACATAAAGTTCACTTCTGACAAAAGTATTGTCTGAATTTTGCTCCCAACAGAAACTCTGGTTACAACAAATCCCTGTTTTCCAATTAATGTGTACTTGAGAAGTCATGATGGTCTCTGGCCGTGCTTGTGCTCAGTGAACTTCATGGTGAAAGATTGTGGCTCACGTGAAGACCCAGTGTAGCCAGTTGTCATTATTGTCCCAATATAGTCAATGACAGAATTTCTTTTGTTTTAAATACTACATAGCCACCCTTTGAGAGCATAATTAGTAATATTAGGGATGTCATATTGAGCTGTGGATGTATTCAACACACACACATTTCAAGCAGTTTCTCCTCAAAGTTCTGAAACTCTTTGAAAAAGTTCCTACTCATATCTTATTATTAATTTCCTTTATTCTGCTTAAATCTACATGATTTACTTGAACCTGGCTGTTGAAAACCTAACTGTAGGGGACCCCATATATCAAGGAAACATTCAAGATTATATTGCAAATTGCAAGGCAAATTACAATATAAATGCAAACAACATATGCTATAAGCAAATAGGAAACTGCCAGAATTATAGTAATTCATGAAAATAACAAGATATTGATCTGTTGAATCTACTCAAAGAGCCTAACAATTGACTAAACCTTTGGTATCCTATTTTAATCTTTTTATGAACAGAACTGTTGTTAAAACTTATTTACATGTACTCCATTTCAACACGTACTGTATAGTTATATAAGAATGAACATTTCTAGGGAGAAATTGGAAAAAAATATGTGTTTGCATGCTCACTTCAATGGAATAAAGCAGAAATAGGATGGGGGAAACAAAGGTCTTTGTGGTGTGTTGTCATGACTGTAAATTATTTCCATCTTCAGACCGAACCACAAATTTTTTTTCTTTCTTTTTTCTTTTTTTTTAGGGGAAAGAAAGAGTGAAATAGTGGGCACCAAAGAATTATACTCAAAATATGAACCACAAAGCAGCATGATAAGGCAGTGCTTGTATACACAAGCACATACTCGTTTAAATGGATGATCAAATTTTGCTGTTCTGTATAAGACCAAAAAGGCAAAATCATTGCATTATTATGAATTTAAAAGGTTAAGGCAATGAAAAGGCACAAGTTATATACAGTAGGAGTAAAAGATGGTTGTTGTTTTTGCATAAGTAGGTATGTAGTTAATTGTATATCTACCCATGTGCTTCTAAGATAAAAGTTATTGTAAGAATCTCAAACTGTTTTCAATGAATAAAACCCCTCTATCTAGCACTGGCCTAGGCATGCATACTAGATGTGGCTCTATTACATGAAGAAGTAAAAAGGGCTTTTTTTTAAACTGCCAAATAAAGCTTCAAGGAAGTCTAGTTTTATTATCAGATTTTACAAAGCACTTTGCCTTAAACTAGCCCCAGATGCACAGTTCAGGTTCATGCACCTCATCTCTCCTTCCTACTTTATATGAGGTGATAATAGATTTTATTCACAAAGCTGCAAAAGATGTCCTTGAATGTACCAACCATAGACATTTACATCATTAATCGTTCATTATAAAATTCTCCCCCAAGATCTGATAGACAGGGACCAATACAGCTTTATAAAAGTTTCATTAGTTCTGGAAAAAGTGTCTCCATCTTAGCAGCCAAAATAACTTATTTAGAACCTTTGCACTAGGGCACTATTTATTAGCTATAATGTAAAGAGTAGATTTGATCTATCGACTTTTGTTAAAGATAAATTTAAATCAGGGGCATGTCTGAAATGAATACAGTTATTTTTCTATTGTGGTATTGATTAGAGACCTCAGCTGTTGGTGGTAAAGTCTAGATCAAGCCTATTTAGTGAGGCACTACACATACCATTAGAAGAGAATCCCTGTCTCTGAAAACTTGTTTTGTAACATTCCAGTTGACAGTACATTGTACTCTGATCGAACTCTGCACCATTTTCTGTAAAGAAGTCCTTCTGGGTGCCTATCTAAACACATACAAGGAGAGGAAAGAACTGTACTTACACCTAGAGCAAGAAATAATGTGGCAATGAGACAAAGCGATGGGGGAGCACTGTGTACGAGTGAGATTCATGACAAGAATAACATAAAGTAATTAATCACTTGAACATACATTTCTGAGAAAAAAAAAAAAAGTTAATAGCAAATTTTCAATGGTACAGTCCAGCTTTTTCAACCTGTTTAAATACTCATATTTTAAAATTAGGAATCTGGTTGCATTCATAAAGGTCATGAAAATATTTATAGTTCAGGCCTCTTCACATTAACTACAAGGCAACTTGGCACTGCAGGCAGAAATGCTTTCATACCAATAAGGAGCTCTTAGGTGCTACTACTAGACAAGTATGATTGTGTTAATGAAGTATCTGCAGGAAGGGGAAAGCTGCCATTTCATATAGATGATACTATAATGTTTCTGCTTAAGCCAGTGAAATAATTTCCTCATTTATTACAATAGCTGTAATTATAATAGCTGTATCATCATTAATAGCTGTATAATAGCTGTGTAGTTATTAATACTGAGGTACAAAATCAATTTAAATTGTCAGAACTTTTGTTATTATCCAGCAGTTATTATAATGCCTTTTACCTACAACTTTAATTTGCCCCCTAAGGATACTGAAGAGTTGGGCTTGTGGATATAGAAGATAATAAAATCACTGAAGTAAATTCTAATTTTTCAGAAAATGTAAGAATAGCTTCAGCTAGCCATTTTTGACTCTTTTGTATTACAAACTCAGTTCAGTTCAGCAAACCTGCCTGTCTAGTCATTACAAAAGACAGAGTGGTCAGCTACGATTGTCCCGCGGGTCACACCTAGAAATCTGCCTGTTCTGCTATTCTCCCTTCTCCCTTTCCAGCTTTCTCCTTCAGTGAAGCTGTTAGAGTCTTTTATTCTGGTAAGAGGGACCTAATGAGCAAAATACAACCTGCTTATCTTGATGAATCAGTAAGCTACTCTATCACGTAAGATCTGATGCTTTTTGCTCCTTGCAGAGGAGAAACACAATGTTGTGGAATTGTGATGAATAATCCACCTACCTCCTGAAGTGAATGGCTTCGCCATCTCATATTAAGGCACTGAATGCTCAGATTTCTCACCTGCCACACCAATGTGAATTGTTCAGTCCTGTTCACAAAATGCTGGTATTCAGTGTTACTGGAAGAGAACATGTCCAGTCACACTGTAAAAAGGGTCTGTATTTTGGTCAAGTGACAGGTTCTATACAGTTGCATGTGAGAGAACATAGCTCCAGCCATATATATTATTACTGTTACATATCAGAAACTCTTCTTTGAATGCAAAGCATGTAGCTGGGTCACGTGAGGGACATGCCTTACATTCAGGTGGAAGGGTAGGCATGAAGAACTTTGGAAAAAGCAGGCTAGGAGCAAACAGCTATAAAAAATCATCTAGACAACAATTCACTCTCTGTCTCTATCTGAAGAGATCTAAGGAAAGAGAATGATGATGAATAAGCTGTGAGTCAAATGACTTTTTTTTTTTTTTAGTGGCCTGCATCCAGCATATGAGAGACTTTCTCCCAGGAAATGGATCAGATATCTTTATACAGATAATCCTTTAGAAATCAGAACTGTATCAAAGGACATAAATATCTCCTATCATTAAGTCTCATATTTAGCTTTTAACTTTCGGAATATGATTCTGATCTAAATTAACAAACAGGATTTTTTTATGATCAGAATTCAAGGCTATTACATTTGTATTCATTCCTATTCTAAGACTCTGCAGTGAATATGTCTTGGAATAAACACTATCTTAACCACACCTCAAAGACAGGACAATCTTATGCTCGTAGGTATTAAAGCAGGAACAGACATGTGCCATGTGACTGGGACTGGCCTCATGAATTATGGGACCTAAACTGAAGAGAAGGCTTATCACCAAGTGGTGGTATCTCACACCAGAAGAAGGAAGCAAGAAACAATATTGCAGGTCAGAGAGTAGTTTTCCATAAGGCAGAGAAATTTGCCATGTTGGGAATGCTATCTGGGCAATTTAATCTGTATTTTATTTAATTCACTAAGGTTGCCTTGTCTTTTCCTTTTGACATCCAAGATTTACAGACCCATAATGACATGCATTAGTTAGTTAGTTAATATTTCTAAAGCTCTTTGAAAATAAAGCACTGTGCTGAGCACTACATCTGAGAAATTGATATGAGGATACATTTAACTGTGGAAGTGGGAAATATACTTTTCAGATATGGTAATAGGGGAGAGATAAATATTTTTGCATAATTAAACTGGCCTGTATTCTGATTCCTGTAAATATACAAGTTACATGTTTGAGCCATACCATGCAGCTACAGCATCACTTGATTTACATCATCAGAAAAACACTATTTGCTTGCTCATTGTAAAGAACACTACAGATCTGTGGTTATGTGGAAAAAGTGCACAAGTTTATGCAGTATGAGAACGGAAAATTGTTAAGAGACCATTGCACATATAATGTCCATACGTTATATGGACATAATATGACATTGCCTGAATTTTTTTTTTCTTTTTTAGTGCTAAGAGATAGTACATACTATTCATCTTGTAGCAGGGAGAGGGCTAAAGGGGAATAAAAAGAAAAGAAAAAAGAAAAGAAAAGAAAAGAAAAGAAAAGAAAAGAAAAGAAAAGAAAAGAAAAGAAAAGAAAAGAAAAGAAAAGAAAAGAAAAGAAAAGAAAAGAAAAGAAAAGAAAAGAAAAGAAAAGAAAAGAAAAGAAAAGAAAAGAAAAAGAAAAGAAAAGAAAAGGAAATTTTGTATACGTTTATATTTCCTGACTGCAAATAGTCTCCAAGTTACAGAGATGTTTTAGGAGCATCTAAAAAGTACTGCCTGAGCCAAGGTGTTCCAAGGTGGAACGTTTGTGTGCTGGCAACTTGTAGAGGAACCTGCTGGTGTGTAGCAATCTAAAGACATATGCATATCACACAGTGCATTGATGTGCCTGAATTAGATATGAAAATTATAAATGAGGACATGACCAGCAGGTACACGAAACAACATTAATGTGCTGGCATGAACCACACTAATATAAGTCAGCTCATGTTCAGTCCAGATTCCAGTACTAGAAAGTTTTGGCAGCTCCATACAGGATAGCAGCATGTCATGTAGATGTAATTTAAAAAATAATTACGAGGCTCACTAAACATTTATTGGTGTTTCTAGTACAGAAGTCAGCATATTAACATGCATTTTTCCCAAACAACCACAACTGTGTTCTAGATTAATCAGGCACTGATAAGAATTTTTTTAGGTTATTGCTGAAGATAAAAAGTACAATTTTTAGGTAATTGGTAAACAATTTGCAGCAGTTGCAGTAGAGCAGGTACACACTGTCAACAACACAGAGTTAGGTTACCCGATCTCATGTTATAGTTGAAGGTCCATGAAGAAAAACAAAGATGGATGCCTACATCAACAGAAAGCAGCTTCAATACAGTCTTCTGTGAGATTTCATTAGGTGGCAGCATCTGATAGAAAAACATTCGAACTTTTTTTCTAACAGAGCAACACATTGAAAATATTTTATTTGGTAAAATATTGAAGTATATCATAGAGTATCACTGTATTTGCTATTAGTAAGTATAAGAATGCTAGGTTCATTAATTTTGTTTGTTTGTTTGTTTTATCTTAAAGGTTCTTCAGTGTCAAAGTGAATGTACAAACTATGCTGACTCATGCTACATCTTCCTGTGTATCATTAATTGTACTATCTAATTTCCATCTCCTTACACAGTTAAAGATTGATGTCTATTGCAAATGGTGTATTCAGTCCTCATTTTCTTTAAAAGCTGAAGATGGTAAGTACATCAGGTCTTACCTATATTTTCAGTTCACTTTTTGCTAATGAGAGATAAAATTCAAACTCCACAGCAGCCAGTGGTGAGGTTTACATTTCCTTCAGTGGTGTCCGGATTTTTCCCTTTGAACTTTTGAAATTATTACTTTTTCCAGAGACATAAAACTTTCCTATGGGCACTGGTAGAGCTTCAGTTTTACATATGGTGGAGGGCAGGACATGCTAATCTAGTGGGAACAAGGACAGGCATATTTCAGGACCTATAGAGGTTCCTTCATACACAGTATGCTCCAGAATTGTCACCCTTCTGGAAAACTTTTTTAGTCATCTTACCATACATTTATGTTTTTGGATGTAAGGAAACTATTTTGTAATTTTGGGACCGTCTCTAGATAGTCTATTCTTTCCAAGTTTCTTCATAATAGTGATGGATGTAGCACTTTTTATTTCCTCTTTTGCTGTTTAAAGCTGTTGCGTGCTATGAGATAGTACTTATTATTCATTTTGTGGTAGGGAGAGGGCTAAAGGGGAGCAAGAAGAAAATAAAGGACAATTGAAAGTAGATTTATATTTCCTGACTGCAATAGTCTTTATGTTACAAAGACTTTTTGGGACCATCTAAAAATTATCACCTGAGCCAAGGTCCTCAAGAGGCAGTGTTTAAGATAGTTAAAAAGGCTGGGGGGTGAAGGAATTGAGAGTATACCTGCAGAAAAGGACTTGGGGGTACTGCTGGATGAAAGGTTGGACATGAGACAGCAATGTGTGCTTGCAGCCAAGAAGGCCAGTCGTATCCTGGGCTACATCAAAAGGAGTGTGGCCAGTAGGTTGAGGGAGGTGATTCTGCTGGTGTACTCTGCTCTGGTGAGACCTCACCTGGAGTCCAGCATTCAGCTTTGGTGCCCTCAGTAAAGACATGGACCTGTTGGAGAGGGTCCAGAGGAGGGCCACAAACATGAACAGAGGGATGGAACACCTCTCCTATGAGTACAGGCTGAGAGAGTTGGGGTTGTTCAGCTTGGAGAAAATAAGGCTCCAGGGAGACCTTACTGCTGCCTTTCAGTACTTAAAGGCGAATTACAAGAAAGATGGGGACAGACTTTTTAGCAGGCCCTGTTACAACAGGACAAGGAGTAATGCTTTCAATTAAAAGAAGGTAGATTTAGATTAGATATAAGAAATTTTCATTATGAGGGTGGTAAAACACTGGAACCAGTTGCCCAGAGAGGTGGTAGATGCCACAGCCCTGGAAATATTTAAGGCCAGGTTTTATGGGGCTCTGAGCAACTTGATCTAGTTGGAGATGTCCCTGCTCATTGCAAAGGGGTTGGACTATTTGACCTTTGAAGGTCCCTTCCAACCTGAACAATTATATGATTCTATGCTCACCTAGACCACAGTAACAAATCTTACACTAAGGGAAGCAAGTGTAGGCAAGACCTGTGATTTTCTTCTGTCTGTATCACTAGAGCTTCTTTATTCCCAGCCCAGTGAAGCTGTTGTGGAGCCAACTGCTCCAAGTGAGACCACGCTTACCTTTCTTTTCTTGCTGTGAACTACTATGTACAGTCAATCTGTGTATTTGTGGAAAGAAAGACACTAGCCTTCCAAGTGTGATATATCATATTTTATCCTGTGGTTTTCCTGCACCACGCACTTCATTACATCTGTTACAGTTCATCCATGATTGGAGATGGTGATGTATCTGTTAGTTATCCTTGGGCAGATATCCGTTGTAAATATGCTGCCAGATTCTACAAATATATTTTTTAAACATATCTGGAACAAATAAAATACTTTTTCCAGAGTCAGTCATATTCTCTGTCTTAAACAGGGCTACCCAACTCAGTTTTATTTATACCTTACTTATACCTTATTTATACCTTTCCTAGAAGGTAACAAGATGCAAAGTCCTGTCCTAAATATTTCTCCCATAACTTATAGCTTTTCTGCTGAATGTTATTTTAAAATTAATTATACAGTATTTGGAAGCATTCCCAACAGTTTTTCTTCTTTGACTAGAGTGTGAATTCGGAGGGATTTTTGCACCTTTGACTGGGAGAACTTTAACTTCTTACAGATGTCCTGAGCTCTTCCTTCCAGCTGATTTATCTTAATTTCTTAAAGTTTTCCCTTTGTAATTGAAAATGCATGCATAATAAGCCTTAAATTAAAATTGAAACAGTGGTTCTGAATTTCTGAATAGTTATTTTGAAAGTTTATGTTTTTCATATTTAGCAGGAAAATAAGATATTCTGTGTAACCTTCCAGGTTTTGATAGCATATCTTTTTTTTCTACTGTGTCTTTCTGCCAGAACACCTTGATGGGTTTATTTTGCTGTTACAGCAAATTCATGGTGAACACAGGTGTGTCTGTTTTCCCTTTGAATCAGAGTTAGGCATAGATGTCACAGAAATAAAAATCTTCCCTTTGTAGCTTGATCTAATAAAATACCATCAGTACGGAGGAATCTCCCACACAGCCTGGTAAGCACCCTGGGGGGGATGTTTTAAGCGTGGTGCACAGTAAATTAGCCACTAAGCACCCATTAATGCTAATGAGAGTTCCATGGTTAATTTCCTGAGCACTGTGCTGAAAAGGTACCTGTAGGTATGTTTTAAGCCTGTCCACCATGCGTTTAGACTAACAAAATGTACTGTAAAGAGGGAACAGACCATCTAATTCAATCATTAAAGCTTTCCTTACAGTGTAATTTACACAAAGCAAGTTAGTCAATCTGCAAACTAAGATCAATGTGGATTAAAAGGAAACACTCTTCAAATATGTAGTAAATATAATATTTGCATACAAAAGGCAAATCAAGTATGTAAAAGGAACCAAAAAACATATTTTAAGCCTATGATTAAAGCTTTTCTGTTCTGCTGTGATAACTATAGTCATCAGACACAGTGGGACAAGTTTCTAATGCACAGCATAAAGTTGTTATAAGTGAGCCTGTCAGTTCAATTGAAGTTGTATATCCATCAATATTTTTATTGTTAATTCCATTTCAGTGGTGTAAAGTCACTTAGCTGAAGTTTCTATTATCTTTTAAACTGTGTTTTGAAAGTTTATACTTTAAGATATAACAACGTAATTTGAGCGGAAGGTGCAGCTGTTAACATTCTTAACTGATGTATTTCCAACTCATGTGCTCCAACAGGCATCTCTGGTTACCCCAGCATTAGCTAAGTTGTCCATAAGATGAGACAGTGCTATTAAACAACAGGATCAAATCTCAAGGAAATGTTTTGTAATTTCATTAAAGTGGAATACAATTTTTCTTCCCATGCATTGGTCAGGATGTGTAGGATACCAGCACCAGAAACCCTTACAATTAAAATGGCTTTATATTTATTAAAAATGAAACACATTTTAAAATTATCTTGCTTATAGACTATGTTTATATTTGTACAACAATCAGGTGGCTGTAGTACCTTTTCTGGCTCACACTCATGAGTCTGTAATTAAGCTCTGGTTCCTTTGCACTTACTGCTGTGTGTTCAACATAGAAACCCTCAAATGTGATGTTCCTTTCTATAGACAGTTCTACCACTGCCCAATATCTGTGATGATTTGGAACTGGCATTCCTGTCCTTTAGCTCCTAGAAAATTTTGCATCAGATAAAGAGAGAAGGAAGCTTTTCAACATTTTACTTTCATTCTGAATATATTTTTTCAGTTATATGCTTTACGAACAGGTTGTTTCTGTTTTCCTCTGACTTACTGGCTTATCATGGCCACATTTTTAATTCTTAAGATTCCTTCAGTGTAGAAAAGAAGAGACCTGTGTTCTTCTAATTGCAGAGGTAATCACTGTACCATCTGCCAGAAAATGAAAAGTGCTTCTATGGAATCCAGCAACTGCCCAAAGTATAAACAAATACGTTGATTTTATTATTTCTTACAACACAGCACTAATCTTCAGTCAGAACTGCTGTGCAGGTGGAATGTAAATGAAAAGTCTCCCCAAAAACTTACAACATAACGTCAACATAAGTAGTTCAGTGGAAAGTTGTTGGTAGAAACTTTAACTTAGCTTCGTTAGTGGGCTTCAGTTATTACATACATCATTCTGTGCTTGCACAAACTGTGGTAGTTTTGCAACCTGCACAAAGTCTAGAGTGCAAATGCCCAATAGCCAGATTCACTCAGGTGTACATTTGGACAATCAAGTTACCAACTGAAACCATTTTCAAAACCATGACATTTCATTATATTTACATACACTTAATATTGAACAACTTCTCTAGTAGGTACTAAGTAAAGTTCTAGTAAGTTCAATGGTATGTTGGATATACAATTACTACAATATTGAGTCCCTAAGAGTCATTTAGATTACCCTTTAATATGTGTTTGGATGTGTCCTATTTTTGAAAATTCAATGTACAAATGCTACAGTGAGAGTGTAAGCTCTGGATTTTCAGTGTTATCTCCAAAAGGTTTTTTAAAAGGCTTATTGGCTAGCAGCTGTTCATGGAATGAACCATAATGGTTTTACTCACATAAAGAGTCCTTAGACTTCTCATTAATGTTACCCCTTTCAAACTCAGTCATGCTGTTCAATTTCTCTAATGCACAAAGTTAGGGAAGCATAGAAAACTACAGATCTCTCTGTCATGGTAGAAAAAACATATAAACAAATCTTCAGTATACAACTTCTTATCAGTTCCAGCCCTGCTCTTAAGTCACATATCTGCTTAAACTATTTCAATTGCAAGTGAATGTGTGAGAAATAATTGGATACTGAAGTGTCAGCTTGAGACACCTCTATCTGTACAACAATCTAATTGCTTACAAAATTTTCAGATAGGTTCTCTTCACTTTTTTAATGTTTGCTCTGCTGTGTTTTTCCCATACTTGTTTTTTTTTGATAAGTCAAGCACAAAGTAGCCAGTTTTCTTTCCCTCAAGCACATGCAGACCAGCTCCAGAATCTTAGTTTAACTTGTCTTTAAATGGTTTAAGAAACTAGAGATTCAAGGGATTGATCAAAGCGACTATCATTACCTTTAAAATACCCAAACAAGTGTTCATCAGATTTTTGCTTTTAGATCAAAGCGATACAGTACATGAAACATTTCAGCTACAATAATGCAAAGGTGCCCTCTGGGAATAAGAAGCTAGATTTTCCATGTTAATGCTCATCCATCCTCCAGATTATCTTGCAAAGCAAAAATTCAGAATGTTAGTCACGCTTCAGGTTTCTCACACCAGGTTAGATTTTTCCATGCCTGCATGAAGCAAATGTCAATTATATACCTAATCCAGAAATAAGACTGATTCTCTAGGTTTATAAATGCAAGTATGGGTAATCAAATAGAATTATATAAGAATAAACACTAAGAAAAGTCAATATTTCTTGTCTGAAATCATATGTTTTTTAAGACTGTCCAGACCTGTAACAGTAAAGCTGAAATACAAGCTTGTGAAAAAATATATTTGGAAGCAAGAAGTAAAATGTAAATCAATTTCCAGGATGCTAGATCAGAGAATACTATATAGTTTATTTTGTTCAGAAAAAAATAAGATAAAAGGCAAAATAAAGACGTAGCAATTCTTCCGCAGGCAGGATAAACTAAATGAAGGCTGAAGTATTTCTTAACAGTACATGCTACACCACTTGATAGCAAAAGGAAAAAAAAAATGCTGGCACTTAAAACTGGCAGTGTAGCTATCCATTTAAAACCCTGTATCAGATTACCAATACCATGTGATGTCTTATATAAAGCTGGATAACATTCATGATCAGTTTGTATCCAGTACAAAGCTCCTCAAAAATAAATAGGGCTAGAGGCATGTTTTGATGGCAGAGGGCATCATACTGCTCTGTTCTTATTGAAAGATGGCCCTGTTTTAGTAAAGATATGTTTTGTTGGCAAAAAGTCTGCTATCATCTGGTTAAGTGGAAGGATATTCAGACATGAAGCTGAAGCAAACATTTTAGCTTAATCTTGAAGGCAAGTGATTTACTTTGTAGCATTTCAAGGCTATTTATTTTACAGTACAGCAGCATGTTTGCGTGGAATCAGTGTGACTCACAAAATCTTGTTAAAATGGAATATTAGGAGGAGGAATGAGAAAAATAAGGAAAAAAAAGGAAGAAACAGAAAAAGAGTAGAGAAAGAGTTAGAAGGAGTTAGAAATACAAGTAGAAGAAGAAATATGGATTTAAACAAGAGAAATGTTGGAGAATAGGTATCTATCAAGTAAACATAACTTTATCTTCCATTTGAACCCTTTAATGGAGCCCTTGCTTACTCTGACCAGCAGTGTCTCTTGCAAATAGCTCCATAGGCATCAGTGGGACAATTTCTGATAGATACTGAATTTTTATGTCAGTAAGAAGTGGACTATATAGCCTGTCAGATTATAATAAAAAGAAATGTCTACAGAGTAGTCAGAAGGAAGAGAATATATATTCTATAAACTCAAATATCAGAGTTCCAAGAAGAGGGGGTTAACAACTGGGAATCTAGTGTTAATCAGTCTTTTAATACAGCTGAATCTATTTCACAGACACACACATCTTATTTTTCATGCTATTTTACCCATTATTTTTCTACAATTAAGTCAATTAAAATAAATTCTGAGTCTTAGACCTTCCCTTCCTTCTGATTCCTTCCAAATACACCTCTTTTTTTCCCCACTAATGAATGGGAAATCATAGTGCATCTACTTTTTTAAATGGAGGAAACTATTAATCTGAGTAGATACTACTTAACGTATCTACAAGCAGTCAACACTGCAGCTTTTGTTGTCATGCTTCAAGCTGTTCTTTTCTACAGCAACCTAATCAGCTGTATTTTCCTATGTTGCACAAAATGGTTTAAGATTTTATCCAGAAGTTTACCCTGTACTTTTCTGGATACACCTTCACTGATATACCTAGTTACTCAAAAGATCTGCCAGTAACATTACAAAGACTCTAACTTTGATATCAGCTTCAGTTAGGGAAACACCAGGAATTTACTTATTATCTAAGTCAGATTTCTGGTAACACACACATACAGCAATGACTGCCTTAAAATTCATCTCATCTGAAAGATACATTTAATTTCAGATTTCTATATTAATATTGCATTTTTCAAGACTCTTTCAATACGTACTGCACACCTCCCTAGTCTGTCACTTATTTTTTTGACTTAGCTTGTTTTATGTGATAGCTTGACTGTAAAACTGGCTTGCTGTTGTAGCACAGTGAATCAATGATAGAGTACATGACAGCTGAGGATCTGTTTTTCCATTTTCAACAACTGGTGACAGTGACACTATCCTTAAAAAGGGCTTCTTTGATGTAGAAGTTAAAGATGCCTCTGTCACTGCAAGTCGATGGCCAGCAGCCATCATCTCTTCATCATTTGTATGTAAGTGTGACATCCTCCATCTGTCTCTGTTGCCAGTTACTGAGCAATCACAGGATTTAGGGAAAACATGTAGGTAGATGGATGAAAGACATAAGACCTATATAAAGGATGGATTATTCTCATCCTCACCGATCACAGTATTAACTGGTGGAATGGAAATACAAATAACAGGCAGAAGAAAAGGTTTCAGAGGAGTGAGGGGGACAAATGAAAGAATCCCACACAGAACCCATTGCTGGCCAAATCTCAGTCATGTGCAGAAGTTGTGCTGTGATGTTCACATGTGAGGCTGTCAGCCACATTAAAAACTATTTTTCTTCTGACTGAAGACTACCACAAGAACAGACTTTAAAATCCGTTATCTATCTGCTTGCTAGATTTGGCTAAAGAAACTAATCAAGCTCTGTCTATTCTATTCCATATACAGAGGAACTATGGATTCCAACTAGTTTACAGTCACCCCTTCCACATTTTTCGATGCTTGAACTCCCCCATTAACGAAGGAGTGAAGTGAACATAGGAAGGTTGCATGTCCACGTTTTTTTTGTAGGCAGGACCCAATGATACCTAAAAAAATAAGAAACATGTCCAACGAAAACTGGAGGTCTTTAAGCTAAAAGACCTTTAATCAAAACAAAAGGATCTTACAGGGACCTCTGAAAAAAGCTTTCTACAGATACACTCCTTTTACTCTCTTTAACACTTATTATTCAAGTATTTGCAGTTTTCTGGCACATGCTTTTCTTATTTTTCAAATAATTTTACTAGAATTTGAATAACTTTTTATATATTGTCATTTCAATCTATTAGTCTACAAGAAAAATGAAACAACACAGGAAAAAATATTTTTTAAACATTAAAAAGGCACAAATTGCATTACTTTACACTGTTTATTCATAAATTAAATGCGTTTTTTTCTTTCAGTTTCAACTAGGAGCAATTATTCAGAATTTAAGTATGCTTCCTGAGTGCACAAACTGAGGTTAACATTTAAATAAAGGGTGTCAAACACATTTTCACCAGGGCCCACATCAACTTCACAGTTGCCTTCAAAGGGTTGAATGTAATTTTAGGAATGTGTAAATGTAACACCCCTGATTTAGAGGAAAGCAGCAGCACCACTATTTTATACTTGTAAAAAAACTTCATATAAGCAACGAACTTTTGAGCACTATTCTCTCTGCAACTTTTGATGAATCTCTCACTGTATACTTCTATTTAGCATCCAGTACTGAAGAAATTTTTTGGTTTTATAAGGAGGAGATAAGAAAACTGATTCCATTGCAATACGTATAAATTGCTCCTAATTTGTGTGTATAAATCATCAGAAATGGATTAACAATAAAAATAATCTGCAAAGACAAAACAATGCAATGGGTTAATTAATATGTGCAGACATATTAGGAAAGAAAATTGGTGGAGAAGCAGAAAGTTGCATATCTTCCATCAGTCATTGCTCAGGACCATTCCAGGAGGTGCCATGTGTGGCTCACAGTAACCTGCAGTTTTTTTTGCCTGTGGGGCCTTCAGAAGTCACAGGTGATCTAACAGCAACAAACGGTGTTTAAGCAGCCAAAAGGGCAGCTGATTTGCGTAACATATCTTACAGTGAATGACAGCAGGTTGGAAGTGGTGATTGGTTTTTCCAATGATCAGACTCAAACATGCCTAGAGACACTAGGAAGTTAGTGACTAAATCCATTGGTTAGAGCCTGGAAACTCATGGGCAGGGAAAACCAGTTTATCTGCTTCCAATATGGAAATCCTGTCTAGAGCAGAACTGTTGAAATCTCAAGGGCACTGTCCTCTTTCTTTGCAAATGCAGACGATCATGAAGGTAGAGGGAAAACTGATACAGAGCTCAGTGGACACTGGCATTGAATGAGTCTTTTGAAGAGCCTTCTGTGGGACCACAACTGTGGATTTCTCTTCCACCAGAAAGCTGACGGATCATTCCTGTAGATCAGAAAAATCAGAAAAAGTCTGCAGCTATGAAGAAATTATAGTGATAGGAAGAAGTAGAAGGTGGAAGGCCTGGCATAGGGAGTTCTACCATACCAGGGGCCTAACAGGCAAGAATGGCTTCAGTGATAGAAAATGATTGAGGACTCTAGCCAGGCTATGCATCTACACTTAAAAATATTTGAAAAGAAGGGTTCTGATACTTCAGTAAGACCAGGCTTACATGCAAAAAGAAACTATTTTTGAGCTAGTGTTTGGAGATGAACACTGTCTCTTGTCTCCTGTCCCCAAGAATATGTAGTTAGTTTTTGGCCAGTTTGGATGGTCTGCCAAGCTCTTTAGAGTTACAGTTCCTCTAACAGAAGAGTGAGTTCCATCAAAATCTGGTAAGGCTGATGCTCCAGTGTTCACAGATACATGCAATTCAGGGTAATGAAAGATGCCCTTGGTTGTCTGCATTTCAGATGCAAACCTACAGATGTGAGGGTAGGTGATGGTAGTATGGTATATTGGCTTGGCTAGTGATCACATAACATCTAGGAAAAGCATATGATGATGATCTACAAGGGAGGGCCATCACATCACATCGCATCACACTCGTCTCTACTGTGCCTCACAGGTGGGAGATTCAGGCTGCATATCCTTCATAGACATAACCTTGCTATTATGTGCTTCCTTCAGCTCAGTCCTCAGGCACTTCCATAATTAATTGAATAATTCCATTTGCAGGACATGATACCTAGCTCCACAGTTCTGGGACACTGTATATTACTGGCGCTGAAGTTACAATAATCACAGCTGAATTGTGGCACAGTTTGTCTACACGATGTCACAACCCTTCAGGTCATTATTTGCAGAAGGCTTCAATCAGAAACGCAAACATTACAATAGCCTTAAAGCTAATCTTATCATGTAACAGACTTTTGTGACAGAAGATTATTTCTCTGTCCTGGCAAACTTGGACAATATGTCTATTGTTCTGAACTGTGGCTATGAACTCCATAAAAAAAAATAAAGTAAATAAAAAATAAGTACTCTAATATCCTGTCTCCTCTGTGATATATCTCTGTACCAATCTCTGTTCTCCCCTTAAATTTTTTAAAATACCTTTTACAAAAAAAAAAAAAAAAAAAGAGGTACTGGAGCTTTTATGGTAGTTTCAAGAAAATACTTCTTCACACTTACTGGCAGCAGGTAAAAGTCATTTAGAAACTGCTTTTCCATGGAGTAGGTGAGCAATAATCTATCAGGAACAAATTATGATACTGTCACAATAGAAACAGGAAAAAAACATTTCAGAACAGTCACACAGTTAATTCAAATTGAAGGGTATTAAACAGGATTTTCCTACAACTAGCTTGCACATTTTCTACACTGCATTCTTAAAAATATTCCTTCAAGATATGCAGCTATCAGGCTAAATTGATGAAACTGTTTCAGATATCACAAAAGGAAAGAAAATAAAGATTTAAAGAGGTGTGAAAGATGATTCCAAACATATGACCATGAGATTTTCAAATTTCAATCATATGTTTAAATAATAAATTCAGGGTTGAAAATACACACAATCCTTTACAAAAATGCCTGTATGGAATTTCACCATTGCAGTTTAGGTACCTGATCTTCACAAGTGCTAAGTGTTCATCGGCACTAAAGGTGAATGAAAAAGGAAGATGTTCAAACCATACATGAGTATTTGTATATGGACTTCAACATAACTTCTTTGCAAACACAAGCTCACTCTGTTACACATTCTGGTCAGATATTTTATAGTCGAATTTTTTACTGCAAACTAGAAATGCTAAATTTAAAGTGGCTGAAAAGAAAAAAATATTTTTTTGCCTTTTCTGTTTTTCAGTCATTAATATCCCACCATAATCTCTTTTCGTTTTACTATACAGTTTTATTTCAATATTATAAAGAAGCCTTTTCTAGAGAGGAAAGTGTTTGTTTTGTTTTTCGTTTGTTTGGTTGTTTTTGTTTTGGTTTGTTTGTTTGTTTGTTTTGTTTTAATTTATGGAATTATAAATTTTCCCTTCCAGTCCTTCATTCTCATCCTGCAGAAATCTGATTGGTGGGTATACCCACCCCAGAAACTAACCCTGTTAGAATCCAGGTGTATGCCACAGAATATGCTTCCTTTCCTCATAATGATGATAGTTTGAGCACAGAATGCACATTCTTGCTATGTAGTGTGAGAAGTTATATAGGTGATGTATCTTCCTATAGAGCATTTAAAAAGGGCATTATTACTTTCTATAGAAAAATTTTTAAATCCTTTTTAACTTTAAGGATTATTTATGTTAATAGTTAGAACACAGAGCTGTTCATTCTGACATGTCTTTCTGAAATTTGCCAGTAATTTGATGTGACTATAGCTAAACTGTGAGGTTCATTTCATGTATTTCTGTAATAGGCACAAAAATTTAAGACAGGTGAATTCATGATTTCACGAGATACATGAACAATACTAAATTGTTCTTTATTATCATGATGTCACTTCTGTCCATTGTTAGGTTCACAAACATTCCAAAAACTTAAAAATTGCAAATGCCTAAGTGTTGTATACGTTTCCATTTGCTTGGTGTTCGTCTTACTGCTCTACTGATACAGAAGGCAGCATTTCTTGTGCAATAGTAGCTTGTCTTTTTTTCTCACACCCACTGCATAGAGTCGATGAAGTCAGCAGGAATGGGACGTGTCGCACAGCTCCAGGCTGCCAGCCATGGACCAGCAGGCTCCTACAGCCAGGGCTGCATTTATTACACCCTGTTTTACAGGAGGCATTGCTTTGCTGGGAACATCATCTGCTTCCAGCAGAGTGGGAGCTCAGGCAGCATGAGATGCAACATTTTTCAGAGGAAACCATTCTCCTTTTTATCAAGCATTTTGATCCTAGCAAATAAAGCTAGCGAGCTTGTTCCAAAGTGAAGCTTGCAGGCTGAGAGAAGAGGAACAGCATTTACAATATGGAATTGATCCATTTTAAGAGTTTTAGTCAGCAAAAGCATTAAGGAAAAAAAAAAAGAAAAAAGATAAAAAGTAAAAAATTTAGAGTCTGCAATGGATAATCTGACATAAATCAGGAACAATATTTTGTAGGTGGGTCCAGCACAAAGCAAGGTCCATTAGGCTCAAAGGATGATGCAACAGAACAATAGAAGCAGATACGAAGTCTGCACTAATAAATATGCCCATTGAGCCAGTGCCACTGCCTAACATGGCATAGATACATACAGAAGGATTATACACTAAACGGTGCAAACACAGTCCAGTCCATCTGTCATAAACATTAAGTCCAAAGGCCACAGGTGCAGATGGCACTAAAAAGTAAAAATTACACCCAGACAGAGACCACTTCGTGTAACATGTAGAAAAAAAAACCCAGCAAAACAAACCAAACCAGAACAAAATCCAGTGATTTGTTTCCAATCAATAAATGTTCTCAGAATGTCCTTGGCAATCTCTGCTTCTTCCTTTCCCTCTGTCATTGTACATGTGTAACATACATTTTATTTCGCAGAAGTACTTTGAGCATTCAGAACCATATTTTATTCATTTAAATAAATCTACTTGATATTTGGGCAAAAAGGAAAAGAATTTAAAGTAAGATTCAGTCCTTCATTCTAGTGTGTTGAGAATAGGATGTGTTTTCCCTTTGGAGATAGAATCTGTTAGGCTCCAGGTTTATCCTGTTTGAGGAACGTTCCAATACTAAAAAGCTTAACAAAAGAGAGGAGAATGTGCTCCTCTCTTGTATACCAGGTAAAGAGAAAGGTGCATCCTCTTAAGTTCCAAAAAGAAGCAAAGAATTTTTGCTTTTTGTGCATGACACTGATTTGTCATTCTGAAGTATCTCTAATATGTTCACTGTATCTCTGTAGAGTATGTATATAGCAATGTCTACACACCACAGAAAACACTTAATTGAAGTGTTTAATCTGCCATAGTGGTTTTTTTTGTTTTGTTTTGTTTTTTTCACAATCACCACAGACTGGTAATGAAATATCCAGTGCTAAATGAGAGCAGACCACCAAAATAGGGCTCTGAGAACAGTCCATCCAAGTGAAATAAGTCCCCAGATAAAACACTGGCAGTCCCAGATTTTATCTTTAGTTACAGAATCAACTGTATCTCACACCTGTAGAAATCAGAATTTGAAGTTTGTCCTTTGTCAGCCATTCTTTGATGCAGTTGCAGAACTTGTACAAGAACTTCTCAGGTTATCAGCTGATTAAATGAGGGATGCCAATTCATTAGCAGCACTTACAAAAAGGTTTTAAAACTATAAGCAAATGAAATACCTCTTTTATGGAGTGTTGGATAGTGCTAGATCCCTTGTTTTACAAAGAAACAAAAACCATCCAAGAATATAATCATATTGCAACTGTATAATTCCACTGAGATTCTTGACAACCCTAGTGTTGTTTCATAAATAGAAGTAGTTTTATTCATACAAAAATCTCTAGAACTTTTTTCACTACAAGGACAAGTATTATCTTTTCATCTTTAGTCAGCATTGTCCATTGTGCCTAATTCAGGCTGCTCATGAAATCTGACTTCCAGAAATCACTGAATAAACCTGATTCCTTTGTGACAGAACTCGCCATACAACTATATAAACAGGTGAATTGGATGTGCTGCATTTTCTGTTTATTCTGGACATTTTTTTGTAACTGAGGAGCAGGCGCTATAATCAAATAAATGATTAAACATGCCATTCTTTGTTGTTCTTGCAGTCAAGTATTGTAAATATTTAATAATACAGAAATAAGTCAACTAAATATTATTTCCAAAATATTAAAGAATCATGCAAAAAAACCCAGTTCTACAGTTTTTAATTTTTAAGAGGTACGTACCAATTAAGCAAGGATTTGACTATTATCTCTGCAAGAGATAACAATGGGCAGCATCAATCTCATTTTCCAAAGTCTCAAATTAAAACCATTTAGAAAAATGGTTTTGTTCTTGTTTTTGTTCTTGGTTTGTTTTGTTTTGGTTGTTTTTAAAAATCAAAAAGTATAAACAATGATTTAAAGTCCTGAAATGTATGTAGAGTTCTGAAGTATGGCTGTCCCACTGCACTGTTAATTTTTAAATTCAATGTTTGAAACAGAAAAGTCATATAAATGTGTTACTATTTTTCTGAAAGTGAAGATGCTACCTAGTTACACCAATTACAGTTACATCAGTTACCAATTGCTATTAAATTAATTGCTTTACTACCTACCTTTTCTGCTACTATGCACGAATAGCAACAACTAAGATGATGCTACTAGTGTGAGGGCTCAGGAAAGCAATGAGGCTGCTGCCTGGGCTCTTCCTGGAGTTAAAGCTAACTGAACAGGACATGATAACACTTACCATGCAAATATGAAGTGAAAATGAGAAACTATTGAGAGATTAAGTGAGAAGATAATAAACTTTATAGATATTGTGGTAAAGAATGGCTGGATTTCACAGGCAATTGATAGAGAGTTGTGTGATCAATGAGCAGACTTCACACATAGTTGAAGGGGAGCACTGGGGATCTTCTGGTGAGTACAATCATGCAAGGCCAACAGTGCGCAGGCAGCTTAGCAAAAATTTCACATAAGGCCATGAGTACATCAGCGATGGTATCAGAAATACTGAACCGTTGAAGAGATATAGCAAAGCTGGGACCAGTGGGGAGAAAGAAATTGAGACAGGATTGTTTTGGGGAGGAGACTGAGGCAGGAAAGAGTTAACCAGGGTGGTGAAAAGGAACGTCCCAAAGTATACAAGCAAAAAGGTAAGAAATGGAAAGAGTGATTAAAAGTTACGCAAGTTCCTGTGAGCAGGGCTGCCTGCTGCCTAGTCCTGCATGTGATCAGCACACAAAACAAACTTATAATGCATATATCAAACTTGCATTTGCAATCAGGTGGAAGTGAGTTAAGGAGGGATGCTTTCTCTGTCCTAACAGGAGAAAATCTGGATGAGAGAGCTTGAACATTCTGGTACCATTCTGCTGGCATTCATGCCAGGGCTCATCAGATTGGTGTCTTCCCAGACTCTTCCTAATATCTTCCCGACTATAAATTCATACAGTACAAGATTGATTACAGTGTATTCCACGTTCCTAAGTAGAGTGTTTTCTGCCAATAACCCTAGAGAGCTCACAAATGCTTTCCCTTTCCTTTTAGGCCCCTCTCCTCACTGTTAGTCATATTGATCTGACATAAGGAACAGATAGGCTTACAATTGTCTGTTAATCACTCCCTTTGTTCTAGTATTTTCACTTCCAAACAAAAATGCATCAGATTTCTTATGGCTTGCTTGACACACTTCTTTATTCCCAAGCAAAATTATTCTCATCAAATTTCAGGGGAAAAGAATAGAAACAGGACAGAAGCACCATCAAATCAAACCAAGGCACAGTTCAGAATCCATAGGCCATCAATTCCCTACCAACAGCATTCACCATCCTGGCCAAACACCTGTACTCAGTAAATTTCTAACATCCCAGGAGCGATGGCAAGGACTGATCTACTGGAAGAATCCTCCCAGCAGGCACAGAAGGTTCAGAGACCTGGATAAAAAATCAAGCTACATCTGGAATGATAATTTTTTAATACATTCCATTATTACCCATGTGAAAACAATATTTTACCCTTACAAAGCAGTGCAGCACTACATCTACTGCCTAACTGCAAGGGAATCTCTCACAATATTTAGGGATTCATTAGAGCTTCTTAACAACCCAAGCTTACATGATGCATGGGAACAGGTAAGCTTTCTTACGAGTCAGGAGGCCTTATTCACTTGCAAGAAAAATGTTATTTCAAAAGTGACAACACTATGATTTTCTCAGGATTGCTCTGCCTCACCATGGCTTTTTTTTTTTTTTCCCCCTGCAGTCATCTCTTCTGCAGATTAAATAAGCCCTGCTTTCTCTGTATCTCTTCACAGGGCATATGCTCTTGCCTCCAACCATCTTGGTAGGTCTCCACTGAATTTGCTCCAGTTGACCAATGTCTGTCTTGAGTGTGGGGTACCCAGAACTGGATGGAAGGTTCTAGATGTGGTCTAATTTGTACTAAGTCAAGAGAAATAACAACTTCCTTTGATCTACTAACTATTTTGCTGTTGGTAGTCCAGTGCTTTCTTAGCCTTCCACACTGTCAGCATACAATGTTTAACCTGCTGTCCATCAAGACGCTGATGAAGTTATTGAACAGGATGGGTTTCTGGACAGTCTCCTGAGGAACTCAGGTGTGGCAGGATGCAAACCCCTCTCTCTCCCCCTCCCTCCTTCAGTATGGAAGGAGTAGGCACATCTCCCTCTCTCTCTGCTGTTTGAGGCTAACAGCTTCTTTTGTTTGGTCCCAGAGCACCCTGGCCAGGGCCATTAGGAGAAGGGAGTGCCGAGGCGCCAGTGAGCTACTGAGTGCCCACAGCCAGTGTGGGGGATGTTTGGAGACTTCAGGGGCACCCCACAACCAGTGTGGGGTTGCAGAGAAGCTTCTAGAATGCCTACAGTCAGATCTGATCAGCCTATATAAAAAACGGGATGCTCGTTGAGACTCCATCCATTGTCGCGGGTCTCTTGGAGCACGAGCAAGATACTGCCGCCAAGAGCCCCCCCTCCCCGGGATGGAGACTCCACTTGCCTTGCCACCACGGGTGTGAGTAAAACTTCTTGCAGGATTGCGAGTATATTTATACTTTCTGTGCACATATGCACATGTAACTTTTCGTGCTCAATATGAGCATGTGTAAAATTAATCCTTGCACAATCACTAGTGTATTTTTCTCCTGTGCTTCCACATAAGCACGTGTAACTTTCTGTGCACATTTGCACGTGTACTTTCTGTGCTTAATACAAGCACATGTACTTTCCGTGCACATTTGCACGTGTAGCTTTCCATGCTCAATACGAGCACGTGTATAAATTATTTCCTCGCAAAATCGCGAGTGTATTTTCCTCCCGTGCTTCCACATAAGCACGTGTAATATTCCGTGCACATTTGCACGTGTAAGTAAATTAACCCTCACAGGATTGCGAGTGTATTATAAATTTACCCTCGCAGAATTGCGAGTGTACTAACTTTCCGTACTCACTACGAGTACGTCTATCTCTTTAAAAATAATCCCGCACCGTGTTCAGGCAAGTGTGTATTCCTCCCGGACTCAGGAGTGGCTCCAGCATTGTTTGGGTGAAGCCATGTGCATGCACTCTGTGGACCGCCTGTTGTATTAGTTGCTGCCCCTTAATAATTTTCCTCAACTGATATCCGAACCTGTATTTAAGTCACTTTTGGAGTGCAAAATCCTGTTTCTCACCAGTTTAATAAAAGTTGTTTTGGACCCTGTTATCTCTTAAATTAATCTCACGGTGCCTCCGCGACATCAGGCGTTGAGGCAGAGTATGAACCACCCTTTGAGTCTGACAATCCATATAGTTTTCTACTAATCTAGTAGTCCATTTATCTACTCCATAACAACTCTGCTTAAATATGAAGATGTTGTGGGAGATTGTGCTGAAAACTTTGCTAAAGCCAAAGTAGATGACATCCCCTGCCCCCCTTAACCACAAATTCAACCATCTCATCATAGAATGCAATTAAAATTCATGCTACTCCAAATCATGTTTTTGCAAGAGAACTTTGTATAAGCATATGAAATGTAAGCATTCATGTTCTCTGTGGTCATCTTTACCACCAACATTAAGCCACCAGAAAATCTTTACTCCTACATTTTCTCTGAAACAGAAAAAATCTGCTAGCAAAACGGAATATTTTTGACACAAGCAATTACATAATTAACACTTCTATAGAAGCACTGCTAATAAATTACTGAGAAAAACATATAAAATGTTTCTGTGAGTCAGGCTGTTCAGAGCTGCAGTTAGTGTTTTTAAGACTTTTGTTCATATTCCATCTAATTTTAATTAAACATTTTCTTAAGTTTAACATCTTAATTCCTGGAACAAAATAAATGTCAATATGAACTTGTTGAAATCACAAAAAAAAAAATATTAATGAGCTTCCAAGTTGTATTTTCCTGCAGGTATTTTGTAATGTTCTGTGTGTATTCATATATGTAAACAAATATGAGTGTATTTATAAAAATACAATATGTATTATATAAACATAGATAAAAAGTTTTCAGAAAGGCATATTTCTTTTTCTGGACCAACATGGAACTCCACAAAGAACAGTCAAATCATATAGTCAAATAACATTGCTATCCATTGTATTTTTGCAGTTTTAGTAAAACCTAGTAAATAAAAATAAAATTGAGATTTGCTCTTAAAATGCAAAAGGAAAAATAATATTACATACTCGTTAAATATTTTCTATTATGTGAAACCTATTCTTAATATCCCCTTGCAGTATATTGAGTAATCACAAACATACACTACAGAAGATCTTTTTGATGTGTTACATAGCTACATAGTGTAAAGGACAGGTAGAGCATTCCAAATAGTACTCCAGAATAAAGTAAAAAAACCTAAACCTAGCTATCCCACCCAATCCAATATAGTCAGGGAAAAAGTACCATTTCTGATCCCTTAAACACCTTAAAAGTAAAGTTGCCTCCACAGATATGCTTCTCTAAAATTGTAGAACCACCTAAAATAGAACTACTATATTGAAGTTTTTGTGTGTTATAAAGCATATTTCCCAGAATTACAGCAATTTCTTAGGCTGTCCTTTCATTCCTGAAATGGGTGAGAAATCTATCTTTTTCCTCCCTGTGTAATGTTTGAAATTACGATTTATTTATCTACAGTTATCATCCTAATTTATTTGCTCTGATTTATTTTAGGTTATTTTGCAATATTCAGATTGATAACAAAATTACAGGAAACTTCATTTACTCAATTGCTGGTGGAAATGCCTCAGTTTCCTTGCTTATAGGAAGACGTTTTCATTAGTGTCACTATCTCAGTTACTATTCACCACTGAGTATGATTCCCATCTGGACACAAGCCCATAATTTTTGACATATGCTTAAACAGAACACAGAGCTTTATAGTTAAATGATAGATACCTCCATATCAGGTAATGCAAATATTTTGGAAGTCAGCCCTGTACACACATACACTGAGAATGAAGAAACATAAAACCTACCTTTATAACAGTAGGATAATTTAAGTATGCATAGCTAACTTGCAGGGAAGAATTTCTAAAACCAGCAAACAAATAAATCAAAGACATCAGAAAAGATGGACAAAATGAAAATATAATAATACTATACCTGTACGAATGTAATACCACAATCAACAAAATATCAAACATTAACCTACCAAGAGACTGAGAAATTCAGTGATAAGATATACATTCTATTTCTTAATCATGAACAGCTCTGCTGTAATTGTCTGTCTTTGGTCTGGATACAGGTAAGAATAGTAAACTTCTAGCACAACGTTATACTTGATTGAACAACACATTTCCTGTATCATTACTTTGGTCACTGAATTTTTGGGGTTTACACCCCATGTTACAGTAAAAAAAAAAAAAGTAGACCAGATATTAATGAAATTTAACATGTAAACAAACTTAGTTGAAGCAATCAAAAGATTTGAACATTTGGACTTCAACACTGGCTAAAACCAGAGCATTTAGAATTATAAGAACCACCTTAACGTCAACCTTTTCACTGCTTCTCAGGAAAAGCATTTGAGGAGGAGGGGTCTCTCTCAACAACAACTAATGAACAATATCAGTCACTGCAAATGAGTAGTTCCTCTGTGGCTCAGCAAAATACAACTTCTCGCATCCTTTTTACCCAACAAAAAAATGAGAGAGATGTGAAAAAGACAATATGAAAATATGGTGTGTCAAAATGGTATGGACATCAGAAGTTTACCTGGGAAAAGAGGGTGTGTTTGACTTTTGGATTCAAGACTATTTCCTCAAAACACAGTCAAACCAAGAGTGAAATAGGTAATAGAAGTTGTTTCTCTACTTCCCTTTAAGTGATGAAGAACTAAACTGAATTGAATGGAACTGAATCCAAGCCTTGGTAAGGAATTTGGACTAAAAATGGAAATTGTCATTTAACACACCACCACTCATATGCCACACTGTTAGACCGGACCCTGTGCTATGAAAGAAATCAGTTTATTTCTAGGTTTTGTTTGCCTCAGGGGAAAAAATATGCTGAAACAAGCCTGTGGAACTCCTGGTCTCACCACTGATTCAACATCAAGACTTCAGTGACTTCGCCAAAACCAGGATTTTACACTACACCTACAATGGGACAACTTCTGCAAGATCTGTAATGTGATGTTACAGTGACAAAAGTGTGGAAAAAAACACATCATTGGTCAGATACTCAACAGCAGTTTATGACATCTCTGTCTCTTTTCTACTACAGTTTATACTGTTGATGGCTCTTACAGTGATCACAGAGAATCCCTCCCCTGCAGTAATCCTCTCCTACAGTCCTCTGAACTACGCTCACACTTACACCTTCTGACTCTAATGGCACACAACACAAGTGCCCGTGAAAAAGAATTGTGGAGTCTCTGTCTAGTGCTTGTCACTTTCAAGTGCATAATAAAGCACATAAAAAGAAATTATGGTATCCAATGGTTCCATAATCAATTTAAATAAGTAAGCAGGACAAGTGAAGAGGATTTAAAAAAAATTTTCCCATTTGTATAGTTTTGTTATCCCTGAATATACTAGGAAATTTCTCCTTAAGTTCATAGACAGCAGATGTAAGTCAGTACTGAAATCGAAATAGGACATACCATATCTATCTGGCGATAAATATGTTTTGTAATTCTTTAATATTCAACAGTTACAATGTAAGAGCAAAGTAGTTTTCAAAGTACTTAGTTGAAGTGCAAGAAAACAGAATGGGGACAGGCAGGTTGCTCTTTCTAGATGCACAGAAAGCAGCTTGAACAGAAGCCTTTCAGAGATGAGCTTTTGCAGCTTATGTATGTTGGAGGATCTTTTCATGCACAGACTATACGAGGTGATTCTTTTACTTGCTTTAAATCACAAAAGGAAACCATGAGCAAACAATAGCTTTAAAAAGTGAAACAAAAGATAATTCAACTTCATATACAGAGCCTGTATATACAGAGCCCTCTCTCTGTATATATGTGTATATGCACTAAGAAAATTCCTTTAAAACAACATTTAATGACAATTATCCAAACTTATTACCTAAAATTAAAAAAAAAAAAAATTGTTACTTTACCTTCAAGTATGTGAAAACTTGGTTCCTAAAAGTTAACCTTTCTCCTTATTTTGTGTGACGTAACCATCGTCTAGACACATTTGTCACTGTCATATATGTAATAAATATTACACATTGGTTTCCAGAACCATTCCACAAAATAACGTTTCCAGCATCTCTCTGCGAGCTATAATATGCTAGAAAACACATGTTGTTGCTTAAATTGCTCTGTTTAAGAAGTCTATCATTATCATACCATCCCAAGTATTTTTAATCTGTCTTTTGAAAAGAGCAGAAATATTGACTGTAAGCCACTGTAAGCCTTTACCATATTTTAAAAGAAAGTTAAAGATCAAAAGTGGAGCATAAATACATAAAGCTTTGGAACTCAGCTTCTATTTCAGCATTGTGTACTGACCTCTACTGGTTTATCCATCATAGCTTTCATAAATATTAAACAGCTTACTTCTATTGAACTTTTGCACTGACTTGTTCAAATTTGGAGATAAAGTAAACTGTACACCACTTTGCCAGCTTCTCCTGATTGAAGGTCAAAAAGCCATCAAGCTTCCAAATCATGGTGGCAGCTCACATATAGTGCGTGAGACACTCTGAAAAATCATCATTTAAAAAACCCTTACAGTACATATCCAGCTGTAGAAAGATATCAAAGTCAGAAAACTGCATCTTAACACTTCAGGTGTATTTTTTGACTGAATAATTTATCAAACTTGTTTTATTCAACTGCTGCCTCATGTCTGCATCATTAGCTGTTTGGTATATAAAATCTGGTGTATCGTACAATACACAGTGTCTGACCCATGATGGGGACCAGAAGTATTACTGCAACACAAATACCAAAGTTGTGAATATAAATTCATCATAATTCAGTCATCCCCATTTAACAGATTTCTGCTTCAGAGAACAGGCTTGTCTCTAGAAACTTCTTCAGAAGAAATACTTGCTCTAATTAGGACAGCTGGCAGCTTATCTACCACACGCCAGTGGATCAAAGTACAGTAACAAGTTTGACATTACACGAGTATGTAAATGCTTTGACAAAGCAAAGTCTTTAATTCCAGATATTGCTTTCAGATCTCTTCGAAGACCCTGTAAGACCCTGTCTTACTGGGAACAGTGATATGATCATTGCATCTTTTATAATACTAAAAGAAGTTCAGCCCATCCACTTTATAACTGATCACAAGAAAAAACAAATCTCTAATTCTTCATGTGCCTTAAAGAACAACTTTAGTTAGTCATAAGTTGATGAGCAAACTTTTCCATCCTCATTTACCAAAGAACACTTTCATTGTCAGCAGTACTCAAAACTTTCCAATTTTAAAGGCCTATTTTTAGAATTCTTTGTTATGCAAGTCTTTAAGTATGAATAACAGTTCTACATATTGTGAGAACATCATTTCCTCTCACTTATCAGTGACTCAAAACCATATTTTTTTTGGTAAGTCACCTGTACTGGCTGGAAAAAAACAATTGCTGACCACAAAAACAATGAAGCTGTGTTGTTCTGTTGGTACACATAGTAAAGCAGATTACAAATTGTTAATTTCAGAACAGCAATGAGCCTAGTGCTCGTTAATCTATTTTGTGTAAAACCACGTTTTTCTTTATTTTTTTGTAGAAATCTCTGCAGATTGTGAATAGAAACAAATCACTCAGATCATTGAGCATGAATCTATACCACTTTTATCCTATATAAATACATGTTTGAACTATTTCTACGTGGATTTTTTTCTAATCATCTCCTCCTGACTTTTTGAACACTCAGATTTCTCTCTTTTCTTTTACCGCCACCAAACCTTGCATCACTGCGTTCTAATGCTGTCAGTGTTTGCAACCACAAGCAACACACTAAGGACCCTGACAAACTGGTAGCAAGCAGGGCTTTCCCCACTATGGCAGAAAGGTGCTGGGTCTCCCGCATTTCCATGGCATTACCCAGCAGAGGGGCAGGAGGGAATGCCCACCGCACACAGCATCCCCCAGGGTACCATAGCCCCCTTTTTGTTCTACCTCCAAGCAAAACTACAAGTGGCAGTCTCAGTTTTAACGTCTGTGATGAAAATGCATGCATGATCTTACACAGAAAGTACATTGATACTGTTTTGGTTTGGTTTGTTATTTTTTTTCCTTCTTACCTTTACCCAGTGATTGAGTACAGGTGTCCAGAAGATTGTTGTCACCTGGTCTTGCCACTGCTCCAATTCTTGCACTGCTGCTTCTCAGACTTGGATGAACAACTGGATCTGATCTGTTTATTCTGTTCTGTGTTAGAAAGAAAACATTTTGATGTTCTGTCGCTCGAACTGGGCCTATACTTAACACATTAGAGCAAGTACATAATCGTTCTGAAATTTGCAAATCAGCAATTTTTTCCGTAAGAGGGAAATCGAAAATCTTACTAAGACTTCCCATAACTTACGAAGGAGTGAAAGACATTGATTTGCAGTGAACAAGGTGTTGACTGGATCTCCATGAAACCATATTCTTTCCAAGAGACATTTTAAAGCAGTCTTTTTGGTCAGCTCTGTACAAAATATTCCACAACAGCCCAAATAACTTTTTTTTCCTTACCTCTGGTATCCCAGTGAGGTCACATTCTGTTAAAAACATCCTGTCAAGCTTGGTACAAAAGGGCTCCAAAGAATCAGAATGCAGAAGCTATGCAACTTGCTGACTAACTTTGCTCTGTGTTATTTACCAACCACACAAAGAAAATGCTGTCTATTCAAAACACAGTTCAAAACTCTCTTCACAGAAAGTGAGTGAACAAACAGTCCCATGTCTGATGCTGTAGTCACATCTCCCATGAGGCCCGGTGATAGCTCTGGGGCATGGGACGGAGTGACACCAGCAGCAGTCACGACAAAGCACTTTTGTAAACAAGTTGTGTGTCTGTGCAGAGGAGGAGGAGGAGGCGGGTGTCATTTTGTCTTAATATTAATCAATATTTGCTTTACCATCTCAGAACTTCAGTCTTTCTTAGTCTACTGGGTTCATTTGCTCTAAGTACTTGCATGGTATTTTCCTCACTATAACCTTTATTTTCTTCAGAAGGGATCTGAAAGGAATATCTGGAATTAAAGCAGGAACTAGATTTGGAACCCTGGAGTCAGCTTAAACAACAGAAACTAATTCAGAGTCTTCAAGACCCATCACAGAAGGAGGCAAATAAATTCAGTGGCTTACCCTACTTCTCATCCAGTAAAATTAAAAAAAACCCGTGGCAAGTCTTTTGCTTTGGTGTGTTAACGAAATACACCTCAGTTATAAAAGCCATACTCAACTATTAAGTGTTTAGTATTCCCAATACCCAAAGTGGGGATTCTGACCCAACTTTATGACTTTGCTTCATTATACAAATGAATTCTTAAAGCAATTTGGGTTTGCTCTAAAAACAAGAGAAACTTTAGATTTTGCATTTCAGTTCAGTAATTTTAAGTATTGCTAAAATCATAAACACTCTCCATCCACTTTCCTTATTTTAAAGCCATCTATTTTTTGAAAACTCTTACCCCACTAGTCACCAAGCCACACTTGGTCAGAAAAGCAGAAATTTCTTCAGCTGTCTATAGGAAGAGAAGTGCCATATAGACCCAATGCTTCCAGTACTGGCCTCTGCTCACACTAAGCCATTCCAGTGCTTTTCTTTATACTTAATCAGAGACAACAAGTATTTCCAGATATGGAAAGATGAAAAATTGTTCTCATTGATCTCTTTGTCATTGAATTCTTTAACTGTCAGACCTGTGTTGGAATCCTCTTTCGGCCACCCAATCCAAACCATCCTTCTTTCTTATCCACATGGCAGCCCTGGCTAAGTCTGCATTTTTTTTTGTGACTTCCTAGTAAAGATTTTTTCTTATGCTTCCAAAAGCTTAAAAGACAGATATTGTGAAACACCTGTTGTGCATGTTTGTGAGGGTACAACAGGAGACATGGTGACGTTATGGATCCACAAGGATCATCAAGTCAAGGATCATCAAGTCCAACTCCTGTCCCTGCATAGAACAACCCCACATTTCACACCATATGTCTGAGGGCATTGTCCAGTCTCTTCTTGAATACTGCCAGGCTTGAAGCTGTGACTGCCTCCCTGGGGAGCCTGTTTCAGTGCTCCACTACCGTCTGGGTGAAGAACCTTTTCCTAACCTTTCCTAAACTTTTCCTAAATCTCGCCTGGCACATCTTCCTGCCACTCCTGTTGATTCCGTAATTGGTTGCCAGAGAGAAGAGATCAGCACCTACCTTTCGTCCTCTTCTTGTGAGGAAGCCATAGACCACGATGAGGTCCTCCCTCAGTGCCCCCTTCTCCAGGTTGAACAAAACAGATAACTTTAGCTGCTCCTCATATTGCTTCCCCTCTAATCCCTTCACCAACTTTGTGACCCTTTTGTGACCGCTTTCCATTGGTTTTATGTCTTTTTCATACTCTGGCACCCAGAACTGTATGCAGTGCTCCAGGTGAGGCCGCACCAGTGCAGAGCAGAGCGGGACAATCACCTCCCTCGCCCGACTGGCAATGCTGTGCTTGATGCACCCAGGACACTGTTGGCCCTCTTGGCTGCCAGAGCACAGTGTTGGCTCATGTTCAACTTGCTGTTGACCAGAACCCCCAGTTCCCTCTCCACAGAGCTAGATCCCACTTCGCAGAGCTGCTTTTCCTTTTGTGAGGTCTGATTCTGCAGCATAAATGTGTACTCTGATCTCATCTCACTATGAGAACAACTAGCCATTGGAATAATCTCCCTAGGGAAGCAGTAGATTCCCAATATTGGACACTTTTAAGAATCATCTGCACAGGATGTCGGGCCATCTTGTCTAGACTGTGTTTTTGCCAAGAAAGTTTGGACCAGATGACCTTTGTAGTCCCTTCTAACCTGGAATTCTATGATTCTCCGTAATAGCTGAAGACACTACGAAAGTTGCTCTTGCTTTTTAATGTAGATTTTAAAAAGCACTGGAGCCAATAAGAAGTTGTCCACTGATCTTCGTATGTATGCTTAATCTTTATTCCAAGTTTACATTATAAGCTCTTCTCATCTCATTAAAATGAGTAATATATTATAGAATATTATACCTATATTCTTCCTCTTTCCCAAAAATCTCACTGTTCCACTTACTTATCTGTATCTCAGAAACATATAACCTGTCTACTAAAACACTGCAGTATATAGTACATTAGTTATTTTAACAGTATCACCATAACGTGAGAAGGTTTATGATTCCTGTTTTATGGACTGGGAAGATCTCAGTTAGATCTTCCACTTAAGCCTATTCTGTGCTCAAGTACCTATTTTGAATAGATCAGAACCAGCATGCAGAAGACTGTATACAACAGCAAGATCCACAGAACATTACGCCTCCCAAGTCCAAATATCTGACTGATTTTATCTTCTCTATTACTAATCCTGTACCAGATTTTGAAAGGTATTCCTTGCTTTCATAGGGAAATCTACCAAATTATGTAAGTTAAGGGAGTCTAGCATTTTAGAATTGTGTTGTTGTTAAAATCAACAATACCACTGTGAAAAGAGTAAAAAGTGAAAATGTCACTGTGTTATGGAGACAATTTCATGTTCTCTTTTTTTGTGCTGTGGGTACATCTTTGTTCTGGTGACTTCTATGTGCCTGATATCATGCGTGCTAGAAGTTCTTTTTGTTATTTGCAATCTGACATTCCATGTCCCACACATAAAATGATACTAATTGAAGGGTACATATTAGGCACTGTACTTCCTTCGGAGCCTCACTGGAGATGGACATCTCTCCTTTGATTTTCTAAGGTCTGGACTGTCAGTCGCACCATTCATCTTAACGAGGAGTATCAGATTGTTTTATTTATGAGTCTCAAAACTGAGACAGTAAAGTCAAACATAGATTCTCAGAAGTCCTGCCTATCTCCTTCTTGCAATCTGTTAATTCTTTAACAATATCAACAGCAGTCTGTATGTGTGCTTTTCAAAAATTACCATATAGTTCAGTCTTATGGAGAAAGAGGGTTAGAAAGTTTAAGTTTTTATGTTGATTTCACCAAATGTAGGTCACATGGGAGCTAAGATGTGAACCTAATAATGCATTTAATGGCAAAGACTCTTCTGCCTCTTCCCTATAGTCCCACCAGGGAAATGAGACCAAGCAAGATTGATACTAATTATGCACACAGAGAAGTCTTTGCAGCAATCATGGGCTTGCTTCAGAATTCTCTGTGGATGACAGGCAGAGTTGGAAAACAAAAAGAAGGGAGAAAGAAAGAGAGAAAGAGAGAAAAAAGAGAGAAAGAGAGAAAGAGAGAAAGAAAGAGAGAAAGAGAGAGAGAAAGAGAGAAAGAGAGAGAGAAAGAGAGAAAGAGAGAGAGAAAGAGAGAGAGAAAGAGAAAGAAAGAGAGAGAGAGAAAGAAAGAGAGAAAGAGAAAGAAAAAGAAAGAGAGAAAGAGAGAAAGAGAGAAAGTGAGAAAGAGAGAAAGAGAGAGAGAAAGTGAGAGAGAAAGTGAGAGAGAAAGAGAGAAAGAGAGAAAAGAAAGAAAGAGAGAAAGAAAGAAAGAAAGAAAGAGAGAAAAGAGAGAAAGAGAGAAAGAGAGAAAGAAAGAGAGAAAGAGAGAGAGAGAGAAAGAGAGAGAGAAAGAGAGAAAGAGAGAAAGAGAGAAAGAGAGAAAGAGAGAAAGAGAGAAAGAGAGAAAGAAAGAAAGAAAGAAAGAAAGAAAGAAAGAAAGAAAGAGAGAAAGAAAGAGAGAAAGAGAGAAAGAGAGAAAGAGAGAAAGAGAGAAAGAAAGAGAGAAAAGAAAGAGAGAAAGAGAGAAAGAAAGAAAGAGAGAAAAGAGAGAAAGAGAGAAAGAAAGAAAGAGAGAAAGAGAGAAAGAGAGAAAGAGAGAAAGAGAGAAAGAAAGAGAGAAAAGAAAGAAAGAAAGAGAGAAAAGAAAGAGAGAAAGAGAGAGAGAAAGAGAGAAAGAGAGAAAGAGAGAAAGAGAGAAAGAGAGAAAGAGAGAAAGAGAGAAAGAGAGAGAGAAAGTGAGAGAGAAAGTGAGAGAGAAAGAGAGAAAGGGAGAAAAGAAAGAAAGAGAGAAAGAAAGAAAGAAAGAAAGAGAGAAAAGAGAGAAAGAGAGAAAGAGAGAAAGAAAGAGAGAAAGAGAGAGAGAGAAAGAGAGAGAGAAAGAGAGAAAGAGAGAAAGAGAGAAAGAGAGAAAGAGAGAAAGAGAGAAAGAGAGAAAGAAAGAGAGAGAGAAAGAGAGAAAGAGAGAAAAGAAAGAGAGAAAGAGAGAAAGAAAGAAAGAGAGAAAAGAGAGAAAGAGAGAAAGAGAGAAAGAAAGAGAGAAAAGAAAGAGAGAAAGAGAGAAAGAAAGAAAGAGAGAAAGAGAGAAAGAGAGAAAGAGAGAAAGAGAGAAAGAAAGAGAGAAAAGAAAGAAAGAAAGAGAGAAAAGAAAGAGAGAAAGAGAGAAAGAGAGAAAGAGAGAAAGAGAGAAAGAGAGAAAGAGAGAAAGAGAGAAAGAGAGAAAGAGAGAAAGAGAGAAAGAGAGAAAGAGAGAAAGAGAGAAAGAAAGAAAGAAAGAAAGAAAGAAAGAAAGAAAGAAAGAAAGAAAGAAAGAAAGAAAGAAAGAAAGAAAGAAAGAAAGAAAGAAAGAAAGAAAGAAAGAAAGAAAGAAAGAAAGAAGGAAAAGCGAGCTTTTTCTGGCTCTTCACAAAACATACCCAGTGCTTGAAAAAAAACCACAAATATAAATGCACAAAACAAAACAGGCAGGGCATGAAAAAGCATTTAGTTGGGTGTTTAGTAATTCGAGGAACAATGTTGAATACCAACACATCACATGCTTTCATCAGGTCGATTAAAAAAATATATAAGAAGAAGATTTTAAAAATCCCATGCTTCCTGCTTTTTCTTGTAATTACCATGAGTTACAGTTGGGAATGATGCTGCAGAGAGGGATGGGGGAAGTAAAATGAACTTGAAACAGATAAAGCCTAGGTATACCACTCCAGTAGCCAGGCTCATTATAAAGTACTTAACTACAAACAAATGCTGCTGATGCTTTTGTTCTTGTCTTTCACTGAAGCTTTTTCTGACCTTCAAATGTGCCTCCTGTAGGTTGCTTCTAACAGGCAACTGTGCATGTGTTCACAGTCCCAAATGCTAGTGCCACATTTATTTATTTTTAACCCAAATAAACTCTTAGTGGCTTAATATAAAACATTTGGATTTTTTTTTTTTTTTTTTTGCACACTAAATAATAAAAAGGCCAGAAGCACAATAGGCCATAAAGGAATGAAAGGGATGATTGTTCAAAGCCCTATTAAAAGGTTTGTTGTTTTATTTATTTATTTTTTAACAACACCATTTCAAAGCTTTTTAAAGAAGACTCCTTCCCCCCAGTTGCCTGCCGAGATAGTACTTAGCTGAAGGAGGGAGTGGCTGTTCTTTAAAAGATGATGGTATCTATTAGAGATTGAGGGAAAGAAACATATATAGAAAGGCTTTCCCAAAAACAGTTGTCCAGAAGGGTAAATGAAAAGAAACAAAAGGCGTGAGAGAAGGATTAAATGGAAAGAAGATGGAAACATTAACTCAAAGCTCCGAGAGGAGAATTTTAAAGCAAGAACTGTTCCCTTAAGGTCCTTTCAGTTACTTCATTTTACTAACCATGCTCCATATTTAGGCATCTGTCAGGCAGTAATTGTGAAGCACTTCACAAAAATTAACTCAGACAACCCTCTTTCATGAGGTAGGTGAGGCACAGAAATCCACTAGCACTTGGGCAGAGACCAGGTTTTACAGCTGCTTTCCACAGAAGACCAGAAAACTCTTTGACAGCACAACACATTACAAAGCAACAGGCACAGAAAGGTTATTCTCCCCCTTGATGTGCTGTGTTATTTCACTGCAGGTGTCAAGTGACCAGTCTGAGTGGAAGACATGTCATGTACGGTTGAAATATCTGGAGGTAAAGCTGAGGTCTGTGTTGTCTCTCCTTTCTCTTAGAATCAAATATTACACTTAAGGTCTAACTCAGGAAAACTCCTCCACAATCCTACTGTTTGAGAGCTGATTCCCTCAAAATGCTGTAAGCAATCACCATCACAGATGTGTTCGCACAATCCCAGACAACTTGTGCAAAACTGAGTAAAAGCCATCAAATGAGGTTCTGCATTTACAGTAGGGAGCCAGTGCAGTCACCACTGCTGGTACATCCATGGTGACCCCTATTGCTAGAGAGATGGTCTGAATTTGCTTTGGCTGTAGTTTTCCAAAGCTCATGGCACTACTCTTAGGAATTAGGAAGGATGTTATTGATTATATTCGGTCCTGTTAAATTTTCTGCCCTGTATTATGCCATTAATCTGTAGTGAAACAGTAATTAACATGTGATATATGCAGTAAGACCAAGCAACTCTTTGAAAAATCTATTATACTTACTGGAAAGTGAAGGAAAAATTATGTCCAGCAGAAAGTACAAAAAAAGTTCAGGTACCTAACAGAAATCTAGTTTTTGTTTGGTTGGTTGTTGTTTTGTTTGGGGTTTTGGTTTTGTTTGTTGGGGTTTTTTTTTGTTTTGTTTTGGTTGTTGTTGTTGTTGTTTGTTTTGTTTTGTTTTGTTTTGGGGGGGTGTTTTGTTTTGTTTTGTTTTTTTCAGCTAAAGAGAAAACCATCACTTTCAGCTTTGAGAAGAGCTTGAGCTGCCACCCAGTGGAGGCAGATACCAATTTTGTATTGATTTAGCTTCATAGTCACAGTAGGAGACTCTGAGATGACGCCTCTCATTCCTGAGAAAGATTGCACTCTTACATAGGCAAGAACGTTGGACTCCTCAGTGTGTGAAAACTGACATAGAATCAGGCCAAAACTGATGGGTCTTGATGAGTCAATAGACCGTTGAGTCCCCAGGATTTCAAAACCAGAAGCTAACATTAAAACAAAATAAAATGTTTAAAAACAAAATAAAAACAGTTTTTGAAGCGTTTTTCTTAGTTTTCTGAGGTGGCTTGGTTTTTTGAAGCTTCAACACATCTCTGCTGCAGCTGCAGACTTGGCATTTATTTCAGCAATCTTGGAAAGAGAAATCCTGGGAGGGATGTTGCAGGGACATTTGATTAAGATGTATACAAACCATCTTGGTTCAGGAACAAGACAGCAGGGTTTGTCAGGTATGATACAGAGCCCATAACTCTCTTTCTGTGATAAAATGCAGGTCTTCGTATTAACTGGACCATAGAAACTGGAACTGATTCTCTTACAGGAAAAAAAAGTTCAAAATTACCCTTGTTAACATTAAAGTTGTTTTTGACCAGTGTAGTACAAACCTAGGAAGTTGAATGTTAATCAAAATTTTAACTTGAAGCTTCCACTGCACCTCTAGGAGAATCCTTAATAGTTTAATTAAAACATGACACGAACTGAGCGCTAAAAAATCAATAGCAATGGGTAAATCCGAAACCGGGAAAAGTGGTGCTCTTTTCCAATGGTTAACAACTTCTGGTCAAAGTACCTTCATGCCACAAGAGGGAGACACAGGCACATAGTTTCCTCACTAAAAATGAAGCAAAAGCCCTAACATCACGTAAATAACATCATACCAGGAATGGTGTCTGACCCATTTTGCTCTCTCATGAACACTGTACCAGCTCGGAACAGAAAAGGCTGGCTTAGAGGAGTTTCTACTCTACAACAGCAAATTGTAGAAAACAGAATTAAAATTCAGGGATATCAGACTGACTGAGGTACAAGGAAATATGCAAGAAAATTCTAAGTCACATTCCAAGGAAATAACACAAAAGATGAACTTCTGAGCTTTTCTTTGAGAAGGAGAGTTTGTCCTAGGAATTTAGGTATGGAAAAGATTAATTAGTTTCCATTGATCTTGTTATTTTGTAAACTGGATTAGTTACAGAACCAGTATTTTTCTTCAGCTGCAAGGGCAAGTATTTTAAACTGCCATAATATGAATGCTTCTATAACTGTAAGACAAAGAATGTTGAGCTAGATGTTTGATGCTGTTAATATAAGTATAAAATTTCATAATTAGTCATTTATACATAAACTTCTGCTCTGACCTGCCAGTCAAGTACATTTTAGTATTATTTGTTCTCCAGCACTGCATTGTATCTCAGTTTAAGTAAATATTTCACAAAACAGATCAAAAGATCCAGTAGATATCTTGAGGGATTTGCAAGCCAGTATCAATAGTGACATAAACTGAGGTAAGGAAAGCACTGGGGTTTTGGACAACTGTGCTGACTGTAACACACAAATTCAAACAACTAATTCAGCACCACTACTTGACAAGGGTGAACTTAAGAACATATTTGTTCTGGCAGCTGTTGAACCTCGTATCTCTGCAATTTCTAACAATCTAAACTGATTAAAGAATAAGACAGGAAAGAAAGTAGAATGTAAGACAGGAAGCAGAAAAGGTAGAAAATAAAACAAGCACTGCTATTGTGAGCTATTAAGAAACTGAGGCAGTCCTTTCCCTGCAGTCATCACATTGAGCTTAATAGTCTTAAAGTTACTTTATATGTCTCTGTTCTTCAAGAGAATAATGCTCTCTATTAAAATCAGTAGAGAGCTAACACTGGACAACATCGAACAATTTTGTGTTTGAACACATCACAAAAGCAGTTTGTCTTACATATTATTACAATGCAGAGCCCCCTCTTCATTTCATATGTCAAATGCAGTAGGCTCGTGAGTTTTTTTAAAAGGGAAAAAAGTCTGATTTTTTTCAACTTGTTCTCAAAGATCCTTAACATAATAAGTTTCTCTGCTTTGCAAAAACATTTGTTAACACTGACATAAATTAGCCTCTTGAAAGAAATCCTTGCAGATATTTCAGAAATTTCCACATCATTATTTGTGGTGTGTCTGTAATACATTTCAAAGAGACCAACAACTATTGAAAGCTGAAACTAAGTTGCTCAGAGAGCTGAATGAAAAGATATGTTTTTTCTTGACAGAAACACGTGAAGGGTAAAGGGGAGAAAGAAGACAAGCAATGCAGCTCCGTCAGGACCAACTTTTTTCTAATGGGAATGGTTAGTTTTCAAACCACTTGAAGCACTATTTTGAAATTGAAGGCAGTGATGATAGAACAGTGTAGACAAAACTGCTTCAGTTAATTTGTTTTCAAGATCTCCATCTGTAACAAAGTTATTTTCTTTATAAACTTCAAATATGGATGTGAAGAGAAAAAATACTTCAGACAAGATCTACACTGCTTCTGCAAGCATACACTTATTACACTGTGGTGTTCAAAACCGGAACCTGACAAATAAGGTAGTGCTCTGTGATACAAACAATAAGATGCAGCAAAGATTACTAGCAGTGCTTAGTGCAGTGTAAATGATACAGTAGAAACACTACAAAGATATATAATTAAATAGCAATTATAAAGAATCCAAAAGGAATATTAGACTAAAAAATAGAGGACAGATAGATTATGATCAAAATCTCCAGACCTTCATAACCCAAATTTGAGTGTATTTCATAGATGTACACTGCCTCTATAAATAAAAAAAAAAGTATGTTATAACATTAAAATCTGAGAAAAGCCATGAATTTAGATGTGGTTTTGAGGCCTATAACTAGATATTACAGACCAATCACATCTGTAATCCCTAAGGACTGTTTACTATCACCGAGCATTAACACTTGCAAATCTTAGACACAGCCTTCCCAAGATGTGACAGAAAGTAGTGAGGAACTGTGAATAGATTAAAAGGCAGCAAATTTCTCTCATGAAAGGGACAACACCCCCTATAGGTAACATCAATCCCCTTCTGACCCTAGAAATCCCCTTTATTTGCTTAGGAAGAACACAAATTTCTTTCCTTTGATTGCGTTTTTCACAATGGGTTTTTCTTGGTTTCCATTATGTTTTTCCAGACCCTTAAATAGACCAGTGGATCATTTCACCAGAACAAGCCACTTCATGTTTCTTTCCAACTTCCTTCCAACCCATGTCAGCTTTTCTTCTCGTCTAGCAAAATCTCTTAGCCTTTCCCCACCATATGAAGATGCACAAAGGTAGGCATCCTTCAACCTACAGTTAAGAGTTGATAACCCATAAGGTTTCTTTAACACATCACCAGTATAAGTAGGACTGAATATCAACTTATTGCCAAAAAGCTACCCAGTATGTGCTCAACTGAACACAATAAATGAATTAGAAGAATAGAAATATATGGAATGCTGAAAATATTTGCTTTTAACTACTTCATATTTGAACTCTGTGCTAGCAGGTTTATCACAGCTTTTATAAAGCCAGTTGGTGCCCAACTCTACCTGTATTTTAGATACAGGATTGAAGGCTTCTGCTGTAACTGCTGTTTGTTCCCATCTTCTTCCATCGAGCTTGAAGAAAGTTTTGCAGGGCTTCTTCAAAAAGCGCCTCTTCAGAAAGTGTCTCTTCAAAATCTTTGTCTGAAAGAACATGAAATAGAACATAACATGTATAATGCTTTCACCCCAGACTGATGAATTAAATAAATTAAATTAATTTTTTTCCAAGTTATGTCTGTTTTGCCCATGATAGTAAGTGGTAAGTGATCTTCCTATCTTTATCTCAACCCTGAAACATTTTCATCTTATTTTCCCCTGCCCCCAGTCTTGTTGAGGAGTGGGGAGGGAAAGAGCAGCTGGGTAGGCATCTGGCAGCCATCCAAGGTGTTGTGTATTGATAAGGATCATGGCTGAAAGCATTGTGGCAAAACTAGTTCAGCCAGGAGATGACACATTCAGAGCAGGGGGAACTGGGATCTATATATCACAGATGAGCTAATGAGCCACAGATCAGGCCAGTTGACCAATACCGGAGATGGAGGATGTGCTGGAGGGCACATAGCCCCACCTTCTGATATGCCCAGCTCGGCAAACAAAGGGGAAAAACTGAGACCCTTTAACATGGCCCGGGACTTGTTGAGACTTGTTGATCTTTTGCAATCACCACTTCTCCTTGGATTTCTCCATGACACAAAGGGGCAAAGCGGAGAGCCCTCAAAGTGGCCCAGAACTTGTCCAGACTTGTCTCTCTTTCGCAATCACCACTTTCTCCCCCAGACTTTACTCTGGGAGCTATAAAAAGCTCACCTAAAACAGCACAAGTAGGGAATACCAGCTTGGCCTCACCAAGAGAATACCAGCACCCTGAGGACCCTCACTCTGAACCAGACATCGGAGGATGCTGTGCTCCAGACCCAGCATCCTCACCGTGGAACACTGAGGCCGTACATCATCATACAAGTCATGTCATCCACACTGTGGAGCCGTAAGAGACTGGATCCCTCACTCTTTTCTTTCTTCCTTTCTCTCTGCTCTTTCCTTCTCTCCTTTTTTTCTATACCCCCATTTCTTTGTCTCTCCTTCCGTATATATATATATTACTCTCTTTCTCTCTCCCTTATACCTTAGTTTTCCTTCCCTCTCTACCACTCTCATTCTCTCTTTCCCTTTTGAACATATAAGGATAACACCATCTTTAATCTCTGCTGTTGGTTTCTGGTTAAATTTCATATTATAGCTACTGATGGTTGCCAATATATCGTTTGTATTAGGATTTTCGCTGTTAATGTGTTGATAAATTCTGTTATACTTTTGCCAAGTCACCATTCGCTGTAACCAATATTCCAACAAGTACATTTAGTAAAACTCACAGTTGAATTGGACCCTGGAGGTGATTGTCTGTCATTCACTTCACATAACTGCGCAGAATTAACCCAGAGTTAACCCACACCTGATCTCATCTGTTGAGTCAGGGCGCGTGTCGCATCTAGAGTTAACTCATCCCTCATCCCATCTGTTGGGACAGAACACAAGGTCAACACACCACAGTCACTCTCACTTAAGCAAAATGCAGCAGTCAAAATCACAGTACATCTGCAGTAAGATTCCATGTGTCCACAAAAACATCTTCTTTTTTCTCGATATATAAATGTATGACAATGCGGTGATACCCCAGAAAATAAAATATGGCAACTAAAGATACAAAATTATCTGAGTAAGACTTTGCTCCAAAGTTTGTTCAATCTAATAACTGGAGGAAAGCACATGTCAAGACTCCATATAGCTTCTTAATCACTCTTACTCATACATTGTAGCATAGCCACCATACTTACAATACAAAGTAAAAAAACAAAACAAAACAAAACAAAACAACAAAAAACAAACTTTAAAAAAATTGTGTCATTAATTATCATTATATTGAAATATCATTTGTTCCTTTGAGTGGAATTCACACGTGTTCCTTGGTAATAAAGCCTGTGTAACACCAGAAAACACCAGATGTGAGAGGTAAATGCAAATGGAATACCCAAAAGGAAACACCTAAACAGAGCTACCAGAGAGGGTGTTTGCTCAAACCCTGGTAGCTTTAAAGAGGAAATATAACAATGCCTTAGCTTCATAGAACAACTGTCAGATGGATGAAACACTAACCAGGAGGTCACCAGGCTTTCAACAAAAGGTCAAAAAGTCAGCTTAACAAGATCTACAAGAGTCATGAAAATTTGTGACTGTAGGGAGAGACCAGGGAGTGGGAAAGCACTTAGAGCAGCAGTCAAACTGTGTCTGACATAGGCAGAAGTCACCTTGTTGCCATCATGACCCTGCCATCCTCCCCATCTCATGCAGAAAGCAGGCTGGCTGAGCCCCAACTGGTGGCTGACAGTACAGGGTGTAGTGGCAGAAGGACCCACAGCTCAGGGTGCATGCAGGGACTGGTGGGGTGTCATCTCACCAGTGCATGGACTAGTAGATTGTAGGGAGCTGCACAAACCCATCTTCAACAGGGCAGGCAAAAAGGGAAACCCATACTTCCAGTCAGAGGGGGCATGTGAGTAACCATCCATGTAAGATGTGTATATGAAGGGGAAAAAAGCATGTGTGCAAAATTACCAGTTTTTGGCACTACTTATAAAATGAGTATTTAGTCTTTTAAGTATTCATTAACATCTTGTAGGTATCAAGTGAGGTATGTCAGCTGTACTGCAATATTGATCCAGAATCAGTTAATTGATTTCCAGTTAACTAGATGTCATTAATTAATCTGAAAATGTTTCATTCCTGAGTTGATTTAAACCACCAGTTGATAATTTACCTATGATAACTTCCCATATGAAGAGAAGAACCTGAACAGAATGGTTGGACAAGCTCCATATATTAAATGACTTGCATGTGATTCAACTGCTTCATATGCTTATCTAAACTGATTTAGTTAAAACATAACAATGTTAAGGAACCTGGCACTGTGGGGTGGATGATGCCAGGCTGAGTCAATAGACTAGAAGAGGAAATGTTGCAGCATTTTTCTCTATTTCTGTGGTCAGAGCAAAAAGTTAAACCTTGAGCAGCCTTGCATAGAAATTTCAGGCTCTTTGACCTTCTTCTGTCTTGATTCTTAGTGGTACAGTCCTATTGTGTGATCTGAAGACAGTAAGAGTTGGACTATTTGCAAAGATCAAGCATAAAACCTGAGCTTGACCTTGACTGAAGATCTCTCTCTGTTTTAACTTCTTACCGGAAGACTGTCAGTTCTGCACATTTAGGCAGCGAAAGTTTACCATCTTCGCAGGACACACAACAAAACTCTCAATCTTTTACCCCTTTAGCTTCCAAAAAGATTGAATAAAGAGAACAGGTATCAAAAGCAAAACCCAATGACAGAACAATAAAGGGGGGAAGGGAGGGAGGAGGAGAATAATTAAATCAAACAAACAAGCAAAAAAATGATTTCTAGAGAAAATTATTGTCTACTAATAAAAAATATTAGATACAGTAGCAAAGGCTTTAGAAATCAGCTCTCGGATATTTAGATATCAGCTTTCAGATATTCAGAGCCAGTACATTTCTATACAAATACAAAATCTAAAATCAATACAAATCGACTTCAGGCAGAAGAAAAGCCATAGTGTGGAGTAGAGTCCCGTAACTCCTGTGGATACTCCTCCTTCTCATGTGACAAGTACTTGTACTTCTAACTCTGAAGAAGTACTCAAAGACTCAGTTGAATTAATATCATCCCCTAGCTCCAGAGAAGTGAAAGACTTAAGACTTGCACTGTCAGTAGCAAAAGAGGAGTACAGTATTGAAGTGCCCTTTAGGATTAAGGAGAAAGAGAGGTCTTATCCCTATATTACTGAGCACAGTGAGCCAATCTATTAGTAGGTATTAACGATTGTGTTCTCACAATTTCAAAGTTGACTGGTGGATCTATCACATGTATCTGTTGCAACCCCAGCTAATGCAGAAGCTCTGAGTCAGTGTAATTTTGAGCTAACAGGCTGTGACTGTGACTAGAGGCTTACTAATAACTCCCAGTAAACAAACTACTGGCAGTGAGAGTAATAGAACCAGACTTTGATGAAAGGGGTTAGGGCTGAACCTAAGAATAATAGCTGCAACAGGGAATTAGCATCTTTTTAATCATGACCTCAATTACAACTCAAGACAAATAACATCCTTTAGTGCAACACCTGGTGCCAAATGTGGCCACTTTACATTTTACCCTCAAAGGAGCTGGCAATGATTTCTGGGCTTCATGACAATTATTATTTTTTTTCCTTATAATGATCTTCTCTGAAGTTGAGGCACTACAAAGACATTTTATATTAATCTGGGCAGGTAATGAAGGCACTTCTCCCAGTGAGAATACAGTAAGAAATACAGAAAACACACTGGAGTGTGTTAGTTTCATGCATAAACATGTTCAGTGCTGTCATAGACATGTAGAATATTTTCTTTGGTATATTTATACACAGAGACACATATATACGCAAGTGAACACACAGCACTAAGTCCTCAGGTACTAGTTAATAATTTTCATATTTTTTCCTGAATTTGTGAACTTTACAATTTTTTTTTTTGTGAAAATTACAGATTGCTCACACAAACAAAATTTTTCCTGTCACTTACTAAAAGAGTAAAGAGACTATACCTTCAGCAGAAACCTTATATGCATGTTTACAGGACAACACTTCAATCACTATTTTTCAGGACAACTTCTAGTGCTTAAAGAAAAATACTAGTGTTTTGTTTTGTTTTGTCTTGTTTTGTTTTTCTGTCAACTGAGATACTTGCTTAGACACCTAAGCAGGTTTGTTGAAGGCAGCAGATACATCATGCCTGTCAGTATTGAGTTTATTGTGTCTCGCACTAGACCTCCCGTGTGTGCACAAAATGATGTTGGAAAGCACACAGCCAAATAATCCAAAACCATGAATGATCACTGCATGAGGAAGGAAAACTAACTCAAAATACAAGAGGGCAGAAATACCTGTTTTACAACACTTCCATTGTTGAAAAGTTTATGTATCAGATTTGCATTTTACTACACTACAACTTCAGTAGTATTTGTTTTGTACCACTGAAGATTTATGGGGCACTACAGGTTTCAGAATTCATTGTATGATTTTAAGTTAATCTTTAATTAAAGTTACAATGTGAACAAAAGGTATTCGTTAAGCAAGAAGAAATTGGTCTTGACAAGTTATGTTTGCCATAATTTCTCTAAGATCAGTACTTTTAAAACAATTTTCAAAGCTAGAATTAAAGCTGTGAATTTCAAAGGTCTTCGATAAATTCTCATTCACAGTCTTGTACAAGTCATCCCCAAGAAACTACACAACAAAAGTAATAACTGGAAGCATAGCTCCGAATCAGGGGGTGGGAGTGAAATCAATATGCATGAATAACAAAGTACATTTTTGTCTGATATGAAATCCAGAATCTTAATTATTGTGCCATCTTGCAAAAAGAAGAAACCTTATAAGAACTTCTTCAAAACAAATGACCACTGTAACTCCTTTCACACTGGAAGTCTCCAGAAAAATTTAGCTATAGAGGGCAGATAGCTTTGTTTGTTTTTGTTTTTTTTTTTTTTTTTTGTTTGTTTTTGTTTTTTTTTTTTGTGGTTTTGTTTGGTTGGTTGTGTTTAACAGGAGAAAGTGTTTATGAGAAAGTGATTTTCACTACAAGATGGATGTTAACACAATGTTTTTTGTTCCAGTCTACCTTAACTGAGACAATAAATAAAAAGTCTTTTAAGAGAGAGGATAAGAGTGGCCTAACCTGCCTACAGAATGGTATATTGGAATAGAGATACATCTGGCTCCAGTTGACAGCTCTAATGTATTTATACCCAGGTCTTGTCAGTGCTGAGAGACATGGAGTGCCCGTCATGCTTACCTCCATCACCACAGCTGTAACTAAGTGGTCTGCTCCTCCCATCTGTTTACCTTTTAAGAAGGAATGACCACTTTCCTTTCTAAACATCTGCTACAGCAACTGAAACACACTCTGATACAAACACCACAGTCACTAAAATGGGTCATGATGAGATTCAGCAAAGTCACAGGTTACAAATGTCTGTTTTTTTCTCTTCAACTGTGCTACTATAAGCGGGGCTAGATATCCCCTTCCCACGGCACCATACAGCAAGGTGTGCCCACTGTATTGATCAGAAAGATGGCCTGGAAGACTGAACAGTCACTTGGTGAGCTAGCACCTCCAAAATCTGCCCTGGACAGAGATTGTTGGCAGTCCTGTATTCACCACATTTTCCAAATGCAACAGAACCTAGATGTAAACAGGGAGGGATGTTTCTACTTCCAACAGGCAAACACATGATGCCATGTCTTCAACTTCGGCATCTAACAGTCTAGAGAGAAGCCACCAAAGTAGCCAGTGGCTTCACAGTGTCTCTCCCACATTGCTAAACCATGTTAGATACCTGTCAAGAGTCAGTTTTTACACTTCTGAGTAGCGTGCTTTTGGGGCACAAGTGTTTACAGATGGCTAGTTCCCTAATGAGTTTATGTCAAAAAGCTATCTGGCACACAGATTAAACAGGATACTGAAGAGTAAGAAATGGTGAAATAAAAATAATAAAAATATAACATGCATCACCAACAGAAGCTACAGTAGCTTTTATCCTTCGAGAAGATGAACCACTATAGTCATGACATGCGTAGGGCCTCTTGGCTCAATAAGACAGCAAGGATGGGCATTGCTTACTTTTACCTTCTGTGTAGCCATCATGCACATTTAAGGCACAGAAGAAAACCAGCAGTAGAGGTGGCCACATGCTGTTCCTGCTTTCCTCTACTACAGTAAGCTGTGGTTGTCTAGGTCTTTCACAGCTTCAGAGACTTTTTTAGATGACAGGACCTATTCAGAATTCTTCTACACACCATGAAAAATATTATGTTGTTTTTGCCTTGTCAGTTATACCACCTTTATTGTCTCAGTAATAAATAGCTGAACAGTTCCTTAGTTTTATTCAGATGCCATATAAAGACAAATGTTTCTCCCAGGAATGAGGTTAAAGTAAATATTTGTAATATATTTATCCTAAAAAAAGGACTGATTATCATCTGCCTGTAAGGAGAAAGTTGCAGAGCTATAAGCAATAACAAGATGGAAAATTAACCATGAAAGTTGATTTACAGGAAGAACATGAATCATTTGTCAAAACAAAATCAGTCCATTACTTATCATGTTATCATACTTGTTATCTTGTTACCTTTGAGGGACAAAGAAAAATGAAATACTGAACACTGAGTCAGAACTCAACTTTTATGTCCTCTGATCTCTGCAGAAGTTTATATCCTTCAAGTTCATTGACCTTTCTCCTACACAACACCTGGGATATAAGAACGGAAAACCAGAGTGGTGCAGTTCACACCACCAAAGCTATACTTATGTGTAGGCATTGTACAAGGGGACCTATAGATAGGATCTGGTAAAAGTACCAAGGGACATTTTCTATAAAAATTCCAAAGTAAAACATCAATTCTCTGCTGTGTCAGTATTTAGTGGCTAAATAAACTGGTGGAGGTTGTAGCAATGAGTTATTTTTAATAGATTTAAACATATTTAGAAATAAACAAACACACATTTGATACTGCAGCATGCATTTAAGTCTGTTCGGAGTACAACCAACCATGTCTTGACACTTATTTTCCCATCTCAGCATTTGACTCCTTTTCAAGAGGAACTCCTCTATACAATTAGGATTATCTCTGAAAGGGTGATTCTGAGGAGACCAAGGGGAGTTTTGATATGAGGCACAATACTTCACTCAGGGATTTTGCTGCTTCCTGGAATCTCAACCAACTTAGGTTCTTCAGAAAGAAAGTCAACAAAGGCAGAGAGTTTTGATTTGTTTGGGGTTATTTTTGTTTTGTTTTTTTAAGTAGGACCAAAGCCTACCAGAACAACTGCCAATGAATGAAGAGATTAAATACCATATAACACTAAACATCCACTAAAACATGGCAGACTACTGTCTCAAAGCCCTATATCCCAGACCACGGTGGTGAAATCTTATAGGAAGACACTGATTCCAGCTGACTTATTTCCACAGACAGCAGAGGACAGTACTCTCAGCAGAGTGGGAGTTAAAAGAGTGTCTACAAGAAAGTCCTTATTAAATAGCTCACCCAATAGGATGAAATTGCACATATATTATTTCTGCTAATTTTGGTGTTTTATGCGTTTGTTTAGAAAAGCAAAACTTTCTAAGAGTGTTTATTTTGAACTCTGATTTTAGTAAGTCTGCTAGTATTTAGCATAAATTCTGCCTGTTAACATTTTGTTGGCAAGGCCATTAAGAGAGCACAAGCAATAACAAAATGTAAAGCAGAGAGAAGACTACATAAATGACTGGTGTGTGAGTGTGGTCATGTTATGAGATAGATCATAACAGAGATGAAAATTTTGTCTAAGGCTATAATTACAAATATGATAACTCCCCCACTTCTTGAACACAATCAGCTAGATAGGGAAGGTGCTTTTTTTTTCCAGCCACTTTCCCATTTTATTCTCTGTCAAAGGTAAAGTGATAAAAAGTGTATGTCATGAATCTAGCTGGAGGAGGAAGAAAGGTGTGCTTCACATAAGAATCATTATTAACATTATTTCACAAACTATAAAGACATATCCACTGTTCCACTTCAAGGGTCCTAAAGAATTATTAATCTACAAGCAAAATTAACATTTCTGAGATTCTTCATAGTATGATGAGGAAGATTTTTCAAGACAAAAAGTTAATAAGTGCAGGTGATAGGGCCTGGTAAAGTTTCTTTCCTCATAGGACTGGTATGTTCTCCTTAACCCCTTTATTCAGCCCCAATACTGCCTCTCTGGTCACTGCTGACATAGACTGAAAGACTTGCACTGCCTGTTTCTGTAAAAGCAGCTTGAACAACAGAGAAGGAAACATATTGAACATATATTTAACAGTGCTGGCATTTTTTATATTGATGTAAAATCCATAAAGCTGCCCTTGCCAAAGTAACAAACATGGTTTCATCTCCAGTTACAGTGCAGATAGAAGAGTCAATAAATCAGAATTGATTAAAAAAAAAAAAAGGCTATTTTATTTTGCAAAATATTGTTGTCAAACAAAACCTGGATCAGATAATTCTCATTTAATTTCATTTGAACTTGAAGTTTTGGAGTCTTCTGTGCAATTAAAGTGCCCTCTGCACAAAATTGGAAAAAAAAAAAAAAAAAAGGGAATATAAATCATACCTGCTTCTTTATCATCCTCAAAGTCACTTGATCCAAGAACTGCCAGGAGTGGCATTTCCAAGCAGTCATGAAATTACAACTCGTTTAGACACATTATTGTAGAAGAAATATTTTAAATAATTCTTTTTAAGACAAGCATCTAGTCATTCCTAAGAAAATTCACTATCTTCATGGTGTGTACATGTGATAATATAAATGAACCCCCTCAATAGCTCCAAACATCCATCCGTTAGCATATATTTAAAAAAATAAGTGATTATTAATAGCTTCATTGAAAGCTGATATAAAATTCTAGGGGAGCACAATCTACAAGTACTCTTTATCACGAAGAATTTGACAATGGGATACTTTATTCTGAGAACCTTTCTGGACATTTGTTCTGAAGATATCCACAACTAAAACTTGCACATTGAGTGTGAGAAAAAGTCTTTTTAATTTCTCAAACTAGTTCAAAGAAATAGAGACTGGAGGACAACTCACCTTCCTTCCTTCCTTATTGACAGTTTTTTATTGTAACTACAGCATAGTGACAAAAGCAACTTCAGAAAAAGTGGGCTATTTGTTTCACTTTTGAAAATCCTACTTCTATATTTCAATTCTGTAACAACAGACTGCACACGTCATCTGAACCACTGCCTTAACTCTAACAGAAAAGTTTCTGCTGTCACCCATCAAACTTAAAAATTAAAATAAGTACAGCTTTCCTTCACTGATATCCAAGGGGAAGTTACTACTCCAGCACCGTAGGTCATATGTTCATGTGTTACTACCTAAGCAAAACCAGAATCTGTTCATTCTGAATACATGAAATTTCCTATCTGAATCTATGTAACACCTTTTAGTTACAATTGCCTACAAATCCAAAGCCAGTGTTAAAGTTTCTGTCATGTAATTATAATATCACCAGATGTCCATGTTTCACATTAACTTTTTCCCTTCTTTCTTTAGCATTTTTTCCCAGCTCCCACTTTCTTTTAAACACCTGCAATAACACAATTTCACACTAAATTTATTTTCCACTAAAAAGAAAAAAAAAATCTTACTTGTTAGAAGTTGGAAAAACAGCTCCAAGGACACAGTGATATTATACAGAAGGGAAGTCTGTAGTGACAAATTTTTGGAGAACTCCAATCTTAAAACCTGACCCTTCCACAGACACACACATAAAGGTTTCCACAAACTTTGAACTCATGTGACCAACTTTATCCTCAGCAGCAGCTTCTCCTTTTCTCATGTATTCATATTCAAAACTTCCACTCCATCACATACAGATTTACTTATTGCATGCAGGTTACTTTGCATTTGCTTCCTCCTTGTGGTCTTTATTGTTTACTTCTAGTCCTTCAGCCCTGCGCATACTATTATATACATGAATACAGTACACTACTTACCTAATAATTTTCTCCCAAATAACTGTAGCCTTTTGGGAATTACATCTTAGGAAAAGAGAAGCAACACCACTAAACTTTTATTGCTTAGTTAAAAGCTGGTTTTCCATTGGACTTGATTATCTTAAAAGTCTTTTCCAACCTAAATATTCCAGGAAAATAAAGATAAAGTCCATGACATCTTTTGGGGATAGTATCTTTGTAAACTGCCTTAAAAGTGGACTTTGAAATCTGAGAGTCAAATATAAATGTCTCCTTAGCATTATCTTTGATTCAGCACTGAATATGTTCTAGAAATTATCATTTTAATAGTTTAGTTAATACTTGATTTTATGGTTGATTCATGCAAGGTATAAATCTTCCCTCAAAAAATCCCCCTTTTTTACGATCTTCAAAACTTCCTCTTCACTATCTTTCTCTTGTTTATTTTGATTATCTTATACATCTTGATTATTTTATACTCTTCAGATAAACATGGGGCTGAAAAGGCTAATGAACTGTGAATTTTAAATGCTATCATACATATGCTGAGTGTATTTTTTTTTTTAATCATAGAACTATGGTTTAACTTCACCTGGCTGCTTTCAGTTTCCAGGTTTTTCTATAGCAATTAATACAAAATTCCTGTCTCACACATACACTTTAATTGTTTTGGGGAACTCTTCTTGTATCCAAATTGGTCTACACCAGAATTTAAACAACAGTAAAGCACATTGTATGACATTGTAACATATCTAGAAGCAGAAAGAATATATACATTCATACATCCTGATTCATATATGATTAAGTAGAATTGCCTCCATCAGATTTGCTTTTTAAGTCATGGCTAAAACTCCTCATAGTCTAGCACAGCATTATATTTAACAATTTTGTCCAAAAAATTATTTAGTATCTATGAATGCTCAGAATGATTTAGTAGTGACTCGTTTGTTATAGTTTGATATAAAATGTACATAAATAGAAATTTGTCTATTGACAATGTTGGAATAGGTTCAATGTGAAGAGTTATTATTTCACTTCTAGGTTGAAAAGTGCACAGGAAGAAGTTTCAGCTCTTCAGCTTTGTATAACTTAGACACTCCGCTTATGCAAATAATGCAAATTACCATAGAAAAATTTAAATTATAACTTTTGTTTTCATGAAAGTGACATATATGAAGAACCAGAATTTTAAGACAAATGCCTGAAATTCTGTATTACTTCCTCCTTGCTTCAGTGCTCTGACTATATTTAGTGTCCTATTAGTCATATTGGACACAGACTCTGAATATATTTTATACATAAAAAGAGAAACACTAACTGAGTCACTAATATTTTAATGAAGGGAATGTTGAAACAAATCTTAAAAAAAGATAGTAAATTTAAAAGGTTTTGCACGCTCTCTTGTCCCCCAACCTCAAATGTTTTAATTGATAGTGTTTACTTACAGATAAAATATGGGAAGTAATCTCTGAAAACATTTAGGTGAACCTGCTGGACCAAACATACCCCCCATCAGGTCATCAGAACATATTGTTTAATGAAATGTGAAATAAACAATACACATGAAAAAAAATAATCTTATACCTGCCCTTGTTTTGGTAGAAGTTCTAGGCTTCCAGCAACTTGGAGTTTGGTGCTTATCTCAGGGAAATAGCTACATGTTTGCTTATTTTAAACACAAATAAAAGATGTCACAAATTAAGGGTCAGGTTAGAGGTTTTTCACAGCATTCTTGACAAAAACTATCCCACAAGCACAACTTAGTAGAAATATGTGTCTTCGTACCTCAATCACACTACTAATTAACAGAAAACATAACAAATGGTTCGGCTACAGAGAAATATCAAAGGCTTAAACAGGATTTTAACATATACCCTCCTAATTTCCTTCCAGAAAGAAGTAAAGTATTAAAAGGGATTTAAAGTCTACAGCAACAGAAGGCTAATAAAAATAGGGGGCCAAACTAATCTGAGGAATAGTTATGCTGCACACTTCTGTCAAATGCACACTCTTGAAGGCAACAGGGAGGAGAAAAGTGGTCAGACAAACTGCCAGTCTTCAGCACTGAGGCTCTTTAAATGGGAGATGGACCAGTAAGGTAATGAGAGGAACATTTTGAAAGTCTGGACACCAGGAGGAGAGTGGGTCAGTGTATAATGAATTTACTGAGAGCCATGCTCTTGGGAATTTCGGAAAACGGACTTCAAATACACTAAAATCAATGCTAATCAGGAATTAGGAAATACTCCTTCATATAACATCCAAAGCCTCCATCTGCTTTCTAGAACATTTGCATAAAGAATTTTGCATTGATGGTGATTATGTGCTCAGTGTTTGCTTCCACAAAGTTTGTTCAAAAATCATGTTGTGTCGCATGGTTTAAGTCTTGGTGTAGTGCTAGCTATGACCAAATGGTCACTGACATAACATTCAGTGGAAATAAATGTAGGGGGAAAAACTCAACATTCTGAGTAATGCTACTGGGAATGACTAACAGAACAAGACACATACACATCATTGACAGAAGGGAACTGGTCTGATAGTATCTCTTCTAACCTTCACCAACTAAAATTCCCAGCTCTTTGCAGATTTATAGTGCGGGTATTAGTGTTGGCACCTATCACTATTATTATCCTATGTCACACACAATACTGACTCTCCTGAAGTCATAAATAGGAAAAAGAGTAACAGGTCTCATTGAATAATGAGCACGGTCTAGAAATAACTACATAATTAAAGTGTTAAAAGTCACTGAAAAAGACTGTGGAACTTTAAATGCAAATCTCCATTATATGGAAGTTCCTTAAGGGACACTTAAAAGTAATAGTGATAGGAGTTGCAGAAAGATTAGCTGAAAACACCAAGCAATCAGAAGTGAGTAAAATGGAAGAGTCAGAAACAAGAAGAGAAGTGAGTACTGTAGTGAAGTAAAAACATGCTCATGCAGTAGTGAAATATAAAAATGAGGAAACAAGAATAAATGTAAATCAATTGTTGATTTTGGTTTTAGAAAGGACATAGGAAAATGCAAGAACTACAAGTGTAATGGAGATTAACATTTAAATCCCAGATATTTGTTTATAAATGGTCCACATCTCTTGAAATGGAATTAAACACAACTTTAAACACTTTTTTTCTTCTAAACTAGACAGCTTTTTTTTTAAGTTAAGGCACAATAAATTATTACTAATAATTCTGCACAAGTCAGGTACCTGAACGTGTAAAGATGATTACAAGGTGTAAAAATTAAGCTTTGAATTCAAAAGTGGATTTGTTGGTCAATGTGAAACACACCTACACAAATTCCATTAAAATCACTCCTGATATTTTAGGAAAAGCCCGTATTTTAAAACTGTGAGATAAAAAAGCAGGTCTGCCTGCTTTATTATTCCTGTTCTCCTCTGATGTTCCCATAGAATTTTTGTTGTGGTGAAGTAGAACATTTCTGTGAAAGCAACTAACAGCTTCTGAAAACTCTAAGCTTTTGTGGCGGTTGGAAACAGAAGGAAGTGAAATAATATTCTGGGAGGAAGTGGTTCTTTGTTAGCAGCAGATTGGATTCTTACCCTCACTGCCTTTGTTAAGCCACGTAAAACAAAACCTCAAAATTGGGGATCAGATTCTCCAGCCTGTTCAAGCTACACCAGAACCGCTTCTCAAAAATCCCAAATGAAGTTATTTTTCATAAGTGAGGAATGAAATATGATCGTTCTTTCCAATCTCTTTAAAAAATGTCATAGCAAGCTACATCAACTCACGAAAGGCGGCCTTGTATCATAGGACAAAAAGTACAATATCCTCCACAGTTATTAAAAGTCTTTCAGATTTTGCCCAGGAATCAGGATGCCAGAACCAGAAACCACCAAGTTATTACCCTGAAGAGAGAAGAAAGTAGTAGAAATACATTGGCACAAATACCCTTTCTTACTGGTGTGAAATGACCTCATACAGTCCAGATAGAATCATTGGTAATTGAATGGATTTGAGCACAGGGTCCTGGTTTTACCTTCAGCAATTTCAAAAAGACGACCCAGAATTACACAACTGGAATCATAATTGGTATCAAACATGCATTATTATGTTTTCTAACTGAGGCACCATGGAACACCTTGGCACCATTAACCATAAATCAGCTATTTCTCTTCTTACAGGCACATTACTTCCTTTTTTTGATGAGTTGCAATGCTCCATGGAAATGGAGTAATGGAAAGGTCAAATAAATGACAAGATTTTTTGAATCTTCAATTGTATTTACCTAGTCCCCCCAAAGTATTAATTAGATAAATTAATTAGACATTAACAATTCAATTTAGTTCATTAAAAACTATTAAATTAAAAATAAAATTTAGGAGAGGACATAAAATGTTCTATTTCTTGTGGCTGAAATTAACACATAACCCACTTCACTGTCTCTAACTATTCATGCTTTACAAGGAGGAAGGCCAGATTCAACCTTTTGCTTACCTATATAGTAAGAGCACTGCAGCAGACTTGCTCTATTACCAGATTTACTCAAAAAGGTAGATTGGAGATCTGTATCTGTATGCCTCCTAGTTTTCTAAGTATACACGTAAATATGCTCTTCACTCTCCCTCCTCAAAGGCTGTTTGTTCCATCGCTAGCTTAAACTAGAGAGGGTATAATCTCTGCTCTGTAGCCAGAGGCATACAAACACCCAAGGCCTCTGACTGTGCCCCAGAGAGACCATGCAGTAGGCAGAAAAATTAGGACATTAAATATATGGTTGGCCATTCCTTCCCCCTCACACATAATCTTACTTCAGTTAGAGTTACAGTTTCAGATATTACCTAATACCAAAATAACAGATACCTCTCCTGTTACTTTGCCCCATTGCACTGTGAAATAAGGCAACTTTTTCAATACACAATAGATATAGCAGAAAATAAAGCACACTTTTATGCCACTTTTGTGCAAAAAAATTTTTGCTTGCTTGGTGAGCCAGTGGAACTCTTTGTACTTTTGGACTGCTCTTTTGCTAACTTATGGCACATTTATCTGAGTTGCTTATGGAAAGCACTGTAGAGATGCAGATTTTCTTATTTAAGACAAATTTTCCCCTGGCTTGTAATTCTGAATTGTTTCCCTTAGTGAAATATCACATAGAGTTCCGTAGTTTAGTCAAATAACCAAATGGTCTGAGGTTCCCCATTTGGGGACAAGTGTCTCATACTGTCATTCTGAGAATCAAATTTTAATTTCTTCTACATTTAAACACAAATTATTGATTTCACTTCAAGTATTACTGTGATCAGAAGAAACTTTGAGTAAAAGAGAAGAGTCAAATATAGAGCAAACATGAAGTCTACCTGCTCTTAAAAGTATTACACATATATATAAAGATTTCATACAGGTTAAATTTAACCTTATGTGACATTGTACACTGTAACAAGTTCAAAGTATTTTCCTGAAAGGTTTCTTAAGATGCTTAATGTATAGCATGGTTAGAAAAAACTATTTTGCTAAAGAGAATAGACCCCAAGTTCCTTTCTTATTAAAGTCAAATGGGAACGAAATACTAAATATTAATCAGTAATCCAAAAGAAATTATAAAATTATTAGGTAGAAAATTAATTAGGAAAAGATATAATTTGGAAACATTGGAAACATTAGGTAATACTAAAGAGAAAAGAAATGGTGTTGTATTTTCTTGATTTTAAAGCAGAATTAAGCTAAGGGCTCCTTGACAGACACAAAACAACTTCCACTACTCCAACATGTTTTTACTTTCAGAATTAAGGAATTGCTAATCTCCTGCTCTCAGTTAAATAGGATCATAAACCTTTAAATATGGAATACTGAGTTTCTATATCCCTCTTAAGGACACCACAAGCCTCTCTTAAAAACAGACAAAATCTTGTAACAACAGTTTATGTGGGACTAATTGTGTCACTTGACAACATTTCTGTTGTACATTGAAATTTTTCTAGTTCCCTGATGGACTACTCCATTTGGCATCTATTTGCTTTCATCAATACAACATTGCTGAAGATATGTCTTTTGTTACCTGAACTCTTTATATTATAAATAACACTAATTCCATTTCACTCATTATCTGCTTTGTAGGGTGGGATTTGGGGTTTCTGAATTTTTCAAGATGACTGTTACTGCCGACAAAGTGTGTCTGGCACAGCTCCAGCTCTTTTCGTCCTTCATCAAAACTTCTTTTTTTTTTTTGGTACTGCTTCTTCCTGTTTGTTTCTACCACTCTAGCACACAGATACACAATAAAGAGTGACATTAGGTTGTGTAGGTGTTACCACAATGATGCAAGGCACATACATTTAAACAGTAGAATGTTTAAGACTGAAACTTAACGGAACTAAGTCATATTGGGGAAATTAAAACTTTATTTTTAATGACAAACAATACCTAGTGAGAAAATATGCAAAAAGATTGATAAATTAATTATATGAATGTTTATAACTTGTATCTACCAAGTTGGATGCTTCTGAAATTCAGTCAGACTTTTTGTTTCACTAGCAAGGGGGAGGCACTTTCACTTATGTTTGGTCATTCATCTTTAAATCTTCAGATTATATTTAGCTATGTTTAGTATATTCAGTACTTTTAGACACCGAAGTCACCACACAGTCACCAGAGAGTGCTATTATATAGGGTGTTGTATGTTCATTTTCTCACAGTGGACCAGCATAAGCTCCTCAGGGGCAGCTTTGAGAAACAGCGAGGCAGGTCATTCTCAGCATCAGCCTTCCTAGTTAAACACTGGCAGCACTGGTATTCAGGTTGAAGTTGCAAAGGGTACTGTGGTCTGGAATGACATTTTGGATCATATGTGTTTAAGAACTAGTGTATACAACTTGAACAAGAAAGCTTCACTAAAAATACTTTATTTTCACCTAACTCTTTTCTTGTGTTTCTATCTGTAATACAGTGGATACAAGTTATTTCAGCATATCAAGTTATTCATTAGGATGAGGGTGGTAAAATACTAGAACAGGTTACCCAGAGAGGTGGTAGATGTCCCATCCCTGGAAACATTCAAAGCCAGGCTGAACAGGGCTCTGAGCAACTTGATCTAGTTGAAAATGCACCTGCTTATTGCAGGGGGGTTGGACTAGATGACTTTTGAAGGTCCCTTCCAACCTAAACTATTCTATGATTCTATGATTTGATACTTGCATATTTCAGATGCCTAGTAATTGTTTGCAAATGTAAGTTAATTGGCAACTAGCATTAGTAGTTTGTACAACTTCTTCCATACACAAATTCTACTGAGTTTCCAAGTTGGTGGTGTAGAAAGAAGAGATCGAACAACCTTCTTCATTGTGGAGGAAAAAGGACTTCTAAAGACAGAAATTCCTCTGCCCAAATTTGCTTTAGCTATTTATGTTCTGAACAAAACAGAGAGGTTTTTTGAAAGGAAATTAAAGTTATTTTTATTGGAATGAAAAACGCTTTGGAGTTACACAAAAGTGAAGGTTACTGACAGGTCTCTTAGGCAAGTTAATCTTCATAAAACATGATTATTTTTTACTTAGACTTCCCGAAGGTAAGATGCTCCTTAATGTCTTCCACAGTAAAAAGAATTAAATCCACAGTTTAAGCATAAGGAAGTTATTTGATTGACTATATGAAGACATATGAAGTCTCAGAGGCAACATAAAGGTTACTGAGCAAAGGAAAAAACTGCTACAACTACAGAAAGCATCTTAGGTAGAAAATAGAAGAGAATTGAAGTGGTAGTTTCTGAGGTTATTATTTTACTCCAATATCTCCCAAAATATTACCTTTTATTTTCATGGGCCTCATGAAAAGATAAAGTACTTAAGATAAGTACTCGAAGTAAACATACAGGTGGGAAGGTGATGGCTTCTTTTGTAGCAGTGGAAGAATGATGGGATGCCAAAATGTAATCCTCTGGAAAATGGCTACATATAGCAGAAGCACTTTCCTACTCTGCTTTCATCCTCAACCACTTAAAAATGGCTTAGCAGCACATTTAGCTCTTGATTACACCAAGGTTTAACTGCATGTACAGGCTGATATTTTCAACACTATCTTCCAAGTGGATACATTGATGACTAGCCTCTGTTTCAATTACAAGATAATAACACGTATGTAAACAGTCTGAATCCTTTATGTCTCCTCCGTGGGAACATCCTAACCATGAAACTTAAGATTCATGCTCATTTTCTACAATTTACTGCTTCTCAGGATAAGTGACATTAATCTTGTTAAATCATCTTAAAATTAATAGTCTCAGAACACGAATTGACAGCACACCATTTTGTAACACAGGTATTCTTCTGGTCACCACATAGATGCCTACGGAAAAGTATTTGTCCTTTCAGATGTTAAAAAATAAGAGTGGGTTATAACTAAATATAACATCCCAGGTCACAGCCTGCTCCACAGGTTTTTCATTCACAGTGTTTGATTTATGTTCCAGTACTCTGTAACTGCCTGATAATGCCTACATTGTACCCTTTAATGGGCTACTTCATTCGGAGTCTAAGTACCTGCTTTGCCCCAGCATTTGCTTATGGATCAGAGAATAAGCTATCTGTAGTATATGAAGATTGTGGTCCCAATACTGTAACGAAATGTTGGAATTATAAAAATTTATATGTGCATAATAGCTGGATTTATTTTGCAAAACATAATATTTAAAGTAAATACAGATCTGCTTTTATCCAGCTATTGCCTTTTCGCTGTATTATTAGCATGTGTTGTCCCAATAAGAACATCATAAGAAGACACAGATGCATGCTTCATTTCAGCCCTAGGAAAGGAGTTCCATAATATTTCGACTCAGATTTAATAAAACCCTCTTTCATTCTGAAAGCTGTCATGTCAGCATACATGGGAGGAAAAGGTATTAACAACCTGACTCTTAGGACAATATTAAGGAATATAAAAGTTTTCAGGTATTTCAGTTGGTGATAAAATCTCTTCCAAGCAGTCTGTTTTATGAATGTTTGTTGGACCTTCTGTAAGATTACTGTCCCTCTCGTTTCCAGCAGCCACAGTACAGATCTGTCACCATGTTTGTCACTCAGGATAGATACTCTCACCTTATGGCTTTGTATAGATGGTTTCTCTAAGGAGAGCTCACCATAATAAGACAAAACCTTAATTCAGAGATATCTGCAGACCTTGGAAGCTCTTCCAATAGCACATATGTATTTATTTACAGTAAGCGAGGGACATACAGAAAGCAGATCAAAATACACTATATTTTAATCTCCTGACTTGTGGTCCAGCCTCTTCAAATAGTAAAGGTAATGAACTCAAACACCAAAAGCTGCTAAATATTGAAACATTTCTAAGCAGTTCATTAATTCTGTTTCAGCTGTCTTGGTTCCCTGCTTTAAACATTGATGTGCTCCTACAACACTTACCAGTAAAAGCCCTGGAACCAGAGAATAAATGCACGAACTTGAACATGGTGAGAAATACCTCGGGGTCAAAAGTTCTATCAGTCAGCATAAGATTTAAAATTATTTTAAAAGGTATGTTTTGCAACCTAGTTTACTTTAATCATTTTTTACTTTCGAGATTTACCAAAATATTGGCTGCTGTAGCCTGAAGTGATTTAATTCATTTGTGTGTTTCTATTTAACCGAAGTTTCAGACATTCATTCCATCTGGAAAGGTTTTTTGTGCTTTGTTGCTTGATTGGTTGCATTTTAATTTTCTTAGTGAGGACAATTATTCCTATTTGAAATCACAGTTGTATGTGTGACCTAACTGCTTTCCTGGTAATAAATCAAGATATTGCAGGGAATACAAACACCACAGAAATCATGATGAACACATTCTTCATAGGAGACTATTAGTAATAATTAGAAAAAATAAACTAAGACATTAAACATAAGGAGCCCTTTCTGAATAGAACAATCATCAACATTTCCATGAACTGTTAGCAGGCCTTCAACAAACTCTGCTACTTCATATTTCCCTGGCTAGAAAATTAGTGCAGTGTACTATTGTTGGAAACTATGCATCACAACACATGAACTGTCTTCATACAAAGTATGTAAGTGAAGAGAGTGCATATAACCTTGCTAGATAAAAACTGTTCCAAGTAGACTGCTTTCAATACAGAAGTATTTGCATTGATGTCAGAAACAGTTTGGGTGGAAGGAAGCCACAAGAACTGAGTTCAATTTTAATTATCTCTAAGGAGAAAATCCAATAATCATTTCTAATCACAAACACACAGATGAAATTCATTTAATTAGTTTATAGTAATTATGTAATTTTTATCATGAGTTTTTTTATTTTTTTGTACTTAGGCACCATTTATAACCAATATTAAAGCAACAGCATGTGTGGGAAAGCAATGTTTCACTTTCTTATTTTTTAAATTAAAATTAAACAAAACATAGCAAGAATTGTAGAATGTTTCTTCTCTAATGTTCTTATCTTTGATTTCCAACATTATACTTGGTGTGGACCAATAAGTTATACCATGAAGAAAGTACTAGAGTTTGGTGTATTACTTGAGCTGTTGGTAAAAATTCATCTTCAGGTTTTCTTCTGCTGGGAATGTATAACAGAAAACAATGTTTCCATTATCTAGATTATTTGCTTCTTAGATTCACTCAATACACACCTCAGTAATGAAACTCTTCATCAGGATTCTCATGAGATGACCTACAGGAAGGACACATGCTATCATTTTCACATCAGCTGAATACATTTTTTTTTTTCAGGAAATTACTTTTGCACTTGTCCAATTTGTTCTTTTGTCTTGCAATAATACATAGTTATTCTTTTCTTCTAAATTCAGGTTATCTGAAAACTGTCTTAGATGAACTTTTTAGAGTTACACTCTTAGCCTTACAAGTAGTAAATCAAGGATTAGCAATGTTTTTCAGTTGAATTCATACTTTGCAGAAAGTCTACTAGGAAGATTTAATGTCTAGTTTACAAGCCACTTTTTCTTCCTTCCACAGGTCATTTCACTCTGAGTACACAGGGTTCCTTTTCATGAAAATGCTTTGGCTTTTCCCTATATGCAAAATTCCAGAGCTCACCATTTCACTGGTTTTGCATATCCAGCTGCTATATAAGAGCCACAAACAATAGTAATCAAATATCTTGCAATGGTCCACCATGGACTTTTTTCGTAGTATCTGTAACTCAGTGAGAATGAAGTTCTAGTACTAAACATGGGATCTCTATTCCTATTACAGAAAACATTCATTGTATTTTATACTGATGACCATTCTTTTGATGAATAGAGTAGGTAGATACTATATTTCCCTACAAGTTCCTTATATGTTTATACATGACAAAGTCTACATGAAAAAGTCTAGTGGAAGCTCTTTGGCTACCTATTACCATTCTGCGTGTAAAAATAGAGAAAAGCAAGGTTGTAAACCACCACAGAACACACTGATAAAGAATATGGTTTGATCAAATTGCAAACAACAATTTCTTCCTAGCTTTATGTTAACCAGAAAAAGGCAGGCAACTTCAAGCCATACACTGGCTGTTTTTATCACGTACATTTTTAATATACACACTGATATGTTATATGAGGTCCAGTGAAAGATGCTTCCTTCAGTGAGGAATACCAATTAGTCACCTAATAAAAAAGACAAGCAAAAACATGGTTACTATAATAACCAGGAAAGTCATTAGATGTTTTTTACTGTAGCATAAAACATATACCTCCTAAGCAGCAGGAAGCCTCAGCAACACTGCCTAGAGGGCTTGTAAGGGGACACTGGTCATAAACGTTACCCTCCAAGAGGAAGCAGAAGTGCAGAAACTGAGACCCTGAGCATTACTGGACCAAGAGGGAAAGAGATGAATGAGGGGGAAGAATAAGATACTTTACTTGGTACAAGCAAACTAAACACATATTTTTCTTCTATTTATCCACCTTGCAATGTTACAGAAATTTGTAACTCCGTTTACTCCTTCAGTTGTTTGAAATAAATGCTTGTATATGTATTTAGACTGTAACATGACTTGGAAAAAGTACCATTTCTCCAGTAAGAAAACAAACTGTACCCTTTGTTCAAGGCTATGATGAATCTTTCAACCAGGTCTGTGGCACAAGTGGCCTACCCTGTGTGCTCCCCTCTGCATATAACAGTGCTCCCTGTGAGAGCCAGGTAGAGGCCAGGTGGTGGGCAAACACCACAAGGGTCAAGGCAGGCAAAAATTATTTCCAGTGGCTCCCAGTGGCACAGAAATCTCTCTTACAGGCACCAGAATGACCTGAGGGTCATTTCCTCTTTCTAAATCCCAACGTATAGGCTTGTCTTGCCCTGCCTTGGTAGCCTCTGCCAATGGCTTAACTCCCATAGGCCCAGTATCCAGAATCTGCAGTATCCTACTGTGTCTAAAAACCCTCACACTTGCTTCTTTGTTACTGGTCAAGGTATTTCTACAATAGCCTGGACCCATTCTGGGTTTACTAATCTTTGTCCCTCTTTTAATATGAATCCTGAGTATTTTGCTCCTTGCTGACACAGCTGAAGCTTAGAAGGAGGTTCACAGTGACCTTTTTTCTGCTAAAGAAATACATAGACAAATAGTATCTTTCAAGCAATCTTTATATGTCTTGCTGACAAGTAACAAATCATCTTTGCATTGTACAAATACAGAAGCTTGTCATGGGGTCAGCTGTCCCAACTGTGTCCCCTCTCAACTTCTTGGGCACCCCCAGCCTACTCACTGACAAAGCAGTGTGAGAAGCAGAAAAGGCCTTGACACTGTGTAAGCACTTCTCAGCAATAACTAAAACATCCTTATATTATCAACATTGTTTTCAGCACAAATCCAAAACATAGTCCCATACCAGCTACTGTGAAGAAAATGAACTATCCCCGCCAAAACCAGCACAAAACTCCAGGAAATATAATACATTTCAAATTTTTTGCTTACCACCCTGTCATGTGATCCTTAAAATATTTACAGATGTCAGGGTGGCTTGATCCACAAACACGCTTGTCGTGGTTGAGACGGACAAATGACACACGCTTGTTGTCAATTGATTATTACAATTTTGGACAGTCATTCCTCCATATACCAACACAGCCTGTTGCAATCTTCTCCAGGAGTCACTGTGGTGTTCCTCTGGCCTCTATCTATATTCCTGCACCTTAGTTCAATTTATTCTTATGTCTTTACAAGCTCTAATCCCCTATTTTTTTTTTTTTTTGTCAGATTTCTAACCACTTTTCAGCAATTTTCTCTAGCTGTTTGATTATTATAATCCAAACTATGGTCAACCTGAGGTCAGTCAGACCTATTTCCCCCCTGCCTGTAGGGTTAATTCCACATTCCTTTCAATTATCTCATATTTCTGTCTGGACAGAGCAACTCTCCCAATCACAGGTTAACATCAGCCCAGGATGTTTTATATTCCAAACAAATATTGGAAAATAACGAGACACATTGACCTGCATGTTCCCTTAACCTAGGCATTTGATTTCCCTACATAACAAAATCCCTGGTGTTTCAGGGTTGATGCATGTATACACGTAACGCTGGAGGGGTAGGGAGTAACATTTCACCTCCCTCCCCACAAACACACATGTGCAGCCCACCCCACCCCCTACCCCCATCCTCCCAACCCCCCCACCACTGGCTGCATTGCAAGAGGTTTAGGGATAATATTAGAAACCACAGGGTAAATCTCTACAGAAGCAATGGGGACAGCAGAGGCAATTGCGGGGGAATCAACAAGTAGTACAGAGGGAGGAGCATAGTGTGATACAGAGACCAGATCTGCAGGTATCTCAGTTAAATTACTTGCAACTGCTGCAGCTAAAGTTCTTCCTTGAGGTTTTAGTACTCATTTTTGACCATTCGCATTATGGTGGTCATATGCTTAATTATCCCATACATACTAATAATCCATTTATCCCATGTGATGTTGCAAGAAGGTATGTTTTTGCTAATCAAAGGTTCTGCTAGACTACCATCTTTAGTTAAAAATGGTAAGCTCTTGATGTAAGCTCTCTGCCTGCTTTTTCAACAAACTCACTGTATCATGCATTATTTCCTAAATTTGTAATACCTTGGCTAAGGGCGTCCCTTTTCTTGATGCCAGGTATATTTCCCATCATCTCAAACCCCTTTAACTATGTGTGTTCACCTGTGAACAAGCTGCAGCAAGGGAAGGACTTAAACCTGCCTGTGGGAGGACTGGGACCTCTTTTATTGTATTCAACAAATTCTAACCTTGTCCTGCTCTGACAATTTTAATATTCATCCTTCAATGCCCTCCACTCCAAAGTTCCCAGGTGAACTCACCTCCTGCCAACATTTGGATCTTCGGAGACAAGGGGATCCAAAGGTGATGGACTAGGTCCCACACAACCACAGGAACCACATGCAAACCACCCAAGACTTTACCACTGAAGTCCCTTTGTGGAGGGCAGATCCAGGGATCCAATGGACACCCTGTGTTGACTCCTCCCACACCACACACATACATATTTCCCCTTGGTTCAATCCCAGGATTCTCAGAGCAAAGAGCTTGGCATGTAATTTCTCTGAGCCACACTTCTTTATCAGTTGGTATAGCAACAAATTTCAGCTTGAGCTGGATTCCAATCATAATATTAAGGTCTGGGGTCTCCTCATTCTTCATTGGGTGCCTTCATTGTTGACAGACAGGACCTTTCTTGTTTCTAGATGGGCTATTCCTTTCCTTATCTCTAAGGATACAGCTTCTGATGATGATTGTAGCTCCCTTATCTTCTGGCTTGAACTGACTCTGCAGGCCTCCCTTGCTTAACTAAGTAAAAATTCAACACATCTAGGTGAAAGTTCACAACCTGTAGCCTAAGGCTACAGCAGATTTAGCGGCTAACGTTAAGTAAGTTATGCTAAGCAGGGTCTATGTAAGCTGTATACCAACTGTTATGATAGTCCTGCCCTATCATGCTTATGCAAGTCTCTTCATCTCACAAGCACGGTAGTTGAACTATAGCTCACTTGCAAGGTTAAGTAAATAAGCTAAAGCCTACACATAGGCTAAGACAGTCAACATTTTCTAACAGAATGATGCAAGGAAGTGTTTCAGTGTTCTTATTGTTCATTTTTTGAAAACTTAGGTCACATTTTAAGGCTTATTCCTGCAATCACAAAGTCTAGAATTTGATAACTGAGATTTTCCAGACATGGCTGAAAAAGAGATGCAAAATTGAAAGGCATTGTTAAATCATAAATAATAATAGTAACAAAACTTAGAACACAACACACCACCATATCTTTTGCCCCTGCTTATGAATTAAGGGATTTTCCGCAGCTAAATACACTAATTGAAAGCCTATATAGAGGTCTCACATTTTACCCTTTTGCAACAGGTCTCAAAGCTTTAAAATTGAAATGTTTTAAAAGTGCTAAAAGTACATTTGGAGAATGAAGAAGAATGTTTCTACATTTCTAATAGAAGATTTAACAAGTGTTCATAAAATGCTGTTCTATTTTATTCAGAACAGGCGCACATTAATCATCAGTAATTTTTAGTCTGCATGACTAATATAATTGGTCACAAGAAAGTGACATTTTATATCTTCTCTCATCCAGCATTCACTTGCAATATTATTTATAATTATCAACTACTTAAATCAGAAATAAGCTTTCTATAGGAAAGAAAATCTCTGAGTCTACAAAACAGATTCTTTTATGTCATCTTCTGAGTATTATTTACTAAATTAGGATTTTTAATCATTATTTAATATACAAACAGGTTATCGAACAACATGTGGGCTGTTACAATTTCATTTCCTGTCAGTTTGGAAACATAATGTAAACAAATTCTAATACACAATATTACTGTTGCAGCTCATCCCAGCAGCAGAACTCTGAAAGGAAAACATGTACTTGCAGAAATGCAAACCAAAAACTACTGTGTTCATCAGCCGGAAAACTCCACTTCTGTGCTGTCATGGAACAGAGTTCAATTTCTAAGTTCATAAAGATTTAGGAGCAAGTAGATGGCTTAAGAACTCTGGCCTATGGTGAAGTGATGATAAAATTTAGCTCCTAGAATGATTCATTGCTAATAATTTGTTAGGGTAAAAGTGAAGAAAATAATTCAATGAAAAGGCTGAACTTCAGTAATAGAATACAAAATGCTTCAAACATTTACACTAATTTTTATCGTGGTCCCCTGTCTAAAAGTTTTGTATTATGCTAGGTTTGCCTTGCTTTTAACATAAGACTCAGACATATCTGTATTTAAAGTCTTTGAGTTTCTGCATGAAACTATAATCTTTTTCCCTTATAATTTTTCGTATAATAATGAACAGTAAAAGCACAAAAGCTTAATAAAGAAGAATAAGATATCCTTTTCAAAACCTGTGCACAGTAGAAAAGTTAAAAATAACAAATCCTAAACTTCCTTGAGAAGTTCAGCAGAAATTTGGTATAGCATCTGAGCTGGGCAATGATCCAGTTTATAAAACCTTCCTCTCCAAATTTTGAGGTTTTTTTCACCCCAAGCCTGTTTACTTGCTGTTGCCAAACCAAGCGAGAAAGAAACCAAAAATTGTTCGAAAAAATAGAGCAGTGTTGCTGTTCAGAGAGAACATACTTACTCAGATCAAAGCACCTGTAGTGGGTACAATTCCTTTAGGGTACAATACTGTACAAGGTTAAAAGTGCAGTGTTACTGTTTTGTTGAGAAAATAAAGAGCCCAACAACTATGAAACTACTTGTTCTTAAAACCTTGGGAGTAGAGTAGATAAGAAAGATGATGAACAAGATATAAAACCCCCCAAACAATAACTAGATATCTCCACTCTCCTAGCAAGAACAAACTGAGAACTAGAAACGTGTATGGTGAACATAACCCCATCAGTACACTTGACATCAGAGCCCCCTTTCCCTGAGTAATGAGGTCCACTGCCTCCCTCCAAGGTTGGATGCCAGGAGTATACAAGCACCTGGGGTCGCTACCTCAAATGAGGTTGGAAAGCTGAGTTGAGTAGTTTGTCAAACCTTTTTAATCCCTAATACAAATTTGTAAACTAATTTTCAGGTTCTGGATACCATCTGCAATTCTCCCTGTTTCTGAGTTACATTACCTGTTTCGCAGCTTGGCTTTTAAGAAAAGGTTTGCCTTTAAAAACTATGCCTACTCTTCAGAAATTTATTGAAGATTTAGATATATTGCTTATTTAAATTTTAAAATATTAGAGTACAAAATGTGAGATACTATCTATTGCTATCAGAGCTAACATAAACTTAGAAGACCTACACTGCCTGCGGTCTAAGGGGATAATGAGAATTTTGACAGGAAATACTAACTCGCACATGAGGTTATAGCACATCTGTGCCTGGATTCCTCGTCTCTGTGGGCATCTGGCTTAACCAGCCAGGGGAGAAAACCGCCTTCCACTAAATAAATCCCAAGCAAATGATGCCACTAGAGGGAGAGCCGACCGTATTTATTAATGCCATCAAGCTATGTGCATCTCAGTGGTACCACTTGCTGGATGAGAAAGGTGGGGACAAAAACCAAACCCCATCAACTTCCAATAAAGACAACCCCAATTAAAAAAAAAAATGCCACAAACATATGTGTAGGGTAGATTATGCCAAACATTTGGGAGAGTGCTAGAGACAACACAGGAGGGACTTGAAAGAGCTTTTCCACCCACTGCTCACAAGACCAGATTTATTTATTACACTCCTGGAAAGTATCTTTTGAGCTGTTCCTAAGAAACCCAGGGATGACAACTGGAGTTTCTGGATAGAACATCACTGGTTTGGAGATTACAGGAGCCTATTTCACTGTTTAACATTCCTGTATTCCAACAAGAGGTTTTCTTCCAGCTAACCTGAACATCCTTTGGATTTAGTTAAGCTCAAGACTCCTCTATCCTTTCCACAGTGTTTGTGGAAATGATTTTATATTTCTCGCTTTTTTAATATTTTTTTATTAACTGTTAAAGTTTTTAAGAGTATCATCAGATCTCCCTTCAGTTTTCTCCATTGTAAACCTGCAACTGGTCCTCACACGTTGCCATTCCCAGACCCCTGATTGTTCTCATTGCTCCTCAGCTCAACGTTTGCTCAGTGATCAACACCTTTCTTAAACCGCAAGCCTCTTAATGTAGCTAGCAACCCTTATGCACTTATGCACACCACTGATTATTGTTACCTGGGTATGGTTCCATATATTTGACTAATTAGATTTGTAGCTGGGGAAAAAAAAAAAAAGTACTGTTCACTACAGGAAATACCAACCAAATGCCAAATGCTACTCTGGTCTCAAAGGGTGTTTGAATTCCAAATGTAATTATGGTAATTACTTCCAGTTCCATCTCCAGGTAAGAAGTGGAATGTATTGACCAATACTAGAAGCAGAGGAGACCTTTCAGAGTCAAATTAAATGGGTAACTTAAAAAGTGTGTGCCCCCCTATCAATTTATGCACTTGCGTAAGAGATGTAAAGTTTTATTTTTATCAAATATCCACTGCTTATGACAGTGTATTCAGCAACTGTGTCAAAATTCTTCTAACAGTCAAAGTACTATATCATTTCGCTTGTGTGCAAAAAAAAACTATCAATTTGTTTTGGAGGATATCTAGATTAATGTAGCCTAGCTAGTTCCTGACAAGTCCATAGTTTTATTTCCTAGGTGCCTGACAATGATTTTATCTAACATGTTTTTTTTCCAGGAACTGACTTTAGGTTGAGCGTTCTTGATATTTCCAGCATCGCTTTTTGAAACTGTAATGAATCTCATCACGTCAAGTGATTATTAGCTCAAGTAATTATTCTCTAATTTATCATTTTCCTATACCTACTAGTGGTTTTACCTCTGCTTCTGACAATGTGTTGGCTGCCTGATTAGAGCAAAAGATCCTTAGGAGGAAAATTTCACTTCCCTTTCCTTCTGGTATATATCTGAGAAATATGTCTTGCAATATTTTGCAAGTCAAGAGTTGATGGTAAAAGGGGAGTTGTCCCTCCATGACAGTGAAAACTGTAGCAATCAGAATCTTATTGTTGATCTTAAGGAACAGTTGAAACCTGAGTGTCATGGGAAGCAAGAATTTGTGACTGGAGCAACTGAATGAAGGAAAAACTCTTTGTGATACTTGTGGAAATTCACCAGGAGAAGGAAAAAAATAGCTACAATTCCAAATGAAGAAAGAATGACTAAACAACCATTCACTCTCCTTAAGGTCACTGAGAAGTTAACGGCACCAAGATTTCCAGGAAGCTGTCTAACAAATCAGGAAACAGTGAGGAAAAGTCGTGGATTCTTTGATATTTAGAATTAAAATTGTTCTCACTTCCTAGTAGCAATTCCATCCTGCACACTTAAAGTTGTATTCAATAATTATAGGTAAAAGACACATACGAAAAAAAAAACTAATTAAAAAAACCCACATAAACTGTCTTCCTCGTTTGCATATTTTTAAATGTTTTTAAGTTTTCTCTTCTTAAAAAATACAATAATAGATAATGACAGCACATTATTTGTTCTCTGTAAGCCACTTTTAACAACAAACACTATATTTTAGCACAATATTCTGTAAATCTTTCCTGGTAGAAGAATGATTTATTATTAAACCAGGTTTACTTTCTTTGACTTTTACATTTACAAAAATTATTGTAGAGTTCCTCTCTTTATACAGGTGGAAATTCATCATAAAATCATAAAAATGCTTTTTCTTTTAAACCTGATTCTTCAAGAATGTTGACTCTTAAGAATTTTTGAAGTTAAATAATAACCTCTTTTTCATTTTGGCTATTCAAGATGGCCAAAATCTCCCGAAAAGAGCTCAGGAGATCTTTGGCTCCACTGAACCCAAATCAAAATCTTGTTTGATTTAGCCTTAAACTGACAGAAATGTTAATTTAAAGCTGATTCAAAGCAAAATGCTCTATTTGTATTTCTTTCTCTACAAAAACCCAAAACTAGTCAGAACAATTCTCTATTTGTGTTATTATTGTTTCAGAGGATTTTGATGTTGCTTTCTGTAATCTTATTCCACAAAAGCAAGAGTTGATAATATTCATATGCATTTTAAATTTCATGTTTTATTTATGTGATTTGTGTATTCTACTTCTGGGCTACTGTGATACCAGCCCCTGGGAAAATTAAACCCTTTTGCTGAACTGACTCCAAAAAAAGGTTTGGAAACCACTACCACAATCCATATTTACTGAAATATCACCCTTATTATTTTTTTTCAGTTATTAGTAGGATCAGTGATGGATTTGGCTGCATCTGGAGCAAGGATTTAGCTTTCTAATTTAAAGAATGAGAAACAAGTGGAAGATAAACAGCTATGCAGGACAACAAGGTAACAGGTTTTTGCGATTTTTGGCATCAGTTTAATCATTGCCAATATGGTGAAGGAGGGAGTCAGACAACTGTCAGCAAGGAACAGATGGACTAAGCAGCAGAACATTTTGAACAGTTTAGAAGATTATTACAGAAGTCAAAGGGTCTACAGAGCAGGGGAAAGACATGAAGAGGGAACTGACAGGCTCTTTGAAATTGTTCAGCAAGTGGTTAACATCACCTGGTCCATGCGATGTAAGAGTTATTACATTAGAGGAAAAGCTGTTGCATGCTTGGCAGAAGTTACTACCAGAAGCAACTTCTGCACAGACTTCTCTGACCCACTCGTGTTCTGCCTAAAAGTTTTCAGAGCTTCATACCAGTGAGCACACCAGATGTGAAAGTTTCACACAGGCACCCAAAATGCAGGAGAGTGGATGATAGTTATGCTTGTTAAAACACAAGCATGAAATTTAACAAAACAAACATTATTTGAAGATTTGTTCCTATTTTCATGATGTAAAAGGAACATGGTATAGACATCTTCCATCACAAAAATGATAGGAAGTGTGATCTGTAAATCACAGTTTTGAAAGTTTCTGCATTGTTAAAAGAGACTGTAAAAGATAGACATAATAGCCAATATATTTGTAAAAAATAAGGTAACTAATGGAAAATACATTGTCTTATTGATTCAGTATCAAAGATCATTAGATCATTTTCCTCTTTAGTACTTTCAGTAAAAAAAAAGTTTGATGTTTTGTTGTGTTTGTTTATTTGCGTTTTTTATTTTGTGTATTGTTTAGTTGGGTTTTTTTTTGTTTTTTGTTTTGTTTTGTTGCTTTTTTTTTTTAATTCTTACTAAATAAGACACAGTAACAAACAATGATTCATAATGTGTTTTATACAGGACATAAAAAATAAAATGTCCTCTCATGGGTTTAAATAGTGAGTTAATTACATCCAAAATTTGAAATTTCACTCATATGGGAGTGATAAAACAGTGCTGAACACAAATACAGAAAAGAACTGTTAAATTATATACTTGCATTTGAAATATGCACAGGGCTGAGTAAGCCATTCCAGTTAAAGCAAATTAATGTATTCAAAAGTCTCTTGAATAGATTCTAAGCATATTGGGGATAGAAACAAACTTTAATAGATTCTAAGCATATTTGGCAGAGGGACAAAATATTCACAGTTTAGCCTAGGCAGTAGGACTGCCATTCCATTTCAGCCTGTAGCTTTCTGGTAAAGAAACACAGGTGCCCAGAGTTCAGCTTCTATAGGATGATGGCAAACTAATCCACAGGAAAGTCCTGTTCATCACACAGGTCAGCTGAATGGTCTCAGACGCTGCTACTGACTCTGTTCCATGTTTTAATTATTAAACTTTTACCAAAACCTCTGTATAAAACTCCTAAGATGGAATAGCCCTAACAGAAGGAATTGATGAAAGGTCTTAAATGATACATCAGATTTTGGATTCTCACCTGAGAGATAAGAAACACAACTTTAAACTAAGCCCTTTCAAAATTCAAATCAGGGATCTGAATCATGACCTTCTACCCCCACATAAGGATGTTACTAGTCAAAAAAAAAAAAAACACATCAAGCAAGCCAAAATTGCTTTCAGTCAAACAGGTAGAAAATTTGAGTTTCAGACTTCTGCCAGTAAATTTTAAAATATTTTTAAAGTGAGCAGGTCACCCAATTAACATCTCCAATATTTTAGAAGAATTTTGTCTGATTAAGTGCACAGAATGTCAAAGAATTTCTTTCTTGGAGGCTGAAAAGTGCTTGGATATACATGGAACCTGGAAGTCCGAAGACAGAAAAATAAAAGTTTAGGAATTTACAGATGCTAGTGAAATGTAATGTTGTAAATTTTTTTTTTGCAGTCCCAGTCATTGTATAGTAAATTACAAATTATGAGTCACATGCTCTATTTCCCTGTGACTTGGAATAATACCATTCATCCACTTCAGTCAGTCTCTTCCCAATATCTTCTTGGGCTACCTGGATAGAAGGAAAACATGTTGCGATTCATTTTTTGTTAAGTGTTATGCACAGGACACTTCTCAAGGAGTCTGAAATACTGAAAAACAGAAAGTAAATTCCTAAGAACTTTAGCTTGGAAAAACCTGAGTATGTCTGCATAATCCAAAATAACGTTGAACAATACATCTATCTTTGTTAAAACCAGTGGGCTGGATAAGCAAGATCCCTTTGATGTTGTCAGACTGACTTCCTGGTTACTGTCAAAAAACGTATTGCTCACTAAGTCTTATGCTTACAAAACAGTATATCTCTGTCTTTGTTATTCTAATTACAGGATTTTTTTCTGACCTCACTGCTGTGATAACTCTAGAGTGTTGTCTAGTTTTCAGGCTAAAGTACTTTCTGATGAGTTTGCATGCGTTTCTTGCTGTGCCTATTGCACGTTATCTCATATACCTTTCGTTCCACTAATGCATTTTTAGACAGTATAGAAAAATAAAATTTGATAAGGATCTGGTCAAACAAGAACATTCATATCTCTTGCCTGCTTTATCCTGATAGCCCTTCCCCACACTTATTTCAAGCTGAGTTAATCTTTCCTGACTATCAGTGGCCATAATCTTGCAGAGCATTTCAGGCAAACTATTATCTGTCCTTTCTACAATGATGCTACCTGTGCCTACCTCTGCTGAGATAAATAGAAATCAAATCTACCATCTTGTGGCACTATAACATGACTCATGCTCACAAGATAACTGAATCACTGCTTCATGTCCTTCTCTCCAGCTGTTGAAAGCCAAATAGCACCTACTTTACATCTGTTCTTAGTAACTTCTCAGCTTAAATATTACATGTTATACTTACCACTTTTATTCCAACTCTATTACCTGGCTATTAGTTATCTTTGAGATCTCAGATATTCTTTATATTGATCACATCTCCTAGCCCTGCATCGTCAACAAATTTCACTGGCACTCTCAGTAGTTAAAAGTAGCAGAGTTCAGCTCCCTGAGGATTCTGTTTAACAATACTTTTTGTTGTAATCAATACCCATATTTCAGTGCTGCCAGCTTTCCCCTCATTAGCTGGCTCCTAAACCATGTTACTACCAGGAATTCAATATTCTCTGTCTTAACTAGTCCTTCCTGTGCAATCTACTTTAGGTGCACCCGCTTTAGCAGGTGGGTTGGACTAGATGATCTCCAGAGGCCCCTTCCAACCCTAACCATTCTGTGGTTCTGTGTGATTCCTCATAACAGACTGGAGTTTTGGCCATAGAAGCTTAAAAATGTAATGAAACAAGGCCTTAGGCAAGACTAATATTTCTTACTTAGTCAACTGAACTGAGTGAGTATGGGCATAAAGTGAGACACACAAGCATTGCAACACTCAGGAAGAGACCAAACAAGCTTCTCTTCTCGTTAGGCAAGAACAGGCTTTGTGTGTCTCAAAATACACCAAATACAACAGCTTGTCCAATTTGTCCAAACATTACATACATTCCACTTCTCCCTACAAATAGTATCTCTCCTACCACAAGTCAGACTTGCAGATCGATTGCATCAATCTATTACTGTCATTTAGTGTATGTAAACTATCAACATTTATTTAATGAATAATATATGCACCTCTTGACATAAAAAGGTAAAGATAAACCAAATAATTTGGTCCTCAATGTTCCACTTATTTTTTTTTCAATTAGAAAGATAGGACTATCCTTCGAAGTATCAATTACTTATCTAGCTCCTTTTCCTGAGTATTCAGTTAGAAATAGATAAAAGATATAACAGACATTATTTCAACAGTTTATTTATTCACTACCCCTTTTCAAACAGGTTCCATCTGCCCTGTACTGTCCACACCACTACATAATTAACAAATTGTTATCTCCTCCCATTTCCTCTAGTGTGAAATAAACTTACCAACAGTGTTTCAATAGCATAAGTCTTACAAAGATAGGCTACTTTCAGTCAAAGAATAAGGTGGAGGAGAAAGGTGTTCCTTCATAATGGATTACTATGTTCTTTTGACAACTGGATAAGTTAAGGACTGACAGAAGAAGCAAATTAGCACTGTATGGGTTGACATGTTATTTTCCTTTATAGTCATATGCCTACTGAAATAATGTTCTAAACAGGACTTAACCATATTTCTTTTCCTGTTTTTCTTCATTATCTGATACTCACATTTTGGGAGCATATTGCAATTTCCCATTGCTTTGTCATATTTAACACATTTTAATACTTGAAAACAAGCCCTCAGAGATATTGATACAACTCAAAATACAGAAAAGAGATGTGAAATGAGTAAGCACATCACTTCCTCAAGAATGAATTGTTAGGCAGTTGAAGAAAAGCATTATTTCTTAAGCATCTGCAAAAATAAATATGAATATTAATTACCAAGTACTCCTTCTTATGTTGTCCTTCCAGCATTTTAAATGGTTAACAGCCCATTCAAAGCTGTATTGCTTCCTATCATAACCCACAACAGTAAATAGGAAGGATTATTTTTAAAATGCCAAAAATTACGCATACTATTTTTTCTCCATTAGCTTTGTTCTTGTCAACAAGTGTTAGTAGTCTATATATTAGTACTCAGTCATTACTTTAGTATTCAGTTTCTAGGAACTCAGAATAAACAGGGATTACTTAAGCTCTGCCAATCAAATTTCAATGACCTCCTTTGAAGATGCCACAAACTGTCTGGTTGAGTAGCCTTATACAACATGACAAAAAACAGAACTCCTCTACATTTTTCTCACTCCATCAATGGTTAAAAAAAATCTGCAGCTAAAATCTTTAATGCAGCTGAGATCCACAGTGAGCCCATTAGAGTTCATGACTAAATCACCTGAATAAAGACAAACTAAAACCCTTGCCACACTGAGTACTAACATCCTCTAACGGCAGCTCTCCAGTTCACAATTTGTAAAAAAAAAAAAAAAAAAGTTGATAATGGCCTTGAAAATCATCCATACCTTGGTAACAAATATTGAAGGATGGTGAGGAGGTCAGGAATCCTTCAATCTGGATTTGGTGGAAAATAAATATAACTCTAGCAATATATATTGATATTGTAAATATTGTGAGTTCTTTAAAACAAATGTTACAATGTTACTGCAATGGATCCAAAATTACATTAACAGCAGTTCAGCTGTGCCTGATTTTTTTCTACAGAATGCCAAAACTCAGCTGCATGTTTCCATATATCTGCTCCAGCCTCTGCCAAACTGACTGTCAGTTCTCACACTCTTGACAATGGCGATGTACTTGCTAGTTTCAGCTAAAGAAGGAATTTTTCAGTGAAAGTTTTTTTCAAATAGAAAGAAGGAGGAGGCTGTTATGCTGATTCATATTTATTTTTATTCTTTGGTATCTGGTTTTATTCAAACTCAACTATATTTGATATTACTTTGTAAAAACCAACACATGAACCCCAATATTTTTCTTGATTAGCCTTTTAAGTATCTTGTCCTGACAGAGAACCCAGATTTTGCTCAACTTATTTCCTTTCAGATTCAGTTACCATGTTCTACGTTCTAAACCTTAACAAACTGCTGAATGAAACCCCAAGAAACAAGAGAGCATAACAAAGCTTCAAGAGTTTGCTAGAATGGTCTAAAGATATATTTCTTGTGTAATAAATCATCTAAATACCTATCAGTAAAGTTATTTTTCCTTCATTTGACAATAAGAGTTACCATTTACCCAAGTTTCCATCAAAACTGGTGTAAATGGAGCCCAGGATACTGGCAGTCATCTTCTCACAATCTCATGCTCTCCATTCTGAAGTTGTTTCCTTTGCTGTCTTTATCATCTCACTCACAACATAATATGTGCTACTGGTATGAATCTTACCTAAAGTCTCTGGTGTTAGTGAATGACAATTCTTGCTGTTTGGAAAATCAGCTTTTCTGAAATGCAGTCAGAATTGGAGTATTTGCATGTACAGATGCTTGTAACCATTGCGCTCACTTGTCAGGAGGGGTTTTGTCTCTTTTCACACGTGCATTAAGACCTACTATTTAACTAGCACAAAATACTTCCTTTAGCATTTCTAGGACCTGAGTGTCTGGCAACTCCACTTTGAAATTTTCTCCCTCTTTTCATAAACTCTAGAGAAAGGGTAATTCCACACGGTATTTATATTCTGAGTGTAGAGATGGTTTCTAGCAACTCAGAACTAAAACTCTTTGAAATTAGTTTAAAATCTATAAATTTATGAAGAACACAAAAACTCAACACAGGGCACAAACCAAACTAAAGGAAAATATTATGACCTTTTAGAATATGAAGTTAATTTTTCTCTGAAGAGTAAACTTTGCAGCGACTAATTAAGCATTTTTTATTTAAAAGAACAGCAGCTTCTAGAAGTATTAAAAGAAGTACTCATTGCACTAAGTGAGAGGCTTGAGAGTTGCAATAAACTTTGTTGGTTTGGGTACGTTTATAATCCAGTCTTGTTAACCATAGATTATATTCATAGAATCATAGAATCATTTCAGTTGGAAGAGAGGCACAGAATCACCAAGTCCAACCATAACTTAACTCTAGCACTAAACCATGTCCCTAAGAACCTCATCTATGTGTCTTTTAAACCCCTCCAGGGATAGTGAGTCCACCACTTCCCTGGGCAACCTGTTCCAATGCCTGACAACCCTTTCTGTGAAGAATTTTTTCCTCATATCCAATGTAAACCTCCCCTGGCTCAACTTGAGGCCATTTCCTCTTGTCCTATCACTTGCTACTTGAGAGAAGAGGCAAACACCCTCCATGCTACCACCTCCTTTCAGGTAGTTGTAGACATCAATAAGGTCTCCCCTCAGCTTCCTTTTCTCAAGGCTAAACAGCCCCAGTTCCCTCGTAAGTCTTATGCTCCAGACTCCTCACCAGCTTCATCAGCCTCCTGTGAACTCTCTTTAGTACTTCAATGTCTTTCTTATGATGAGGGACCCAAAACTGAACACAGATTTGGGATGGGGTCTCACCAGCGACAAGTACAGTTGCACAATCACTTCCATAATCCTGCTGGCCACACTATTTCTGATACAAGCAGGTTGCTGTTGGCCTTTCTGGCCACCTGGGCACACTGCTGGTTCATATTCAGCCATTTGTCAATCAACACCCCCAGATCCCTTTCACCCAGGCAGCTTTCCAGCCACTCTTCCCCGAGACTGTAGCGCTGCCTGGGGTTGTTGTGACCCAAGTGCAGGACCCGGCACTTGGCCATGTTGAACCTCATGCAATTGGCCTCAGCTCAACAATCCAGCTGGTCCAGTTCCCCCAATATGGCCTTCCTACTCTCCAGTAGATCAACACTTCCACCCAATCTGGTGTCATCTGCAAACTTACTAAGAGTGCACTCAATGAAAAACAGACTACAGAACCAAGTTTCTAGTTGGGCAATCCGATGCAATTCCACTGAGTCTGAAACTGGTATAGAGATATGAGTTAGAGCTTGAGGGTGCATATGCTTATATGTTCTTTTAATAATTTAGAGGTGAAATCAAGTTGGCAACTCAGTGCTCGGCAAGACGTTACAATAGATCTCAGAATATTTTTGCTCAAAGGTGGTCTTCTGCTTGTCTGAACGACTTAAACTGAAGCTGCCTGAAAGGCCATGCTGTTTCTGGAAGCTTCGTACTGCAGTACTTTCCAGGTACACAGAAATTGCCATTTTTGTCATAATATGACATCTTGTGGACTGCTGGTAGTACTACGAAAGGACTCACTGTTCTTAACCTAAATATTACTCACATTGAGTAAACTAGTACATGGAGTGCCTGTTTCTTTTAAAGCTGACTGGGTCATATACACAGCTGTCATCTATTTATGGATAAAAAGCATTGCAAAGGATAAGCTTGTGAGAAAGGAGATACACAGGCAAAACCTATTTAATGTACAGGCACTAAGCTCTGTGATGGCAATGTGCAGGGCTCAGGATAGGAAAGAGAGCTTTTGGTCACTAAGCACCTTGCTGGCAAGAGGCGGGCTTCCAAGACTGGCTCATTCTCATCTTCAGCCTACTTTTTTTCTTAACTCAGTTTCTGGCAAGCAGTCAGAAGAGAGGATAAGGGTCCCTTGACATGTTGCCTGTCAGGCAGGCGGTAGGTCTCTCTTTCCAAAACTCTGAGGAATGAAAAATGTGAAGGGACAGACAATATTGAAGAGCTTGAGGGTTGTGTTTTGACACCCTCCCCCCACCCAGCATTGCTATAAATGGAGAGTATTCAGGATTATTTAAGGTCTAGAGCATGACTAAAAAGCTTGCTTACAAGATATGTGAACTTGCCTGGTTGCATCATTGGCCCACATCACTACCCTCCAGTAATGGAAAAAGTCTGTTTGATCGTTCAGCTGATTATGTTTGAATACATCCCTATATACACTTCTTTTAAATCTCTCCTAGCTGACATATTCAAGGAAAACCTGGTGCTTTATTTCAAATAGCAAGACAATGCTGAGTTATGAGCCAGCACAAAAGTTGAACTGTATTTTATATATATATATATATTTTTTTTTTTCCACAGGAACTGAGGCCAATAGTTTTAGGCAAAATGTTTCTTTGCTCTCAGATCCCTTTGTTGCTTTTTAATATTGCACACAGGGTCTCCATATCTGTTCCCTACTGGCTAGCTCTTGAGATGTAAGAATATGCCATACACTATTCCAAATGGCACGATATTGCAAAGTGTGATATGTGGATAAGGGAAAGAAGACTGTGCTTTGCAAGAGAAAAACAAAACCAATCACTATCATTATTTGGATTATACTGTAAAAAACAGGTATTGTGAACAGATACATTTCACTGAAATTGTCAAAATTATTGTCATTTGTAAGGGTGGATGACTGAGATACTGTCTTTGAACTTTTCCTCCACAGTTGAACTTACCTTTACAGTTTTGACTGAGCGGGCAAATGCCAAAATGCTCTGAGAACTCGGTGGGAGTTTCCTATTCTAATTTTATGGGTTTGAGAGAGGTGGAATTTTTGGCTGGGTACCTAACCTCTGGATTTCTAGTCTAAATGAAGGGAAATTCCAGAGCTTTCTCATCAGTTTTATTCTTTTACTAGGACACAATACTTGAAGCCCAGACAACTATCATGCTTTAGACAGCTAAATTCAGCTGTCAGCCTCAAGATGAATCCCATACTATACTGGAAACAGAGAAAAAGATGTGTAACTTGTTAAGTAACTGTCAGTACTGTACCAGTTTTGCAGACATATAGATTAAAGATCCCCAAAAAAATCACCAGTCTAATAAAGTACAGTATCAAAGTTAGGTATGATTACTAAAGAAAAAAAAAGTTTTCTTTTCGAGGACATGCTACCACTGTAATTGTATTCAGGTAAATTTGACCCACATTGCTTATAAAACTTGGCATAAATAAGTATGAACATCAGAGGAGCTAGGAATGATGATGTAAAACCTAAATCTAGCTTTCAATGGAATCTACCAGCCTCACAAGGTCAAAAGCCAGCCTTGCAGACCAGGGTGAAAAATAGTCTTTTTCAAATATTTGCAACACAAGAATGTTATAAAATCCCTTTAATCTCCTGCTAGAGTCATGCTTTCCAATTCTCAAGTGACTGCTTGAGGAAGAAAAACAAAAAAAAAAATACAGGTCACATAGCTTATATTACATACTTGTTACAAGCAGGCAGCTGAAAGTTAAATGCTTGCATCTGTATTAAAAGTAACAGTAATGACTTAGGAATCAGTAAATTTATAAAGGACAGAAATATTTAAAACTGATCAGTAATTATTAAGATACCAACACAATGCAGTTCATCCTCCAGGTTTCTTCCTTCTCTTCTATGATTTTTATTGGTTCTGCTAATCATTCATCTCTTCTGTCCCTCTCCCCAGCTCCTGGCTGCAGTTAGTGCTGACCATTGGACTTGATCAGACCAGTCTGCTGGCTGTAAGGTCTAAGAACATTAACATAACAGTGGAATTTGTAATTCATTCTGTTGCTACTCCTAGAGGTCTGCTACATGTTTTCTGTGCCCTATGAGGATCTAAACCTAGAGTGCCATTTCAGAAATAATGTCAGTTGTGGGGTTGTCCTATGCAGGGACAGGAATTGGATTTGGTGATCCTTGTGGGTCCCTTCCAACTCAGGACTTTCTATGATTCTGTGAAAAGAACCGAGAGTTAGGAGGTGCTTGGAAGAGAGGATATTGGTAGCTGAGCATTATGCAGTCTGTAGCCAAGCTATTCAGGAAAGTACCAGGGGTATATGAATACAGAAAAGCGGAGAAGTTAGGATGTGGGGAATCTGGGGAGGGGAAGAGAGATGACTGAAAAGTATTTCTTAATCCAAAGCGTCTCCTGGCTAAAAATTCACTGTCTGTTAACAGCTGTTACAAGCAGCTCTTACTAAGTAGTCACCAAAAAAGGAAAGCAGACAAATACATTTCCAACAGTTAGCAGTTACAAGCACCAGGATGAAACTGCACAATAGCTTCTTAGTCACAGGCAGTTATATATTGCACTACCCAGGTATATCTACTGCATACTTACACAGGGTATGCTCACTTCTGATAAACCGAAGTCTTGGAATTGTTTTGAGTTTCGCATAATTAGTTTATGGTGGAGATGTGCTTAATATAGACATGCTTGAAATCCCAACCATTAAACAAGTATGATCCAATAAAATTCTAAAGTTTTCTACGGTTTCTGTAATAAACTGTAAACTAAATGGATAACGCCAAAGGGGAAAACATCCATCAGGAACTGAATTCCATGCACGAGGAATAAAATTAATGTAAACAACATAGAACTTTAAGCTGAAGGACATCTTATGATTCCAGAGGAAAAATTTTATATATTCTTGAGCAACAGTAGTATTATATCCAAGTCACAAGTTGCCTTAATTCATTATTTTACTCTTCTGAACACAAATCAAATGCCAGATCAAGTTGTACTTTACTCATTTATTTATACCAGGTAATTTATATTTATTTATATTCATTTATATTTATATCAGATGCTTAATTTCACATGATGATGAAGTCTTTAATTTTACTCAAAATTCCCAACCAAAAATTGTTTTTAAATGCTTATAATAATTTTTTTTTTTATTTTCTTAAAAGCAAGATATAACATTCTACAGCTACAGAGAAGAAAATGGCTATAACATTTGGACAATGACTGTTTCTGCCTGCATTTAAGCACCAGATCCTAAGCATTGCAGTATGTCAGGAGTACCATATCAATCATTTTCTTGCAAAAAAAAAAAGTACAATTGTGTAGATATCTGATGTCTGACAGAGGTAGTCAGAAATGATGGAATGAACCTCACAATCTTTCCCAAATTAGTTTAATCACTCCCATATGTAATAAACTATGTGTCTTTTCTGTCTTGGATAACGAAATTTTGTGATCATTGTTGTAGGCCTAGTAAGGAAGAGATAGTTCTCACACAAACATGCTTTACACCTGAGTCACTTTGTGACCAAACCATTTAGTCTTAATTGTTTGTTTTGAAACTAGGTTTCAACTACATTAGGAAGAATGTCGTTCTGTTAGAGGACACAGACCAGGCTTGAGTCATTACAAAAGACATAAACAAACTGGATAGAGTCCAGAGAAGAGTAATAAAAATGATAAGAGGAGCAGAAAATGACCTATATAGGAATGGTTGAAATAATGGAGCTTGTTTAGTCTAGAAAAGTAGAGACTGAACTGGGACACGATCACAATCTTCAAATATGTATAATGCCCATTCTATATTGTACCACTGTACTCGGCACTCGTGAGGCCCCACCTTGAATCCTCTGTTCAGTTTTGGGTCCTCCATCATAAGAAAGACATTGAGGTACTAAAGAGAGTTCACAGGAGGCTGATGAAGCTGGTGAAGCGTAAGACTTATGAGGGAACTGGGGCTGTTTAGCCTTGAGAAAAGGAAGCTGAGGGGAGACCTTATTGATGTCTACAGCTACCTGAAAGGAGGTGGTAGCATGGAGGGTGTTGGCCTCTTCTCTCAAGTAGCAAGTGATAGGACAAGAGGAAATGGCCTCAAGTTGAGCCAGGGGAGGTTTACATTGGATATGAGGAAAAAATTCTTCACAGAAAGGGTTGTCAGGCATTGGAACAGGCTGCCCAGGGAAGTGGTGGACTCACTATCTCTGGAGGGTTTTAAAAGACACATAGATGAGGTTCTTAGGGACATGGTTTAGTGCTAGAGTTAAGTTATGGTTGGACTTAGGGTCTCTTCCAACTGAAATGATTCTATAGAAGATAATGATCAACTGTTGTCCAAGTTCACCCAGGACAGGGCAAGCAATAATTTACCAAATTCACAAAAAATGAGATTAAAGTTTGATATTAAGGACAGATCTCCAACTAGAGCTCACTAAATTACAGGATTCCTGGAGAATTCTGATTTTTTTCAGGAGTAAGATGAAGTTTTGAATTGAACGAGAACACTGAAAACAGTACTGCAAAAATTCATGGCATTGAAGCACATGACAATCAGTCAAGAAAGATTAAATATGATACCATTTATCTTAGGACTTGTTTGTAGTTCCTTTGAAATTCTATTAAACAACCAAAAACACTTTTAACTGCTCAGAAAGCTTTGAGAGGTTCTGTAGGGTCTGGAGAAGATGTTTAATGCTTGCTGTTCTTAAATCTGATGGGATTCTTCCACATGTGACATATTTTGGGTCTTATTCACACAAATATACAGTATATGGCCAATGACACAGCAGAGTCCTTTAATATATGCTTAAAAATGGAGCTCTTTAAAGTAAAGGACCACCTTTATTCTCTAGTACTATAAAAAAAGACCTGCAGAAAGTATCCATATATTTTGATCATTTTATAAACAAAACAACTATACACAGAATGTGTCCCCCTTTGGAAAGAAAAAAGATGCTGTAGGTCTAACTCTAACCACTCATTATCAGAATTGGTGTGTATAAACTGTGAATAGCCTATAAAATACTTATTTAAGGAAAAATCAGTTTTGTAGTTTATTCAAGAGGAAATTAACTGGTGTCAAAAGCTTCTATCTTCTATAAGCCAGGTAATAGACAGCCCTACTGGGGGGATGCGATATTGGACCTGATGGTCACCAATGCAAGTGAACTAATTGGTGACATCAATATTGAAGGCAGCCTGGGCTGCAGTGATGATACACTCATGGATTTCCCAGTCCTGAGGGATGTGGGACAGGCAAAGAATAAAGTCAGGACCTGAATTTCAGGAAAATCAAATTCCAGCTCTTCAAGGACTTGGTCAACAAGATCCCCTGGGAAACTGCCCTCAAGGATAAGGGAGCAGAACAGAGCTAGTAGACCTTAAGGATGCTTTCCATAGACCACAAGAGCTCTTGATCCCTGAGTGTAAGAAATCAGGTAAGGAAGGCAAGAGGCCGACATTGCTGAGTCAAGACCTGCTGATCAAACTAAAGGGCAAGAAGGAAAGGCACAGGTATCCTGGGGAGAACATAGGGACACTGCCAGGTTGTGCAAAGATAGGGGCAGGAAGGCCAAGGCACAGCTGGAGCTGAACTTGGCAAGGAATGGAAAGAATAGCAAGAAGTGCTTCTACAGGTATGTCAACCAGAAAAGGAAGGTCAAATAAAGTGTACCCTTCCTGATAAGCAAGACTGGTAAGCTAGTAACAATGGATGAGGAAAAGGCTGAGATACTCAGCAGCTTCTTTGCCTCACTCTTCATGGGTAAGCTCACCAAAGGCAAATCCTGCTTGACCAACCTAGTGGCCTTCTATAATGAAGTAACTACATCGGTGGAGAAAGGAAGGGCTACGAAGGTTACCTATCTGGACTTCTGTAAAGCCTTTGACACAGTCCACCACAACATCCTTCTCTCTAAATTACAGAGAGATGGATTTGATGGACCGACTGTTTGGTGGATGACGAAGTGGTTGGATGGTCACATCCACAGGGTAGTGGCCAATGGCTCAATGTTAGACGGAGATAGATGACAAGTGGTGTCCCTCAGGCGTCTGTACTGGCACCCATACTGTTTAATATTTTCATCAAAGACACAGAGAGTAGGATCAAGTGCACCATCAGCAAGTCTGCAGATAGCACCAAGGTGAGTGGTACAGTTGACATGCCTAAGGGATAAATCGTCATCCAGAGGGATCTGGACAAGCTCAAGAAGCGGGCCCGTGTGAACCTCATGAAGTTCAACAAGACCAAGTGTAAAGTCCTGTACATGGGTCAGGGCAACCTCTGCTATCAGTATAGGCTGGGGTATGAAGGGATTGAGAGTAACATTCAGAGAAGGACTTGGGGGTACTGGTGAATGGAAGATTGGACATGAGCCAGCAATGTGTACTTGCAGCCCAGAAAGCCAACTGTATCAAAGCCACCTGGGGGTGTTGCTGAGGCTGCCAGGTTCTCCACACAGGAATTCACTTAAGAATAAAGAAGGCCTATTAGGGGTGCCTGAAGTAATCTTCAAGACTACCCAAAATTCCCAATTGGAGAGTTTCAGTAACAGTTAGTCAAGCACTTCTTTCAAAAATGGCTTCAAGTTCAGTCAATCTCTTTGTCTGAAGTCAGTCTGATGTCTCATTTACATAACTACTAGATGGGGAGTTCCTGGAATCCCAGGAATCATCAATTTAAGTGCATAGGGTTTGTAGTCAGGCAGAGCTGCACCAGAGCTGTAGTTATAGGACAGACATGAATGTCATCCTCCTATCACACAACTTACATTCTGTAGTTCTATAGCTTTTGCCACAAGTAGCACTTCTCATTTTCACATGTGTACTGGTGTAACAGTAGCTGCATTATTTAATCTTAGATCTCAATATAGGCTACCAAAGCATCACATACTTTCAACATTTTTCATCTGTATTTGGAAAAATGTCTTTATCATTTTCTGGGGGCACAAACTATATTTTTGTCTTTCCTACTCCTGGATAATTAAATGCCAACAGCTTAATCAAATGGTAGGACAACCTCTCTGAAAGTTATTGTTCTAAATGTTCACTTGTTCTGGTTTAAATGTGAAAGCAACTGCACATTGTACTGATAAACTTTTTCACCTGGAATTGTGTATTATTCCTGATCCAGACATAGTCTTATGTTTTAGATTTGCAATTTAGATTATTTTGGGAACCCAAATCTTTGTCAAAGTATTTGTAGTACTAGTATACACCAAGTATAATACTAAAGTAAAAGGTAAGAAATGGTGTTCCAAGATGTTAATATGGTATAAATTATATTTAAAATTATTGTTTCCTTTATTCTATTAATTAAAGTTTGTGCTATTATACTTCCTTTGTATGTATCCTATGTCTGTATGACCTTTACTTTTTCTACAGCTGCTACAACCATCAGTGGAAAACTACGTTTTACTTATTTAGAAAACCATGTTTTCTACCAAGCCTAGGCTTCAGGGTGACTGCTTGACTATTTCATAGTGTTGACTACTAGGTTCTTTATCTTCTCTCTAAAAGAGCAACCCAGTATCAACAGCAAACAGCACAATTCTTTTTTCTTTTACAGATGTGATTCTGCTGACAGAAATCTAGAATTTGCATATCTTGAAGTTTAACATTTAGATTTCCCCGAACTTTTTCTGCCATACTTAATCTTAAACTGTTAAGTCTGCAAAACTGTTTGCACATCTATTGCCCTGATGTCTACTCAAAGCAGACTACTAGATATAAATATATATATATATATATATTTAAATGGTAAAATGGGAAAAACTTAACTTTACAAGACTGTATATCTATCCTGTAGCACATAGCAATAAAGCAATGTGTGCTCCTACAGATTTCTTGCCACATGCAGAGAATCCTCCTGCAACTTTTAAGAGATACAATTTGGATCTTGAAATTAGCAGGTTTATGTATCCCATTTCAATGTCATTCGATAAAATAGTATACTCAAAAATCAGATCCTTAGAATGCTTCCAGAGTACACAACTATAAACAGATTCAGAAAGGAGGAGAGATGTTAATGTCAGGTTTCTAATTAGATCTATTTTCTTCATGAGAACAGTCAGGTTTATACCACACATGGTGTGGCAGGGTGACTTTTTATCAATGCATATTTTTATCTCATCCATTCCTGATCAGACTACAGCTGCCAACACGTTGTCACTCAGAGAATGTAAACTGGACAGACAGCCATCCAACCTGATATGCTCTGATAGCTCCAGCCCTGTATTCTAGTCTGCAAAAGCAGAGAGTAGGAAGCAAAATGCAGGAAGGTATTTGCAGTGCTCCTAACATTAGTCAGGGTTGATAAATAAAAATCTTTAGTATCTAGCTCTCCTATTTGATTTGTGCATATTTAATGTGTATAGATAAATGGCAGACTGGCAAATCTCTTCAGACATTATTTTTGTTTGGTTTTAATTTTTTTTAATCACTCTCTTCCTCCTTTTAATGTTTTCCTGAGTGATCTAGTTTTAGCTGGCCAACAACATCCAAAACTGCCTTTTTCAGCCAGTGACTTCAGTAGAATCCAATTTTTCCTCTTGAGCATTACATAACTCACATTTCCTGCCTCTTGGAGCTGTACGCGCTTTAGAAAGGTTGTAAAATCTCTTTCTGGACAAGCACAGAAGAAAAACATTCTAAAAGTGCTTTTCTCAAAGAGTAGTTTAAAACACATGAAGCCAAAGGTTTGGTTAAGCAGTAGAATCTCTCTGTGCTACTGCATCAGAGGCCAATTGTGGCGGGGGGGTGTGGAGGGGAGGGGGAAAGTTATATTTTCTCTTCCTTCTCTAGTTATAATGGCTTTGGGAGAAACACTGCTAGCATGCTCTGAAGGAAAAGACTAAAAGTATTCAGTAGCCTATTTCTCAACAGTGAGCAGCAAGATCTTGTAAGAATATAAAACCAGAGCTCAATATGGACACTTGAATCCAATTTAAAAATAGAATAATTTACATTATTTTGTTGGATTCAGCCAATAATTCTTATCATTCACAAATAGTTTGGTTTCTTGACACATATTTTTGAAAAGGACACTGTCGAGGGTTAGGATTGCGGGGTGACAATCAAACCCTGGCAGATGTATTGTTAACCTCCTCTCCCCCCCACTTCCCCCTTTTGCCCCTCCCTCTCCCCCCTTCCCACTCAGGACAGGCGATCGGGAGGGAAAGAAGGACAGAGAGAGAAGAGTTGGAAAAGTTAAAGATGTTTTACTAATGCTACTGATAAGAATAGAGAAAATAATACAAAATATACAAAACCAATCTTGTAAGTCTCAGCAACTGCAGAGCCAGCACCCAAAGTCCTGGATTAGACTCTGTAGCCAATCGGAGCTGGATTCAGTCTCTCACTAGGCCTCAGTTCGCAGGGACGACCAGCAAGGTCCTCTCCTAATGTCAGCCATGACGGAAAAAAAGGGAAAGAGAGCAAAGGGACGAGATCCTCGTGATCTCCCACTTTTATATGAAGTATTCACGTGAATGGAATGTTATACACCGTTGGTCAGTCTCTCGATCACCAGTTTCTCGTTGCCCCTCTCGCGAGATGTCCATCCGTGCTTATCAATAAGTTTGCATTCCATTGCTAGGTTTAACCAAAACATGTGTCGGGTTCTCCAGGAAAATGCAGCTAATATGAAGGCTTTAGCTGACAGGCAAATTCACTAAAAGAGAAACTTGTTTTTAACAAAACCAGGACATTCCACCCCTTATAATATGACATTCACTGAATACTTAAACCTTATCAGTACAATCTATCAATATAATCTAATTAATCACTACTACTATATATATATATACATATGTACATATATACACAGGAGTAATTAATCAGTGGACCATCCTTTGAAAAGTTCATTAAGTTCATTTTGTCACAACAGTCTCCCAGGGCAGGAAAAATGGTACAAGTGCATCTCATGACCACTGTTTGTGGGTTAAGGACACCAACTTTGAAGAAGGTGTCAGGCGCCACTCGAAGAAGCTAGCTCTAGTTTCATCACCATTGTCTTGATCTGAAAGACACTTATTAAACATTGTTAGTGCAGCAATTCACATCATACAGTTCAGCATTGCATATTTTCACCTGAAATCAAATCCCCTTGAGGTACACACCGAACTTCTCCATCCTTAAGCATCACCCACCAGGTGCTGCCAGGTCCCTGGGCGAAAACAATCCCACGAATAGATTTGCCTTTGCCTGAGGCAGGAGTAACCCAGACTGCCTTTCCTAAGATATTTTTCATGTGTACTACAGGGACTTTATCTCCTTCTACAGTCCGTAGAATTTCTGATTGGGCAGGCCCGGCTCGATTGGTTGATCCCCTAGTGTTGACCAACCAAGTGGCTTTTGCTAAATGTGAATCCCAGTTTTTAAAGGTTCCACCACCAAGTGCCTTTAGTGTAGTTTTTAACAAACCATTGTACCTTTCAATTTTCCCAGAGGCTGGTGCATGATATGGAATATGATATACCCACTCAATACCATGTTCTTTGGCCCAATTGTCTATAATACTGTTCTTGAAATGAGTACCATTGTCTGATTCAATTCTTTCTGGCGTACCGTGCCGCCAGAGGACTTGCTTCTCAAGGCCCAAGATAGTATTTCGGGCTGTAGCATGAGGTACGGCATATGTTTCCAACCATCCAGTGGTTGCTTCCACCATTGTAAGTACATAACGCTTACCTTGACGTGTTTGTGGAAGTGTAATATAATCAATCTGCCAAGCTTCTCCATACTTATACTTTAACCATCGCCCCCCATACCATACAGGTTTTAACCGTTTTGCTTGTTTGATTTCGGCGCAAGTTTCACATTCATGAATAACCTGTGAAATAGTGTCCATAGTTAAATCCACCCCTCGATCACGAGCCCATTTGTATGTTGCATCTCTACCTTGATGCCCTGAAGCATCATGGGCCCACCGAGCTAGGAAAAGTTCACCTTTATGTTGCCAGTCCAAGTCCACCTCAGCTACTTTGATCTTAGCAGCTTGATCCGCTTGTTGGTTGTTTAGATGTTCCTCGGTGGCTCGACTTTTAGGCACATGAGCATCTACATGACGAACTTTCACAGGCAGGCTCTCTAGCCGAGCAGCAATGTCTTGCCACAGTGTGGCAGCCCAAATGGGTTTACCTCTGCGCTGCCAGTTGCTTTTCTTCCATTGCTGTAGCCACCCCCACAAGGCATTTGCTACCATCCATGAGTCAGTATAGAGATAAAGTATTGGCCACTTCTCTCGTTCAGCAATGTCCAAAGCCAGCTGGATGGCTTTCACTTCTGCAAACTGACTGGATTCACCTTGTCCTTCAGTGGCTTCTGTAACTTGTCGTGTGGGACTCCACACAGCAGCTTTCCACCTTCGATGCTTTCCTACAAGACGACAGGATCCATCTGTGAACAGTGCATACTGCTTATCAGTCTCTGAAAGCGTATTATATGGTGGTGCTTCTTCAGCACGTTTTACTTCCTCCTCATCTGGAGACATCCCAAAGTCTTTGCTTTCTGGCCAGTCTGTAATCACTTCTAATATCCCTGGACGGTTGGGACTTCCAATTCGAGCTCGTTGCGTGATCAGTGCAATCCATTTACTCCATGTAACTTCGGTTGCATGATGTGGAGAGGGAACCGTCCCTTTGAACATCCAGTTCAGCACCGGCAGTCGAGGTGCCAGGAGGAGCTGTGCTTCAGTGCCGATCACTTCTGAAGCAGCTCGAACTCCTTCATATGCTGCTAGTATCTCCTTTTCAGTTGGAGTATAGTTGGCCTCAGATCCTTTGTATCCTCGACTCCAAAAACCTAAGGGTCGACCTCGGGTTTCTCCTGGTGCTTTCTGCCAGAGGCTCCAGGAAAGTCCATTATCTCCGGCTGCGGTGTAGAGCACATTTTTAACACCTAGTCCAGTTCGGACTGGTCCAAGGGCCACCGCATGAGTTATCTCACGCTTAATTTGTTCAAAGGCTTGTCGTTGTTCAGGGCCCCACTCAAATTGGTTCTTTTTACGAGTCACTCGATAGAGAGGGCTCACAATGTGGCTGTAGTCAGGAATATGCATTCTCCAAAAACCTACAACGCCCAAGAAAGTCTGTGTCTCCTTTTTATTAGTAGGTGGAGACATTGCTGCAATTTTGTTGATCACCTCCATTGGGATCTGACGACGGCCATCTTGCCATTTTATTCCTAAAAACTGGATCTCTCGTGCAGGTCCCTTGACCTTGCTTCGTTTTATGGCAAAACCAGCATCCAAAAGAATATGAAGTATTCTCTCACCTTTCTCGAAGACTTCTTTTGCTGTGTCGCCCCATACGATGATGTCATCAATATATTGCAAGTGTTCTGGAGCTTCACCTTGCTCCAGCGTGGTCTGGATCAGTCCATGGCAGATGGTAGGACTGTGTTTCCACCCCTGGGGCAAGCGATTCCATGTATACTGGATGCCCCTCCAGGTGAAAGCAAACTGCGGCCTGCACTCTGCTGCTACAGGAATAGAGAAAAATGCATTAGCAATGTCAATTGTAGCATACCACTTGGCTGCCTTTGACTCCAGTTCAAATTGCAGTTCTAGCATGTCAGGCACAGCAGCACTCAGTGGTGGTGTAACTTCATTCAGGCCACGATAGTCTACAGTTAGTCTCCACTCGTCACTAGACTTACGCACTGGCCAGATTGGGCTGTTAAAAGGTGAGCGAGTCTTACTGATCACACCCTGGCTTTCCAATTGACGGATCAGCTTCTGGATAGGAATCAAAGAGTCTCGATTGGTGCGATATTGCCGGCGATGCACCGTCGTGGTAGCAGTTGGCACCTGCTGATCGTCAACCCTCAGCAGTCCTACAACAGAAGGGTCATCTGAAAGACCAGGCAAATCAGACAGCTGTTCAATTTTCTCAGTGTCCACAGCTGCTATACCAAATGCCCACCTATACCCTTTTGGGTCCTTAAAATACCCTCTCCTGAGGTAGTCTATACCAAGGATGCACGGAGCATCTGGACCAGTCACAATGGGATGCTTTTGCCAGTTTTTTCCAGTTAGGCTCATTTCAGCCTCTACAACAGTCAGTTCCTGGGATCCCCCAGTCACTCCAACAATATTGATGGATTGCGTTCCTTTATAATTAGAAGGAATTATTGTGCACTGAGCACCAGTGTCCACTAAAGCTTTGTACTCCTGGGGTTGTGTTGTACCAGGCCATAGTATTTGTACAGTCCAATAAACTCTGTTATCCCTTTCCTCCACCTGGTTGGAGGCAGGGCACCTCTAATTCCTGTTTTGCACAGTCTCTGGGTGTGAATTAGAGATTCCTTCAAGAGCATCAGAATCTCTTCTGCTCCTTTTGTAAACTGGAGCAGCCACCTTCCTAGGAGTTTTTCCTTTTATCTCACGTACTCGTTCTTGAAGTTCTGAGGTAGGCCTTCCATGCCACTTATTCATGTTTTCTCCCTGCTCATGTAGGAAGAACCACAGTGAACCTCTTTTTGTGGGCTGCCTCTGCCCTCTCTCTCGAGTTTGGAAACGCCTTCTCCTAACAGCTGAAACATAGGTTTGTGCAGGTCGTGAACGGTACGAGTCTTCTCTGAGCTCTTTGATTTCTTGCAACAGCTTTTCAAACCGGTCATCAGATTTTTCACACAGTTTCTCCACAGCGGAGACACAAGCCCGTAGAGAACCAGCAAGGCTGTCCTCAAAGTACCGGAGCTGCTCAATCACTTCATTAATTTCTTGTATACCTCTAGCCGACCAGACCATCCCTGCCAATGACTTAGCATATGCAGGTGGTGCACTTTGTACAAATCTGCGCCACATAGATTTTGTACAATTGATTCTATCTGGGTCTGTCCCCTCTTGGCTGTTTGGTCCTAGATAGATGATCTCTCGCACAGCTAATTCTCTCAGGAACTGGATACCTCTCTCCATAGTATTCCATTTCCCTAACTTGGATATACAATCTTCCTTGTAGGGAAATCTGACTTTCATAGCTGCCAGGAGTCGGGTCCAGAGAGTAGTGGCATTAGACTCTCTTGAAATTGCCCTATCAATGGTGGAATCTTTTGACAGAGATCCCAGCTGCCTGGCTTCACCACCTTCTAATTCAATTGTTTCTGCCCCATTGTCCCAGCATCGCAGCAGCCAGGTTAAAATATTCTCGCCTTCACGACGACTAAAGTCTTTTCGCAGATCTCTCAGCTCACCTGGAGAAAAGGACCGAGTGGTGGTCACTTCATCTCCACCCTGTCCTGATGATGATGCCTCTTGGGTTGATGTTGGCCCTGTGCCATCACCTGCTGCACGGGTAGTCTTTCTAGTGACTTTCTTACAACCAGCAACTGATGCTGATATGGGTTCACCATCATCTGATTCATTTCCAGAGTCTGAATGACTGTCACAGTGATTGCTGTGGTTACAGCAGCAACAGTGCCCAGTGTGTGAAGGCGGGGGGGCTGCCTTGTTAGCCTTTGAGGCTGGAGAGGTAACGTTATCTGCAGCGACCTTGGCAGAGGAGCTCTGCGGAGGAGCTGTAGCTTCAGCCTGTGAAGCCGCGGTTGGGGGGGCCGTGGCTGCAGCAGCAGCTTTGGCTGTTTTGCCTTTTCTCGAGCGGCTAGGAGTGCTTTTTGCTAAAGCTTCTGAAGACGCACTGCAAATCTCAGGACTAAGAAGAGACGCAAACCTCCTATTGAACCTCATTTCTCTTAACAGTAACACAAACTGACACACATTCAGCAAACCAGATAACACCATCACAGTTCTATCAAAGCTCCAAGGGTATTCAAAGTTCTCTAACACATTTGCAAACTGTCCCAGCGAAATCACAAAAGTATTGTTAGTCAGCCTTTCTAAAGATTCGCTTGACCAATTAGCAAATATAGAGCCATTCTGCTCTTTAATCTCTCCTGGAGGTTTTTCAAGGTAAAGCAGAAGCGAGTAGAAATTCATTAGCGGCTGCAGAATAATGAAATAAACCAGTGCCAAACCACACAGAATCATCATGACCGCTGTCCAGTTTCTTGTTGTTATATAATGAATACTTCGATTCAGAAAGAAACACCAACACAGATATGGGATCAGCGAGCACAATGTAGAAAATAACTGATACAACTTTTGCCATAACATCTTTAAATAAATGTAATTCACTTTGCCTTAATACCACTAAATAATATCCGAAGCAAACAGACGCGCGAGTATCACAACTCTATGAGTTGGCACCGTGCCAAGAAAATTGAAAGGTACGTCAGAGCAGTAGAAAAGCCAAAAATCTCCAAATTTACCCCTTTCTCTTGCCCCACGTTGGGCGCCAATTATCTGTCGAGGGTTAGGATTGCGGGGTGACAATCAAACCCTGGCAGATGTATTGTTAACCTCCTCTCCCCCCCACTTCCCCCTTTTGCCCCTCCCTCTCCCCCCTTCCCACTCAGGACAGGCGATCGGGAGGGAAAGAAGGACAGAGAGAGAAGAGTTGGAAAAGTTAAAGATGTTTTACTAATGCTACTGATAAGAATAGAGAAAATAATACAAAATATACAAAACCAATCTTGTAAGTCTCAGCAACTGCAGAGCCAGCACCCAAAGTCCTGGATTAGACTCTGTAGCCAATCGGAGCTGGATTCAGTCTCTCACTAGGCCTCAGTTCGCAGGGACGACCAGCAAGGTCCTCTCCTAATGTCAGCCATGACGGAAAAAAAGGGAAAGAGAGCAAAGGGACGAGATCCTCGTGATCTCCCACTTTTATATGAAGTATTCACGTGAATGGAATGTTATACACCGTTGGTCAGTCTCTCGATCACCAGTTTCTCGTTGCCCCTCTCGCGAGATGTCCATCCGTGCTTATCAATAAGTTTGCATTCCATTGCTAGGTTTAACCAAAACATGTGTCGGGTTCTCCAGGAAAATGCAGCTAATATGAAGGCTTTAGCTGACAGGCAAATTCACTAAAAGAGAAACTTGTTTTTAACAAAACCAGGACAGACACAAAAAGGACACAGAACATTTTACTGATGATTTTTAATCTGTCATGTCACTCCCACAGCCAGTTGTCCCAAAACACTTTCTCACTTCTAAAATAAGATGACTGGCTTGGTGAATGAGGGTAAAGCAGTAGTTGTTGCTCATTTCAACTTTAGTAAGATTTTTGGCACTGTTTCCCACAACACCCTCACATACAAACTGAAGAAGCAGAGACTAGATAAGGAGACAGCGAGGTGAAATGAAAACTGCCAGGCTCAAAGGTTGTGATCAGCAGCAAGAAGCTGAGCTGAAGGGCAAGCAACAGTGGTATCCCACAGGGATTGAAAGTGGATCAAAAAAAGTTTAACATCTTCATTAATAATATGGATGGTGGGACAGAGTGCACCCTCAGTAAGTTTGCAGATGACACAGAACTGTCAGAAGTGGCTGATAAACCAGATGGAAGTGCTGTCTTTCAGATAGACCTCAACAAGCTGGAGAAATGGGCTAATAAGGATGTTGGGAAGTTCAGCTGAAGGAACTGCAAAGTCCTGCACCTGGGGAGGACTGCACCCCAGACACCAGTCCAAGGCTAGGGGCCAACTGGTAGGAAAGCAGTTTTGCAGAAATGGACCTAGACATTCTGATGTACAACAAGTTGAACGTGAGCCAATAATACATCCTTGTAGAAAATAAGGTCACAATATCTTGGGCTGCATTAGGGTGAGCATTGTCAGCTCCTCCAGAGCCTTACCAGAAGTAATTACTACCACTTTGCAAGGAGACACACTGGCAGTACTGTGTCCGATTCTAAAATTCCCCAGACAAGAGAGAGATGGATATACCAGAGCAAGTCCAGTGAAGGAACACAAAGACATTGAAGGGATTAGAGCATCTGTTATAACAAGAAGAGTCTGAGGGAACTGGTGTTGTCTATCTTGGAGAACAGAAAGCTCAGGTGGGATCTTACCAATGTATATTGCTACCTGATGGAAGAGGGTAAAGAAGATGGAGCAAGCTATTCTCAGTAGCATCTAGTGATAAAGTAAGAAATGATAGGCACAAATAGATATACAACAAATTCCAACTAAATATTAAAAAAATATATATTTTGGGGATGGTCAAGCACTGGAACAGGTTGCACAAGGAGGCTGTAGATTCTCCATCTTTTGAGACATTCAAAACCCAACTGGACAATCTTCGGCAAACTGCTCTAGTTGACTCTGTTTTGAGCAGGTGGGTGGGTCTCCAGAAGTTCCTTCCACCCTCAACCACTCTGTGGTTCTGGTTTGTGCTACAGGTTCCTCTGACATAGGAGAATTGCTGATTTCATGTTTAAACTGTAAAATATGACTCAGTATAAGCCGTAGAAACCTTAAAAACAACACTACTAGAAGACCAAGTAGAGAGAACAGCCAAAGAGAATCAGACCTCACATGTAACATGCAGTGGAAACTACAGGTAATGAAGCTCAAGATCTTTATATTTGATTGAACTGTAGCAAAAAGACTTCAAGAAAGATACCCTGTTATTGTCAGACTCTAGAGGATCACTCGGCCACCTGAACCATAAAATTGTTCATCAATGTTGACCAACAGTGATGACATTCATCAATACAGACGTTTAAGTATATGTGGTATTGGTTTCCCAGGTTCCTAGCACGCTTAAACATGTCATGAGCAAGGCTTTAGCAATGTGGTCTCTCTTGAAGCAAAAAATGTTAACTAGGCTTGAAATCAGGAAATTTGGCTACTCCTTGCACCATCAAAAAGCAAAAACAGCAAACAAACCACAAAACTTCTTTGGAAGTCGACTTCATCGTTTAATGTGTCCTATTATAAAGAACCTAACTGCATCACTTGAAAGTAAATAATTTAGTTGGTTCCTTGTTTTCTGGGACATTTTTAGGAAGCCATGCTGTAGTTCATTTGAGTATATGAAGATAAAACAATGAAGTTAATATCTGCAGATATGATCTTCCTTGTTCATCGCTTAATAAATAGGATAGAATACTGTAATTTCATATTAAAACCTCCCTGCAAATGAATTTTTGCATCTGGATTTGGCTAGTTTATACGATTTTTCTAATTTCCTATCTGTTTTCCAGTGTTGCTTGTAGTAAATCGGTTTAACAACTATTGGGAAAAAACAAAAACACAAAAAAAAGACCAAACAAAAACCCCCACAACACCTAACAAACAAAAAACAACCAACCAACCAAAACCCCACCAAACCAAAACTGATGGAGAAGATATAAACAAGCAACACCAGTGCCATTCCTTGTCATGATTTGGCTTCATCTTTTGTGATGTGAATGTATGTTACAAATAATTAAGTCTGTGGAATTTCCCCAAGAACACATTGTTGAAATAGTGGGGAAATGAGTGCAAGTGATCAGCAAGTTTCATCCCATCACTAAACTTTTCTAAGGAAACAGTGTGGTAATAAGAGTACACACACAGATCAAATCACTAAATTGACTAATATGGACTCTCAAAAGTTTTCAAACAAAATTTAGTATGCTGGATAGCCTTTTTGTTTTATGACAGAAATAGAACAATCATTTGAGAATTTGACAGGCATTCATTTTGGAGACTAAAACTAAGTAATGCTTCATCCATTGATAACATATATAAATCAACACAAGAATTTCCAAGAAAAACATGCGTGTCAGACACAATCCCGCTTAGTAATGCAGTATGTTAATTGAGAATAAGATAGAATAAGATTTATTTTTATATACATATGTGACTACTGTGGAGAGTCTCTGGCTGTGTGCTGTGAACAAGCCAGGGCTTGATGCGGCTGTGCTACACGGAAGGACTTCCCTGAGACACCAGAGACAAAAGGAAAGTAAACAGAAGCTGCTCTGCCCTCGACCCAGGCTGCAGGAGGGGCGTTGCCGCTGCGCATGAGCAGTCTGTGAACAGTGCCCTGCAGCTAATCACCATAGTGGGGGGGATGAGTGACTGTGAGTGTAACCAATTGTAGCCTGCACTTGCCGCATGGCCTTTTGGTAGAGAGTATATAAGGCTTGGAAAAACGTGGTCTCGGGGACATTGATATTCAGTGTTGTTTAAGAGTTCATTAAAGAGTACGGATGGTAAATTCACATTGAATTAGACTCCTTACTCTCGCCCGGCCCGCCCGTTCGATCAAAGAGCTTATGCCGGCGTCTGGATTCGTCGAATTTGCTACCACTACAAATGGTAGCAGAGGATGGTTCGTTAGCAAAGCATAACGCTCCGGAACTACAAATGGTAGCAGAGGATGGTTCGTTAGCAAAGCATAACGCTCCGGATCTACAAATGGTAGCAGAGGGATGGATCGTTAGCAAAGCATAACGCTCCGGATCGAAATTACTGCGGTAAGCAGCGTTCATAAAAAACGGAGCCAAGCCGGGGTGTGGGAGAGTGTGCTTAGTCCGATATCAAAAGACGGGCACCTGTCGAGCTGGCCACTCGCATCCTACGTTAAGACCGCGCTGATAAGATAATGGATATTGAAACAGCCGCGGCACTGCTGACGACTATTCTCTCTAAGAGAGGTATTGAATCGTCACAGGAAAAGCTAATCACATTGATTTTTTTAGCTCAGAAGTGGGGACACTTTGGAGAAGTTCCACTTTTGTTTTCCCCAACAGAATGGAGATCAGTGGGGGACACTATGTGGGACAAAACTATCAGAGGGGAAGAAGAGAAAGAAATTAAATCTGTGAGAGAATTGTGGAAAACCGTATTAGAATCATTAGAAGTTATGAAATCGGAACAACGTGCCGCCCTAAGAGCCGCGGAGGCGCTTGTCCAAGAACAAACCTGGACTGATAAAACTTGTCCAAAAGAAAAGAGGGGCCTGTGGGCTACTCTGTGGGGTCTGCCTGCCGTTTGGGGTGGTCGCGGGGTCCCGGCTCAGCCAATACTTTCACAATCCGATCTGCAACGCGGATTAGAAACTGCGCGGCTCGTAAACAAAGGACCGGAAGTTTCCCCCTCCGAGTCTCTGGGGCAATGTGCCAAGAAAGCGGAAGTGCAACTGGTCGACTGTCCGGATGTGGGAGGCCCTGAGTGCCGCCCTCCTCCTACCGCTCCGCCTCTGCCCTGCCCCGAGCCGGACGCCCCCCCTCCCTCCGAGAAAAGCGTGGAGGCCGGGCCGGCGCCGCCGCCGGGGCCGGGGCCGCCTCAGACTTTGCCTCCGCAGGCACCCGCGGAAGTTTTTTGTGAGCCTCCTCCTACATCATTGGGCTCACCCCAAGCAGTAGAGCAGTTACTGCAAGTCATTACCAACAAGCTTGAACAACTTAACTTAAGAGTGTCAAATGTAGAGAAAAATAAGGAACAAATTGAGTTTCAAAAACCAGCTTGCCCTTCACAAACAATGCAATCAAAGGTGCCTATAGATTCTACTGACCAGCCACAGCCCCGACGTGGCAGATGGTCAGGGGTCATCAAAGATGCCATCCTAGAAGGTGATTGGTCTCCAGCAAAATTAGCCCTACCGGTAATTCAAAATATGAACACTCAGACAACGGTATGGGAACCACACGATTGGAAAATTTTGCAGCAAGCAAAACAAACAACCACAAGCTATGGTATACGTTCAGCAGCTACCAGACACAAAGAACATCTCCGAACCTGTATCCCAATCAGCGACCAACTGTGAACCAGGCTTCTTTCACCTCAACAAGCCAAGCACCGCAGGAAGCCTCGGAGTTGATGTGGAGACAGCAGTAGATATTACATTGACCAATACTGCAATTCATAGAATACCAACGAATGCTAAAGGACCTTTATTTAGACAAGATAGTCTCATTGGAGGCCTATTGATTGGCCGTTCTTCTGCTAGTATCAAAGGTCTTATAGTAATACCAGGTATAATTGATGCAGATTTCACAGGAACTGTTCAAATCCTGGCCTACACTCTGCATCCGCCAATTTTTATTCCTTCTGGGAGTAGAATAGCTCAGGTAGTAGCACTGGAAAACTGCCTACCAATGCTTCCAGGAGTTCCTCCAGCATCCTCAACACAAAGGCATGATAAAGGATTTGGATCGACCGGTCCTGCAGTTTGCTTCACCTCATCAATGACTCAGTGTCCCATGTTACGTGTGCAACTATTTCAGTCTGATTCTACTGTTGTTGTAGAGGTAAATGCAATGCTTGATACTGGAGCTGATGTCTCCATCATTAGTCAATTCAAATGGCCACGAAATTGGAAACTTCAAAAATCAATCTCTTCCACTGTTGCTGGAGTAGGGGGTCAAACTACTCCAAATATAAGTGTTGATCCCATTTCCATTAGTTTCCCTGAAGGTCAATGTGTTACCCTTAGGGTGTATGTAATGGAATTGCCAAGCAGCCTTGAGGCGCTTATTGGCCGTGATGTCTTGGGGCAACTTGGTGCTGTGTTAACTACTTCACCTTTTCCTTAGTGGTCACTGGAAAGCAGTTGCCCAACCCTCCATTGACCTGGTTAACAGATAGCCCAGTTTGGGTTGACCAGTGGCCATTAACAGAAGAGCGACTGCAAAAGGCACGTGAATTAGTAGAAGAGCAATTAGTTGCAGGCCATATCAAGCCTTCTACTAGTCCATGGAATACCCCAATTTTTGTAATACCAAAAAAGAGTGGAAAGTGGCGATTATTACATGACTTGCGAAAGGTAAATGATCAAATGCAAGCCATGGGTGCTTTACAGCCTGGATTACCATCACCTGTAATGTTACCAGAAAATTGGCATATTCTAATTATAGATTTAAAGGATTGTTTCTTTACCATTCCTTTACATGAGCAAGATACACAGCGTTTTGCATTTACACTGCCTTCAGTAAACAAAGCAGAACCAGCTAAAAGGTATGAGTGGGTAGTGCTACCGCAAGGTATGAAAAATTCTCCTACACTGTGCCAAATGTATGTTGCATGGGCACTTCAACCTATTCGTGCATCATGGAAACAAACAATTATTTATCATTATATGGATGATATTCTGTTCTGTCAACACGCTGAGTTCACAGAAAGTTCCATAGTCCAAATTACGATCAAACTCAAAGAAAAGGGGTTGGTTATAGCTCCTGAGAAAGTTCAAAAGTCTGCACCTTGGAAATACCTTGGTTGGTCCATTTGTGATGCACAGATTCGTCCACAAAAAATTGAATTACATACTGATTTACAAACATTAAATGATGTCCAAAAATTGTTAGGGGACATACAATGGATTAGAAATTGCGTAGGCATTACTAACAATGATATAGCACCTCTTACTTCACTTCTAAAAGGAGGTGATCCAGCTAAGAAAATAAGCTTAGAGTCCGTGCATCTCAAATGTCTTTCTGATATTATACAAAAAGTACAGACAAATTGGTCTAGCCGAAGACTTTCTGATCGACCAATTTCCCTCCTTATTAGCAATCTAGAACATCCGTGTGCAATCATCTGCCAGTGGCAAAACAAAAACGGGGAATTCCCCATAGATGTTGCTACAGATTCTTCCTTTTGTGCCACTGTCAGATTGAAAACAGAAAATGATTTGCGATTATTAGAGTGGATTTTTCTCAGTGTCCAACCAAAATTCAGTATTCAAACGAGACCAGAAGCAATTGGAGAATTGATTCGAAAAGGAAGATCTCGAATATTAGAAATTAGCGGTCAGGAACCAGATGACATCAGTATTCCGACAAATGGAGCCGATTTAGAATGGTGGCTGAGACATTCGATGCCTATACAGAATGCATTATTAGGATTTATAGGCAAGGTACATTCACGACAACCAAAAGGTAAACTATGGCAATTCCTTAGAACAAATCAGTGGTTAGAGAGAAGCAAAGTAAAAGCAAAACCTGTTGAAGGCCTTACAGTACATACAGATGCAGGAAAACAAAGACACCAGGCAGCATGTGTCTGGCAAGAGAATAGTCAATGGAAACAGCATTTAATTGAAGGTTCAAAAGAGGATTCATTGCAGACTTTAGAGCTCACAGCAGTAATATGGGCCTTAAATAATTGGCTGAAATCTGCTTTAAATGTTGTCACAGATTCTTTGTATGTAGCAGGTGTAATACCCAGAATGGAAAATGCCCTGTTAAGACAATCGAATAATCCTCGATTAGGAAAATTGTTTGTACAATTGAGAGCTATTTTAAATCAAAGAAAAGAACCCTGTTGTGTGATTCACATCCGCAGTCATCAATGGAATCTTGGTCTAGGTGAAGGAAATCAAATTGCAGATAGTTTAGTAAGTTCAGTACAGCACATGCCTCCAACAGATAAATTCCAACAAGCGAGACAAAGTCATGAGAGCTTTCATCAGAATGCCAGAGGTCTCCAAAGACAATTCGATTTGACTTTAAATGAAGCAAGAAGTATTGTACAGGCATGTCCTCAGTGTGGAAGCCAGATGTTAGGTATAGGAATCGGTGTCAATCCTCGAGGTTTAAAAGCCTTAGAAGTATGGCAAATGGATGTGACACATGTGCCAGAATTTGGAAGACTTAAATATGTGCATGTCACAATTGATACTTTTTCAAAAATGATATGGGCTACTGCTTTACCAGGGGAAAAAGCACTACATGTATGTAAACATCTCACAGCTTGTTTTGCTGTAATGGGTGTCCCAGAAAAGATTAAGACAGACAATGGCCCTGCCTATGTTAGCCAGAAAGTTAGAACTTTTCTAATGAAATGGGGAGTGAAACACGTTACAGGTATACCTCATTCCCCAACAGGCCAAGAAATCATCGAGAGAGCACATCAAATGATTAAAGGGTATTTGAGCAAACAGAAGCAGGAAGAGTTAGATTGTCAACAGCGTTTAGCAAAGGTGTTGTTTACCTTGAATTATTTATGTCTAACTGGAGATCATGAGGAGCCTCCTGTGATCATTCATCATTATCAGATCAGACTAGGAAGGAAAAACACTTTACCGGAATTCATGGTGAGATATCGTGATCCCACCACTGGATTGTGGAAGGGACCAGTACCTGTTATTTTTAATGGTAGAGGGTATATGTGTCTCTCCACAGATCAAGGTCCATTGTGGGTTCCAAGCCGAGCAGTAAAGCCGGAGTTGAAACAAACTCAACCAAGTCAACTCCCTGCAGCAGAACCTTCGGAGGTCACAGAGTGAGGTGTAACCTTTGCATTGATTTAGCTGTGACATGTATGCGTACTATAGTTATATAAGTAGATCTTTAAACACCACTACCTCTTGAGTAAGTTTATCAACACCCAGCACATCGTTTGTTATAAGTTGAGTATCTTTAAACCAAAGTTCTTGGAATTTGTTTAATCAATCCATTGCGATATTTAAACGGCAATGGAATACCTCAGGTTTATTGCAAAGTGCACTGTTTACGTTGATTGTTGTTGTTATTTATATGTTATGTATAAGTTGTTTTTTATCACATATCAAAAAAGGATTAGAACACACAGCTGATCAATCCTGGCTTGTCCAAAAAGAAAAAAAAAAAAGGAGGAATTGTGGAGAGTCTCTGGCTGTGTGCTGTAAACAAGCCAGGGCTTGATGCGGCTGTGCTACACGGAAGGATTTCCCTGAGACACCAGAGACAAAAGGAAAGTAAACAGAAGCTGCTCTGCCCTCGACCCAGGCTGCAGGAGGGGCGTTGCCGCTGCGCATGAACAGTCTGTGAACAGTGCCCTGCAGCTAATCACCATAGTGGGGGGGGATGAGTGACTGTGAGTGTAACCAATTGTAGCCTGCACTTGCCGCATGGCCTTTTGGTATAGAGTATATAAGGCTTGGAGAAACGTGGTCTCGGGGACATTGATATTCAGTGTTGTTTAAGAGTTCATTAAAGAGTACGGATGGTAAATTCACATTGAATTAGACTCCTTACTCTCGCCCGGCCCGCCCGTTCGATCAAAGAGCTTATGCCGGCGTCTGGATTCGTCGAATTTGCTACCACTACAGACTACCACTGTGTATAGATTATATTATCTAAATGACAACTTCAGGAATTTTTGAGGGCAGGGAAAGCAGAAATAAGAATCAAAAATAACTGTACTTGCATGCCTGTAAGCAACAGTATCAGATTGGTGTTTAATACTATTCAACAACACACAACAACAGAACTGCTTGAATATTAGATTTGCATCCCAGCTTAACAGGCAGGTAAGATATTCAAGTTGTGGGAAGCAGGTGCTACATTACAAAATTCAACAACAATCCACCCCCAACATCTCATATCTGTGCCACACACAAGCTTGCAATTATTGGAATTGCTATACTACTAAACAGACTGTGAGGGATGCCTGCTGAAGGTATTCTGCCACATTATGCAAAAAGATAAACCTCTTTGACTTGTGTTGTTGTATAGATAGTCTGTGAACATTGCAAAGGAAAAAAATAAATCAGACTGTTTACCCCATAAATCAACATAACATAAAAAAGTTTAGAGATATTAACAACCCTGCTTCAGAATTACATGATCTTTAGATCATGTAGGAAATAATCACTGTTGCCCCATTATATCAGAGGTTTAAAGCTTATAAATAAACATAAATAAATAAGGATGATTTTATATGCTTCACCATTCAAGAGGTAATTTCCTTAACCTCCTCTGTTGATGTACCAGAGCCAATGAAAGATGAAAAAAACTGGCACTGCCAGATGGAAAGTTTCTTCATGATGTTTTTAATATACTTCCCTTTCACCTTTTCAACTGCCTCAGTATGAAGGGCCATGAGCTCCTCCCATTTATGACAGAAAGACTAGTAGATGAGCCAAGCATGTTACTGACACTATAAAGTTTAACTTTAGTTCATACCTTATCACAGTGTCACAAGATGCAATGCCGTAGTCCCAAATTTCAGGTCAAAACAACCTACTTCACCTATTCATTCCTAAGACTGATCCTGATCTTAGGTACTGCAAGCACATCTGTTGCCTGCTTATTTGCTAGATCAAAATGATTTATCAGGTTTCCTTGCCTTCTTAGTTTTTATACTTTTCATTTTTTTGTGATAGAAAAAGTGAACAAATGAACATTAAAAAAAAAAAAGAAAAGAGAAGAAAAGGAAGGACAATATTTCAAGAGTAAATTCAACAAGATAAAAAGTCAAGTGGCACTGATGAAAGAGTCTGTCAATAGCTGTAACCAAGGCACTAGTTAAGAGTGGTTTCAGTGGAGTCAGGAGACTGAAGAGGGTCTCAAGAATTTAGCATGCCATTTGTACTCTACACAAATTTTTTGTGATCTCAGAAAAGATGAACAGTTAGCTGGACCTGAACTGGGACAGCCTGTTAGTGTGCAAACATCAAGGAGATGAAAAATGCCTTTACTTTGAGGAAAAGGAGAGACAGAAAGGCTGAGAAAGGAATAGGAGAGATAATGCTCCTGAGGGAGATCAGGTGGAGGGATAAAATCAGTGGGGTGTGAAATTGGATAACAGATTAGCATCTGTGATGAGCAGAGGGAAGGCAAGACAAAGGGAAGAGGAAAGTTACCTAATATTTTGTCAAATTTCTCTTGAAAGAAGGTGGTTAGGTCTTCTGAAAAGAGAGAAACACATTCCTTTTTCAAATGTTCTTATACTACCTCTATGCCATGAAAGAGCGAAGCACATTGAGGATAAATAGGGGTTTGGGCTTGGAATTTTGCAAAACACTTCAGATTAGACAAAACAAGGTCACCCAATTTGAATTTTCCACAAAGCTAAGAAAAACAAGCAGAAGAAACAGTAATGAGACGTGAATTTGTAGTGGCTTTGGCCAGGTGGTTTCTAATGAAGAAGGAGTTAAAAAAGATCAGCTGTTGCACTGATTAAATACAGGAGAAAATGACTGTGCTAAGTACTGATGAAAGAAAGTGGAGAGTGGGCAAATAAAGGAGGTCAGAGCAAAAAAAAAAAAGGAAAAAAACAAAGAAAAAATAAGAACTTTAACAATGGTCAGGTAGCAGGAGCTCAGTGAAAGAATTTGAAAAGATTCCACAGGCAGCTGAAAGAGTTGGAGAGGAAGAACTGTGTTACTGAGAGATAAAAGTGCTAGGTGAGAAAAATTTTAGCAAAAGGTGCTTTCTGTAAGCAGAAGAAATAATTCTCAGCTACAAGTAAAAAGATTAAATTGAGGAAGAAAGGCAGGGTAGAGATCTGGTGGGTCATCTTGGAAACTAAAAAATACTAAGCAATGAACCTGGGAGGTGATGAAGGAAAAAAGATATAACAAGTAAAAAAAATAATAATTTTTTTTTTTTTTCCAGTCCACACTTCTGCTAATGTTTTTAAATGGTTTTCAAGTTGCTGTTATTTAGTTTCAAATAATTAGAGAGTAAGAAGAGACTAGACAAGACCACAGTGACAGATGGACATGTCAACAAAGATGATACAACTGTGTAATGTCACTGACTGAACAGTAAGATTTATTTGAATGAGAATTCTGCAGTTGATGATACTTCTATCGTTCCAGACAATTCAAAGTACTGCTGTGTTATAAATTATAATTTTTTCTCAATCAGTGGAAAATTTAATAGTCTATTCCTATAAAGGTAATTTCCTTTACTCTTGATATCTCTAAATTTCTACTGTCTTTTACTATATCTACAACTGATGCCTTGCAGAGAAACTCGCATCTTCAATTTGCAGAATTTATCAGATGCACAAACGACCAATCTTGGGCTGCCTTAGATTATGAATGGAATACATGAAGATGGAGCAAAAAACTGACATAAGATCATGAGTTAGTCAATAAAGATAAACCATGCAGTGACTGAACTGGGAATTTAATTGGAATTAATAGTTCAAAAGCTAAGCAGCAGATAGGACAATCCCTTTCCAGACACTGTGACCACAAACTTCCTTTCTTAAGAAATCAGGAACCCTATACATCTGCCCTATTCTTTACAAGCTGAAGGAATAATTTGGTCATATACACCTAACACTACTTAATCAGATCACAGAGAAATTGATGCACAGTGTTTTATCCTCAAATGAATACAGAAGTATTTTTAAATGGTAGAGAATACTAGCATTTACTTCTAACAAATAATATATTTCATAATTTAGTGTAACCTTTCTTTTCACTTTCTTAATTCATAAATACCTGATGTCCCTACAGCTAGAAGAATATTTTGGTTATCTTAGATTTTTTTCCAAAGTACAGAAACTGTTACCTGAATATCTCACCAAATCAATTCCCTACAAAATTATCTAGAAGGCTGTATCTCATCACTCCAGTGATTTATTTAGACCACACTATCCACTGAAACTACTGTTGCTGGAACACGTTATCATACCCATACAGTTATGGATATTTATTTTATGATTCCCTTTAAGCTGGAAGCACAAGTTTCCTCTATAGATCCAGCCTTTATGCCTTGGAAGCCTAATCCTTGTTGTAACTCATTTAAGGAGGTATTCATGAGGACAAGCTGTGATTTAATAGCCTTTTTTTTCTTAGGCTTCTCTCTGGTAAATGTAGAAAGGAAAGGTCATTAAGAACCTTGTTCAAAAGAGATACTAAACTGTAAGAGTTCAGAGTTGTTTGACTAGCTGAGGTGCTAGCCAAGTGTGTTCTGAAAGGAGGATGTAAGGTTTGGTCTTTCACTGCTGGCTTTCTCTGTTTCAGTGCTGTAAACTTTTGGAATAGTTCACAAGGTTGTTTTGATTTACTGTTCCTAAGCATTCAAAGAAAGCTTTAATGCTGCACTGTTCTACCTAGCATGCTGAAATTGAATGGAGAATCTAAAGAACAAATGTGAAACCTACTATATGTTTTATTTAATTTTCTATTGCACAGAAGCAGTTTGATGTGGTGATGTGTGAGATTTTTAGTTTGTTTGTTTTGAATGCAATGCTTCATGGCTGTAGTTTAGTTTCTTGCAAATTAATTATGTGTTTTGTGAATGTGCACATTTTGTAATTACACTTAATGATTTGTAGTTGCTTGGAGATCACCTCATTTTTTTCAGGTAACAATTCTCAGCATCATGGTATCTAGCTGCTTATGTGTCACATCACATCTGTTCTACTTTCCAATCTGAGGAGGGAATCTCTTTAAATATAGAAAACAATTAACAGCAATCAATCCTGTTTATCAACCATTATCTTTACTTGTGTGTTAATGCAAAGAAAAGCCATTCCTTAAAACTTTCACAAAATCCTTTTGACCTCAGTTATGCAAGGCAGTCTGTTGTAAGAAAATATGCATGGAAGAGACACGATTTCTGACCTACCCTTCCACACAACAGACTTGCCAAAAAAATGAAAGAAATGTCAGGATAGCTTACAAGGCAATACATAAGGACTAATAGAATACATTCCAAAGAGTTACAGTGTAGTTTGTATCTCAAAATTATTGTCTATGACAATTTTGGAAAGAATAGACAAATGAAAGAGGATAAGACTCACTAACACTTCTACAGTTCATTCATTTATTAGTGACATTACTGTGTCATGACAATCCATTCTTCTTCCCTCAGACTCAGCGACAAACTTCACAGCATTGACTTATTGAGATGTTTTAACTTTGTCGAAAGTGAAATACCAGAATTATTAATACATTTTACCTTTTTATTTTATAAAAAAATGAAATGTCAGTCCATGCATTGCACTGACCAGCACAAGATGTTCATGTTTTACAAAATCCTCCCATGTTCTTGTTGAAGTTTAATGATTAAAATGTTACCTTGTAATGTAATCATGTAAGCTTATTTTTATTTGTTGTGGTTCTAATTAATAATGACATTAATATAGGGTTTTGTAAGAAATTTTAGGCTGAGTTCAAGACAGCGTAACAACAGGTGTATGTCTCAAGGGTTATATCTCCCCTAGATGTTACTTAAGCAGTTATGTTTAAAAGATTTCTGTACTGAACCTAAAAATAGTTCTTAACTTCTCCATGGGTTAGGGCAATCACTAATGTTTTTCTCAAGTAGTAATAAAATATCTGTAGTTATCCACTCTGGTTCCTTGTATAAGCTTCTGTCAGCTTCAGATCCAGGTGCTGAACCCCTGACAGGAGGTTCAGGCTTACTGGGAACAGCAGAGAGGCACAGTCCCTCACATCTGTTAGCAAAGCTGAGTCCATCTAGGATGCTGCTACCTGGCCCTGGGCTGAAGGGACTAGGTCATCTCCCCAGGACTGGAAAAGTAGTTGCTTGGTACTGGGGCTGGATCACTGTGGGGGACCATCTGGAGGAGCTGCAAGAAATGGAGCAGTATGTGCAGGGAAAGTGAAGAGACTGACAGTGTCTTTGCAGAAAAATCTGCAAAGACAAAAGCCTGAGCCATACAAAGCAAGTGTGAAAGTAGAATGACTTAGAGGGTCATTTCAAATACCCATACATCAGTGAATACAACATGGGGAATGACCACAATGAATCATGAGTCTGTGGACAGCTACAGAAGTATGACCTCATTAGGATTATGGAGATAGGGTGGTGTAACTCATGATTGGAGTGCTGCAACAGGGGCATGTGGGCTACTTCAGAAAGGTATGATGGCTGGGCATGGAGGAAGAGTTTCACTCTTTGTAGAGGAGTGGCAAAGGAGTGGCATAGAGCTTTCTCATGTGGCAAGAGACAGAGTAATTGAGAGCTTTTGGGTGAGGATTAGAAGACAGACCAGTGAAGGTAAAATTGTAGCAGATGTCTACTATAGAGCTGACCAAGAAGACCAGGTAGATGAAACCTTCTTTCAGTTGATCTCTTCTCCCTTGTATCCAGTGACAAGGCACATGAGAATGGTTCAAAGCTGTACCAGAGGAGATCTAGACTGGACGTTAGGAAGCATTTATTTACAAGAAGGTGATCAAACACTGCAATAGGCTTCCTAGAGAGGTGGTCGATGCCCCAAGCCTGTCTGTTTAACAGGCATTTGGACAATGTCTTTAACAACATCAATTTTTGGTCAACCCTGAACTGGTCAGGCAGTTGAACTAGATGGTCATTGTAGGTCTCTTCCAACTGAAATTATTCTATTCTATTCTATTCTATTCTATTCTATTCTATTCTATTCTATTCTATTCTATTCTATTCTATTCTGTTCTGTTCTGTTCTGTTCTGTTCTGTTCTGTTCTGTTCATTTTTAGTGATGGAGTCAGGAAAACCAAAGTTCAACTGTCTTTGAAACTAACAAGAGGCCAAAAGAAAGTGGCCAAAAAGAAACTTTCTAAAAGTACATTGTTAGTAAAAGGAAGGCTAAGGAAAGTGTAAGACCATTGCTTGGTAGGGGAACTATTGAAAAATGATCAGGAAAAGGCTGGAGTACTGAATGCCGCCTTTACCTCAAATTTCACTGTTAAGACATGTGCTGAGGTCTCTCGCATGCTGGAAACTCACAGCAAAATCTGTGAGAGTGAAGCAGCATCCACAGGAAGAAAGAGATCACTTAACCCACCTGGGCATATACAAGTCTGTGAATCCAGGTGAGCAGGCATCCAAGGGTGTTAGAGGAGGTGGCTTATACTGTTGCAAGGTCATTCTCTATTAGCTTTGAGAAGTCAGAGTAGTTGGGAGAGCTTTTTGATGGATTGAAAAAAGCAGACAACAGATCTGTCTTCAAGGGCAAGAAGGAGGACTTTGGGAGGTACAGGTCTTGTCTATTTTCAGCCTCATGTGAGTCCTTTGGGAAGTAATTTCTAAGTCTTGTTATATTCAATTACATTTAAAATTCTACAAAGTATTCTGAAAAATCTGGAAAAATATTTTTAATTTTTACAAGAATTTTAAGAAGTGAACATTACTTTTATGTTTTAGAAAAGAAACTACTGTATCAAAACAGTAAAGTGAAGTTAAAAACTTGTATTCTGTCCCAATTTAACCTCAGCTAACAATCAAAACCATAATAGATGCTCACTCAGTCTGCCTACTTCCCACTCCCACAAGTAGGGGAGAGAATCAAAAGGGAGGGGAGAAACTTGTGGACTGAAATAAAAACAGTTTAATAAAATAACAAAATAATACTAATACAGTAATTCTAATAATATATATTAAATAAAACTGAAATATAAAATAAGTGATAACCAACACAATTCCTTCATGAACTCTGTTCAAGCTGAGCTACCAGTCCCAGGAAGAGACCACCCTGGTCCTGAACAGCAGATCCCAGTCAGAGAGCAAATAGGCCATTAAGGCAGAAAGGTCTAGAGGCCACCTGAAAAATGGTAGATTGCAAAAGGCCAAACTAAGGGAAATCCCGACCAGAATTAAGCAGAAACAGAGCTGAACCGGAGCAGGTCTCCTAAGCTGGAAAACCCAGCTCTCATTTAATAAGAAACATTATGCTAACGGCATAGAATATTCTCATTAATCAGCCTGGATGTCAGCCAAGGTCTGTCCCATCTATGCCCTCCCTTTCTGTCTGACTTACACCTGCCCAGAAAGACCTTGGCCCCCAGACACAAGCTGAGATAATGGGAAATTCTTACATTCTCTTCATTCCAACTCAAAACCACTGGAAAGTTACTTGAAGAAAAACATTAATTCTGTCCTGGGGTGTTATCGTACTGTTCTTAAACTAAATCAAAACAATGACGGTGCTAGCTGCAAAAAAAAAAAAAAAGAAAAGTTTCTAACTGCATGAATAAAATCAATGCATTTCTGGTCAAACCAGCACAGGTTCATTACAGCAACAAAAAACAGACAATAATTTTCTGGAAGAATGGTGGATGAGAGCTAAGGAGATAATTTAAATGAGATATTAAAGAGTAGAGTAAAAGCAGAGTAAGCAATTCAATTATCTGTATGGATTTTCCAATAGATTACATTACCAACGCTTATTTATAACTAAAAATAAATACATTTTATACTGTTTTCTAGTAATATTTGTAGAGATAAATTGATTTAGATCCTTTGACAGATTGAGATAATGACTAATGTTACGCTACATAAGCATGCACATTTCCAATAAGAAAGAAAAAAGTACAGTTGTGATCAGCAAATGTATTATCTAGTTAACATTGTAATTTGATCACTGTTGTGAGTTACTTTAGTTAAACTTTCAAATGGGAAAACATTTGAAGTTTATCTGAGAAACCACTTGAAAACTGCTATATTTAATTATCTAAACATCAAAAACAAAAGTAATTTGCAACTATGACTGAATAGTTATTCATTCATGTATTATACATGCATGCACATGAATGTGAGCTATTGAAATGCATTTGCTTTGAAAACTAAAATGATTGTGAAAATGTGTTTTCTTGTAAGCTTTTATGCAAGCTACAGCTGAATTTTCTATTCTCTGGCTGAGGAATATCACTTACCTTCTCCTTAGCAGGATGTGTTACTCTTACACTTTATCTGCCAAACTACCTGGCATGTTTCCAGTCACAGGGAGACTCAAAATCTGCTAGTTAATTTTTGTGGACTTGGCACCTGTGCATATTTGCCTGTAAAAAATATGGTTGCTTCCTTCCTTCATTTATTTATTTCCTGACTTTAATGGTTTTGGTTAAAACATTAGTGCAAGTGCCAGAGAAATTATTTCTTGAAAAGAAAACTATGACCTGGAGATTCAAAATGTCAGAGCATGTATTTCTATATGATTTAAAGAGAACTCTTCCTTAGCTTTAAATGCATGTATTCCTATCCTCACAGTTTGCAAAATTATTTGCATTTTTAGAAAATTGCACTGTTAAGATTGTTATATAGAAGTCACCAGTATCAACTAAAATCAAACATTTTTCTCATAGATAGAAAACATATGAACAAAGTTCGCAGTCATAGTATGGTAGTGCATTACAAAGTTCTTGAAGACTGTTACTAACAGGATCAGACACAGGTATGGGTAAAATAGATAACTGCCCGAGCAGAGGGGCATTTACTTCTCCTGATGGTCCCAGGAGGATGATACCTGGGATGCTTCTGCATTCAAGCTCCTGACAATGCAGTTGGAGAGGAAGGAAGAGCAGGATCCTACCAGTCAGATATTAAGAGCCTGATTCTGACCGTTTCTCAGCAAGGGTCAACCCAGTCCAAGTCCTCTGCCTTTCTAGCTCTGTAGCTGCCACCTGGAAGAGTGTGTCAGATCAGCTGAAATAGGTGAGTAAAAGTCTCATGTACTGATAAGGATAATGGCTGAAACATTGTGGCAAAACCAGTTCATCCAGTCACGGGAAATTATGCATTCAGTATAGGGTGAACTGCGATTTGCGTATCAATGACAAGCTAAGGAAACATAGACCAAGCCGGCCAGCCATTGTGGCCAGTACAGGAAGTGGGGAACATGCCAGAGGGCACATAGCGCCACCTTCTGATGCGCCCCGCATTGCACAAAGGGGAAAAGCTAAGACCCTTCAACTGGCCAATGACTTGTCGAGACGTATCGATCTTTCGCAATCACCCCTTCCCCCTAAGCTTTCCTCTCCTTCACAATAGCACCTCCACAAAAGACCAGAAGTTATGCAAGCAGGCAACCCAGAGAGCTATAAAGGCCCACCTTGTACAAGCACTGAGGGCACCCACCCACCATCCTGAGGACCACTCTGCCCAACAGTCTCATCACATGAACTGAACAAGACACCAGAGGACGCTGCGCATCACTGAACCCAAGACTGCGAACTCCAACACACATAAAGCAGAGTCATAAGGATGGTGAAATCTTTCTATTCTGTCTCCCCCATACTTCTACCTTTTTGCTTACCGTCTTATATGTAACATAGTAACATAAGATTTAGAGCTCTGCATATGTTGCAAACTTTTAATGTTTACCAGTCAAACCTACAATAATGTAAATCCTTCTGCCACTGAACCATATCCCATTTGGGCCAAGGTGCAAAATAAAAGCCTTTTGTTCGCAGACCTTAAATATTGTATGTACTGTTTTCAAATCAAAGGGGACCCACGAACCTGAGTTACTTCTGCCCCCACCACTTATACCTGAGGGCAGAACGTGACAAAACGTCAGGGTCAGGAGAGAAAAAGGAAGACCACAGTTAGAAGAGGTGGGAAGGCTTCCTGGGGACATTGGAAAGAAAGAGGTGAAAGTCCTGAGCTCTACAAGGGCAGAGGAATTGTCAGGGGAGTGGAGATACTCACCCCACACTCCATTCCTCCCAAACTCAGTCCTATTTGAAGTTTACCAGGGCTCTTCTGTCACAGAAAATCCAGTAGATGTAGTAGCTGTGCTGCTACAAAATCATATTGGATGGTGTTTTTGGATGATCTGAAATCACACATTTAATTCAATAAGATCTGTAAAACTTGCAGCTCTTTAAACTGTATCTGGGAAGGAAGTTATTTTAAACAGGATAAGGGGTACTGGTAGCTATACATTAGAGTGTAACTGCTGGTCTGTCATTAACAATTATTATAAACAAGACTTCAAATAATTTTTAAAATAGTGCTAGGCTCTATTCCAAACACAAACTCATAACGCTGGCAAAAAAAGGTAAATGAAAAGACCATTTTGATCCAGGGTTTCCCATGGCTATTTTGAAAAGGCTTATGAATGACAAAAAGTAAAACATATTATTAGAAAGCAGCAGGCAATAAGAACAACCCTTGGGGACCTGATCCTGATAAACTCTTTGAGGTGAATTCCTGTGGCCATGAATAGACATTCTGTCTCCTTTTTTATGCATTTGTGCTTGAGGAAGTCAAGAATAGTTGTAAATTAATTGCTGGTAAATAAACAGCACTGTCAAAACCATGTATTCATTCCAATATCACTTCCTTTTCCAAACTGGAAATATCCATGGTATAAATTTTTCAGCTGACCTCTTAAATCAAGAGGAACAATACTTCTCTCACACCATTTGAAACATGCCAGAATCTTTAAATTACTGTCCCATTTGGGTTTGCTATTTCTTTACAGGTTCTGTGGTATACTGAGGTTAGCATATTTTAAATAAGAGATATAAATGTAACTGTTTCAATTTCTTACACTAATAATAAAGAAGGAGGCAAATTCTGCTGTCCTGAATGAGCAGTCTCATACAGATATGATATAGGTCTTTTATTTGAGTTACAAGATCCAGGCCTCTATTTGGTATTAGGATTCACATTTTCCCTGATCTTTGGGGAATCTTTTATGTATGTTTTCCATTATTCACCAAATGTCCTAATACATATGTGGTTTTTTTTACAGGATCAAGGTTTTCTATCACACTCCTTGCAGTGCCTACTTTTTTTTCCCTTTTGCCTTACTTCTGTAAGTACTAACTTTTATGGAGTACATGCATAAAAAGAAACTGACTTCCTCATAGGCCGTGACATTTCATGCATAATATAAATTCACATATTATTATTATAGCATAGTTACAGACATTCAAAAGTACTGCAGAGAGCTATTTGACATTATTGTATATAGTGTGAGGGCAAAGGGAGTTGAGCTACAAAGAGAACCAACTGTTTTTATTAATGCACAATTTCATAACTAATCATTTTGTTGAAGCGTAACATACATCTAAGGAACTGATGTATTTGTGTTAAACATTTGTAAATCTAACTAAGCATAAACGCTTGGCTTCAAAGCATTCCTGTGAGGAAATGATCATATTTTAACAAAATGTTCAAAAAGACTCATATTTTTGTTTGAAATATTTATACCTGAAGAAAGAAGATTGTTACAAGCTATAGTCCTGAATATTAATATATATGAACACGTCTTACGTTGGCTAGGTAAAAACTATGAGACTAGGTAAACATAACCTAGAGAGGAATAGCACAAAGACCTGATTTTTGTTATTAACCAGCACTAGAAAACTCTTCTTTTGCAAATTTAAAAAACAAACAAACAAACAAACAAACAAAAAACCACACAAAACTCGGAAGTTTCAGCTTTTGCATTTTTCACTAGGTATTTAAATTGACAACAGCAGCTTCAAAACCAAGATGCATAATGATGTTTTTGTACATTATCCAAACCACAGTAAGTAATACATACACATATAGTCCAGGAGAAGAGATAAAGTTGTTAGCTTGGAAGTTTTATTGAGTCATCTTACACTGAAATTGTCAAATTTACATACTAATTTCAGTGATGAATGCACACCTGGTTAGTTAGCATGGCTCATCTGCCAGACAGAAATTTAGTAAACCTCAGATTTACTAGAACTGCTAAATTGGGCTGTTGAATATAGTTTATATCATGTAGCATGTTTCACTTGGATGCAGACCTGATAGTCCCACCGATTTCAATAGCCATTTGCTACAAACACTAATCATCTGCTTTGGAGGATGTGCTGGATATGTGGAAATCCAGGAAGAATGGTCGCTGTGTGCTGAGGGGAGCTTTAACACAGTTGGGCTCAGGAGTTTGACTACAGCTATGTAGGTGTACCCCACTTCTATAATGCATTCTATTAATGGTGGTGGGTCTCCACCACTCACAGATGCTTCTTCTGTTCTAGTGTTTTTTTCAGTCATCTTCTACCCATGGGACTTCTAAAGCTGCTGTTTGAGTATTAACTGCATTATCTTCCTTTCCTGTTGCCAGTTCATGACAAATCATCATCCATGTATGTAATATTAAGAAAATTCAGAAAAATTATTAAAGGTATAATAATCTCTTTGGCTTCTAGTGTATAAGGCTCAAATGTCAAACAGAAAATAGAAAAATACCCTGTAAAACAACCATGATGTTACTGGAATAAATTAAAACATGTCGCTTACTAAAATGGAGAACAATTGAAGCCACAAGGTGACAGTAATCTCTGCTGAAGAAACAATTTATTCAGATGTATGTTCTGCTGAATTTACAGTGTTCTTGGCAAACACATTTGTAGACTGAGAACTGAGAATAAAGATCCGCTTATTCTTAATTCTAACCTATTCCCCTTTAGTCACTCTCTTGTTACCGTCATTCTTGCTGTTCACTGCAGCAGGTCAAAAGTTTTGACTGTTGTAAATTTTGACACAAAAAGCAAACTCATTTATCTCTGCTATTTCCATCTTCATGAGCTTTACTGATTCTACCTTTCAATTACTTGCAGATGGTTCTATGCTGTAGGCCAGTTACTACCAAGTACTGCTTTCTCATCAGATTTTACTGGAAAGTGCTAAAACATCTCCAGGACTTACAAAAAAGTTCCCAGTAAAACTGACTCTCTTCCAAGACCTACAAGTGTTAGAATCCATGCACAAGTTGGATACTGTTTGTATGGCTTATTCATATAAATATCTCAAAAATTCAGAATTTGCATAAATATGTAAGCTAGGAACCTCCTTACCTGTTTATTAATGATTTTTTCATTTCAGTGATTACTTTGTTTGGAGAATCAGTACTTATTGCTGTTAGGTTCTAATTCCCTTTTGAAAAGATCAGTTGTGACTGGAAATTAGATTCAAGTCAGCTGAGTTATGAAGGGGATGTGCTTAAGCAGGTGCTTAAGCAGACCTGCCAAGTGAACACCATGGTACCCCTTGTGACACATGGGTCCTTCTTCAGTCAGACCATAAACTGCACATGCGACAATCTCTCATGGACCAATACATAGTCTTCCATCAGTCACTGGATGTTGCTGCTTGAATGCTTCAAAGTAAAGGCCTTGCTTCACAAAACAAACAAACAAACAAACAAACAAACATTAGGAACAACAGGATTTTATTTAAAAAAAAAAAAAAAAGACAAAAAAGACAAAAGCCATGGAATGTTCTTCAGAATGTAACTGCAGCCCCTATAGCATCTTCAAAACCATGGAAGTAAACTATTAATAACTATTCATCTACATGCTCCCACCCATCAGGGTTTGGAGTGGTCCATTTAGGCTGTCTGTCTGTCCATTATACAGTTAAGGTAACAAAAATATCTCTGGCTAGCAAGAAGATGCAGGCAGCATGGAGGGGCAGTGAGTGGCACTCATCCATGGCTTAGTTCTGTCTCCCTGCAAGAATGTGTCATAATTCTCAAAGTAAGATTCCACAAAAATATTGTGCAGTTGAAGGGTCAATTGTTGATGGATTAGCACTTAATTCCTTGGAATACCAACATAGGAATGAGCTCACTAACAACAATATTTATTCCTGGAACAGGGTATAGAGACAGTTACTCTCCTGCTGGTTGGTTTTGCTTCCCTCCTGCAGTAATTCCCCTATCCCATACATTTAATTTCCTTAGACCGTGGTGTCATCTGGCAGTAGTTGCACCTTTAGCAGCTGTTGCTGGATGTGCCACACACAGATCCAGCCAGCACACTGTAGACTCATACCCTCTTAGAGGTCCAGTCATGTTGCTTGGATAATGCACATTCCCAGATGCTTGTTGCTTCTCTCCTCTTCCCCTGTCTCTGAACGCTCCTCTGCTACATGTGATACAATGTACCACTGGAAAGCATCCTGTGAACTCTGTGATCTCTTCAGGGAAAATCATCCAGGTACATTTCTGCTTATTTTCTTCACCAAATTGGTGATTTTGTCAGCATTACTACATAAAAGTTCTTCAAATAAATGGGAGCACAATCTACTCCACCTAACACACACATTAAAAAAAATGAACAGCTACAACTAAAGTTTCTGTTTGAATTATTTTATCATTTAATTTACCTGCTCTTCAAATTATTAAATGAAAATGAACTAAAAAAAATGTATATGGTCAAATGGTAAATTACACATTGAATAATATTTTATCTCAGAAATCTTAATAACTCCTTGTCATTAGAAAAATATTATTAACTTCAATTTTTACCACATTTTCTATTGGATCTTCCAGAATTTTCTCTTTATTTCCTTGTAAGATCAGTTTTGATCAAACTTATTTTCTGATGATGACAAAGCATAATTTTTTTCTCAATTTTTTGACCTAAGAACCTCTAGAACTCATTTATTTTAAGTGAAAATAATGTTTCAGCAGTTAGCTGAAAATGAAAACGTTTTATTCTTCTAGCAGTTATATTTCTGTATTCCATAAATTGTTCTCAATGGTTGGCAAATAGGAATTAGGAGGGATATTCCCACAAAAACTCAAACAAATACAAACCGCTATGACTCAGTTTCCTTATGTGTCATTTGTAGTCTCAGTATGTCATCTTCTCTCATATCAAGCACCTTTTTTAAAACAAATTCCTGAATCTTCTGCCTTGAAAAATCAAACTCTTTTAATAACAATTTTATAAATATGAAAGAAATAAAAGGACAAATCCTGCAGTAATTTTTCATATATCCATTTGTGGTATTAATTTTGACTCTTCCCTCCCTGCTAGCACACATCCACAACCACCTAGGTAAGAAAAAAAAGAAAAAAAAAATCTTCCAAGATTTAGTCTCCTTGGCTTTGTATGTGGATGAAAAAGATTACTTTGTTGGGAAAAGTAGTTTTAAACCTTCAGAAGAGGTCACATGGAGACAGTTGACTACAATATGTTTCACACATGTGTGTTAAGTGGCTTGTCTTGGGAGACTACTTGATGTTGTACTGCCAAGGAAGAAACGCTCAAACCAGTCTCCTGACAGAGTCCCTTGGGAGGCAGTCCTGAATGGCAAAGGTGTCTAGGAAGGCTGGACATTCTTCAAGAAGGAAATCTTAAAATTGCAGAACAGCTAGTGACAAAAGACAAGCTAGTGGGGAAGAAGACCGGCCTGGATGAACAGAGAGCTTTGGCTGGCACTCAAGAAGAGCAGGAGAGTTTATGATATTTGGAAGAAGGTGCAGACAATTCAGGAGGACTACAAGGATGCCATGAGGTAAAGCAGGGAGAATATTAAAATGACCAAAGCCCAACTAGAACTTAATCTGGCTACTGCTGTGAAAGACAATGAAATATATTTCTATAGATACATTAACACTAGCAGGAAAGCTAACAAGAATCTCTATCCTTTATTGGATGAAGAAGGAAACATAGTGACAAAGGATGAGGAAAAAGCTGAGGTTCTTAATGCCTTCTTTGCCTCAGTTTTTAATAGTAATACCAACTGGGGGATTTTAGCATGTAGAAAAGGAGGCTGATGTGAGACCTTTTTCCTCTCTACAACTACCTGAAAGGAGGTTGTAGCGAGGTAGGTGTTGGTCTCTTCTTCCAAGTAGCAAGTGACAGGACAAGAGGAAAAGGCCTCAAGTTGCACCAGGGGAGGTTTAGATTGGGTATTAGGAACAATTTCTTCATGGAAAGTGTTGTCAGACATTGGAATGGGCTGCCCAAGGAAGTGGCTGAGCCACCATCCATGGAGGTGTTTTAAAGACGTGTAGATTTGGTGCTTAGGGACATGGTTTAGCGGTGGACTTGGTAGTGTTCAGTTAATTGTTAGACTTTAGTATCTTAAAGGTCTTTTTCAACAAAAATGGTTCTATGATTCTATGAATGAATCAGTGAGTGAGATTTGAACTCTGGAAAACTCTGAATGCAACTCAGTGGAGTTAGAAAAGGTAGATAGAAGGTGACTGTTTTTAAACAGTGATTCTAAATCACAGAATCACAGAAGGGTTGGGGTTGGAAGGGATCTCTGGAGATCATCTAGTCCAACCCACCTGCTCAAACAAGTTCACCCAGGGCAGATCACACAGGAATGTGTTCAGACAGGTCTTGAATGTCTCCAGAGAAGGAGACTCCACAAGCTCCCTGCACAGCCTGTTCCAGTGCTCTGGCACCCTCAAAGTAAAGAAGTTTCTCCTCATATTCAGATGGAACCTCCTATGCTTCCATCTGTGTCCATTGCCCCTCATCCTGTCGTTGGGCACCACTGAAATGACTCTGGTCCCATTCTCTTGACATCCACCCTTGAGATATTTATAAACATTGATGAGATCCCCTCTCAGTCTTCTCTTCTCCAGGCTGAACAGACCCAGCTCTCTCAGTCGCTCCTGATAAGAAAGTTGCTCCAGATCCCTAATCATCTTCATAGTCCACTGCTGGACTCTGTCCAGTAATTTCTTATCCTTCTTAAACTGGAGAACCCAGAACTGGATGCTGTACTCCAGATGTGGCTTCACCAGGCCAGAGTAGAGGGGCAGGATAACCTCCCTCCACCTGCTGGTCACACTCTTCTTAATGCACCCCAGGATACTGTTGGCCTTCTTGGCCACAAGGGCACATTGTTGACTCATGGTCAACCTGTTGTCGACCAGAACTCCCAAGTCCTTCTCTGCAGTGCTGCTTTCAAGCAGGTTCACCCCTAGTCTGTACTGGTGCCTTGGGTTGCTCCTCCCCAGGTGCAGGACCCTACACTTGCCCATGTTAAACTTCATCAGGTTCTTCTCTGCCCAGTCCTTCAGCCTGTCCAGGTCTCACTGAATGGAGAGGATGCACTCAGTCTCTTCATCCAGGTCACTGGTGAACAGGTTGAACAGTACTGGACTTAACAATGATCCCTGGGGAACCCACTAACGACAGGCCTCCAAACAGACTCCGCACTGTTGATCACAACCCTCTGAGCTCTGTCATCCAGCCAGTTCATGATCCATCTCACCTTTCATTCATCCAGCCCACACTTCTCGAGCTTGCCTACGAGGAAGTTGTGAGGGACAGTGTCAAAAGCCTTGCTAAAGTCAAGGTAGAAAATGTAAAAACATGAGGTGACTTTAATGAAAAATTAGGTTAGCTAGAGAAAAGTAATCTCTCATATTTGTGAACTACACATATTTTCAATAAAATTGTATTTATTTAGAAACCATATCAAGACATGACATTCAAAAGCTTTTTAACAAATACAAAAAAATATCAAATTGAGAATACAATTTCAGTGGAATTAACAGTATTAGGGGAGAGTTAGATATGTCTGAGAAACCAAAATACTTGCTAAGTACATCTGATGAGGCTAATTATTGAAACCAAAGCCATAGAAATAAGCATAGAAAAATGCATGCACGAACAGTCAAGAGAAGGCAAGCATATGGATAGTATACTTAAGACATGTAAAACCTCTAAACAATGCAATGTATCATGCCACATTGGAAGAATCTGCAAATATCAACAATGAATGTACAGGCATTATTTTGGAGATGTTTCTCAGAGCAACAGGAAAAAACTGTCTTTTGCCTGGTTTTATTTGTTTGGTTTTGATTTTGGTTTTGTTTTGTTTGTTTGCTTGTTTGTTTGTTGTTTAATCATAATGTTCAGTATCAGATACCCAAGTTTACACACACCCTTCTCTTCCTGAAAGGTAACAGTTACACAAGTACTGAACGATGCATACAAAATTTGAAAAAAGACAGTCCTCCTGCCCTTACCTTCAAAAATCATTTTGTTTTCCTCTAACTTAGCAGTCCTTTTGACTAAGGAGAATCTTCTCACCTCAACACTGGCAGAACCAATTCAAGAGCTTAAAATCAGGTTGCAACGGCTTAGTAGAGAAGGAGTTGTTGGGTTATTGATTCTCCCAGATGTGGGTTGCCTGTCATTCAGGAATAATCAATGCAACCTAATTATGTTTACTCTGCTGCTTTTGAAATAGCACTGCATGTTGTTAGCTTACCAATATTACTTTACTATTTATCAATATATACAATAAAACAGCTTAGCCCTGCTGAATTTTGGACTTTATTTCCAGTAATGGAAACAATTACAAAAGAAGAACGCAAGGGAAGAAAAAAAAATTCTCGACTATATTTATCAATTCACAGCTCTGGGAAGAGCCCAAGACAAGTTCATTTTGTACTCCCAAACTTAACTAATATTCCTATTGAGTTTACTTATCTTAGACCATTTTTCCTGCTTGCCTGCTGTCTCTATAACCAGTTAGTGAAGAACCATGGACTAGACGACCTCAAGGGTCCCTTCCAACTTGAGCTGTCCTGAAAACAACTATAAATTTCACAGGTTGAAAAACAGTGGTTATAGTAATCTTATTAAACTCTAAGATATGGAAAAATGACATAGTTAACAAGTGCCTGTGTTACTTCTATGACACAGAAGTAGTTGAAATTAAAACTCTGAATAAAACAAGTATGGTAAGTGTATTGTTTGAATGATTACTGAACCTGCCAAGGGCTGTCTTACTATCCCAAATTTCACCAGTCCTCATGGACAACTACATCTCCTCTCCAGTTTGTCTGAGGAAACAGAAAATAAAAGGTGGATTATGACTGAATCAAACCAGCTTACTCTTCTATCCTTAGGAAAATACAGTTATACATTTCCTCTTTCTATATGAATTTTGCAGCCAAGCACCACTTGACCCTTTGACAAAAAATTTCCCCTGTGTGAAGCATGGTGCTCCTGTTATCCTAGAATTTGTAATACTATCTTTCCTGTTTAACAATTATGCAGCCAAATCATATGCTCATAAAAAAATCGTCCAAAAATACATGCAACTTCACACTTTGAGTAAATAGTAAAATAATATTTTTCCTTCAGTATAGTATATATTCTGTGGTTTGTTTTTTGTTTTTTTTTTTTTTTCACCATTAAAATCCATTTATTAACTGTTTGTTTTCTCTAAACTTGCATATCCAGCTAAAGTTTTAATTTGTAGGTTCACAGTCTGATTGCACTATCTAGGACTACTGTGTTCATTTCACCTGTATGTGCATCCATTTCCCCTGGATTACAGCCTCAGACTTTGTAAAATTCACTTATAAATTGCAGCACTGAAACATGGTGTTTACTTGTACCTCACATCAGGAAGACACAGCTCAAGTTTACATAAAGAAACATGGAAGCCTTCTTTCTATGGGTGGCTGGAATGTGCCTAATATTATTTGTGTTGCTGAGGGTTGCAGACATGGAGCTTGCACCAGATAACTTCTATTTTTCCTCTACTATTGATCAAACTTGCCAGGCAGACTTCATTCCAGCTCTTGCTTTACAACACAAATTTTAGAATGTAGCTTTTTGCGGTTCCAAGAATCAATATATTTTTCAAAAATCTGTTTTATTGAAATGTGCTGGCTGGGTCTCCGTGATCCTTCAGGAGCATGCAGCCACTACACACTATGAAAGAAAAAAAAAACTCACTTTCTTCTAACCAGTACTCTTCAAGTTCCTCTTGCAGATTTCCTGCTTTAACAGATGCTTAATTCACAATATATTTTATAAACACTGTGTGGTGGTCTTGCAGAGTCATGTCTGTTCAGCATAAATACATGACTGCCTTATGTCTAAAAAGCTATAAAAGCATGTCACAGGAGAAAAGAATTGCATGGATTTATGCCAGTGGAAAAAGAATTTTTAGTTGAGCTGCCTAATGTGAAGCTATACCATTCTTTTTTAAGAGCACTTCTCCTTTCTTCAGGTGGAAGTGTGCAACTAGGGACAGATAAATACTTTTGTCTGAAATACATCTACATCACTTTGCAACAGTTCCTGAGACCTGTGGTCAAATGAACCTGAGAGCATTTCTCATGTGAAACTATAGTTCTTTTTTTTTCTTTTTCCACACAAAAAAAAATGGAAATATTTCTTTTACTTCGAGTACATTCAACATTCACTGTTCTATTTAGGTCCAACTTATTGTGTGTTTCAAAGCTGCATTTGAATCTTGTGAGTTAAACACACTGCCATGTGATGGACAGTTTCCTGATGGTGGGAAAGAGATTAAAAGAATTACAACTCTCAAGATTTAAGTGGTGCTGTGAGGTATTAAGTTCCTTGCGAGAGTTTGAACATGTCAGAAGTGTCAGTTACTTTATATTTATGGACATTTTCACAAAGGAGTTGATTGTGCTGCCCTTATATTGCAAAAGCCAATAGGAATGGCGTGGTTACCAGTTTAAAGACTTTGTAGAATTGGGCCTGTCATATTGGCTGCTAGGGAGCATTTTGTATTGAAGTGGTTTAAGACAAACATTCTTGTAAGTATTTGCTATTAAATTGTTTAATAAAGACCTCATTGAGCTTTTAGTCAAGCCTCTTAATGTTCTCAAAATACTGAAAATTTGCATGAAAGCCTTGGAGCAAAATGGTAAGCTGATATAAGTTAAAACATCTATTGCAGGATTTAACCCTGGGTAATTAGCTAGAGTTGGCATAATGGAAAGAAACAGATTAACCACTCAGTTATATAAACCTGTGGCAGGGAAATAACTGCTGAAATTCTCTTCCTCTTAATATTTTTCCTAAAATCACATGCAGTATTTTTTTCATTAAAATGAAAAGAAAGCTGGGTATCCTGTATAATAACAGACAAAATTACAGGTGGGTTTCTGGCATCTTTTTCTTTTAAATTCCTGTTTGCAACTCTTGCATGTCACATGAAGGCATGTGTGGATTAGTAAAAGCTACAGATTTTTCCAGATTGGGGATTATTATTCCCTCTCTCTAAGTGAAGCTGTCCCACTTCATGTGAAATATCTAACACAGCGCACCAGCGACTCTAGTTGTTACATTATTTAATAAGTCTGGATTTTCTCTGTGCAATTAGCCCACTCCTAAAGCAGACACTTTCAAGCAAAAGAGCTGAGAGACCCTGTCAACATACAACTTTGCCCTCTAACTTGGTGATGAGGAGTACGAATCACCGCAAGAAATGCAGGGATTTCAGACTGGGCCTTAGAATGATCAGAACTGACCTAAGACATTTTATTTTTTCCCCTGATGTGTTTTATTTGGAGAGAAGCATAATATATGTATCTAACAGAATGTGTCTCTTCTCTGCAAGATCTGGAGAAACATGCATACATCTACCCCATCCATTTGTCTGAGACATCTGAGAATTCCTCTGCCAGCTCCCTGAGCTCACAGACACAAGCCAGCTGTGGTCTGGAAGCTATAGATCCATTTTAGCATGGCCCAGTGCCCAAACTAAAACATCTTGCCTCAGCAGACCTGTGTTTATGCCTACATTGCTTCTGGACTGCAGCTGGTAAACATGACCAGTTGCAGTATGGGCAGGACAAGATCACTTACCTGTGTTTTTTATTTGAGACATACTTCTGTTTGCAAGTCCCTCAGCAATTTAGGTTAAGGGAGTTTCCCAGTTCTGTCAAGATTTCAGCAGTGCTGTACATGCCAAGCAACAAATGAGTAGACATCCCTGTGAATCGCCTCTAACACCTAGAGAAATTTAATCTTCTCCAGGCATAGTAAAGGTTTTGGGTTCTGGGTAACTGCTTAGGACAACAGCATCTTTGCATCCTTTGTGTGGCTAGTCCACAGTCTTATGAAGCAGCTGAACAAACTTAGATTTAAGGCACATTAATGCATTATAACCTCCAATAGCATTTAGACTAAATATTTTGTTTATATAGTGTATAAGCTAGTGTATTCTGCTCAATGTAATTAGGTTATTAATGATTCAATTTTAGAGAAAATGTCAAATAGTTAGACAAAACTTTTATTTCCACCCAGTTTGTACAAAACTATTGCATATACTTCAGAGACTACATATGGTAGAAATGCTTTTAATTTTCATAATCTTCCCAGACAAGACAAGCTGGTATTTTCATTACACAGTCTGAAAAATTCTGATCAGTCAGTTTTGGGGGGAATTTATTTGCTTTTAATTTAAAGAAAAAATATATGAAGACAGCACACTATCCTAGTCACATCACTGACCAGAATTAAGTTTAATTTTTCTGACTGAAACAATTGTCCTGAGTATTTTGAGATTTTAACATCAGATTCAAATTTGTCAGTGACAAGATTAAGCAGCAGTTAATTTGTTCACAATTCAAGTAAAGTAATGAAAACAAATATACTTGAATGACAGTGTAATTTCTTAGTGGATCACAAGCATTTAATATAGGCCGTAAATGGAATGGTATTTGCTTATATGGAGATGTTGCAGCCCTGATATGTATTATGCATGTGATCAAACACTCTCATTTGGCATGTTATATTAACCAGATAGTAATGAAATAAATCACAGAAGTATTTTATTTAGTAGCAACAGTGTAGCATGACTGAAGTTTGGATAGGTATCAGAAAATCTCAGATGTCTGAGTAGACAGCACTACTAATCTAAGTTGTGCACATACCATTCTTAGTGCTGTGCTTGAGGAAAATACCAAAACTAATTACTATTGCACCAAGATTGATACATTAGATATTGCTGTCATTATCACTTTTCTATTTTGAATAACCTCTAAGGATGTCATTGCAAAGAAATCAGATGCTTGATATTTCATGTATGATGAGGCATGCAGATCCAATGGGTCAGAATGATAATACTAATCATTTTAAAACGTCTATGCATACTCAAGTGCCACTTGAATAATACCATAAATGTCTGAAAATTCACTGATTAGGTTACTCAGTGGAGTTCACTGATCTTTTTCCATAATTTTTTATATTCCTGTGTCTTAATGAATAGTCATATACACATAAGCATCATATCTGCACATACTACCTGGAAAAGGTACAGCATGAGTTTTCAACAGACGTTTATCTTTGGTTTAGTCTGTTCTGTAAATCAAGATAGTTGTTTTTTTTTTATACTTTCAAGTCAGAAGAAAACATTGCCCTTCATCCCTGAGGACAAAATGATTAAAAATACAAATTTAATGTAAACTTAAATGGAGAAACATGCTTGGACTGACAATGGCGTTCACAATAGCCCAACATTTTGTGCAAAGGAATTTTTTTAGATTTTCAAACATACATATTTATTTTGCTGCTACTGAAAATCTATTATTTAATACTACAAAGGATCATTCAGCCATAGCAATAAATGTAGACACCTGAGATTACAGTTCTTTATACAGAAAAAAAATAATAAAAACATGAAACTCAGTACTATTCTACTAGTAACTGCCTAAAATATTAAATATTATTTCTGTTAATAAAATCATTTCTGGCAACTGTAAAATAAAATTTTTTTAGCTATGTAACATCATTTCATTAGAACTTGCCACGCTGCAATCAACATAATGGACCAAAAGTGTTTGTGGTTATGTGACGAAAAATTCAAGTCATATCGCTAAACTAAATCTATATCAATGACTCAGATTTTGATCCAAACTCGGTATCACTAACAAGGAACTGTTTTAACAATAGGAGGAGTAGCACTGTCTTAGTACTCTTTAGTGATACGCATTGGGCTAGCAACTATGAGAGAGGACCTCTAAGTAACCTCATATTTCTTGATTTGGGATCAGGTAGCATAACAAAGCACATCTAGAATGATGTGAGATTCGTATCTCTAAGTCATCTTCTTCATGGTCTGGAAGAGGAATCATGCTTAAATACATGACTGTAGAAACCACTGTATCTCAATATTTCAGAGATTGTTCCGAATACTTCAGTTACATTGATGAAAAAACAACAAAAAAAAAACTAGTTAGAACAAGATAGTTGCTTTTAAGTCACAACTGTAGGCTTGGTAAGATATTATTTGAAAAAATGGAGGAAATACAGACAAAATCTGGAGGAATTCTTCTTTACTTCAGCAGAGAAAAAAATTCACACAATCCCTCCAAGAGTTCTTTTTAGGCATTGTCATTTTCTTATTTCCTCATACATGGAAGTGCCCCTGATCATATGCATGAAAACACACTTCAATCAGGGACATTTAGATCAGTTTGCAGTTTAATAGAGTCTTTGTCACAAGCTCAACCCAGCTGTTAATTCTTACTTGATTTTAATAATTCTTCATTATAGGTGTGCTGCAAGTAATAAAAAACACATTATTCTGTGATTTTATCTACTGCCAGTCTTCTAACCAACTGATGTCTTTCCATCAGCATATACTCAAACATAATAATATACCTTAATTTCCACAGGCATTTTACCCACTGCTACTATACTGTCATATTTCTCTCATGGTTTCTCTCAGGTTTCTGGAGTACAGATTTCTTTATTCTAGCCAAATAAGCTTAATACAATATAAACATTTGTGGATAGAAATAGAGTTCCAACATTTTATTAAGCTTGCCAAAAGCTACTCGCTTATCTGGTTCCAGATATTTGATTTCTGGACTTTGAAATACTAAAATGATTGAGTTGATCAGCAGTCTAATAAGGTAAATACGACAATGACTTTTTAGGAGATCCATAGAAGTGAGATACAGCTGAAAATAAACTGCTACTCAGATTCAGGAACTTAGCCCTACATGAGGTGGTTTAGAGAGGAAAACAGATTATTGAGTAATTAATATCTTTAGGAAGGGTGTCCTACTGAACCCCAGAAAACATTGCTCTCCTACTGTTTCTTATGTTGCCATGCTATTATGAGCTTTAAAAGATACATTTTGAAAGGTATAGAGATATTTCCTTTGTTCTACTGTTGAGCATTGTAGAGATGATGGTTGTGAGTCTGGAACAAAAACAGTGATTACAGCAATGGGCAAAACACAGGCCTTATTACAGAACAGAAGCCAAACACAGTGCTCCAAGCACTGAAACAAGATCCTGGAGCAGCAACTAGCAGTTTCTCCTTCCTGCTGTTATTTTATGAAATGCTTTTCTGGATTTGAAGTTTGGACAGGGAAGAAAGCATGGCCAGGAAAACTTGGGAAAGTCCTGTGATCCTATCAGTCTGATCTGAGGTAAGGGAATGCAAGTCCAATCACTCTTTATCTCAAATTTCTGCTGCAGATTGGGAAGAGGGACTGGAGGGCACAGGAGGAGGAACTGGGAAGAGGAATTGGGCCAGGAAAGAGAGTGGGGCACTTATCTCCAGACCTTTGTGGAGACAGCTGAAGAATGAATCCAGCATGCACAAAAACTTAACCTGATCCATCTTCGACAGGTCTTACATAATCAAACTGAGCTCTACAGTAGCACGTGCAATCCCAAATACCTTTTTAACCAAGATAAAGAGAGGCATTGCTTGCCAACTGTGTTTTTCCAATCTCCCTCCACTCAACTCTACACCATCTGCCTATAAATCACAGATATGCTAATAACATTTATCATTTCAACTTCTAATCACCTAGGCTTGCAGATCTCTGTGTTATCTTTGAGTACTTTTTGATACCACATATCACCCACTCATCAGCTGCTGTTGGACTATTGCACAGAAAATAAAGACATTTACATGAAGTTAATGCATAGTTCATTGGACCCCCTATAAACTCACATACAGACCTTTTTCTATATAACACATTGTGTTGATACCCCACTATTTTCAATAACCCTCAGTCAACTGCAGATGAGGTGCAGCAAACAGATATAAACTCCGCAGGCTTTTGTTGGTCATGAGAGTTTCTGAGAGCAGAATCTAATTTACAAGCAATGACTTTTATGTCATGGTATCCATTTCTGAGAGCAGGGGTGTTCCTTACAATATATTTTTCTAACATTTCAATTACCATTTAAATATTTGAGCAGCAGGGCTTCCACTATATTTCCTGGGAAAATATTTTGCAGAAATCTCTACAAAACTAAAATTCCAATGAACTCAGTTAATGATTTTCCTTTAGTTTTCATGTTTTTCTTCATTCTCCAATTTGAAACAAAAGATGCTTGTACAAATGCTAAAAAAATCAAGAGGCAGCTGTACCACTAAGTGGTTTTAACACCATATTGTTTTTAAAACACTTCACCCTCTATCATAGCTCCAAGCCAGCTCTGAAGAGAGAACCTAAGCACGAAAAACAAAATACTGAAGAATGCCAAACAGAGAAAATCCTCTTGTCCTCTTTCTACCTTCCTGTCAATAGTTCTAGCGCCAGATTTAGCACATATCTGTAGGGATATACACATCTACAATTGGACAGTATTAATAGATAGCCTAAAGCAGAAAGGATAAAGAACAAGCAGAGAAGCTGGGAAGCTGAAAAAAAGACTGAAATAAAAGGCCAGAAGAAAGGTTGGCTTTAGCAGAACATACTCTAGTATTGCTATTCACTCCATATGGAAAAACAGACATGTTGTATCCTTCTTATTCACAATGAAGCAAGTGTGTCTTGTTTTCAGTCCAGGTGCCCATGCACATGCAAAAATATAGCTACATAAAAACAGAAAAGGAAGAGTAAACTCAGTGTAATTTTCTCCCCACTCTTTAAACAATACTCCTTTCACCTAGTAAGGCTGCAATTTCAACTCTCTTCTCCAGTCCCTAAGCAAAACCAGCTTATTCTGTAAAGAGCACTACCGAAGCTGCTGACATGTATTCTTCCATTGTTCTTCATAGTTAGTATTTTCAAATTGTTTTAGAAATTCTCATATGCAAAAACCCACAGCAACCACGTACAAAATGCCTATTTAGAAAATCCTGTTATATGAAATGGTGACACAATATTAAATAAAACAGATTAAGAAAAACACTGATGGGTAAAAATCCATAGAAGAGATTGCCTTGTATGTGTGATGATTTGCTCAGATTTACTGCATTTGTTTTGAAATATATTTTAGGCATTTTGAATGTTTTAAAAGGAGTATGTTTTACGTGAAAGAAAAGTCAAAAACTTTTTTTTTTTATTAGATTTGAAAATATTACTATTATCCTATTTTCACCTTAATAACTTATTCCATGGTTAAATGTTTATTGTGGTATAATTAATTCTCTCAGAAATGAGTAAAGCCTACAGTACTTAGGTAAATTTCAGATTTATATCCTCATCAAAATATTTATAACAATATTAATTCAAATCCTGGTCTCCATGCCTGAATTAGAAGATAACCAGTGACTTGTGGTTCAAATCAGTTTTGTGATATACACACTTTATTTTGTGTGAAAGTCTATATTATTTTCCTCTATTGAAAATTTTAAATTGTGTATTGATTTATTAATTTTTATACTTAAGTTTCCTTCTGAAAGTTATGGACCTGGATTCAAAATCAATTATCCTCAAATCAAAAACAAACAAACAAACCCCCTCAATTTTAAACATTCTTTCAGTATTGAAATTTTAACTGCTGTTTTATAAACCTAAATTGCTTTTCAGTTTCAGTTTTTCCTGTTCTTAACAGCTAATAAGGGCCTGGTTGATCAGAGACTCCCTGACCTGTCCAGAACAGACTTTCACATGGCTTCCAGGAAGGGTTTGTTTTAAAACAGTCCTACACAAGGTCTGTGAAACTGCTGACCAAACACAATACTTTTTCCCTCACCAGAGACTATTCCATGCTTGACATTTGACATTCAAGTCTACACTGTCAGAGAAAACTGTCCTTCCACCAAAAATTAACCTTCTTTAAAAAGTCCATGGAAGACAAGAGTGCTTTACAAACAAAGCTGGCATTACCAGTTCTACAAATCTCTTCCCATTACATAAAATGTTTATGACAATAGCACAGTGTGTTTTCCTTCTATATAATACAGTTTGAATTGCTGACCTCTAAAGATTTCTCTTGAGATTTACCATATTGTCAACAGCATTGAAAACAAATTCTGTGTCAGTTCTAAAATATAAGGTAAATAGAGATGTTAAAGTTATGCGATTTCTTCTGCCTAGTGACTGAAACAAAGCCCAGATAATAGAAGCTCAAATAAAGCTCAAGTACCTGAAGAGGCAAACCAACATTTTTAGATAGGAATAGGGGTTTCTAGTTCAGTGTAGAGATAAAAAAATCACAGAAAAGGGGGAAAAAAAAAAGGAGAAAGAGAAAGGGCAGAAAAAAAAAGGGGGGTGGTGCAGGGAGGGGGCTTTCCTCATGAAACAAAAAGTAGTACGTGTCTAAAACCAAACACATCAAAAAACCTGAAGTGGACGTGTTGTCAAGGGCAGTGTTCACCAATAACAGCTATGTTGTCTCTTCTTCCTCCTTTTCCTCCCTTGTGCCATGTGACATGGGGGATGGCTCAGTCGTGTTAAATGAGCAATTGCATGGCTCCATGGCCACCCAGCCACACAGTGGCATCCTGTTCTGCAGGAAATCAGAACTTCTGGCAGTCTCTGTCCTAGGAGCTGGAATTCAAGTGTTTCACACCTCTATCTGAGCAGCATTCAGTCTCCATTCACTGTGAAGCATCATGCTTTTTCTCCTCATTGACCCACTGAAATTCATAATAGAAAGCCATATTTGCTTAAATAGATGTGTTGGGTTTATCCCTGAATTATTTAATCTACATTTTTTTAAAACATATTTTTACAATAGAAGTTTCCAAACTCTCCCCAATATGTATATTTTCAAAATGTTAACTGAGTAAATATAATTCAGGTAGTATGAGTCATCGCTGCTCTGTAGCAAATGTCCTGATGCCTCTCTAGTGAAGTCATTGAGACTCACAAGCATTTTATTTCATAACTTTCGGCAGAGAATGTAATAAGTCAGTCTTTACAGCAAATGGAGAGAAACTGTACTCTAAAACAACATTCAGTGGAACTTGTCTTTCTCGCTGTACCACTAAGAGAACCTAAGGTAGGTATCAAAGGTTAGGAAGTAAAAAACTCCTCATAGACTTCCTACAAAACAGCAGTAAGGTTAAGGGCTGAAGAACTGGATTTCATTAAAAACAAGCAAAAGCAAGAAAAACCAGAAACTGCATACACACACATGCACACTGACAAGGGTGACTTAGGCACAATCCTGCAATCTCAACTCAAAACCACAAGCCGTTTCCTAGAATCAGATTTTGCTACCAGCCTATTCTTTTCCATTACAAAGCACAACGTGGTAAGAAAAGGATGCAATTTTATCAAGGTAGATCAAAGTAAATAAAAATGCTTTTCCTTTCCCCTCCCCGCCCCCCCTCTACCCCTTCCTCCCCCCCCAATACAGCTTCACTTTTTTCACTTTTTCTTACTAGATTTGAATATATACCTATTGCTCAGAGGCATCCTTCAGCATGGGTATCTTTCTCTCTATTTGAAGCTATTTCACTACACAATAAACTAAAATAGATCATCACAATACAGAAAGGCAACTACGAGAATAAGTAGTAGTCCAGATACTTACACTGGGTAGACGTCAGAGGTTAGTCCTCCCATGAATGATAGTATCATATATAAGGTATAGCAGAGCCTAGAGACAAAAGCATGGTCCAGGGAGATGGAAGAGGTTGCTTCAAGTCTTTTTTCCAGATTAGCAACATGTTTGAACTACAGACATACAGAATTAATGGAGCAGTAGTATTATTGTGTGCCACATTAGGATTTTGGCTTTTTCCAGGCTTAGCAGATTCATTATAAATGCTATGTGGTTTAGTTAACAGAACAAATGCTGTAGGATCTTGGTGGAAATAATACTGGGTGAGATTTTGTGTATCTCAGAAATATACTCATTTCCATGGCTGGCAGCAGCTAAAAAGTGACTTTGAGGAACAGAGGATCAGATATGAGTCCCTAAGTCCACATTATATCTACATTTTTATTTCTTAGAGGTATAATACAGTTAACAAAGATTTTCTACCTTCAAAATTTAATTATGAGGATGAATAAATTAAAAACTGATAAGTACTCTGACACCACAGTAAAAAATAAATGTTTCAATGTACTGCAATTAGATTCATTTTTGTTTTCTCCACTAAAATTGATTTGTAATGAATAAGCACCTTCAGTAAGAAATCTGGACTGTTCACATTAAAAATATTAACTGTGTTTCTGTGTGAGCAACTGAACTTTCTGCCAGGACAGCACAAAGTGATACCTGCAAGATAAAACCTGATATAGTGATGTACATATGAAAACATAAAAATCACAGAAATATTAGCTGGCAGGAACTTCTGTAGGTCTAGTCTAGTCTCTCTGAGCTGGGCTATTGCCAACACTAGATCAGATTTGTAAATGTAGGCATCATATCTAGACCACAGAGATATATATACATACATATATATTTTTACATTTGTCTACAAGATTACCAATGGAGAAGTATGCAGAAAGCAAGCAAAGGAAAAATGAGTATGATATGAGGGATGCTGAGGACACAAAGCAAACCTGCAGGCCTAGGTGATCTGAGAGGGCTGTTGCTGCAGTGAGATGGTATGATTATTTTTTCAGTTATTACCCATGCATCTCCCACGCAGACAATGTGCTGGCCTGGCAAGTGGGAACATCCCTTGGTGCCATGCAGGAATGTTTCTGCAGCCCCTCGTTTAGCTGAGACAGAATGGGGTGATGGGGCACGACAGGTTGCTGGTGACCTTGACAGCTGTTGTCACCAACAGGTGCCCAGCACTGCCCTTGCTTTATCTGTAGGTTCAGCTAGCTCTGATATCACCCTACCACCACCACCTGTGAAAACCAGCCCTCCATCATGACACCATGTGCAGCATTTCCTGGTTTCTCACCCTTTCTGTCATGACCAGTAGTTTCTCACGTCCTGTTCAATTGTCTTTGCTTCTAGCAACCTAGCCACCGCCCTGCAGCCCCAATACAGCAATTTGAAAAAAGTTGTAGTGATGTTCTGCTAGTTGAAAGAGATTCCAGAAACTTTGACACAAACCAGCTACAGCAGTTTGCCATGATTTCAGTAAAACCAAATGTGAATGAGGTTGTCTGCAGTGTTCTTATTTCAGACTCAAGAAAACTGGAAGACCTTGCCTTCAAGAGACAGCAAATTCAATTGTATGGTTGAGGAAACCAAAACCAAACATCTCATTTTATATATATATATTTAAATTAAGTTATAAAAAAAAGATGGAGACTAATGAATACTATGGCAGAAAGAAATACTACATTTCAGACAGCCACAAAAATAAAATTTGAGTCTTCCAATGGTAAAAATATGAATAAAAAACCCACAAACTGTATTTATTTCTAAGCTACTCCATCTTTAAGGAAAAATTAACTTTCTGGCTTGGGCAGCCTTACCCAGACCAGCTGGGCTTGGATATTCCAGGCTAAAATGGCATCAAGACATACCATGCAACATTTCCTGGCTGCTAGAAACAACAAATTCTGTGTAATTCTTTGAGCTTTACTTACCCACCTAACCCTAGCAGACATCCGCTGTCATTTATTTCAATTTTATCAATTGACGTAGAACACATTGAATCTGCTAGTGCCAACTCTAATCTAGCAAAATGTTGTATTTTGCCAATAACATTATGTGTCAGCAATGGATTTTTCACTTAGTAGTTAACAGTTTTCCCTGGCCACAACTAGTGATTCCTTTCCTGAATTGTTCACCCAGAAGTATACATTGAGAGTATCTCTTTACCATTAATAAATAATCTTTTGTCTTACAGGCTGGCCTCCCAGGTAGGTTCAGCAAGTTCCGAGGTCATGGTCCTCTGCTTCTCTTCTCCCCTCCTTGCACTATGCCCTAGTTTAATTCCTGTCCCAAACAGTTTCTGCTTGCTCCATCTTCCATCCCACCAGCAATGCAGTCTTTTGGCACAGTCACATAGAATCACAGAATCTACAGTGTAAAGGACTAGAAGGGACCCCAAAAGATCATCCAATCCAATCCCCCTGCAAGAGCAGGAACACCTAGATGAGGTTACACAGGAATGTGTCCAGGTGGGTTTTGAATGTCTCCAGAGAAGGAGACTCCACAATCTCCCCTGGGCAGCCTGTTCCAGTGTTTTATCACCCTCACTGTGAAGAAGTTTCTTTTCATATTTATGTGGAACCTCCTTTTGTTCCACTTTGTACCCATTACCCCTTGTGCTATCACTGGTTGTCACCCTTTATATATCTGTAAACACTAATGAGGTCACCCCTCAGTCTCCTCCAAGATAAAGAGACCCAGCTTCCTCAGCCTTTCCTCATATGGGAAATGCTCCACTCCCTTAATCATCTTTGTGGCTCTGCGCTGGACTCTCTCCAGCAGTTTCCTGTCCTTCTTGAACTGAGGGGCCCAGAACTGGACACAATGTTCCAGGTGTGGTCTCACCAGGGCAGAGTAGAGGGGAAGAAGAACCTCTCTCAACCTACTAACCACCCCCCTTCTAATACACCCCAGGATACCATTGGCCTTCCTGGCCACAGTAGCACAGTGCTGACTCATGGTCATCCTGCTGTCCACTAGGATGCCCAGGTCCCTTTCCCCTACACTGTTCTCCAACAGGTCGTTCCCCAACATATACTGGAACCTGGGGTTGTTCTTACCCAGATGCAATACTCTACACTTGCCCTTGTTATATTTCATTACATTTTTCCCCGTCAAACTCTCCAGCCTGTCCAGGTCTCACTAGATGGCAGCACAGCCTTTTGGTGCATTAGCCACTCCTACCAGCTTGCTGATAGTACACTCTATTCCCTCAAATATAAGTCATTGATGAGTATATTGAATAGTACTGGTCCCAGTACTGACCCTTGAGGCACTCCACTAGATACAGGCCTCCAGCTAGACTCTGCCCCATTGACTGCGACTCTCTGGCTTCTTTCCTTCAACCAGTTCACATTCAACCTCACTACCCAATCGTCCAGACCACACTTCCTCAGTTTAGTTGTGAGGACGTTGTGGGAGACTGTGTCAAATACTTTACTGAAATCAAGATAAACCACATCCACTGCTTTGCCATCATCTATCACCACACCTTCCTCACCTGCATTAAAGCTTCTGTTCTATGCAAGACCCCCCACCAAAAAAAGAAGAAAATCAAACCAAAAACAACCAAACCAAACCAAGAAAAAAAAGAAAAAACCCACCAACGAACCAAAAATTCCCCAGCAACAACTGTGAATACTGAAACAGAACATACTTTACAACCTTACACACACAGCCACTGTATCAAATGGCATCATGAATGTAACATTCTCCTTACAAATGGAAACAATTTGCTTCACTGTTCCATATTTTACAACTTTTGATGTTGTCCCCTACTTCTTCCACTTCAAATAGAACAATTTCACATCAACCCACAAAATCCTCTATCCTCCTTCCTCCACCTTTTTCATATTCCTCATGATACCAGTAATTTTGCATCTCTTTTTCACACATCAACACCAGGATTAATCTATCCAGCTTAATCACTTTGAGAGAAGACTGTTTTCATTGCAAACTTCTTACTTATCAATGGAAAGAGAAAGCTTTTCCAGTTTGATTGTAGATTTGAGGTTTGGGTGCACTCCTGGAATGTCTCCACTTCTTCCTCTTTTTTTTTTTTTTTACTATCTATCTCTTGTTTCAGATGGGTTACATTCAACCCTAAGCACATTACCAAATCCAATGAGTAAACTCAACATTATCCAGCAATGCTGCTACTTAGAGAATGTTTATGAACATCTCGGTGTATAGCATTTGAAGCATTGTTTTTGAGGATAGAAATATAAACAAAAGAAGCATTGCCCGAATTATTTTACCAGCCTTGCTAACTGATTTTGGGCAAAACAATAAGTCACAAAAGTAACTAAGTGCTATCAGAATTTACACCTTTCTCAAGAAGAGCAACAATTTGGGTGATGTTACTGAAAGTTTAACCTAAACTATCTGGGGACTTTGGAAAAAGTAATTTTACTGCCTTACAAATAATAATGAATTATTCAACAAGTAACACAAATGAAAATAAGAAAATAAGAATAAGGAAAAGCACAGAAAAAAACAAGTTGTGATTTCAAAGATTATCTATAGCTAGAGAACTATCAAACAGATAAAATAAAGTATACAGAGTAGTACAAATACAAGAAACAAGTGTTATTACTTCTTTTTCACAAGAACACCAAGGATTTTCCAGAAAATCAGTTACAAAATAATTGGCTTCCTTTTGAGAACCCACAGCATGGGCTACACTAGCAATAATTTCTAGGTACACTGGCAAACTGAAGAAATTTTTGGACCATGTTCAGGTAGCTTTTGATACTGAACAGCAACTCTCCTATACAGACATAGGACTTGGCTCTCCTATGCTTAATTAGGTTTATCTGAAGACAAAGTATCAGGCTGTTAAGATCTGTCTGTTGTACAAATTAATTTCCTAAACTTCCTTACCATTTTCAAATTAGACTCTAATTTGTCCATCTCTGCTAAAGACATAACAGGAATGTGCTCCAAGCTGCCCAGATAAATCCATATTACTTTGAAGGGCAAATGGTACCTTGGAAATCACAGCTAGAACATTTAGCATTTCCTGGTCACACCTGAACAAGGAAATTCTTCCTGCAATAGGTAATAGCTAAGCAAACACAGGACTTCAATTTAGGTACTATATGTTCTTTCTAGCAGCTCACTAGCACTTTGGTGATCTATTCCGAGGAATGTTTGCATCACATGAACTGTCAGTAGGAATAGGCCAGTGGTGATCCTTATATGAGAGTATCACTGTGCAGTGTGCTCAGGTAGTTCTGGTTGACAATAGCACATAACAAGACAGAAGTACAACAGAAAGCACTAATTCTGCACAGCTTACGAGAAGACTTGTATGGAACTTGTCATACGTCACACAAAAGGTTGTTTAATGATATGTTAAAATACACACTATGCTATTGTTTTCAGACTGTCTACCTGTTCTTGCAGTTTTCTGACATGTCAGAATATCCTTCATAAGACAACACAGTCAACCCTGATGATCCAGAGCACTGGAGTAATCTGTGTAACTGCAGTGATTGGTTTTGAAATCACATCAATGGCACAGAAGAGAACATTTTCCTAAGTGACGATCTAATTCTGCACTAAATCAAAGGGTTGAGACACATGTGTTGCTGTTGCAGAATAGGTCTGGCACTGTAAACATTGTGGACAAGTGCTGCTGAGTCCCAGATGGCATAAACATAATGCTAATGTGATATGCTTATTCTTCACAGAACCATAGCTTCACATTCTTTGAAGACACACACCGCTGACATGAATTAGTGCAAATCTGCCCCCTGCAGTCACAAGGCTCTTGCGAACATGTCCTTCCTGTCTCCTCATGTTTTATATCAGCTGATCCTTGTTGTGATTCAGATATACAAAGGATATATGGCACAGATCTTTGGCATTCAGAGACTCAGATTTGGCAGGGAAGCAGGTCATGCAGGACACAGAGAGAAGGTTACTTTCATCACAAGCCAAGACTGTGGGAACTGTTCGAGACATTAGCAGACTTCTATGTAGAGTAAGTTCAGCATGGAAAATGCATAGCCTATTCCATGACAGCCAAAGTAAATAGTGCTAGCATGACTCCCTTATTTCTCTATTTTTGTGCTAGACATCAGAAACATTTGCCCATGTGATGGTGACATTTATAAATTCAGTGCATAAAATATCACCTTGCTATTCATCGGCAATACTTATTGTTGCCAGTGATGCTATTTGATAGTGACCAGTTAGGCCAAAACTGTTATATTTCTTTTTAGGTATGTCATATTAGGGGAAGGCAGACAGAGAAAACAAGACAGAACAAATCCATAAAACTCTTTTAAATATCAGGAGACTTTATTTGTTACAAAGTTCTTGGACTGGCATTTTAAATCATAGCCTAGTTTCATCCTCAGCAAGAATTCCTGGGTATTTTCTAGTTTGGATCACCACAGAGAACCTTTTCCATTTCTCTCTCCATAGCAATTGTACAGGGCTCACATAGCTGCTCATAATCAGCTACAAAAGACTTACAAGTATAGTATTAGAATAATGTTGGAAAAGCATGGAAGTGTTTTAAATAAGAAAGAAACTTTCACTGTGTTCTGTCAACTTCAGAAAAATTTAAATCACATAGAACAGTTTTTCCTCTCTCTGATGTCCCATCACATACACAGCCCCTAAAAGGGAAAACCAAAACTTCACGATGCGTCATTACGTATTAACTCAGTCATATAAGAGGGATATTTGGCTTGTTGGTGTCTGTTCCATGCCCAGAACAAAGTTGTCAGGAAACATCTTTAACTTTAATAGTCTAGGGAATAGGGAAGGAGGAATGTCAATCAAAATAGTTTTCGTTCTTTACTGTGGAATAACAAAGTGGTTCTCAGTAGAAGTGTCTTTGGATATGAAACGCCAGACACATCAAGGTTATTTGGATGGTAAAAGTACAGTATCAATAAAACTACATTTTCTTGAAGAAAAGGGCAGGGAGATCATGTTGCACAGGAAGGACTACATAATTATAGAATATAGCTATTGCCAGTCTCCTCCTGGACCCCTATTTGAAAAGAAAAAAGCAGAGTGAAATGCATAGGGTTTAAGGCCAGAAAGAATTGCTAGATTATTTTATGTGTTGCAAGCCAAGACATCTTAATATGTTTAGCTACTTACTAAACTTAATAATTTATGAATTGACTCAGTACATTTAAAAAAAATCTCCATCTTTAATTCTTTTCAATGTTTTTAGAGAATCTAATGTACTTCAATACATTAATTTTTTGAACAGATGATTAGTGGTTTAGGACCATTCCAAATTTGAATCTGCATAACACCATCTTCCAGCTTTTCGTCTTTATTGTACCTCTCCGTAGAAATTTATGAACTCCTTTTGTGCCTTTCCCTTGGGAAAGTAATTAAACATGGAAATCTATTCATTACTTCATAGCTTTTAAAAATCAGACTGAGCCCCTTGATTCTGTCATTCTAACACATACTTTCCAACTCCCAGACATTTGTATTTCTTCCCTGCTCTTTCTCTACTTATGCAACAAATTGACATATGTTGGAGCGGGATGGTTAAGATACAGATATAGCTATAAAGGTAAGATAAACACTGTGATACAAAATATTACAAAGGCAGCGCCACTTTTGTACCTCAGTAAAAAGCTTATTAGCATACCTAATATGAACCTAGAACTTTCACAGAGTTTTCAGGATGTAATCCTTTATTCTGTATATATGGTCTGTGCCATATTTCTAGATGTGTAGCCTTAGTTCTCCTAATATTAAAGTGATATTAAAGCAGGCCTATCTTATAAATCAACCTGGGCATCAAATAATTCATGATTGCCACATGTTTGCGATTACTTAACATAGTTGTTACCATCAATAACTTCATACTTCCAAATCATAAATCAAAAATATCTAATAGGCTTAAAAACATTAATTTGTGTGTAGCCCCTTTTCAAAAACTCTCTTAATTAATAATGAGTTGTCATTGACAATTCTTTTAAAATGAGTCTGTTAGCTATTTGTAACCTGTCTAAATGTGCCATTGCATTCTACATAGACAAAATATAGAATATATAGAACATAGAAGACAAAATATAAGCGACATTGTGGAAATTATATACTTCATTAGAATGAGAAAAGTGCACATACTGCCTCTTCAAGAGCAGCTGCTTGAATTCACTCAGTCTAGTACATAAAACTCATATGGATAAATATGTCTGGACTTTGGAGGGGGAAAACAGTAAGAGTCCTTACTGAATGTTGTGCCCCTAATATAGTTGTTGTCAGTTAGGATCTCATAAACTATGAGGCAATGAAGTGAATAAGCATTTTCTCCTCCCACTTCTAATCCTCTGTTTTTCTGGACTGGCAGCCTATTAAAAGAAACTACACTTTTTTCTTCATTTGCATACCTGAGTTTGCATTGGGAGATTGCAAAAAGGTAGAGAGCATATCTCTTTTAGAAAAGACAACAGCCACAGAAACACAGAAATGCATTTTCCAAAACATGTAATGGGATTGGAATATCTTGGTTAAAAGCTGTGATGTTACTGATTTTGTAAGTCTCATCTGAAAGACCCTCTTTTTCTCCCCATTCTCCAAGTCCCTTCTTTCCTACCATTAGATGTCAGAAATAATATAAATTAATCTAACTTTTATCAGTGAGGAAGACTGCTAAATCTTGAAGAGAGTGAGTCAAGACTCAAGGTTGCCTCCAAGTCTTTTTGTTACCGTTGTCTTTCCTTTAGTTAACAGGTGTCAGGAATTCTATTTAGGAATGACAGATTTAGCACACAAACAGCTTCTTCTAGTGGAAGTTTTGATGAGGTCTCATCTTCCTTGAGATATTTTACAAATATCATGTTGCTAGTTATTATTAGACCTTATGTTGATTTAAAAATAAAAATTCCACATGACAAAAATATTATCGTACATGTACCTCCTCTGGCTCAAAGCTAGCAATCATCATGATGGAGTAGACATAAGTTATGAGATTTCCATGGAGGAAAGAACACTGGTCCAGTGAGAGTATGTTATAATCCAGCTGTAGCAATAATTCCAAGTAACTTTCAGACAGCAAAGTCTTAATAAACTTAAACACTCATGTGAGCGAGATTTATTGAAACAGCTTCACATATTGTGGCTCTGGTTTGGAGTTTCTTATTCTGGGCAGAGCCTCAGCTGGAAAGATGCCTTCGAATATGCACTCCCTAGTCCACCAGAGAGTCATCACATACAGAGAAAACATCACATACCTTTTCCTCTGCTCTTCCCTGTCACCCCACTGCATGTATTACCAATGTTAAATAATAATATAGTTCATTATTTTGTGCTGGAAAAGTTAAAACAAACTGAAAGGACTGTGTTTTATTCATTGAAAGAGTACTCATGTTACTGAGCCTACATCTGAGACAGCAGTTCCCTTCAGCTCCCATTTGGGCTTGCCTTGAACATCCAGAAATATTTTACAGTCCTTTTCATTTATTTTTTTTAATTAGGAAAGAGATATATATGCTTTAAATTTTGTATCTGTATACTTCATGATACATTTTGTCATTCATTAATGCCATCTTGGACTCACCTCTTTTTGATTTAATCTATTTTTCCCTATATTTCTCCCTCCATAGCTCTAGCATGTCTTTTATTTAGGTGTTACATTTTAGTCATCTGCAGGAGCTTTTGTCATTTCCATGATCATTTGTTTTGTCAAGACTATAGGTTTCTTTCCTCATCCCTGACTTATTCGGAGAAGTTTTTCCATTGGTATCTGCATTTCATTTCTGTTTACAAATTTAAAGGCATATAATTTAATTTTGGGAGTTCTAAGCACCATTCCCTCCTTTCAAACATAAACCAGTCTGGAGTTCATCTCTATTCTTTCCAGTAATAATTTACACATATGAAAACAAAGCTTACTTCTCTTTCAAAGCACATTAGTCTTCACCGTACTGTGAGGTCCCCAGGATCTCTTGAGTCTAGGGAGATTCTAGCTCAGTTCTAGTCTAATAAGCTAGAAGCCATGTGTGAAATACATATCTTTGTCTTATGCTAATAAGACCACGAGCTCCTTGCTTCTCCAAAAACCAGTATTGTGATGAAAAGATAAAGAGTGTGACTCAGTGCTTCCTGTTATTATTCAAAGTGAATGATAATTGAAATTGAAAACTGAAAAGAAAATTCTCTCAGATAGTTGTTATTAGTGCTGCCTTCAAGTCATAATGAAAAATGACTGGAAAAATCTTTCAATCCAAAGCCTTCTTTAAGCAAAGCAGTGACATTTACTTTGCCGCTGTCCATTAAATTTACATTTGGCCTGAAGAACGTTATCCATCCTGGCCCGATGATATCAAACAGTGGGGAACAAGCTAGTTCCCTCGGAAGACTGGCACTCAGTTTGGTGTCACCCTTCAGCCCTGAGCCTGTGTATGAATTAACTGCAAGAATTCAAGCAATATCATGGTTACACTTATTTTGTTTGGTAAAATACCATGCAACTCTGTAAACTGATGAAATCCAGTCCCACTCAAAACAGTTTGACACCACATAAAATTAAAAACACATTCCTGTTATTCAGATGGCGACTAAATATAAGCTGGTGACTTACGATCTGTACCAGTCTGTTATGTACCCTGGGTCTGTGCATGACTGGGCATGTTCAAACTTCAGTGATAAGAAAGAGTGTTCTTATCTTTTGTGACTGGTTATCACTTGTAAATACACCATGACTGCTTAATGTGCCCTGACAGCTGCACAATTCATGTAAGAGAGGTAAAAGTTAATCTCAGGATGTGTAAACATGAAGGAACTCTTCAAGAGCAGGTGAAATATAAGATCTTTTCCTCCCTCAGTCTCTGATGTCAGTACTTTCATTTTTTGCCTTTCTTTCTGGCATAGGAATGGGAAAGACTTCTTGAAACATAGAATTTAGGTATTATAGGAAGGCATCTTGTAATATTTTAATTCATAATCTTATTGAGACCCATCATAAAAATGTTAAAAACTGCCATGTTTCAGAATCTGACAGTTAATTTCATTAGGGTCTTAGACTTTCTAAACATCATCCTGAAGTTTTTCCATAGCCAAAATAATGATAAGTAGGTCACTCACAGAGAAATAACATTATCCATCTCACCGTTCAGCCACTAGGATTTCCCATATGCTACTCTATCTTCAGTATGAATACTGCCTCCAACATGGACTAGAATGAGGCTTGAAAACTTTGCTCTTACAAAAGATGGCAAGAAGTTTGAAAAACAACCATGTTAAGAATAAATACGAATTGCCCAGGACAGCAACCTTCTAGACAGGAGAACAGAAGGAGCAACTACTTTAACACATGTGACTAAGGAGCTGGTTACAAACAGCTGCTGTGATATATTGTTGCCCAGACATAACATGATAGTACCTGCAGAAGCTGTGGGCTGGACTGACTGCTGCAGCATGGGAAACTGCACAATCTTGGTGCTGAAACACACCGAACAATATGGAAAGAAGAAACAAAACAAATAGCTGTTTGCTATTTGACAATGAATCCCAGGGCAGAGCTCCCCTGCTATTCTGTAGAGGGAAAAGCACAGGCCATGAAGTTAAAGGGCTCATGAAGCTGACACTGAGGGAAAGGATAGAGCAACATCTAATTTGAGGGTTTAGTTTGAACAGTCAGTTAATCACGAGAATTGCAATTTGGGCACAGTAATCAATGTGTGTTCTCAATTACTCTAGGCCTGACCATAAAAGCCTAATTTCATACTAGGTTATTTGTAAAGCAATCATATAAACTTGCAATAAAAGATCTGAGACAAATGGGTAGCAAATGTTATCATCTCAATTTGATTTTAAATAAGAAAGATGCAGTAATTGTGCTTTGAGTTCTTGCCAAATAGTTAAACTTGATGTGCCACCAGTCAAATTCATTCATTATACCCCTTGGTTTTATGATATGCTTTAAAGTATTTTCTTTTCTACTGGGCTATATTACTACTTTCTCTTCATCCTCACAGAAGGTTTCTGTTGTTCTCAGTGGGTGCATGATGCATTTTTGCACCTGAAAAAAATAATTTACCACTTGAAAATGAAATGCTCTAAAAAATTGCATGCACAAGTTTCAAGTTCCCAATAGAGAATTATTTCAAGTTTAACAGGAAAATTTAATGTATATGTTAGATAAGTAACCTCTTCATAAATTTAAATAACTCCTCCTGAAAAATACTTTATTTTTTATGTTCTTTATTCCACCAAAACTGCATTGCAGTTTTCCAGTCTTTATATTTACATTATTTGCAATTCTTTTCGTAAGTGCCAGTACAAATGTAACTGATGAAAATCCAGAATAGTCATACAAATGTTCCTGAAAGCAAGGTGCATTTCTGAGCAATTTTTTCTGATGTGCAATAATATATATGCATATATTAACAAAGCTTCGTAATATAAAATATCTTCCATGGCAAGTAAAACTTCCTCACTTACAGCTTATTCAGGTTTCAGTTACATAGACTTCTGCATTTCAAGTTAGTGCAAATAATGAAAGTAAGAGCCTGAGCAGAATGATGTAAATACAATGGAACAAGAGAAACAGCAAAATTTCACCAACTCCCTGCATACGGTTATTACATTTAATCAGTACATCATTAGTATTCTTTATATACAATGTCTTTAAATAATTGGCTTGTCTGAACTATAGGCAACAAATTTACAAATTAAAATAAAATAATGTTTCACACAAATATGGAATGTCTGACAAATATATGAAAATAAAATGCATCTAGTAACAAAATGTTGTAAATCAAAAAGGTAAAAGATGTCTTCTCTGTCTTGGAAGATTTCAAGGCACTTTCTTGGCAAATCAGAATTCTCTCCTTAGTAGAAAATCTGCAAGAGAAAAGGACATGCCATTTTATAACTAGTTTCAAAACACAGAGGCAGACCACTTAGTGTAATTCTGTTTATAAATCGGGATTCCCTGTGGGTTGCATACATCTTAAGATTAACTCCAGAACGCCAATGGGTCTTCCCCTCCTGTGAACACTAATGAGTTTTGCCATGGCAAATCCTCATCATCGATGCTAAGAGGTTTAAGCGGTCCATGCTGCTGCATCTTACAATAAAAGTTTCCTGTGCATGTAGTCATGTGAATTTCTAAATTCTGGGTTTCATCAAATGCTTTACTTTCATTTGCAAGAATCTGAATTGCAAAACCAAAACCAAAACCAAAGCAAATCAAAGCAAAGCAAACCAAAGCAAACCAAAGCAAAGCAAACCAAACAAAAACCAGAAGGATAACAGTCATGACAGCCGGGAAGGGTTGAGCTTTGAACCCTGGTCCGGGAGCGGCGCCGCCGCCTGCACGATTGTCTCGGCATCGCCCCGGGGCGCGGCGCGAGCCCCCGCGGCGGCCCTTCTCCATGGTGCTGAAACCGGCCGCACCGCTCCCCTTTCACCGCTCACCCCTGCGGGAAGATCAGCTTTTCCAAGACAAAACTTAACTTCTGACAGGAATAGACCACGTTTCCTTTTTGTGTCCGTGCACTTACAGGAGGAAGTGGAAAATATTTGCATAATAGCATTGCAGTTTTTTTTTTTTTTTTTTTGAGGAAAATGCTGGCTATTTTAGTACATGCAAGAGAAATGTTTAAAAGTAGTTATCAGTTCTTCGAGTGGGAAAGCCTCCTTCTTCAAAGCAGTGGAGAATCTCCAAGACTCTCTCAGATGTTAAAGCAAAGGCAAATTCCCTTACAGGAAGCAGGAACTATGACCCTGTCCTCTCTAAGCTAGTGTGAGGCTGGTAAGAAAAACAGATCCTTTTGTGCCAAAAGGTGGAGTAGAAGCAAACATAGAATCATGCCAGAAATGCAGTGTTATTGAGGGATGAACATATATAACTCCTGTGCTGTCCTGTCTATTTGGAGGGGAGAGCAACTCCTGCAACTTCATCTTTCTCAGGAAGATGTTTTAATTCCAATAAGATGTTGGATATGAGTAAACATGAAGATCTGAGCCTGGTTTATCTCTAGTGGAAACAACACTCTACTTGTTGGAGGAACGGGGTGAGGGAGCACAGAGGCAGCTGGGAAACACTCAGATCACAGCTCTACTTATTAATTTAATGGTTTATCTATTTTTAACGAAGTAAATAGAAAGTCAGCCTAGATACAACTTGAAGTGAACACGGTGCACACGAGTTGCTAACATTGCTTACCATTTAAACCCTCCCTCCCCACATGTCATCTCTTTGAGCGTATTTTTGGCAGGCAAATTGGAACACCTGGATTTGTAAATTGCAGCAAATTCTGATCCTTTTTTATTTTAAAGATGGAAATAGGAGGAGATGGATGCTTCTGTACTGTGACTATAGAGGCAGATCTTTTGACTTACCCTCTTGAAAGAAAAGGGAGAAAAGTATTGGAACACTCAGACACTTTTCTGGTAGCCCTGAGCGATCAACCCAGAGATGCAAAGGGATACAGATGAGGGAAAAACACAGACTAAACAGGTGACAGTGCAGAAAATGAGAGAGCGCTGGGAGGTTTTAGAAAGCTGAGATTTGAAAGAGAACACTAAGAAACAAAGAGGAATTTAGATTCCTCAAAACAACAATAACAACAAAAAATATAAAGAAAAGGGCATTCAGAAAATACCCTCAGTCATGAAAAGGAGATCCTGGAAAATTAATGAGATCCATAGTCAGGTCTCTGGTTATATTCAGTCTCTGATATATTCAAAACCACCTGCAAGACCTGGAAACCAAGGACCCCAATAGACTGAAAACAGTTAAAAAAATAAAATAAGAAGGTAAATAAATGAGGTCATTTTTCCTCAGCACTGGAATATCACCATATTCTTCAAAGCATTTTCTCACAGCCACCAGAATGAATCCCACCTCCACTTGGAAATCAAATCAGCTAACACTGACTCATATCCTGCTCTTCCTTTCTTATTCTTGATTAGTATGAATTGAAGTCTTGAAGCAGGAAGAAGTGACATACTCAACTTCCTCAAACCTCAAGTTTACAGTATTTGTCAGGAGGAGGTGGTGAAAGGAAACCATCTTCGAAGAATTTTGAATAAATTAAATTCACTAATTTTATATATTTTATTGGTCAATAATAGCCAGTGCAGATTTTCAAATTACTGTTGGAAGTGCAACCATCTTACTGATACTCAGACAAACGGAGAAAACAACTAACTTGAAGATGTTGCCTTTATCAGTGACAATGCTGTTTAATTAACACATTTAATATGCTTTTCATAAACAAGGATGGACTGGTTCCTTCCACAGCCTGTTCCTTGAAGCCTTCAGATTTGTCATGTCTTTATGTTCAGTTTACTTCCACCACCATAAAGTGTTATTAACTTTAGAGAAATTGTTAGAAGACAATTTGGAAATGAAAAGTGGTCCCAAAGATGAATAAAGTGATACATTATCTATGAAGATTGCATTGGCAGACCAAGATATTCTGCTTCTTCCACGGATTAACAACAAAACCCTCTTATGGAAAGGCCTGAAATAAATGTTGATGAAGTCCTCATGCATTTTTATCTTTCACCAACCAGGCTCCTTTTTCAAAAGTTTGAACAGTAAGAGGTGACCCAGAGTATAATTATGGACTATGGTGCCAACAGTGACTGGTAGGAAATTATAGTGGGACCTACTTCTGAGGTGTCTGTGCTTCTATATATTTCCATGAGGAACCAGTTGGTCCTTACAGCAATGCCAGACCTGAATTAAGATGCATTCCACTCTGTTAATACCACATTACTATATGCACACCTGATAACACGGTACAAGTGTGAAGCAAATCACTAGACAATTCAACAAATAAGAAAATGAGTGGGAAAAATGATACTTACATAGCAAACATCTTAGGACTGTGTACACAAAGGGCTCATTGCTAATCTCGTTAGCAACCTTGCACACCTTTTATAATCTATAAAACAAAATTACCCACAGCAATAATGAATCTCAGTTGCCAGATACCCTAAAAAATGCATAAAATTAAATGTAGAATTTGTACTACAAATTCAGGCACTCTATGCATTGACATCATTCTCTGATGGAAAATCATGAAACTATGTGTGCAAGATGGAAAATTAGATTGAACCTTATTCTAGACAGGACTCTAGAGGAAATATAAGTGATGGCAGCAATTATTTTTCCACCAGATCGTTTCCTTCTAAGCTGTAGAAGTCCAGGTTCAGCCCCCAACTTTATCTTAAGGAATTTAACTCACTAACTGGGAGGCTATTCTAACCAGTAGACTATGAAGCAGTTTGAGGTCAGACTCTTTCAAACTTTTTTATTGTACCTTTGAGTATTAACATTGACAGAAATCCATATTTTCCATAGTCAAGTAAATCTCTTAATCATCAGACTGGAGATACTAGTGTCCTACTTGCTATCTCACTGGTGTCCTTGGTTCAAATGGCCACCCTTTCTGATGCAAAGATCTAGTTCTTTGGTAACAAGGAACGCTTAGGTGCCATTTTCTTCCCTTACTTGATAGATATTTTGATAAAACTTAATAGAAATTGTGACAAACAGCAAGAGACTGAATGCTAACCTGGATTCGGTGCTTCAGGGGATGTTTGTACAGAATATAACTGTGTTAGTAGGAGAAGAAGTAGCTCATCTAGAAAACCTATGGTGGCTAAGGTGTCCCTGAAAGAAAATATCAAACCCCTCTGAAGGGGTTGGAAAAGATCCTGGCTATCATCAGCCTTGATAGATGTTCTAAACCCTGACTGCTGTATAAAGTGAAGACAGTTCTGAGGATTTAATTCTTCTTTTCAGATCAACAGAACATTTCAGGTTGAATGAAAATCATTGTTTTGAGTTTGGCTGACAAAATAGATTTAAAACCCCCTGCTTCACTTTTAATTGCATTTTTTGTTGTATATTTTGTCTTGCTAGTTGATCTTAAAAATCAGTTATTCGCAAAGTCCTAACCACAAGTTTGTTTTTAATTTTAGAGAAAAGTTATTTAATTAGAAGAGAAATATTGTGCCTGTGTTTCTTAGGCAACACAGGAAAATCCAAATAAATCCCATACAATGTGGATCCATGTATTCAAGGTATGCAATATGCAAAATTCACAGTATTTTTGCTATGCAGCATGTAATAGATATATGTCTAACCTACTCATATGTCTACTTACAAAGTTATATGTATGTCTTTCGAGGATCAGCCATGGATTTCTGCATTCCAACTTCTGATCAGTGTAAGGGTGGATAGAGACAAGAGCTGCTCCATCCCCTTTCAATGGTCAGACCCTCTGAGGTGCTGAGCTTAGGTGAAAGAGCATCTCATCTGCTCACAAAAAGTGCTTACCATCTTTCTAAGTGATGCAGACAAGAAGTGTCATTATTTTTTCATGTTAAATCCTGGAAAATTTCTAGAGCACCTCAGTCCATAGTGCGCACTTACACATCACCAATGTTTCTAATTAAGTTGTATTGCTTCTTTTCCACTCTATTTGAATTGTCCATTGTCCTTTCTAGGACGATTTCCAAGCAAAATGGAAATCCCTTAAAAATCAGTTACTTTAGGAAACACTGATTTTTAAGGGATTTCCATTTTGCTTGGAATTTTTTTGTTTGTTTCAGGGGGTTTTGTTTATTTTATCCATTTAATAACATCTTAGGACACTTATTTTTCAGTCTTTCTGATAAAATTACATTCAGGCTGTGTTAAAGTAAAACTTCTGTGGCTCTCTTACTGGAATATTGTTTGATAAGAACTGCATGCATCAATAACAGACATGATGAAATAATCGATTTTTTTTGTTTTTTAAGAGTGAGCATATATTAGAAAATTATCATCACAAACTGAAAAATGCTCAAAACCAAGTTATAACCATACTATTGAGGGTTAAGAGAAGGTAGGGAATTGTTCAGGTTTTACCTTATTGCATGAGTTACTAAGCAGAACTAAAGGGAGCAGGAAGGAGAATATGGTTTCATACCTGCCCTCTGCATAGACTGTTTTTTCAGAGTGCAGTTCTCATTTCATTTATGTTAGTCTCACTTTGAAGGAACTCCATTATATGCAGCTGGCTGCAAGTGCATAGATAGAAAATCTTTGTATATTAGAAGACCTTGGATATATCCTGTGCTATAGTGTTAAACAGTTACAAAAGGACCGGCATATCAAACACTTAGTAGAAAAAGCAAGTTTCTTTAAAACAAGTATCTCAGCTGGCATTTCAAGGTATGTTAATTACTACTTACAAGCTGGTGTTGAACAGTCCCTTGTGTTGTGATACAGTCGATGAAAGTGCTTGCTACACTCTGACGAAAATGTGACTGGCCCTGTTTGAGAGTAAGCAGGAGTTAACCACAAGCTTTCAATGTCACTGCTCTGCAGCTTCAATGAATGATATCAACACATGGAATTTCCATGTGTTTTGACAAATGTACATTTAGTCTTTTATTACACTGTAAACAATTATGATACAATACAATAATAATGCTACTGAAATAACAGAAAGAAATACTATTGCTATGCCATTATGCTCATAGTCTGAATAACAAAAAAATGGCCCTTGGAAATGATGGACTGGTTTAGCCTTGAAATTCCAGTAATTCAAAATTAACAATAACATTTCTTATACGGTGAAAAATATAATGGTGCCACTACAAAAGAATTTTGTTTGCTCAGTAGTCAGTATTCAAATGTAGATGGAATTAAGATTTTATTTCTAAAGATAAATAAAAGCAACATTTTATCAAATATGAGTTTCTAAGTCCTGGAAAGATGAAGTAGCTTCCCTTACTAATTCTTCTAGTTTGCACATAGATGGTATATGAAGTTCTTAATATACAACATGGGTGTTGAGGTAGAAAAATGACAGCTGAATATCATCTACGAAACCTGATTTGTTAAAGTAGTCCTAGCAAGAAAGTGCAGACATGCAGGGGGCAGTATGTCAGTATGTGTTTCAATGTTTGGGTGAGGCAAAACCATGTGTGCCCAGCGTGTAGCATGCTATGTGTCTGTTTTCCCAGCCTGTGCTCCCTTCTCTGGATATCAGTGTCATCTGCTTGCATTAATATTTGATAAGAGTATATAGCCACTGGTCTTCAAAACGTGGCTCAAAGGTAACCAGTTGTGAAAGAGCCCTTCCATTATTGCTGATGGCCCAGGGAATGTCTTACTGATGGCATCTGAATTGAAAAGCAGAGCAAAAATGCAGTATTTGCATCATGTAACCTGCTTAGCAACATAACCACTTGACAGCTAGGGACGAGTTTTCTGTGATTTGGAGAGAAAACACTGACATAAATTGACAGTGACTGAACCAAATAAATTTAATTTGCATCCTCTAAATTCAGCACAAATAGGAACCCTCAGCAAGAATAGATTTTTTTCAGAAATGCTACAAAAGGATCCATAAGAAGCAGGGTGTGTTGACTACACTGTCAGAGGAAGACAGTAAACATTTCAGGGCAAAACTTATTTATTTCATCACTTGAAAGGTGGATTATCAGCCTGGTAAAACATACCAAGACAATTATCTCTGGATAGTGGAGCCAAACCATGACAAGCTTGAGAAAAAATTCCTCTCTCTGTTAGTGAACACACTTGAACATTAGATATAGTATACAGTAATATGTGGATTTAATGAGATATTTCAACCACAAATAGGCTTTTAAACAAACTCACAAAGCAGTCCTTGCAATTTTGAACAAGGTGATTGTTGTCATTTTTTATCTGACTGATTAGGCTCAAGAGAAAGTATGTAATTTGAAATTATCCAAGATATATGGAGATAACATCAGCTTTTGTCACTAAATAAAGTCCTTATCCCCTTAGATAATATATGGTTTTCTAGCTTTCTTCCCTGCCATCAAAAATAGTCTGTTAATTTTACTTGTGCTTTGCAGAGTACACTATGTCAGCTGGCTTTTCAAGCTGAATTGATAGATAACTTTATGACTTACAAGATTATTTATGATTTTTCCTATAGTTGAGGACTGTTACATGTGGTTCTTATTTGGCTTTAAAATGTGTCTACTACTCTTGGCATACTAAAAGTGTACAATAATTTTCTTAACCCTGATACTGTAAAGATAATGGATTGTAAAGATAATGTTGATTTCTCCTTCTCTTTTATTTTTCACAACTTTATTAGTTTAGGATGTCTTAACTCTTGAACATACCTGAACTATATCTGAACAGGTTACGTAACTGAGATTGACAGAAAAAAGATTTTGATTTGAACAGAATCAAGAAAGTTAGGCTGTATTTTAAGAAAACGCCCACAGATTACAGGACCAAAAAAAGCTGCAGAAAACAACAACAACAACAAACAGGCAGAAAAACTGATCACTGGAGATCTTAAGAGCATAATTTAAAAAACAATGTAGGCAGAAAATCTAAACCAAACATCAATGATTTTGGAATGAATTTGCTTTCATTATTCACTCCAACTAATTCTAGTCAAATAATTTCAGCAATTCTGATTACAGATGCTCAAGTAGAAAAGGACTATTAATTTAATGAATGGCTCCAGAAACAGGCCTTCAAGTCTTTTTTGCTCTTTTTTTCCCCCTATGATTTAGTATTCTCAAAATACCTTCTGTAAAACTCATGGTTGTTTTTCATTGTTGTTTTTGAGTAATAAAACTTGTTCTGTATGCATTATTTAGCTTCTCCAGATTCTTATGTAGAGCTTTTTATGGTAGCTGAGCAGTATCCAAAGTTAAAAATGAAAAGGAAATGGACCGAGTATTAACATAACCAAATCTTTCTTGCCTGTCTTCCCAGGAGAGGAATTTTCAGTATTCCTGTGCTACATAGGATAGCACAGTTAGAATCCATATGTTCATTTCCTTCTCATATAGACTGAAAATTGTAAGGTTCCTAATTGCTCTTGTTTACTGTAAGAGTCAAGGGCCAGCTGGTGTGGTATGTTTCCTGTAGATGCTGTTAAGTGGCAGTTAGCAGTTGGCAGAAAATTACTTAAGGTTGTGCTTGTCCTAAAGGATTGAGTACACCTTCCCCAGGTGAAAGACACAACAGATTCTTTCCTTTCTTGAGAAGGACTGCCTGCAATTTCCAGCAAGGGGAAATGCATTTTCCAAATCTGTTTTTCATGCTCCTTCTGCCAACTATTTTTCTAGTTTTTCTAGTTTTTAGTTTTACTAATCCCAGTAACATTTAAAATTATCTACAGATTTGCAGTGTCATACTCTGAAACCTTCACTTTTCTGAATTCCAGAACATTTGGAACTGGAGAAAAAAGAATCAGCGCAAGGATCTTGCTGTTGGCAACTCTTTGTTTATATTCACAGGGTACAATATTTTTCCACTTACAAAATAAAGTCCCAAAAGTAAATGCATTATAAAACTCCATCTCAGTTTTCAAGCATGAGTACTTGAGTGTAATCACACTAAGCTTTCATATATGAAATAACAAATGATTTTTCTGATTAATTTGCACTGTTTAATCCTTCCTTGTTCTATTTGATTGCTTTGTTAAAATGAGCATCCACATGTGTACAACTTGAGACAGAAGACAAAAATTGTTTCCCTGATACAGTGAAAACTTAAACATTCACATAGTTCTGTTTCTGAAAGATACATGCAGTCCAATGGGGAGTTTTAAAATTAGTGAATTCAAAAATAAGTACAGTAGGACTGACAAAAAATATGCAAAAATTACATATATTAATTACATATATTAAAAATGTACTGAATTCTTTTATTAAAATATTACTTGCCAGAGATAGCAGAAAGGTGCTCACGCATATCACGTTTTTAGCACCATACTGCAAATTGTTTGCACGTAGGTATACAATGCAGTATCTATGACATACAGACATATACATTCAGTACCTGAAACTATTGAACTTGTAGTGTAGGTGCGAATCAACATGCAATAATAGGATGATAGAAATGAAACCATAGGTTTTAAATCACGAATGTTTTAACTTACCATGTTTTGAAAGATATTTTAGTCTATTCAAAGAGAGACTCAAACTTAAACTTAATTAGAGTCTGGAAAAACTTCTAGTTCTAAAAAATGCAAATTTAACTTTACAAATGTTAAACTCGGTGCAGAACCTCAAAAAAAGCTAATGGTGTGACTCTTATGGCTACTTAGAATATGCATATGTAGGTAAATTAAGAGCAAGCAGCTGCCTTACCTGTAAAATGTTTTATGAATTTGTCTTTTAGACTGGAATCTCTTGGCAAAATCTCTATGGAGAGAAGAAAAAATGTATGTAATATAGGAATTACAAAAAAAACTCTGAAAGCATAATATGCCATGATGTCTGCTGTAAAGAGACCCAGTAGCTTCCTAAATTAACTATGAAATTGATTTTCATTATTTGTTTTGTTTCTACGCTAATGTGTGTAAACAACATTGTGAGATGTTTCAGGTAATTCACAGCTGAATACCAAATGGTGATGCTACAATACACTCTATCAGATTTTCTGACAATCATTTCTATACATCTTAGGTCTGATTTGAGCTATATTTTATAAATATTTATATAAATAAGAAATAAATTAGAATAATATGACAAACATTTGACTACCTGAGACAATTATGTAAAATACCTAGATAAATATGAACTAAATACCATATTTTGGGCTTTGAAATAACAGGTAACTGAGGAGAATTCTCTTTCAGACCATAAGATAGATACGGGTGATCCATATTGCCATTGCACTGTTAGTCAAAAAATAGCACTACTCTCCTAGGAAAACTGCTGTGGATTTTAAAAAATTCCCTTTCCCTACATAGTAATTTTCCAAAAAGTATAAGAGAAAATATAAGTCTCAGAACAGCCAAAGGAATCAGGTAGAACAGAAACTGGAGCTAACACAAAAACTATACTCGCTATTCTTTTTTTGCAGTGTGATGCTGCCTCTGGCTTATCACGGAAACTTTTGATGCAAGAAAATATTCTCAGAATTAGTACATTTTCCCTCAATGTCACAGATTTTCCACTGAAAAACTGTATCAAAAAATATCTTGCGTGACTGCAGTGATTATTTCAGACAGTGACTGTATATGACAGTTGTGTGTCATGTTAAATTCAAAAGAAATGCCTTTCTTAGCACTAACAGAAGGAACATGATTAACTTGCCACATTAGGACCTGCAGCTAAAGTTATTCACTAAAAATATTTCCTTACCACTAATATAATTGAAAATCTTTGTATAGTCCTACTCTTTTTTTCTTTTTTTCCCCCCTCAATTCCTCATCTGAAATAACATTTAGCTTAGAAGAGAGCAAGTTTCCTTTCACACTACAGGAAGATGTTGGTTATCTGCCAAAATATTTTTTACTGTCTTAGGCAGTTTTTGAGAGGTTACATGAGTGTATTTTTAGGCTGGGATTTTAAGCTAAAATGCTGAAGTCTTACTGCAACTCAGCAAGGTTAGTGGACCCAATTTATTTAAGATTTTTTTGAAATCTCAGTTTTAACTTGTTTCCTTATCGCAAATGAAATGCCACCTCTTATTAATCAAGCTTAGAATTTTAGTGACATGAAATGTCAGGTAGTTTACAAATACATAGAATGAAGCATACAAAAAGCCAAAATAGCGAAGCAATCTACATGAGTTTTGAATGAGATGCCTCAAGTGGACCAGTACTGACAAATAACCAACGCCTGGTGAAGGCTGGGCTAAAAACAGGCCGTTCTTCCTCTGATAGAGAACATTTAGAGCCAGGTCCTTTCAAAGTCTATAGAATTTGCTGTAGGAACAGTAGCTACCTTTGCCCCATAAAATTCTTTAGGAAAAGTCTATAATACAGTATACAGTCAAAACCTCACCCCTAAATGCACATAAGGTAAAACAGGATACAGATTTGATGCTCAGGCAAGGAGCTAGGCATTGCAAGCATGAAATTGCAGCTGTAGCTGTGTCGGTAAGACTGAGAAGGATTGCTGCAGGCTCTGCTTCCCACGAGTAACCTACATTGTCCCAAGGTTCATGCCAGCCGGCTACGCTTGCCCCAATAGGGAAAACTGGGTCAGCTGTGTGTTGGTGAGTGGCTGAATGATACTGACTGTGTGCCTGTCCCTCCCCTGCTGTGGCTGCCATCCCTCCAGGCAATAACCAGCTTTTCAACATGTGCCCATGGTTCAGCTCTCTTAATGCGTTCCGTTTTTCTTCATAGTATACTGCATTTGCTTGGTAAAACACAATCAGTGAGCCCCTAGCCCTCCACAAAGACAACCCAAGCTCATTTGTATAAAAATCACAGGCAGCACAGATTAGTGGAACACTTCTGTCCACTGGCTCTAATGGCAGGGACAACTCCACCTCTACTATGAGTTGTCCAACACAAAGAGTAACATTCTTCATCTTCCAGCAGCATAGCCAAGCCCTCCTATCTGTAAATAACTTTGAGGCTGAGTTCTCAAAGTATTTCGTGTTTCAATCAAAGTAATGAACATATTTTTGGAACAGGATATGTATCACTGACTCCCAACTACATCACGCTGCAGCCAGGAGCAAGATCCCAAGTCTGCACAGGATGCTTTTATGAGGCAGTGAAAAATTATCAGGACAAAATGTCTAGGCCAGCTTTTCTTGTCTTCTAACAAACTCTTAGTTGCTCCAGTCACATATCATCTATTAGGAGAGTTTAATATCAATTCTCACAATTTACACTCACATTCTCAGAATGCATTTAAATTCCCTTGACACATTAATTTCACAAGCAAAAAGCAGAAACATGGATACAATGAGATAGATTGGCAAAGCATTACTAAAATAAAAACACTTGGAAGTCACACTGGGCAAAAACACGAAACAGGAAAATAAAATAATAAAATATTTTATGTGTGAAACCCACATGAACAGGAAATATTGAGTGGAGTGGGTATATTCAACGCATTCTTGCCTCAAGACCATGTTACACAAACTAATAAAATGCAGCGAGTAAATACCCCATGGGATAAAGTAACTGATTGTTTTTAATCAGCTGAGAGAATATTTGAACTGTGTCATTCTTGTGCCCAGGCTTACAAAATCTGCACTGCTCACCAGAGAGAGTAAATCTGAGTTAAAAGGCACGTTTGCTATTGACTCTGGGTTCATCCTGGGTATAATCTTGGTTTATAATCATAAATAATCGTAGTTCAAGGATTAGTTTCTTATTTACATCAGGCAAGACACACATTAGATACACATCTCTATGTGTGTCCTTAGAAAATTACTCATTTTGGGCAAAATGTTGTCCATACTACACCCCTTCCACAGACAGCAATGGCCATGGACAACTATCATATGGTGATAGGGTAGATCTTTTACTGGATCTTCTGTCTAAAATGCTAGCAATATTTATGGTAAAAATCTAGGGACAAGACAAATTGAGAGGATTTTCCAGCCCTGTTTCATAGAACAGAATGGTGAAGTTTATACTGCAAATTTTCTAACCTGTCCATATAGTTAATTTTCTCAAGTTGTGACACTACACAGAAGGTCTCATGCCTTTGGGTAAAAGATGACAGGATCTGCTTGGGTTTTATACCATGCTGGGAAAAAAGAGATGATTGGGAGAGCTAGCAAGGTCTGAGCTAAGCAGCAGTGAACCACAGCTGCTCCAGCTCCCCACTCTTTCATTTTGTTGTAAACTTTCCAAACCTGATTTAAATCACTTTTGTTAAGCTAATTCCCTAGAAAATTATTCTGTGCACTTTTCAGTTGTTATTCAGCACCTGGTAGCTGACATGAATGTTTAATTTTTCACTAATTTGGACATGATTAAGAGAGGTAGAAGACTAAATAGGCCAGAGCTCTGGGCTCAGGCATATGCTCACCCTGCAGTATAAGACATTGTTCACTCATGTTGGATGAGGCTTTTTACTTTTCTGTTCTTTCAGTCTCTCTGTTTTGTCTGATCAGACTGCAAAGTTGTGACAGCATATCCTTCTGTAGCATAAATAAGAACTGCGCTTGTGGCACTGAAATAAGCTAAATCCATACATCAGTTTGTTGGCTTGGGACATGAAAATTCCACATCCTCAGGTGATATCACCTTGGCAGTAAAAAAATCAAGATCTCAATTTGTTTATGCTCCCAACAGGCAGTCTTTGTTTATTTTTAGCTTATTCAGGGAAACAGTGTAAATCACCCAGCAAAAATTACTCCTGCTCTTGGCCTAGTGCAGGCCTACACCAGGGGGACCTACATCTTAACTGCAGGCTGTACTGTAGGCAAGGGTAGAAAATGTGAAGTAGCAGAGCTCAGGCTCTGCTTCATTGGCCAAGTCCCTTAATCTTCCTATGTAAGGAAATAAAGTCTTCATCAAGAATCATAATATTGTCTTTTTGAAAGAATATTCATGCAACAGAAAACAAAAACAACAACAAAGAACAACAACAACAAAAATACACACCGAAAAACAAACAAACAAAAACACAAACCAAAAACAACACCAAAACCAAACAAAAAAAGAAGCCAAACAAAAAGAAACAACAATCCAATTCCTCAATTACTAACCAAAAAAAAAAAAAGTTAAAAAAAAAAAGTAAAAAAAAAAAAAAGTAAAAAATCAACTCTTAAACTATGAATGGAAAACTTCTCCGCAGTAAATGTTCCAGGAAAATGTAAGTTTATCCAACAAAACATAAAAGCAGAAATGACATTACTTGTCATTATACCTTTGTCTGCCACATAAATATTTCTCAGATTTACACGCAGGTGCTAAAGTGCTCTCCACAACACATTAAAAACTTAGCAATTTTAGGCTGGTTTGATAATTATCTGTTTTCTAGAATATCCAATGTTAATTCAGAATATCCACATATCTTGATTCAGAGTTACATAGTACAACATTCATTGAAATTACATGTTACGTGATGGAATAGCAGGCTTTTCTTGATTTTATGTTGTTCTGCATTTCAATAACTTAACAAAATTAGGAAGTTCAGATTATTATAATCTCACAGAAATTTGTTTACAATCTAATGCTTAGTCCAAGATACAGTAAATAGCAATGACAATGTTATCTTATATCTTACAATGGTAATATGGTCCTGATCTGTTTTTTTATTCACTCTGGTAAAGCCATTTTGAGTTAATGTAACTGTCTGTTCTTTAGAAAGGGCCATTCTCTAGAACTACACTTCTTACTTTGCTTTTTATTCTTCTCATTCATATTTTTTCTTACTTCATAATCCTTTTCAAGCTGAATTAATATTATTACAAGGCAATACATTTCAGCAGGTCTTGCATTACCAAACTTATAATCAATTTTTTCCAAGGCTAGTATAGATTTATCTAAATTTTACACAACTGTCGCATGCATAATCTCATGAAAATCTTAATTTCCTTATATTGTGTTTAAAGTAATTTTATAACTATGGCATTTAGAAAATAAACGTATTGTTGTGTATTTTCTTCTTTCTATATGTAAAATAGCAGAAGAAAACCATCAGCAGTAAGATGCAGCTGACTCTTGTGTTATAAACCTGAATACCGGCTTCTAAAAATGTTGTTTAGGCATGAAAATAACATGCGATTTTTTTTTTTTTTTTTAATGGTGATTTCGTGTCATGAAACTGCTTACAACACAGTATGTGTTAATAAAGTTTTAAATAAAAGAGACATTTTGAAGGACAAGACTCTCCAGAGTTTCAACTTAAAGAAAGGCTATATTTATTCATAATGTAGGAATAAATCTTGCAGTGGTAGAAATATCATGCTTCTACAAATATTGGAACATTGCCAGCAAAACTGTCTCAAGCACCCATATAGATGAGTCCCATTTATTTGGATGTAGCTTATCTTTACTAGAAACTCTCCACAGTGCCTAAACAGGACAACTCTTGTCTACTCTGACAATATTACAAGGTGAAACACTAGTAGTAGTAGGTTTGCATACATCCAGTCATGTCAAGAAGGATTCAGTTTATGTAAAAATAAAATGTATGGTGATAAAAGGGATAGTAAAATCTTTCAAATGTAAATACATAAAGAAACTGACAAATTATCAAAAGAACTTAGGCAACAGACATGAAACTAAATCAGAACAAGGTAAAAATACGTAAGTAAAGTGATATACTAGAGAGATGAGCGAATGGAATGACATTGCGGTACCAGGATGAAAGTACCCTCATTATGATAGTGTTAAAAATACATAAAATCTTTACAAAAGCAGTGTATTAAATATATATATATATACATTCGGAAACCTTAATGACCCAAACCATCTTTCCTCTAAATGTCTTAATTTACATATGTAATAATTTCTACAAATGTTAGGAAGAGATGTGCAGACTCAGAAATAAAAAAAAAAAAAAAGGCAAGCAAGTTTCGCTCAAAATCAACAATTACAATAGAAAACTGTGTAAACATAAGACAACCTAGCAGAGAAAAAAAATGTTAATATTCACTTTGATAAGTGTATCATATGGTGTTGAATAAAGCATAAGCTTTTGACTAGAATCTCACACATGGGAATCATACAGTAAAACATCCTGTGAATGAATGGAGCATCAAGCACGCAGTTTCTTCAGTACCCTGGGCCTATTAAAAGCTCTTAGTTTCCTACTGTTACTGTTATACTTCAGCTGTGACCAGATTGAACAAAACTCTTACTTCTAGGCCCATGGCTAGAAAAAGTTCTCATCTGCAAAGCTGAGGGTTTCCAGCAGCTTTGATTGTGCTGGAAATGCTGTTTTTTTAATGCTGTTATTTCATTGCTATAAGAAAGGTATTATTTTTTGTTCCACAAACAATAGCCATATTAATATACATGGTAATATTTCTCTGGATTCTCACGTGGTGTCTGATACAGAAGAGACACAGAATATGCAGTTCTTTATTGAAAAAATGTGACATTTTTACTCCCTATTCGGGACCACCAGTTGATTCTGGGGTCTGTCCAAGAGTGCTGGAAATCCTTAGGAGAAATTTGTGGTTCTGTTACAACTCAGTTCACAGACTGATATATTTAATGTTTTTTTCTATTGCAGTTTCCCATATGGAGGCAAGAAAAAACATTGATTTGTGCAACAGAGAGCAACCCCTTTCATCATTAAAATCATACATCATTAAACACTTTATATTATTTGTTTTTCGAATACCTGCCAGATGACAAAATATCTACTTAAATGACGTAATTTAATTGTCTTAGCCTCTTCATCTGTGGTTTCTACCACATAAACTGTATTTCAGCTTTTATTTTCTTATTTTTCTTCCTGTTTTCCATAATTAAAAACTTTATAATAATTTCTGATTGATTGTCTTAACAATCTGTCTGCTTATACACACAACCCCTGCTTTCTCCCAATAGATCTGCAATTCATTCCTTTAGACAAGTGAAAATATCTATTTCTGTGTGCCGTACTCTGAGATGTCACTGTATTATTACCTCTGTTAAGTAACACACACAGTTCCCACTTACTGAACACTTTTATTTTGAGACTGCAATGTGTACATACTAAGTTCCACGAGGCATAGTTGGAAAATGAGTCAATGCTCCAGGCAGATACATTCCTTCCTGTATGTAACACCACTGCTTGAAATCCAATACTTACCAGACTCTTCCAAGTACTGCGTAATGAAGATTACAATAAATAAGCAAAATTTTTTGCATTTTCTACCACTGTCTGCCCTAGCAGTTGAAAAATTATCTGGTATCTTAGTATTTTCTGAAAAAAAAAAAAAAAACCCTCAAATATATCTCCAAATCAACACTGCTTGGATTCACAGAGATGAAACCTTTTGCTCCAGAGACAATCCTGAATTAATCTGCAACTGCATACCACTGCCATCTGCTGAATGTGGACTATGCTGAATGTACTCATAAATACCTTTCTGCTCTGTGACCGGAGTTTACTTCCCATTTACTCCATCTAATGTTCTTGCAATACGAAGTGTACTCTAGAGCTTAAGGGTTACAGTACAGTGCAATCAAGAATTTATAATTAATGACTTGGTCAATTTATCTTCTGCTTCTCCAAGACTAAACATAAACCGTATTCTAATCTCTCTGGATTTATTTGCTCTCCATAAAACCTTTGTTCACTACTTCAACTTTATTTATAGAGAATATTTGGAATGCACACTGTGATATGTGACTGTACCTCATTAGTCAAGTCCTAAAATGTTAGTTCTGCTCCCATATTAAATGAATGCTTCCATGCTTATTTCCTTGTCCAGATCTGAAACAGTGCTTCTAGGGATACTTAAACTAGTGACTGTTTATTTTCCCTGATATTCATTCCAGCAATATTTTTCTTATATGAGCATGGCAAATAATACTCCTTTTAAATGCTGAGTAATTGATATATCCTCAAGTTCTTCCAACTTCAGTTATGAATACAATACCTGGTGTTACATACGTAAACTTAAGAGTCTGTATTCTGTAACATTCATCAGGAACTTGAGTAATAAATTGGACTGTGACATCAGTCAGTTTAGAAATACTCCAAAGCAAAAGCCTAACAGGGGTTGCTTTCATTATGGCTGATAAAATTTAGCATGTCAGTCACCACTGGCAAGTGGCAGAGTGATTCCTAAATGTGCTAAAGATGAGCATAAAAGGAAGCACCGGCTTCTAAAGCTCAGCCAGGCATGCAGTCACAATTTCTACTTTTTTCCCCTCTTCCCTCTGCCAATACATCACATGTAGTGCCAACCACTCATTCTTATACCAGAGTCTCTATTCACCTATGTCACATTTCTCTTACTCATCCTTATCTACATCAGTTGCTCCCTTAAACCCAGGGAGATTAATATTCACATTGCATTCACAGGAGAGTAACTATTATGTTCTATCAAAATTGCAGCATTCCAGCACTGAACATGTTAAAAAATGCACATAGTATTGTACAAAGGGCTTCCTAAAACTGATGATAAAAACAGATGGGAATATTTTCTACAGACCATAGTGAAGTGAGAAAATCAACACATTAAACAATATTTAAAGAGTAAAGGCATACTGCTTTCCTGACTCAGCACGCCTTACTTTTGTCTGTAGAGCTATATTTGTCTGATAGATAGACATCTGTGCACCAGAGTTTGGAGCAGATTTGAAGTATTTCGTATTTCTAGTTCTTCATCCTTTGTATAGAATGGAACACTTCTTATTTTTTTTAAGATTTCTAAAAATAGTCTTGAAATAGTATGAAGTGCTGCCTTTTTACAGTGAATGGGGTCAAATTCCACTCTCACTGATGCCTGTGTAGTCGACCTCACTCATCAACACTCCATTAATGTAATTGCAAGGGAATTATAGAAGAGATTTTGGACACAAATATTTTTCAGCTGTATTGTTATTACAGAGACCCTCAGGTGGGTACCAAAAAAACAGATGACTAACTTTAGACACTTGATTTCAATTAGATATATAGCCTTTATTTGAGTGATGGGGCAGTAAGCTTTAGCAACACTAAGATTCTGTGCATAATATAATGTAATGTAATGTAATGTAATGTAATGTAATGTAATGTAATGTAATGTAATATAATATAATATAATATAATATAATATAATATAATATAATATAATATAATATATAAATAGTAACACAAAAAAGCAAGGGTAATGTGACTTGAACCTTTCTTCAAGAAGTAATATTTTTTATCTCTGCTAACTGATAAACGGGCAAGACAAGTCTTACATTTAGCTAGGCACATTCCAGTTCTTTGAAAAGGTTATGAACAAGATTGTAGGGCTTGTTGCCTGAAATAGCAGATGGCTGGATTTAATAAATCAAATAGGTTCCAGCCATATTTCTAACTCTGAAATACTAGTTTTAATTCAACAAAAACTATCTGAGTTATGTTCTATGTGCTCTTATCCCCATTGGATCATGGCCTATGAGCACCTAAGAGAGAGGAATTTCTCCTGGAATCCCCCTACTACTCATGCCCCTATGGAGTCCTTTTGATTAAATGCTAAGTCTTACCTAAACACTATGCAAATTTGCAAATATATGACAATGAGCCATGCAAAAAGTGCTCTTTTACCCTGAGAAGAAGTACATTTGTTTGCTATAGTATCTTATGGTTAACTTCCTCATTCTTTATCGCAAATCACTAAATGGAGTTAGTTTGGGAATTAATTCAATTTATTTATTACTACATTACAAAGGAGTACATGGGATTAGAAATTAAATGTCTCAAGCTCCTTGCCTCATTTCTAACACAGAGTAAATCCATAAGTAACATCCTACTGATTCAGCCAGTTTATATGAAAATAATGTCCATTATCTAGCTCCTTTTTGGATGTTTCAGATTGAAACTACTGATGTTTTCAGGAGAAGTAATTAAACATTGGTGTACATCACAAGACAGATAATTTTAAAACAGCTTACTTTTTCTGATCTTTTCAAAACTCTAGAACTACAATTGTGATGCTGCCTCAGAAGGCATTATATGCTCATTTGTATTCTAAATTTGTGCTCATTTGTATTCTACATTTTCTACAATGCTGTAGTTTTCTCTCCATTCTTCTGTGGTAGGAAGTGAATGAAACTGAAGTTTGTCCTCTTTTTCATTGAAGTGAGACCTTTAGTCCCACAACCCTTGTATCTTTCTATTTGATCTCACAGGACATAACGAAAGTAGAGTGTTCAGGTCAAAGCTCCTGTGCCATTACAGCTAGTATCATGTTACTCTAGCCAACACAGTCCCTTCCCAAGCACAATCTGTGGGAGATCTGCCTTCTTTCATGCAAGTGAAGTGAAGTGACACAAAGTACTCTGAGACGAACTTTTATCTCTAGACTTTTTTATGTTTCAGGTGAAAGAAATCCTTCAAAAAAACTTTCACAAAATCAAAACAGTGAGAGGAAATGAAGCAAAGACATAATAATTTTACGCCAGTTTGCTCTTTTTCATTTTACTATGCTGCTACTTGGGAAGGATACAGAAGTTCTTTCCTTTATAACACAACTTTCTGACTTGAACTGTACTGTGAGGACCATCTTTGAGACACCACAACTGTTCATGTTGTCTCAGTTTCCCACTCCTTGTGATCCATATTACTGTATTGTATAAAAGTGAAAGAACCTGTGACAGTACAAGGGAGGAGACTGGAAAACACATCTGGAAGCAAGAGAACAAAAGTAGGAGAAAGAGACATGGAAACATTCTAGACATGAGGAAGGTATTTTTTACAATGAGGGTGGTGAAGTACTGGAACAGTTTGCCCAGAGAGATGGTAGATGCCCCATCCCTGGAAACATTCCAGGCCAGGCTGGACAGGGTTCTGAGCAAACAGATCTACTTGAAGATGCCCTTGCTTATTAGAGGGAGGTTGGACTAGATGACCTTTGAAGGTCCCTTCCAACCCAAACTATTCTATGATTCTATGATTGGGTGTTCGTCTTGTATCACTTGTAACACCTACATGGGACACAAGGCATGGGAGAAGGACATATACTTATCATTCCCACCTTCACACATCCCTAGGTCATTTCTTCACAAGCTATGGAGGAAAACTATTTTTAACTAAGTCCCTCCAGTAATATTAGAAGCAGAATCACAGTCACAGAATCACAGCATGTTAAGGATTGGAAGGGACCCCAAAAGATCATCGAGTTCAATCCCCCTGCCAGAGCAGGAGCACCTACATGAGGCTACACAGGAATGTGTCCAGGCGGGTTTTGAATGTCTCCAGAGAAGGAGACTCCACAACCTCCCTGGGCAGGCTGTTCCAGCGCTCAGTTACCCTCACTGAGAAGTTTCTTCTCAAATTTAAGTGGAACCTTTTGTGTTCCAGTTTGAATCCATTACTCCTTACCCATTTCTATTATCCTATTAACCCTTGTCTACCATTGTCCCAGTCATGGGAGGGTGATAAAGACCTGTTCACATCCACAGGAAGGACCCAACCAGCTGCTGCCCCTGCTTGTCCCTGCCCATGCGCTGCTCTTACCCAGCCATTGCACTTTGCCTTCTCCCCTCCCTTGTCCTCCACTTGGCCTCCTCACCTTGGCTAGTCACTGCTGAGCTGTGAGTGGGAACTGAGAGTGACAGGAATAGTTAGCAGTGATCGTTGCTATGAAGACAACTAATAGCATGAACAGTAATTCCAGGGAGGCCTTTCTACCTCACCAGAGCAATGACTATTTACAGCCTAAAAGGAGTTGCCAGCCTCCAGTTCAACACCCTCTTAAGGGCAACTGATTATCACTAGAGTTGACTCCTCTGAGCCTGGGCACTGAATTATGGGAAGGACATAACCTGAGACTGGAGGGGGCTAACTCACTTGAGCTACAGAAGAAGCATTTAATCATGCCTGAAGTGTCAGGATAGGCAGACAGGGAATGGGGAGGATAGCTTTGCCTATGGTAAACTATTCAGGGTTTTCAACACTGGTAATATTATATTACTCCTCTGTTCCTCAAACTTTGATTTTTCTTTGCTTAACTCATAATTTCTGAAGGGAAAGTAATTGCTCACTAAGTCCTCAGACACTACTTTCATTTCTCAGAAAACGAAATCTCACCTTGTTGCTGGTTGACGGACTGTAGTAACAGTATCATTATCATCATGGGTTTGAAGAGTCTGAACCCTGGCTGGCCATAGGACAGAGATGTTTACCACCCTCTGATGCCCTCTGTGGTGTGAATGCAGAAAACAACACCTAAAAACTGCCCTATCTAAATCAGAATATCAGTACCTTCCAAGTATGTCCAGAAATATGATACTAAGTAGTTTCTCTGTGCTCCGTTCATTTATAATGTCATCACTTCCATGCTGTATCAACAGTCATTCATCATTCAGCCAGAATCTGTAGAAATACATGTCAGTCTCCAAATTGGCTCTAGATCTTTCCAAACATTTTTCTTTCTGTCACTTGTCTACCAATATTTCACTCTGTCAGCAGAACTACTTGAAAGCTCTTAGCCAGGTAATGGAAATGTACTTTCAATTGCACACGTGAAGCCTTCTCCAAAAATCTTTCTTGCTGCATGTCAGATTGTCAGTCAGCTCCAGGTAATATAATTTTGTTTATAGCTAAACAATCCTTTCAAGTTTTCAACTGATGCTGTCTTTCTTCTGATAGTTTCCTCAGTCCTGCAAAGCCTTCATGATTAAACTTTTGTAAAATTTATTTAATAGAAAATTTTAAAATGCTAAAGGAAACATACAATAATGTAATGATAAAGGAAAAATGTTTTAATTTATTCATACATGTAACAAACATCTCTTCTATGTTCATTAAGGAAGAAATAAATAAATTTTTGCTATAAAGTTCTAAAGCTTTCAGAACCACAGTTTTTCAAGGGGATATTTTTAAGCTAATATCTTTGAGATGGAGCACAAGTCTAATTCTGAGATTGTCAGAGCTGTAATCTGAGACTGCATTAAAAGGAGGAAAATATATGTACATCTCAGTGTATGTCTTTGAAATTGGCTACTGTCAGAAATCAATATCTAAACCCAGAGTTCAAGTTTCCATGCTTAGAGTCACAGCAACCATTGTTTCAATGTCAAATTTTGAAATAAAAATCAACAGCAACTAAGGAAATGCATTCTGTTTAGAGTCTTAGTTTGTGTCTACAGTAAAACATAGAGCAGTTGAGTACAAGCAGCTCTCTGGATTCCTGTCTGGTACAAGAAATTATTCTAGGAACTGTCAGACACTCAAATAATATAATTTTGAGAGCTGAAAGACACTGGAAGGAGAGTATGGTCTGATTCTGTTCTCCTTGATTTCAATAGAAGCAAAAACAGGTCCTCAGTCTGTGTGTAATTCACATGATCTACTTAGCTAAACAATTAAGTCACAGTTCTGACATCTGATATTTATTCTAAGTTCTCTGAGCCAGATTCTCTTCTGTGAGCCAACCCTTTTTTTCTATTCTGGTGGCGCAAAGGCTATAACAACTGTGGATTTTCCCAGCTGGAGATTCTCCCAGCATGAGTAAGTCTTTACCTGTCTGGCAAAACCAACTTTCATGTTATTTCCTCCTCTTTTCCACCCTGAACCTTTGCCATCTTCTTATACAAAAGAGGCTTAGTTAGAACCCTCATTACCATGCTTCAAATATTCTTAGCCTTAACTCTTCAACTTAAATTAACTTAACTCTTTAAATACTTAACTCTTCAAATTAAAGCTATCTGGTTAATTTTAGTCCAGAGGCTGTTGTAACTAAGGTGAAAACAGTCTGCTATGATACTCCTTCTGTGGTATTTCAGAGGACACACAGTTGAGGACCTGTCGAAGGCACGTTACCAATGAGACATCTCAAAAGCTCTGAACTATAGGTCAATCCTATCTGTGAAGGCCACGCTTAAGAATTCAACCATATTGCAAGGTCATCCTTAAAGTAAAGATTCTCAATTCAAGCCAGACATCTTTTTAAACCCCCCTCTCCACTCCAAGAGAGCAGAGGCTGTGTTAAGGGGTACATCAAAGACATGTTCAAGTTAAAAAACAAACAAACAAACAAAAAAGCAAACAAACAAAATTTTGATTAGCATATTTGTTGACCATTACCTGAGTGGGGAACCTTGTTGTTAATGGCTGATCCTTTTACATTATTTGAGGAGATGTATCCAATGATAAAATCTTTAAATGACACTAGTTTAATGGAGATTAAAAACACGGGATGTAGATTATTGCTGCTCTTATTTGAGTTTACTTTAGGCAACATCGCAGAGTGGAACTGATCTGCTAGAAAACGTGAATCGCAGTGGAACAACACTAAACCACTGTGAAGATAACACCAATTACTCATACTCCATCCACCCCTTTGAGTGTGTTTACTTCCTTAAGGAATTAGTGAAGGATTTGACTCCAGTCTCAAGATGGACTCACATCCTAATCCCTTATGCTTGTGCTCATGTTTCACTACCTAAAATCTGGAGCTCTCTGGAATGGAAAGCTCAAGCGTATGTTGATAAATAGTGTAAGCCCAAACTCCTGCCCAGCAGCAGAAAGTAGTCTAAATGTCACAAACGGGTATTTTTATATCACAGTGTAGACTCAGCCTTGGACAACTGAAGAGGCATAGAGTTCAGAAGCAACTGGAAGCAGGAAGCAAGCAGATCCAGTAAACAGAAAAAAAAAAAAAAAAGTAGGAAGTAAATATGGAATGTGTGTCTATTCTAAGGAGAAACTAAATTTCTACTTGAGCATCCCACTTCTTTTGTTGTATCCTCTTTAGCTACAGTACAGTTGTACCCTCCTTCTGGGCAGAATCCTGTTCTAAGGTGTGAGCTTCAATGAAGACTTACAATGTTCACTAAATAGCTACCTAGCACATTTGACTTCCAGACACACACCATGATACATGGTGCAACAAAGCAGGTTCACAGCTTTGTGTGTTAAGATTTTTGGCCAACGAAATGACTCGACCTGGGAGGTAAACAACATCAAAGAGTGTAACATTCAGAATGCAGTGGCCCCTTCTGATTCAATGCTTTCTAATCAGCCATTTTCCAATAATTCATTAAGACTGGAACAAAGAGGTTGAAACAGTGGCTTCTCCTAAGGCTTCAGCCAACCATAATGAAATCATAACAGGATATATTTACAAGGTTGAATATCTTGAACTCAGCTATAATAATGTTTATTACTCATTCTTCAATAGCTGCTCAGAAAGCATATTTGTATTAGTTAATCCTTGCCTGTGGAGACCTTTATATTTGTTTTGCAAAAGAACATTAAGAAGCATGGCTTTCCTTTTGTTTCCTCTCTGTAAATCCCTGTTTCCATCAGAAAATGCTGTGGGATCAAGGAATAAGCCAAATGTAGTGTATATTATTAGTTTTCTGCTATTATTATTAGTGAACACTCTAGAAAATAGTTAGAACTGGAATGCATATAGATCTAGATTCATATATTCTGACAAGTGTTACACTTGAAAAAGAAATGTAAAAAAGCATTTAGCAACCATGCTTTGCATTGTGAGCCTCTTGAACAGCACCACACACATGTATAATTCGAAAGCACCCCTTTTCTTCTTCTCTTCTCTGTCAGATGTGAACATGGAAAACACTGAAATATGTATCTATTTTGAAAAGCAAAATAACAATTACTGACCTGATGCATGAGTTTATGCAAAAAAGCTCTCTTTTTTTTTTCTAAGGGATTCTAATAAACATGTTAGGTTATCCCTTGAGCAATTCAAATAGGAAAATGTATGGCATTATGAAACCCTTGTTATTTTGAATACTAAGCTGTGAATATGTACTTCACTCTTTCCAAGAGGAAAGATGTATTACAATACTAATTGTTCATCAAACTACAAAAATATAATTCACTGAAAATAATGAGAGATATAGGTGAGACTGATCAAACTATTCAAAGCATTAATTTACTGAAACTATCTTTTCCTATTCATAGGGTTTTCTTTTCTTTCTGTAGCAGAACAATTTCTGTTCATTCATTTATCAGCTATTTGAAATCATTAAACTATCAAGGCAGATATTTCATCTGAATCCAGAAACTCCAAATTATGCTTGGAAAGTTATTGAAGAGCTCTTGACTGAAGGCAGAACCACTCTTAGAATGAGATATAGAGACTACACACTGATAAATCTGAAGAGGAAATTCACTTCTTGCAATTCTGCAGCTCTGTGTGCAAGTATTCTGTTTTAGCTATCATGGCTGCTAATAAATGTAGATTCTAGAATATTTGCATAAATTAAACACAAGAACAGCTGCAATACATCAAAAGCAATATATGAAATTGTCAAATCATTTGAATGAAACTGATGACATGTGCTTAACTGCATACAAGCCAAACTCAGCAGTGACAAACATAGACAAACTCTATCGAAGTGAGAGGAAATAGAAATGAGTTTGCCAGAGCTTAATTAGACCCTGCTCTTTTTGAAATATGAATAGGCTCCAGGTTGATTGCTGTGCAAATGGTAATGTTCAATTGTGCTTTACATTTCCTGTACTTATTTTAGAAATGTTTCTATTTCTTTCCAAATTAGAACAGATTCAGAACTATCATAATAGATTAATAATACATGGTTTCTCCCTTATAAGTACTTTATTCTAAACTGCCATCTTAAAGGTGTTCCCAGTGAACATATGCAATGTTTATACTCACGCTAAGGTCACTTTACCCTCTCACAGTTACATAAGGAGACATTTTATCAATGATAACGCGGATCAAAAATGTTTTATTTGAATGTGACATATAAATGCATTAAACATAGTGAGCTATTTAGACATAACTGATATTGGAGAGCTTATATTTGAGGATCACAAGTAGGTGTAAAATACATGCAAACCATACATTTCAGTGGGTCAAAATGTGCTGAGCAGAAAGTGTTGGCCTTAAATAAAAACCAGAAAATACTTTCCATATCCTGGGAGAGAGCAAGTGTAATGTTTTTCTGGTTTTCACTACTACTCTCCCTGTTATAGTATTGTGGTACTTGAAGAGTGTAACTGCAGAGAAAATGAACTGCTACCCTCAATATTCAAGAGGATTTCTGTCTATTTTAAGATAACATTTATCTTGTTCATATTATTTAATCTCCATATTTACTCCTTTTTTCACTCCTTGCTCTGAGAAGAAATGAATAACTATCCCAGACAGAAGTAAAGAAACATCAGCAAAACTTCTCTGAAGGTTCTGCTCATTTTTGGGTCAGTGGACTTCAGTATAAATGTGCAATATGAATCTATTCTAAGGATTTTGAAAGGCCTGACTGCAGCTTAGATAAGGGATCCTCTATATTCTCATGCAGCTGAATCATGTACGTACACATGGAAAAACACCACCATGCATGTGTTGCAGTTACCTTGTTCATGAGCATCTAGGTGTTAAATTTGCTGTGCCTGTGAAGTTCTTATCCAACACAAATTATTTATTTTGTAGTAATCTCTTTTATGAAAGCCTGACATCTGGAAAAGTGTCTTTTTGCTGAATAAAAGGAGGAAATCTGTGTATATTAACTTTACATGCAAACTTGGGGATTTATGATCTAATAATGGGAAGCACAAAGTCTATGGGGCATCTTGCTAAATTAGTACCGACCAACAGGTCCATTCAGACTTTAGCCCCACAGCATAAAATGGAAGTGATTAGCCTGCTCCAGATTTTCTTCCAATCCAGAAGATTTCTCAGGACACCACAACAAATCCTGATATTGATATGTTTTGTCCATGAGTCTTTGTCTACCTTGTAAAAGTTCTAAAAATGTTTTTCCTAAGTTTCCTTTGTTGAATAGCTCAATTTTTCTGTGGACCTGACTGAGAAGGATAAGGATGTGAATCTGAAAACTCTTTTCTTTCATCTCTAAAAGATCTTAATGCTAAATTTGGAAAGAAGACTTTCTCATTATATTACAAAATATTCCTACTTCGATCCCAAGTGTAAAGAGATTACACTTTTTCTCTTATTTTTTCTCTTTTTTTTTTTTTTTTTCTCTTCTTTTTTCTCCATAAACTGAACCTTGTCCCTCATAGGACAGCACCCCACACAGAAATCAAGATAGTTGTCTGAGACAGAAACATTCTAGATGTCAGTGCCCTAAGGACCCTGAATTAGATAATAATAAAGATAAGTTCTATGATTAAATATGTCACAAGATACTCTCTTTCTACTCCAGACACAATTTGCTAGGGCTCTAGAGTAGCTGACACCTCTCTGCATCTTGACAGGAACAATATTGTGAGATAGATACACTCTGTTTTTAATGTTTTACCCTGCTTGATTCTGGGAATTCTGACAGAAGCATCCAGAAGCTCATGTAGACCATTACAGTTCCAAGACAACAAATAATCTGTACATGACAGCTGAGAAACAGTCAGAGATGATACAAAGCCTAAATTGAAAGCCAGCATAAACTGATGCCTACAGCAGTCTGCATGAGGTGCTGTGGGTCATCATTTCTATGGTAATCAAGGGACTGGCTCCATCACTGTTGCTATTATGCCTTTATCAAGAGATAAGAGAACCACCAGTTGTACTAGTGCTGGATGGCAACAAAATTACAAACTATTCTTAAAAATACTTTTCTGAAATCATTCCCAAGCATAGCATAAAAGAACAAAGTTTATTTTCTTGCACAGTAAGAAGATTATGATGATGTTCATAGACATGTATGTAGATGTAAACAGTCTTGTATATAATTAAAACTGCATAGTAAATTATTAAAATGTCAGTGACAAGTCTCTCACATTAGGCATGCTATGTCATTAACAAAGAAGAAGTAATTACTCTGTCACGATTACAGTAATAATATCACAGCTATCCCTTCAGCTATTTTAATCCAATGGGATTTAAGGGTTTTACTAATCTGGTGCATATATCCAGTACTGCCACATATACTGATAAGGATGTATTTCCTAATGCTTCATTTCAAAGGTTCCTTCTACAGAAACACATCACATACAGCTTGACATCACATACAGCAAGGGTTAAGGAAAAAATGGTGCCTAACTGCTTTCCAGTAGGCTTTATTTTGCTTCTCACTTTTATTTTACAGTCTCAAATGAAAAGGAGAATAAGCAGAAAAACCTTCATTAGATTTGCAACATGTTACTCCTGAAATTTTATAAAATCTGCAAGGAACATGACAATAAATGCTTTAAATATATTTTTCTTCAAGCCAAAGAGGCAGATTCTGAATTATGTAGTAAAAGAAAGTGTACTAAAATGTAATCTAATAAATTTACTTGAATCGACAAAGAAAGATTAACAAAAAAAGTTTAAATATTATTAGTATGTAAAGTTGTGCCTTACCATATGTGCTTTCTGATTTTGTAACCATTTTAATTGTATTTTTTAAAACAAAATATTAGGATTAAAAAGTAGCCACAATTTGTAACTCCAAACAGTATTTTCCATTGATGTTAAAGTCTGTATTAAACAAACACATTTTTATGTGCTGTTTAATAAAATCCGTAGAGCATTGCACATCAATGATTTTTTGCCCAGCAGACATAATAAAACATAGGAGAATATAAAAATGATCACTAACCAATCAAACTTTTGGATCCTTCATGTGTTAAATCTTGTTTATACCCTAGAGATAAAGAATTGCACCCTCAGTACCTAATCAATAGTTAGTCAATTCTCTCACTGGAGCAACTGTTTTCCAATTAACTGACATTAAAAATGCCCCAAACACAAATGAATAGCCTGTAGGACTTCCACTGAAGTGGTAATGTCTAATCCACAAGCGACAAAATATAGCATGCATCCTTAAATTGAATAGAAAAGCCTAACCATCAGCTGAGGCTAACACAGGAGATCAGCTGCACTTTTTCCAGTAAAATCTTTCCATCGTGTCTTCACCTGATTTCTGGTCATTTTGCAAGTTTCGTTTTGACATGTTTTCTTCACCGGAGCTAAGTTTCAGTTGTGGTCTCATAGTCAGAGAGTAGATGCAATGGATTAAGTGTCGAAACAAACAAAATGTCCCAGAGGATGTATATTTTTCCAACTAAAAAAAAATTGTATCTCACTCTGTGTAATACTGCTCATGTGTGCATACGTTCACAAACCACTACATTATTTTCTAACAGTCTGCTTTAATATTCTCCCTCATCATCAAAATCAAATGTATGCAACAAATCATAAAAAAATATATATTTGTCAGTACAACATCAGCTGAATGCTTTTTCTGAAAGAGAACGTATTTACAATGGCTACTAAAGTTCACTTACTCAGTTTGTTTTAAAACAAGTCTTACAAAACAGTAACATAAAATTTGCTCAGCTTTCAGTATTTTTTTTTTTTTACTTCAATGAAAAGTACTAGCTGAATACCACTGAAAATTTTAGTTCTCTAGGAAACAGATGAGTGTTAATAAGGGGGATACTTTCCCCCTCCTACAAACTACTTTCTGGTCACTTGGAGAGATCTTCTGTAAAAATAAAATTATTCCAAATCAGACAGTGGCACTACATATGCTTTAAATGTGGAACCAGGCTCTCCTTTACAACCTTCCAGTGGTAATTTTCCTAGATGCTGCCTCTTCCCCAGGTCCCTCACTGATTATGATGATTTGTTCATAACTTTGCACAGTGACTACTACTATGCAGTAATTTTTATGCAGTTTTAAGCACTTTGGAAAATACAGTCTACATTTACATACCACTTTTTGGACTTTCAAATCATGTGTAGGTACAAAACACCACATTGTTCTCCCTCAAATTGCCCCCAAAACCAACCAATTAGAAGATGAGTGTGCGTACTTATATATATATATATAGATAATTACTCTTCTCATCTTTTTAAATCTTTCTCCTTGTATACATACATATTTAAAAATCAAAATCATCTCCAGACCTGAAACAGTGTATTTTCAAGATTAAAGCCTATTTCCCAAAAAATAAATGTACTGCAAAGCCTTACACCTGTGTACTACCATTCTCCCACCTCTCAGAGGCCTTCCCTTGCATACTTACACTTGAAATAACAAACCAGTAAAACACAGAGACTTACCATTCTTTTTAGATTGTATAATCAAATTCTGCCTACGGTAAAGAAAAAAATACGAAACATATCAACTCTTTGGTTTGCTCACAGCTAGACTAATTCAAAATGCAAGCTATATTTCCTGAGTTACAGACCGTTATGCACATGGATCTACTTTGACGTGAAACTTTTGATTTACTCCTCTGCCTATTGGAGGAGTCCTGGTGTACTTCAGGTCCAATTGTCGTGTAATTCAGCAAAAATTCTGATGTTCAGTTTTCTGGGACTAGAACTGTGCATATTAGTAATTGTGTCTTTTGTAATGCTAAATACACTTTTTATAAAAATATGAAATACAACTAAAACAAAACCCAGATCTCCTCATACTGGATAAAGAAAACATCATTGACTTTTCGTATGCAATAGCTCAACAAAAAAAAAAACAACAACTTTTCCATATGCTGATCTCCTATCTTGCTCCCAGCATGGCATACTGCCATCCAAAATGTTTGCTGCCCAGCATTCTCCACTTCCATAAGGTTTTTCCCTTTGTGTGCCACAAGAACGCAAAATGTCAGGTTGATACTGTAAGGTATCAAGCACCCTCAGTTTGCATTGTGATTAATGGAAATGAGAGAAAAGCCCCATTTTATTTGAAGGACTGCTCTGATGGACTTCATTATATTTTAACCCTCCATGTAAGTAACATGTATTATAGGTAACATGTAGGTTGTTTTTGCTCACTCGCTCATTAGCTGTCAGGGTTGGTGCATGGGCTTTATATTCTCCACTGTGGAAGATTTCTGGCTCATCCTAGATTTCAGATGCCTTCCGTTCAGTGGCCTAGCTCTACTGCCTGACAGCTGTGTTTGCCAAACACACAATATTGCTATTACAAGGCACATTGGATGATACACCTAAAAACCCAAGCATTCAAGGAAAGAAACATAGCAGCAGGGTTACAGGTCATGAAGGCATCACAAGCATGAAGGAGTTGAACACAACTCGCATGGAACTGAGGGTTGAAGGAATATACACTCTGCAGCATTTGGGAAATTATTACATTCGGAACTAAGAAAGTCAGTACGCAAACTAGAAGCACTGAGATCGTGGACATCTTCCAGTTTGGGGAACACAAAAGTAACACTTTCTGGAAGGAAATGCCAGTGATCAGTAACAGCTGGCCTGAATGAAAGGCAGTAAATCAAGGCTCATTGTCTGCACTTGTCAGAATTAAACATATTGATGTCTGGAACTATGTATATTGTACAGGAAACTGTAAGTAACAGGTCATTGAAAAGTAGCCAACATCAGCTTGTTTATGAGAAATTCGCACAGAAAATTTAAGGATGGCTTTGAGATCAAATTACTATTGATACATTTAATAAAAAGTAATTTTTCTTCCTCACCCAAATGAAGTACTATATAACAAAAACCTATCCTGCCTACTTGTAATTTAGGAGTAGAACTGACACCTACTCTTGGTACCAGCAGAGATCATCGTTCTTTCCACAGAACTCATTGGGACTGTTCATATTTCTGCATCATGGTGTACTGAGAGCCTTGCCGCTCCTCTGATCATGCCTCAGTAACCATTAGCTCAGGCAGCATGTTGCCCTGTGGCATCTAAACTGGTTCCAGTATCCAAACTAGTCGCCGTCTCCCATGGAGACTGCCATATAGATGTTCTGCTGAGAGGAGCAATGTCTGATGATCCATTAAGTTTGTTAATTTATGAGAATGCATTTTCTTTTAACTACTAGATCTTGAATATGCAGAGTTATAATTTATTTGCCTATTATGTCTATCACAATAAAAATAAAGAAAAATAAGTCCCTTAGCCATTTGGAATATAGATTATATTAAGCCTCTGAAAGCAAAATATATTTGCCTGGTTCTTTTCCAGAAAAGCCTACCCAGTAACTTCACTGTAAAAATAATTTATTCAAAAACTTTCAGATGTGGAATCAGGAATAATTACTATAAGCCAACAAAACTTATTTTCATTTGTTAATGTAACAGTTATTCTTCTTTTAAATCAATTTTATCCACTATTTTGCTAATTTCTAAGGTAATGTGTGTTTTGATTAACATGTGATTTTGGAGAATATAATCTTCATTAACTCTCATCTTCTTTTAAGCCTCCTGAATGCCCAGCAATTCCTCTTCACACAATATACTAAAAAAAAATTAATTTTAAACACCCCCTATTTTATTAGTAGGAATAATAACTTGACAAAACATAACTGTTACAGAGAACTCTGTGTTATGCTGTACTATATATTTCAATTTCCTAGAGACCAGGTTTACATTCCTCAGTGGTCTCCTTTTTTATTCCAGATCTGTAATTGCATTCACTGAAGTAGTTTAGTATCAGGCACAGTATGTCTTGCAGAATTAGGGACTTCCAGGTGTAACTATCACTACACTCACAGGAGATTTTCTAATTGAGTAAAAGGAATAAAACTTTTATTATGCTTTACATAAGGTTACAAGTTTTTGATTCAACTGTAAACTAAAATAAACCTCAAACATATATTTCAAATCTAATGAATTATGAATAATGGTTAAATTAGTACCATGTCATGGGACAACTTATAGTTTTCTTCTGTTGATTTGTAAGAAATTTTGGCATAAAACTGATCTCTTAACTCTAACCTCAAAGTTCAAATAGTTTGCGAGCCAAATTCTCTTCTCAGATATGTTATTCTAAACCTGAAGTAGGTATGCTCAGAAGGCTCATTTGAACATACTGGTAAACTGAGAGCAATATTTATCTTCATTCTTTCATACTTGAAAAATAACTAATCAAAATGTTTTAAAATGTCTTGCTGGTCTCCCAGCACAAAGAAAAATTCCAACCCCCTACCCCCTGTAAGTTTAAATAGTCCATTTCTCCACTGTTGTGTGGAATATATAAGGAAAGAACAGTTAACACAGACTTTTTTATTTCCTAAGACATCTTTAAATCTAACTACATAGAAGCCATTTTCGTTCTTCGTAAAGTGTTTGGATAAAGGTAACAAAGAAAATCTGAGAAGAATGACAAACTATTCTAGTTGCTCCAATGTAACATTCAAGAATAATCTGATACTGAATCCTCTCTTCGTGAAAAATCCATATTTGGGTTCTTCATAAAAAAATTGCCACACACATCAGAAATAGAAGATAGTTATAAAAAGATTGCCCATTGAGGAGCTTTTCATAAGTAAGCTTAAAAACTTGATGAGACTCTTCTCAGTGGAAAAAAAAAAACCAAAACAAAACAAAATAAAAACCAAAACAAAAAAAAAAAAAAACAAAAAAAAAAAAACAAACCAAAAAACCCACAAACAAATTTAAAAAAAAAAAAAAAACAAAAAAAACACACCACACTCAAGCACAGAAACTTCATGGAAATCAGGCAAGTAAAGGATGTTGTTGTGACAGAAAATTTAATCCCACTAGATACACTAGAAACAATAATTCAAAGGAACAACTTGTATTTTTAGTGACATCCTACCAGAAATCCTACCAAAAGATGAAGATTGCTTTTGGTTAGTTAGAATACATTATTTCTTCTGAATACACCCTTCGGAGTAAACGCTCAGTCTCATTAATCAGGTCACCAAGGAAAACAGGGACAGATCTGTGTGAGATAAGACTTTTGAACATGGAGGGATAAGAGGGATAAGAAGTTAAGACTGATAAAGTGATGGTGAAACTGGCATCTTTATTGCATATGTGGATGTCCGTCTGGGTCCTACAAGATACATGACAGAAACCTTCATATGGCCAAGAAGCACACAACACAGAAGATACCCCTGATTATTAAGGAAAAAAAAAAAGGCCTAGAGAGTTATTTTCAGGGAGGTCACAGAATCTCATTGCCCAAACACAACAGGATGGGTTTGTGTGTCCATCCTATTTCAGTGCTCTTGTGTCCCTTTGCCCTCAAGTGAAAACTACATGAACTAGAGCACAGCTATTATTGCCATGACCCAGCTCTAACCTAGGACCTGTCCTTGCATTGCCTGCATGCCACGTTCACACGGGGCATCACAGACCAGCCACTCTTGCTTTCACATCTTATTTATGTATATATAACTGAGTGATACATGTAGGATGTCTAACAATTAGTCTCTCACCTTTCCTTTTCCAGTCTCATTGAAGACACCTTATGATGCTATTATGGCCTGGGCTAAATAAGCAGGTCCCCATTGCAGTAAGGAGAGAGGTCCCATCCCCTCTCAAACCTCTCCCCTGGTCATGTGTTGCAGACACTTGCCCTGTGCTGCTCCTAAAATTCACTTGATGGCACTCTAGGCCATCTCTCCTCACTATGCAAACAGCTAACTAAGCCCCTGCAATGAAATAAAACAAAATAAATGTGTGTGGGGAAGTGTGGCTCAGTGTGTTGAATTGGCTCATCATATGGTTAATCTAAAGCTGGAACTGGTCTTGAGAGAAAGAACAGGACGTGACACATATTTCAGCCCTCTTGTATTCACCTCATTGATAATACAGAGTAGCATCCTCAGAAAAAAAAAAGAGAAAACACATAGAAATTATGCTTCTTGCATGCTGTTCTGTATACAGCACTGTTCTGGGTGCTTTTTGTTTCAAACAGAAGTAATTGAGCTGTTCAGCTTTCTTTTAAATCGGACACTTGGGTTTGACTTTCAGCAATAGACAACTCAAATACATAACTCCAGTTTTAAATGCTTGGCTGAGTACTCAGCTTAATGCAATGCCTTTCCTGACCGATGGGAGGATAAGTCATTCTCCTTGGCTGACACTCGGGTAGGCACTACCAGCCAGGGTAAAAAGTCGCTGTTAATTCGTTGGTGACTGGCGTTATATGAAGAGAGTTGCTGACTTGTAAGAAAAGTTTTGTTACAGTTCTCTGCCTCAAAAAACAAACTCACACCATCACAACTGGTACTAATTTGTAACCTTCCTCTACCTTACAAAAAATTGAATTACTATGAAAACTTGGTTGTTACTTAAACTGCAAATGTACCCTTTCCAGGCTGGAAAGAAAGCTACCTTTTGGCTGCCTCTTGGACATTGTACCTACACCAGGGACAACTGGAGAACTTCTCTAAGTGTGTCCAGCAGTTTCACTCCTTTTGTATACAATATAGTTACTACAACTAACAATTAATAGAAAACAAATCTGTATTATATGTAACCTGATGAATTCAAGAATATTTCATTTCAAAGTTATATAAATATTATTAAATATTTATACTTTCTATTACAGAGCTCAATACAATCATTAGTTAGGAGTAAACATCTCAAATGGGAGATACTGTTGTCCACAATAGACTTTTTCCTCAAGACACCTGATATTAGTAACTGTTGCTCTCAGGTTTATACTTTTATTCTCTTGGAAAAGCTTCATGTATTCTGCCTTGGAAAGACCCTTTTACATTTTTTTTCCCACTGAGGGTTCGCTCACAACACACAAAGAATTCAAGCCATAGTAAGTAACCACTCATGACCAGTCATGTTGATAACAAGAAGCATCATTTCCAGTCAGAAGACAAATCTGTAGCAATCTGGTTTGGGGTAGCTTTCCCTTTATTACCAGAGACCTACTGCTTTTGAAACAACAGGAAAATCTGGAAATTCATTGGGACACCACAACCCCTTACTCGGTACTTGGGGCAGATCACACTCAGCAGAATCTTTCAAAGCCAGAACATTAACTACCTTTTTGCTTGATTTGTCTTTTTTCAGTCCAGTTTCCTTAGACTGTGCAGCAATCTCACTGTACAAGTGCCTGCCATACCAATCAGTTACTCACCTACTAACTTCTGAACTTGTCAGCTGGCTTCCAGTTTTTCCAAAATGACGTTTAATTTCCTTTAAATTAGACCACTGGACCGAGAAAAGCATGTCTACCAGTGTGACCTGGGAGGGTTGCATCTCAGCTTCACCTGTTACCAGCCATCAGCCACAAGGGACACAGCCCTCCAGGGACTCAAATCCCTAAGAAACCAAACTTCCCTAATTTCTCTCTATAGCCAAAAGACAGTCACTATAATCTCCTTCTTGCTGAACTGGCCAGTTCTAACCCACACAAGGCCCTCAGGCAGCTCCACTCTAGTAGGAAATGTTTTGCATGGCTCCACATCAAAACTAGTTGCAGCAGAGGTGACCCGCAGCGTGGTCTCCTGGCCAAGCACAGTCTGAATATCACCAGGCAGCTGTGCTTGGCCCTGAAGTGCCCCCGCTTATCACAGCCAGTGACAGTGATGGATATGGCTCCCTACCCTATCCTGAGCATCCTCTGGAAGGTGAAACAAGCCCCCATGCCCAGCACAGCCCAGGTCTCCCGCACCTGTCCCAGCAACACTAGAAAAATGCATCAGATGGGAATCAGTCAAGTTGAAGCGGAAGTTAAAAGGAATAAGTCCAGGCATCTATCTCTCAGATTACTCATTTTTCCTCTTTATTCAAATCAGATGAGCAGTGCTAAGTTTGGGGAGAAACAGGGCTCCCTCAGTGCTGGTTGCGTTGCAACACAGGGAACTCGGGAGGTTTGCCTCAGAGGGACTGTAGATCAACCGTACCCACAACTGACCTCCCAGCAGGTGCTGAAGCCTGAGTGACCCTCTCCTGCCCCGCATCTCGCATACTCCCATAGCTGAACTGCCGGGGAGTGGAGCTGGGCTGTGCTGCCCTCAGTGGGGCTCGACCTCAGCAAAGGCAGAAACTTCCCCGGGGGCTGCCGCCTCGGACGTGGGGAGTGCACCTCCTCTCGCCCCTTCCTGCCTGCAGCGAGCTGGCGCGATGGAGGAGTCGTCGGGCTTGGCCCTCGGAGGAGGCGGCCGGCACAGGACCCGGAGGGGGCTGCATCCCTGGGCTCCCTGCGCGGGGCAGCGCGGTGGCTCTTACCTCCGTGGCGAGCGGCGACGAAGAGCCGTGGGGGCGGTGGGGCAGCGGCGACGGCCGGGGGAGGCCGGGGGGCGGCGGCGGCGGCGGCGGCGGCGATGGCGCGGGAGTCGGGCGGCGGGGACCCTCCGCCGCTGTACCGCCGGGAGATCACCCGGTCCCGCCGCGGCGGGCGGGGCGGCAGCGGGCGGCCGTCGTCGCCCAGGGCTTGGAGGAGGAGGTCGAGGAGCGCCCCCCGCTCTGCTCCGGCGGCGGGCACGTCCCGGCCCTCGGCTTCCAGCGACGGCGGGGCCGAGGCCAGCAGCAGGAGCACGATGGCAGGCAGTGCCTGGTGTTTCTTCGCCCCTCGCATCTCTGCGGCGCTGGGAGGAGGCAGAAAGCGAAGGCGATCAGCGCCGGGCCCGGCCCGCATCCCGCCCGCCCGCCCCCCATGCCGAACCCCGTGGCACCCCCGCGGGTGCGGAGGCGATGGGATCCCGCCCGCTGCTCCCGCACGGCCTGGTCGGGCGAAGCCCCGCGGAGAGGCAGCGGAGGCGGCGACCCGACGGGCCACCTCCGGTTGGCCCCGCTACACCTCCCCGCCAGCCCCCGATCTGCCCCGCCGCGCTCGCCCGGCTCCCCGGAGGGCGCATTTACAGACTCGGATTAGGGGAAGGGTATTAAACCTGCCGCACATATTTGCGGTCCGGGACTTTGTAAGGGATTTGCTCGGGTCCCTTTGCCTCCGGCGTTCCCGCGCCTGCCGTCACCTGCTTCCTCCGCCGGCGGAGCGAGGCGGCGGGGGAGTCCCCGCGGGGCAGCCTGCCCGCCCGCCAAAGCCCGGGCAGCGCCACAGGGCAGTTTTCGGGCAAGAGCCTATGAACGGACAACTGGATGGAGTTCCGTTGCGGGTTACACCGGGAACTGCTGCAAATCAGGGTGTAGAGGGCAAAAACAATTACAACAGGCTGAGGCTTCGAGAGCAGTGCTTAATGCCCCTAAGTAAGCTATTCTAATTATAGCAAACCGTTAGGATTAAGGAGGAGGGAGGAAAATTCTGTTATTTGCAAACTGTTTTATACTTGGCCTCCCTTGCAAATCCTCTCGGGCGAAAGAGTTAATAGGACCCGCAAGGGAACCGGCTCTCCCCGACGGCTCCGGGATCTCCCTCCCTCCGCCGTCACCGGGGCGCACGGCAAATCCGGGGAGACGCCGGGGAGCAACTCGGGCTTCGCTGTTGTGGGGCAGCGACACCCCCTCACTCCACGCCAAAGGTCCTCTCGGAAGGGTCAGCGGGCGGCTGCTCACCTTCAAGCGGAGGCAGGTCTCGCTGAGTGCCTGCGGGCTGGGGAGAGACGTCCTCTGCCGTCGCCGGAGAGCCCGTGTCCCCGCAGAGGCTCCTCCGGGCGCGGAGCGGGGATGTCGGTGCTGCGCCCGGAGAGGGGAGATGCGCTCTCAAGGGCCATGCGCTTCTCTTATATAGTCCGCACCGGTGTACTCATTTGAGTACTATCGACTTTAGGTGGGTGGCAGTCGATGGAGACACCTCTGGTAATCACTCTTGGGCTCAGAGAAGGTCTTTTCTGACAAACTTCCTCCTCCCCGTTTGTCCCCCGGTGGATGGCAACTGAAAGCTGCGTTTGAAGTGGCTCTGATCTATTTGTGAAATTAGATTTCCCTGAGGACTGGGAAACGCTTACTAATAAAGCTGCCGGCTCAAGAGATTAAGATGTGCTTTAACTTAGTGAGATTCCCTTGGGAATACAGCAAGAGAACTATTTCCCCCCCTTTTCTTATTGAACAAAGAAGCTGTGAGGGAAGTCTAAAGTGTGTATAAATTTGTTTCTGTTTTGTTGGCAAAGAAAGTTGTAGACTGTCTTTGGCGGGTGAATTCACAAACTAGGGACCTTGTAAAAGTCAGTTTCTCCAAAACTTGCCTCCAAAAGCCATAAATTTGTAAGCAAATATTTAGTAAATGAAATCTTGACTTTCAGAGAGCAGTGCATACCAGTGATCTGGGTGTAGATTGAAAAGCAACACAAATTTGAAAATTATATCAGACTATATTTCACATTTTAACAGAATTTGCAAGTGTAACTCTTTGTCAGAAAGTCTTATTAAGATATTTACTTAATAAGAGTGCGAGAAAAATGAAAAGTATTTGAGACATCCCTGAATATGTGAAAATGGGGAGTTTGGATTTGAAAGGGATTTAAACTATTCTGCATGTCTGACATATGACATTTTCCTACAAACTCCATTTCTTTTCCAAAATTCTGCAATTCATCCCCTTCTCTGCTTATCTCAGGCAGCACACACGCAGGGATGTATCTCACAGGGGCTGTGTCATTGGTGGTGATGGGAAGTCAGCTTCTTCCCCACATCCTCCTACTCTTGTGCCATCCTCACTCAACTTTTCAGAATGTGATACCACAGAGATCAGGGATAAAATGAAATTTACTTAATGAAGTGTTACAAACGGTTTTATCACACAGGTTATTTTAGAGGTCAGTGTATAGCACTAGTTAAACTGGTCTGACCACTGGATTCCCGGAGTAACAAAAGGGAATCAGAATGGTTTGGGTTGGAAGGGACCTAATTCTAACCCACCTGGCATGGGCAAGGACACCTTCCATGAGATCAGGTTCCTCAAAACCCCATTCAGCCTGGCCTTGAACACTCCCAGGGATGGGGCATCCATAGCTTCTCTGGGAAGACTGTTCCAGTGCCTAAGCACCCTCATGATGAAGAATTTCTTCCTTGTACCTAATCTGAATCTACCCTCTTTCAGTTTAAAGCCATTTCCCCTAGTCCTATCACCACATGCCCTTGTAAAAAGCCCCTCTCCAGCTTTCTTGTAGGTCCCCTTTAGGTATTAGATGGCTGTTATCAGATCTGCTTGGAGTCTTCTCTTCTCCAGGCTGAACAACCCCAGCTCTCTCAGTCTGTCTTCATAGGAGAGATACTCCAGCCCTCTGATCATCTTCATGGCCCTCCTCTGGACTCGGACAGGTCCATGTCCCTCATTTGTTGGGGCATCTAGAGCTGGATTCAGTACTCCAGGTGGGTTCTCACCAGAGTGGAGTAAAGAGAAGAATCACTTTCCTCAACCTTCTGGCCATGTTTCTTTTGATGCAGTCCAGGATATGACTGGCTTTCTGGGCTTCATTGTCAGCTCATGTTAAGCTTTTCATCAACCAACACCCCCAAGTCCTTCTCCTCAGGGCTGTTCTCAATCCAATCTGTATTTGTATTGCCCATCCCATGTTCAGGACCATACAATGTCAACCTCTTTCTCACTGCATGACTTCCTGCTTTTACCTCTTTATTGAGGGCATATAAGGAGTTTTATCTGGTCAAGCTGATGGTTAGGTTGAGTGAAGAGGAAAAGAGAGAGCAGCAATAAGCTGCCAAATAAAGCAGCATGTTAATTAACCCACTGTAAAACAAATGAGAAGCTTCTCTCCATTTCCTTTTTGTTTGGTTGGTTTTATTTTGTCCTCAGAAACACATATTGCCACCACAGAATAGGACTGATTTCTGCTCTAGAAATAACCAAAATATTACCTTGACTCAAGCACCTCTACCCACCCTCATAACTGGTCACAGATTTGGTTTGCATCTTCTTTAAGACCTGGGTGCAGATCACAAAGGAAGGGAAACTATGTGGCACTGTTGACAGAATATTTTTTCTGCTCATGAAAAATCAAAGTCTTTATTGGGTGTCTGTTCGAAGCAGGTAGCAGAATTCTTTAAAAAATTGAGAACAATATTGGAAAAGTCAAGCAAACAGGTTCACTTGTGTCCTCTACATCCCCAAAAAAGGTCTAAAAGGTCTGCAGACTGCTGTAACACACTATCCAATCTTGATTTACAACATCCTGGAGCTGCTAGTTTGGGAAAGTTTGTGACTCCTTGAGCAAAGATCCTCAAATATGTCACCCGCATTCAGTGGATTTCTAAGATACAAATACTAAGGACACTACACTTTGTTTTTTATCTTACATGATGAGGATTTAGAGTTTTAAAGCATCATACTGGAATGGAACTAGGCCCTTTGCCATTGTGAGCCACCCAGTTCTACCCTTCTTTATCTACACTGTCATTTGCTTCACACCTTCAGAAGAGTTGCATCCTTCTTTCCTTGAATTGACATTATACCCATCCAGAGGGCAATAAACTGTTTCTTAGTTACTATTTTAAATTTAACCAAACTGATAGGTTGTTTGCTTCATTTGTTACCAGGAAGTTTTTCTACTCTTTTTTTATGTTCTTGTCTATTTGCAAAAGAATGAATAAGAAGTCAAGGAAACAAGAGGGTGGGTGTCCCTGCAGAGTAGCTTGAGAGGCAGATCTTTCAGGCCCTGAAGTTACTGGAGTGATTCTCATTCACTGCTGTGGGAGTTGGAGAAAGCCTTAAAATGAAAAGAATCAATTAGAACCACAACACATCTAAATAATGAGTTTTAAGTAGCTTTTTCAGATTCTCTCTATGCCCTTCTATGCCCAAGAGCCTTAAAGACTGATTTAAAAAAAAATTGTTTTCTATGATTGTGCAAAGCCTTGTCTCCTTTTAAATTGTTTTGGTATTTGCATTCTTCAGAGAGCATTTGAGAGAATGGCAACTAGAGAGGAACCAGAGGAAGATTATTGTTTTACTAATCCCAGGCAATTCTGGCAGGTTGAAAACCCATTCTCAGGTCATAGTTACATTGGCCTTTTTGTTAGTAGCTCTAATGGGCCTCCTCATGACTATATGGAGAAAGAACCTCAGCATGAGATTCACATCAAAGAGAGCATCTAAAGACTGCACTCAGTATCTTATTCAGGAACTGAAAACCTGTCCACAGTGAGCCTAAGTAAATTGGGTTATTTGCTTCTTGTAGCCAATGGATTTAAAGAATTATATCACCTTTTTTTTTTTTTTTTTTTTTCTCCTGTGGCAGGTTCTTTTTATATTCTGAACTGTCCTAGCCAGAAGTCTATGTCTGACTGAAGTCAAAAGCAAACTAATTAAATCAAAGTATCATAGGGCTGACAGGGAGTTGGAGAGATGATCTAGTGCTTTCCATTGCCCAAGGCAGAGCCTACTGTACCTATGTCATCAGGGCTCAGTAAGAAACCTAACTTTTAATTTTTCCTGTCAAGCTCAACACTTCAACTCAAATCCGTTAAATGAACAATGGGTAAATGCTGGTTTAGTGGTGACATTTTACCTCAGGATTTACACTGAAGTATAAAAATTATCTAAATGTATTCCCAAGGTACACACTCAAATAAAAGACAGGCTAAAGCAAAGATTTAAAATTTAGAGTTTTCACTGTTTCTAAATAAATCTGTCAGCCAAAGATTTCCATGGCCACTCAGCTAAATCAAGAAGAAAAACAGAGAGAGCCTGATTCTGTTGAAGTCCATGAAATTTTCCTGTTGACTTTATTGGGCTGAGATTTAATGCAGCGTTATTAGTAAAGGAGAGGTGAGGAAGTGAAAAATTACCTCAAAAGTATGAATGTATTAGCCAAGCTAATAATTTATAGATGGCTGCTGTAATTTCTGATACGTAGTAGAGGATTCCAGCTGGTTTTCAGATCACATTGTTTCCTTAAAATCAGAGTTTTTAAACTGCCCCATATATATATATATATATATATGTCTGTTGAGGCTGATATGCTGGATCCTGTTTCAGTGCAGAGTACTGCAGATCAGATGAACTCTTGAATACCTTTTGCAGTCCTTTTTTTCTATGAATCTGTGGATTTTTTGCAAGCAGTTCTTATGGCACAGGATACGCTAATGAACTGGCTGATAGTGAAAGGATGTACAATTAAAGAAGTAAAAGAGTATTACTAAGAGATGTGAGAATCAGTGTGCCATATATATATTAATTTAAAACTTAGTACATCTTGCAACTTGCTGCTATTTTCTCAAAACTTTTTTTTTTTTTTTTGTAGAAATAACCCAGCAGAGAATTGTGGCATGTTCTTAATTTAATTTTAGGTAGTAGCTTCGAATGTTTATTCCATAAAATAAAGGTCCTCATCTTTCCAGTTAAAAAATAGCAGATGAGTTTTATTATTACAAACATATCTAAATATTTTCTACTACACAGCTATAATGATCTTTACTGGTGTTATCTTTAAGAAATTTTACGCTGGGGGACATTTTGCACATACAATTAAGATGTAACTAGATGTAACTTTAAGCCATAAGTTGTTCAGCAGGAAGAGAGGATAGGGGAGAAAGCCAGGAAGAGCAGATTTCAGCACAAGTGTGAAGTAAGTCCTTCCTCCCCTTTTTTCTTTTTTTTTTCTTTTTTTTTTCTTTTTTTTTCTTTTTTTTTTCTTTTCTGAAACAGTTACAGTAGCGAAGCTTTTGTTCCTGCACCATCTGACTGATTGTGTGCAGCTGAGACTCTTCAGCTGAAGGCTGTATATGGGAGAAACCACCACGTTCAAAAGTAGAGCCTGGGTCTATGGATGTTATTTCACAAGAACCTAATCGATATAGTTTCTCTCTTAGGCCAATTGATACTGGGAACTTAGGAGCAAGAAATGAACATTGCTTTCCTTTAAATTGTTCCCTGGACAATATCTTCTGCAAACTTTCCAAAGAAGAGAAAGTGTAGAGATTTTAAAACCCTGACAGATCTCACAGAACTCAGGAGCAGTGTTGTAATGAGGAGAATGGGGCTCAAGGGCTGAGCAATAACCAGTCTGACCCAAGGACCCTTCACAAACACTGTGACATGGATGATGGAAAGCAATTGTTTGGATTACCATGACTCTGAAGACTGACAGTTTACCTTAGAAATTCTCCAATAGTTATTTGGTTTATTGTCAGGTTCTGATTTGGACCAGACTTGCATTTAAGAAGGAAGTAGCAGACACCCAAGAGTCCTGAAGCAGGCACGTGCTGTTATCTTGCCCCATCAAAAGGTCAAAAATAGGTACTAAATGGTCCCACTGGTTTGAGTCTTTCTCTTTTGAACACAGTCCTGGATTCTCAGCTGTGTCAGATGTACTACAGAAGATAAGGTCCTGTTTCTAAGGTAATGACATCTTATTACACATCTTATTAAAGCTGCTAAAATAACAAAATTACAGGTGAAGTGGGTCAAAAATAAATCTCTTGCCTGGCACAGAAGACATCTTCACCATGTGCCTTTTGTGACAGCAGATTCATGGCAGCAGAGAGGAACTTATTGACAACACCAAAAAGCTGACTGGTGACCAGAATAACTGTGCACGTGACATGGGTTCCTCGAAGAGCTCTGTCTGCCCAGCATGGGGACCATCATCGAAACAGACAGATCCATTTCCTTTCAACCAAACCAAAAACTGAGCAGCATTTTCAGGGTTTGGCAGCTAGGGCAATATCAAATAGAAGACCATACATTCGAATCCTGGAGTCTCTGATTCAGAAAAAAATGTTTAATTTCCTCTCACAATGAGACCCTTCAATCAGGGGAACCTGGACCTAGGGATTTTTGGAGGCAAAGGTTCAATTCCATGCTTCACTCCATATGGACAGTCACTGCAGATGTGCTACATCAGAGTGGCCTGAATTTAGAGTTCACTGACCCCCTCTGATGAAGTAATAATCTTTAACAGAAAGAAAATTTAAATGGGAATGTCTTGTCAGTGATGAAAGAGGAGGTTTGACAAATTTTAGAAAAAATTAACTATAGGGATCGCCTCAAATGAGAAAGCCAAGCAGCTCAGATTCATGCCACCTCCAGAGCAAAAGTTCAGACATTCAATGTAATTCCCTACACCCAAGACATTTTCTGTTGATGTATTGAATCAAGGATAGATTTCTGCAGTGTTCTATTATGGATGACTTCTGATTTTTATTAGATTTCTTATCTGATTCACACTGATGGCATCAATGCAAGAGTCTTCTAAGAAGCATTTGGCTTTGCACTATGTGACAGTTTAGTCAAGAACTTAAAAGTTAACTTGGCCTAAATGCAGTGCATTAACAACTGGTTCATAATAAAAATGTTAGTGGGGTACCTTCATTTAGTTGAATAGAACACACATCATTGTTGATTTGGGAAGAGATTTTCAGCAGGAATGTCTTTTTAGACTGGCAAGTAATAAAGAAAACTGGTCTCTGTTGCAGGCCAGTATGGTATTGGAACCAAGAAGACACAGTCAGGATGCAGCCAAATGCAGAGAGTGAAGTTTTGTGTGTGCGGATTGCTATCTGAAAAACAGCTGCTCTCAACAAAACAAAACAAACAAACAAACCAAACAAACAAAACCCCAAACAAACAAACAAAAAACCCACATAATTGGCCAAAGCAATGCTGTTGTGTCCAGAAAGAAGCATCTCAACTAAAACAATTCCTCACTGATGAGACTGCTGCTCAAATTTTGCACTTGAATCACCAATTCACACCTTCACACCTTGGGAAAAATAATGAAAACTGCACACAAATAAGGAATATGCTTTTAAATTTGAGGAAAATACATTGAAAGTAAAATACTCAAGCTATTCAGGGACAACCTTGAGCTTATCCTAAAAGTATCTATTCACAAAAGAGAAATTTGATGTTAGGGAACTCTTTAATTTAGGAACATGAATTTGGAATAGACCATCATAGTCATTCAGTCTATAAACGTGAAATTCTCAGCAAGAGTGCAATAGAGACCTACTGCAGAGTATAAAAATGCACTCCACATGACCTTCCAGACTTTGGATGACACGATATTTTAAAATAGTCCAGACAAAATTTAAAATGCCTGTAACAAACCAAAAACAAATCTATAGTGTCTGAAGCAACATCAGGGAAAAAATCAAGAACAATGCCAAAGCCTTAAGGCCTTGTAGGAGTAGGGAACTTTTAAAATGAACTGACTGGAGGAAGTGGGTCATCCCCTAGCTATGAGTGCCAGAATGCTTCTGCCTACCTGACCTAGAGGAAAAATTTCATGATGACTCCAGCCCTGGTGACTGACTTGTACCTAAGCCTGTGAGTATGATACGCTAGTTAAATAGCTGAGCATGTAATGAATTACTAATGGTTCTTCTTTACATACTGTCTCCAGCTGTGAAATTCTTCAGTGACTCAAAAGAAGGGAAAAATACCAATCCTTTCCTTCTCTCCCCTTCCTGCAGCAAACAAGGTGTTGAAGGGCTGCCTAAGGAGTGTCCATATTTTAATCAGGTGACTAGTGAAAATATGGGGTTAAAGCAATGGCACTGGAATAGGAAGCAGTGATCCTGTAACTTCCAGATTCACTTTGATACAGCTGCTGGTTATTTTTAACACAGTACTTCTAGGTACAGTATGGTTGTTCATAGAGGCAGTGGTATCAATGGCTTGACTTTACCTCAGTGTCATCTCTCTGTTAAAACTAGAGATCCTGTAACAAAACAGGGAACTCTGCTGGAGTAGAAAGAATGAAATGGAGCAGACTAAAAGAAAAAAAAAAAAAAAGACTTATCAACTCTTCCCAATCGCTGTCAGTTTTACTACAACACACACCATGATGATACACTACAGATTAAGGCAGCCCTGAAGATGCTCATTTTGCTGCTTGGAAGTAGTGTTGCCTGTCACGGTGCATACAACCCCTTTTCAGACTCGGGGAAGCTGCTAACCCTGCTCTGACAGACAGTAAAATGCAGGTGCTGGCAAGCAGCCAGGGCATCTGATTCCCAGATGATGAATCAAAGGCACAGATATAGGGGCGGCTTGCCCTGTCTAAGGGAACATCCCAAGGCACTGAGGAAGGGTATTTATTTGTTTTGGTTGGTGACTGTTTTTTGGATGATAATTCCCTTTTTGGAGAGGGATTTTACCCAGTACTCAGTTTTGCTTCTCAACACTACTCTACTCTTCATAACTGGAAAGTAACATGAAAATTTATTGTATCTTATTAAAATGTTTCTTTGTTTGGCCTTTTTTCCTGAGGCAGTGAATTCTCACCCAGTTACATTATTTTAAAGTAGCTTCAAGCACAATTTAAACCAATGTAGTCTGGAATGGCTTCCAAAAAGATCAATGCCATACAATGCAAGCCTCTGGCCACCAAATTTCTGCCCTTGAGCTGCTAACTCTCATAGGCTGGCACAGGAGTCTAGGTGGTTGCTTGCTGAACTCAGTCAAGATGCTGACTCAAGCTGAAATTGGTTCCTAATGGCTGTTTTCCCCATGCAGCCTGCTGTGTAGCATACACAACTCCTCTTGCAGATTTGAAGAAGTGAATAGCATGGAGACGTCAGTGAGGAGCTGGTAGCAAGGGTGAGGCAGGACTGAGTCTTCCATAATCAATGTTGACTTAGAGTGTCCACAAATATGCGCCTGCAGATGAGACTGTGATACCGTCTGCCCATCCTAACAGCACTGGAGTGCATTTGCTATTTCACCCATGTTGAGAGATATGTAATAACAGGTAAACATATCCTCATATTTCTCTGAAAATAAAAGCCAAGGCAAAGGGAGCAATTCATTAGTGCTCCTGCTAAGAGGCAGACATCTGCATAAGATTACTTTTTTTCTACCAGACTTAGCAATCCTACACTCATTCACTTGGAGCTTGAAGCTTCGTAGGTATCAAAGATTCTAACTACACCATTATACTCTTTGGAAACCTGTCTCTGTTGGCTCCTCTGCTCTCTGAACTATTGGCTTTTTGAAGGAGCTCAGTGGGCAGTGGTGGACCTACAGTAGTGCCCTTACGCAGGCAGTGGCTAAGACCAAATCAGAGTTACTGAGACTCTCATGTAGGTTGTCCAAGGCAATCTGACTCTCCAAAACTCTTAATATTTAGAACTGAGGAGATGTACCTGCAAAGCTTTCCTTCACTCTAGTTGTCTCTGAGCAGTCTTTCACTGGAGGAGACATGCCAAGATGTGCAAACGGTTTTCATCCTATATAGAAAGCCTACATGTGAGAGATGCTAGATGAGGGCATTAGCCATGGCAGCAGCAGTTTGTGAGGATCCAAGTTCAGTCCCACTCACATCACAAAGTCCAGGTCTCCAACCTCTGAGGCACTGTTCGATATGAACCCACAGAAATATTTCTAAATGTTGCAAGACCTCTTGGCTGCCCTGCCTTTTCTTTGCTTTCTAATTTCTTATCCAATAAAAGCTGCTGGACAGTGAGAGGAACTAAAAATGTGCTGCTCTTCTGCCCTTCTTCCAAGGAGTTTCAGAGATAATCAACTCCGCAGGAGCTGAGCCCAGTGCTGTGTTTGCTACTGTTCCGTCTCTCCTGCCTCATCTTCTGTTTTTCCTCCTCCACAATTCTGATTCCATTATCGTTGCAAAAATTTGAATATGTTACTGAGCAAACCGCACAAGGCTCCTGCAGCAGCTGTGAAACTCACCTGCTAGGCAGCACCAAGACATGCAAAACCTGACTGAAGGCTAGGAAGAGGCTATATTTCCCAAGCCCTTTCTTCACTCTCCTTCTAAATAGAAAACTATAAAATAGATTTCAGCTATGATGCTTTAGAGGTTTTACAAAACAAACGTGATGCTTTAGAGGGTTTACAAAACACTGTGGAAAAAATGTGTTACTAGAGCTAGTGGATCTAAGATAAGCAGATTTTCTTGGCCTGGACAAAGACCCTTAGCTGTTTGAGAAGAAGACTAAGAGTAGGGATAGCCTTTCACATTGCCTGCCTGCGGCATATGGCCCTTCACTAAATTTGATTCAAGCAGGTTTAACTTACTTGGATGTAAGCTCTACTAAATATTTGGAGAGAAATTCAGTTAAAAAAAAAAAAAAGCCCTTTTTGTTCTGTATCAACCATATCTTCTGTGACAGCTCTGTAAGGCAGAAGAATAAATACTGCAGGCGATGCTAGGAAAGAAAGATGAATATAGATATCATTGACAAATGGCTCCATTGACACAGCTGAAGAACTCCCACTCAGCTATCCAAAGTAGCTACCTATCTAAAATGAGCTTTGCAGGTATTTTAATCCCTAACTCAATTTTCCTCTAGTAGAAGATTACTTGAACAACAAAATGATGGAGAATTAAAGAACAAGGGGTTCATTGCTTCATTAGATGCCTTTCCGTTTTTCAGTCCTGTTCACTTCATTTTTGTCTCCATAATATCTTTTTATATTGTTGAGTTCATTGTCAGAGACCTTCTCTCTTGCTCTCTGTGGAAAGCTTATTTTCTACTATTAACAATAATATCACTGAATGAGTCAAGGAGAAAATTTAAGTAGGAAAGATAACAAGCTGAGTGGAGGAGGTAGAAAAAAAATGTTGACTGTTGAGTGAATGCAGTAGCAGTGATGCAGGGAGGAGGAAAGATGCAAGGTATGGAAGGGTTAAGAGAGGAGGGAAAGAAAGTCTGAGTCAATGCAGAGTAGGAGGATGTGATTAAGAAGAAATCAAAAAGTTGAATGTTAAAAGGAAGGAAGAATTTTGTTACAGTGAAATCAGAACAGTAAGAAAAAGAGAAATGGAAAGACAGAGAAAATCCTGAATAGACTGAAGGAAGGAAGTGGTATTCCATACCATCTCTATAATGTGAAGAAATTGAAGCAAATGAGAAGAAATGATGACATTAGAATAGACTGGGTAGAGAAGAAAAACAAGGATAGTGAGTTGGGGTAGAAGAAGAAATTAGAAAAATTAAAAAATATTTGTTTGATATATGGAAGAGAAGAAGCTAAGTGATGTAGATATTGGTCTGAATATTATATTTACCTTGTTTCCTTTGGAAAGGAGGGAGTCTCTCCACTGGGAAAGTTGAGTTGGAGTTGAGCAACAGAAAAGGGGAGTCAAAAGAATATCCCAAACTTTTTAAAGTGAGGAGGGGCATTTATAAGATAAATACTACTTTAAATAGTGATAATTTATGGACAAAGACCATCATCAAAATGTCACCAAATTCATACCTACAATATATGCAGATAAGTCAGATACATTTCATACACTCTTCTCAAATATGAAGGGTCTTAAATAGATATTGTTTGGCATTCGTTAGTTGAATTATATGCTATTTACTAGTTGAAAAAATCCCAAAGCAAAACATTTTCTCTGGCATAAGGTAATATATTGGCATTTGGCTTGCTACTGAGGTGCATGAAAGCCGATGAACTTGGTTACACTGCTGTGTAGCCACAGATGATGCTCTTTAGCTATTATCTACTCATGCAACTATCTTGAGCTTTTATAAATTGACTCTGAGCATTTCTGAAGCATGACACATTCATAGCTTTCTAATGTTTAAAAGCTAAAGACATTGGCTCATCAGGAATTCCCTAAAAATTTCCCCTATTCTTTAGATCATTCTTATCCTTCTGAAATGCCCTTGTTGCTCCTTTTTTGTAATACCTGAATATCTTTCACTGTTATCCAGTACCTCTGTGGTTCTCTTTTCATTTTCCTTGAGCCCTATTTAAGCACTCTTCTGACACACTTGCATATCTTGAAAGTGTGTTGAGCATGCATTAATGGAGTCGTAGCTAAAGGACACATTTGAGAACAGCACATCTACACACCACAGAAACATGAAGCTCATTAGTTTTTTATCTCTGAAGGAATACTGTCCTGTCCGAGAATAATGATTAAACAGGACATACAGATGCTGCAGGAGCCTGTCAAAAAATTCAGCAGAAATAATGGAGGTTTCCAGGCAGTCTGCCTTGACGAGGCACTAGCCAGTTGGCTGGCAACAGGGTGGGCAGGTTGCCGGTTCCCCGGATTCCTCCACTTCCCTGTGGGAGCAGCTGGTTCCTCAGGCAGCCAACAAGCCAGCGTGGCAGCTGGACAGCTGAGCATCCAGGAAAGCAATCAGAGAGGTGGAAGCAAAGGAGTTTGGCAGCTGGCAAATCAAGAGAGACATTAGAGGGATCTCATTCCCATGAAAAGTGTCAACTTTCTGACTTTTCATTCTGATCCAGGAGGAAGTATATACACGTGTGTGTATGTGTAGCTATAGATATGTAAAAAAAGTTTATATGTCCGCCCGTGTATATGTACGCTTATTTTTAAATGCTGTTTCTTGTGAGAAAATAAATCTTTATTCCAGCTGGCTGTAATGAGTTGTTCCTGTCCTATGCCATGGAGTTTATAAGTAGGCAACTAGAGGCCAAAATTAGGGAATCTAATTTCAGAGAGCCCAGATGATTAAAGGAAATGTCATGACATTGTCACTGTACATTTTACAATTAAATATGATCCAGGAGATGGGGTTAAATTGAGGGAGTGTAGTATTTTCTGTCCTGCTTTAAACAATCATCACTAAATGCTTTTAAAATCTTTATTAAATATGAAGAAAATAGGAAGGCAAAATAAATAAATATAAATAATATATTTATATTGGCAAACATGTATGTCTGTGAAGTAGGACTTGTGTGTCAGTAATATTTCTTCTTACATTTCTCCTGCTCCTATTCTTTGTAAGAAATTGTAAGAAAATAATTCCTTAGTTCGGCAGTCTTCAGGAAAAAAAAAAAAAAAAGATAAAACATGAGCAATCTTGAGCTCTTTCTGGGGACTTTCTGTTCCTGGTTCTTTAAGCCAAAGGGTAGACCAAAGGAAAGATTAAAGAAAAGAATAGCAAAGGCAGGCAATGCTGTGGTCTGTCGCTAGTATGAACATAACTGCTTCAGAGAGAGGAGCGAGTTTCCTGTCTTGGCAGCTACTGGATGAGGTGGCCAACAGAGTCATGTGAATATGCTGAGGATGTTGCTTTCAGCTGGTCAGAAGCTCAAGTAGCATATGGAAGGCTGCAGTCCTGGCTGGCTAGACCAGCCTTCTCAGATTTGGTTGGCCAATGTATGGAGCAGAGGAAAGAGGGAAGACTGAGGCAGAGACATACAGGTGACTGACCAGCAGGACAAACTATGTAAAGCCACAGTTAACGCTTTTCAAAAACTGGTTTTCTCCCTGGGTATGTATGACAAGGGGAAATGATAACAAGAAAGAGGTGAAATATAAAAGAAGCAGGAAGTCTCTTCATTTCAAGATTTGGTTGTCTCAGATATGGAGACCACTCCTTCCCCAAAGCTTCAAACACATATAGAAAAACAATTTTTTTTTTTCTTTCAAAGAAATGATTTTTCAAATTGTACTTATTAGACAATGACAAATTAAAGACACGCTCCTGAAAAAAATAACTTTAAACCAATATAATATTTCTTGTATCAATAGTGAAATGTTTCTTCTCTTCTAAGGCATCTAAATAATTTAGTACAGTAAACCCACAACATAAATACAGCTATCGATGCCAGCATGCTTTGATCTTCTTAATACTGGCAGGCCTCTGTTACCTCCCACTCATGATTTTGTTAACAGCAACTTACACAGCAAACCTTTTGAGATAAAAGGATTACAACTTTATAAAAATATTCTCTTACAAAATTCAAACATTCATAAAACTTGTCAGGCAGCTTTGCTTGCCTTGTACTTCCATGGCGCATGATTCTGAAATCCTTGGTTTGTGCTGAGCACTTTCCTGATGTGAGTAGCAGTTCCTGGGGACAGGTGAGGCCATTTGTGATTAGCTCTGCTAATCTACGAGCATGACACCACCTCCTGTGCTCACTTTGCCACTGTGGATGCACAAGACCTGCTAAACCCATAGCTCTCGTGTGCAGCCCTGGTCCCATCCCCACACTGACCATAGCTCCCACTTTACCATGACTGGGATTAATAATTTTTTTTTTTTTTTTCTTTGAGGGGAGGGTCAAGTTTCCAAAGTTTTGTTTACTGTTCCAAGAACCTGGGAAATACTCACTTTAATGAATGAAAAAAGAATTTTGAATAAATATTCTGCTTTTATATAGAATGTCAGTTTTCATCTTAATTGGAGAATCTCATAGACTCATTATCTAGAGAAAAAAGATGCCAGTTGAAGTAATTCAAATCCCAATCTGTAACTAGCAATGCAAATATCAGGGATTAAATTTGAGGCTTCTGAAAAAATACATCAGTTAGCTTGTAAGAGGACTTAACTTTTCTCAACATTTTTAGGAATGTTTCTAAGCCATTTACCAAAAAATAGAACAAAATTGATTTATCTCTTTCAAATTTTTTATGCCTAATTCCCCAATCTAGAGCATAAATAATGTAACAGAAGTATAAAGCTGAACATAGAAAAAAAAAAAGTGTTAATTGTAACACATCTGCAATTATGGCATCACTCATGTTAAATTTATGCCTTTGTCTTTCTAATATAAATAGCTAAAACTTCTAATAAAGTTAGTGACATTGAGCCTTTAAAGATGTGTTTAAAATTAGTTTTGAATTATTTATTTGTAGGCATGCAGATCTTCTGAATGCTGGACAGTCAAAATAAAGGTGTTGAAAAAGATTACTTAGTTTATTACATTTGTTAGTTCATGAAAAGCTGTTCAGACATCGGAGAAAAATGTTTTAGATACTAAGAAGAGGTTGGTAATTTATGTTGCTTTGCCTTAATTTCAGAGATGCCTGTAGGGACAATTCTCCTTTGCATGTTCAAATGGGTAGAACTCTCACATGACATTTCATTGTTTTTTTTTTTTCTATCAAGGCCAATGTGATAGTGATAAACAAAAATGTGGCAATCAGTGCCTTTCATTGAGAAGACCTCACGGTACTTCTTCTCATAGGAATTTTGCCATGAGCAAGGAATTCGTCCTTAGGCAACCAAATTATCTCATAGTTGGTAATTCCAATTTGTTAATCCCCTGTAGCTCTCCCAGACAGGTGTATTCTGTTGGAAATACAAGCGCAGTCTCATATAAATCATAAAAATGGAGACCTGTGTTGTAATAGACAAAAACATCCAACTAATAAAAGGAAAAGCTAGCATAAAGGCTGCACATTTCATGTGGTGTAATGCTCTAATTTAGAAAAAAATCATAATGTGGGTCAGTAGGCTCAGAAGATATATTATTGTCTTTAACAGTGTAGCATGCTCAATTTCAGGTAAATTATGTAATTTCTGATGCTTTGCCTTAGTGGGACAGTAATGTTACCTTAATTGTTGCCAATAGATGGCAGTGATCACTCAGTTTCTTGCAGGAGTAAAAACTGGGAAAAAAAAGTCAGCGTCAGGAGATGAGTAGGTATTCAGGCAGATCCTTCTGTAAATCCTGAAGTTATTGTTATTATTATTGTACTTTTAACCAGAACATTACCATACTTTCACATGTTCTGGTATGAGGTAGTCCTTGGTTTAATGAAACCTCTTTTGATGCCTACATTGAAACCAATTCCATGTCCTGGACCAAAGCCTTCCCAGTAAGCTATTCACCCCTTCTCAGGAGGCAAGTAGACAGGTGTAATTACTTCACTACCATGTATTACATGGTTTGTAGATATCTCTTCTCTGCAGCCTTCCCTTTCTGATTTTCCTTTTCCTTTTTTGGGACCAGCTACCAAGGGTGACTCAGCAGGCAGTCACCACATGCTTTAGAAAGGTACACTCAAGAGCAGAGTTGATGGACAATAAGCTTTAGGGGATGAGAATGGCAAATTGTCTGAATAAATGGTTTTGTGTCACTGGTGATGTAAAGAATCTCCTCAGCTGGTGTATGAGATAGGTTCAAAATTTTTCCTTTTACTTCCTGTGAGCAAAACAGAAATCAGCTAGGATTGCTATGCCATCAGTGTGAAAGCAACAGAAAAGCAAATCTTCACCAAGTTGCTGTTAGTTTTTTTCTGATCCAGATGCTACTTACTCTGCATGAGTCCTCTGTCACTCAGCAGTGTGACAACATTTTCTTAGGTGACTCAGAACATGCAAACATTCATGTTCACTCCTCAGTCAGCTCCTTGAAGGTCTGAATATGGTGAAATAAGCAACACACTCAGTGTTTTCTCTTCCAGCACCTCCACAGGTTGCTGAGACAGAAGATAACTTAAGATCAAATCTTATCTCTGACAGCTGTGGCTTCTCCATCATATTTCAGTCCATATCAAACTATCCCATAGCTTTGGTAAAGAAGTTAACTACTCTCTTTGCTTTAACTACTCCCTGTCCTGGTTTTGTTAAAAACAAGACAAGTTCTCTTCTAGTGAATTTTCCTTTCAGCTAAGTTCTTCTAAGTACCTTCTAAGTAACCGCACTTTTCTGAATTTAGCTACATGTTTTCTCAGACACTGTGCTCCAGACTGATAAAAGCGACCAATGGAATGCAGAAGAAGCCCCATGTTTAGATTTATTGCTATAACCACCAAGGACTGGCAAGATTTCACATGTTCTGTAAGTGAGAGGAGTGTATTTACAAGGAGGTGCAGACAAGACAGGTGACTAAAACTGACCAACCAAGTATTCCATCCCATACACATCATACATCCTATAAAAGAGGGACATCACAAGAGTGTTGCTCTCTTCAACCATGCCGGCATCTGAAGAGGACCCTGCCTGTTGGCCCTGCAATCCAAGGCCTCAGACCCTGCATCCCTGGATCCAGTTCTGGTTTGCTGTGAAGTCCCACCCAGGACTACGGGGTGCCTGCCCTGCAGCTGCTGGAGCCACACCAGCTCTGCCCACCACAGGAGGGCTTAAACACTGCTACCTGGGATATTCAAGATTGGGTTTGTACGTTTTGTATTATTTTCTCTATTTATTAGTAGCACTAGTAAAGCATTTTAATACCTTTCCAACTTGAAGTCTCTCTCTCCCTTTTTCCTTCCTATCACTTTCCCTTAGAGAGGACTTTTTTCCTACGTGGAGAGGGTAGAGGGTGGGGGGGATTAACAGAGAGCATCTGCTACAGTTTATTATCACCTTGCAATTAAACCTTGACACTCCCACAGCCAATTTTGATTATTTACTTTCTATTGTCTTAGAGGAAAACAGACCCTTCCCAGCCATTTCTTGAGTCTTTAGGAGTCTTTGAATTGACTAATCCATTAAAGGACTTCGACATTTAACTCCTGCTTTAAATACATAAGTCCAAATGGCAGATCCTCAAAATATCACACATATCTGTCACTTGCTCATGGTTCCATCTGTAGTCTGAAGGCACTTCTGTTTCCATAGAGTCTTCTAAATTTTTGATGGTCAGCCAGGAATCAGCACTCTAACAAAGCTCCAGAAAGATTAACAGATGAAGATTTCTCTTGCTGAGGCAACTCTCAAAACAGTATCCACACACATGTATTTCTCAAAGGTGAAGCAACAGCGGCAACATGTTTTTATTCATTAGTACAGTGGTTACAAATTTACCTGGAATGGAGAAAATCAAGGCTAACTCCCTTTTCTACCTGAGAACTGTTCTGACCAGAGTTCTGAAAAGAACACCCTAACTCCAGGCTATAAAAAGTTTTGAAATGTTCCAGCTGATCCAATCAGTATAGCTGAAAATTTACAAGAACAGAAGCTGAGCCCACTCCTCCTCTTCCCTAAAAACTTCCCAAGCCATTAACTCATTTTGTCTTTTTGTTCCTCCCTCTTTTCTTCCCCATCACCATTTGGATTACATGAATGTTTTCTTACCTACAGCATAAGCATCATGAATATGAACATCATAAGAAAGAAGTACCTTCTACCCAGCCTTGAGTTGAGGTTCTAACATCCTAGAGGAACTAGTGATAGCTGCGGATCCATGTCAGAGCCTTACAGAAAGACAAAAGGGGTGTCTCCCTGTACTACTACAAGTAGCAACTTGAATTTTCACTTGATTTCTAGTATAACTGATCTAATTCATATCTGGCACATTTTCCCTAGTGACAAGAGTCTCCTCTACTCAAAGGACTAGGAGCTCCAGACCTCAGCTACAGTACATTGATTAACATGGACCAGTAAATATGTGAGTACAACTACTTACTAATTTCAGTTACAGTGTCTTAGGATGGGAACATCTTGGGGTTTTAAGATAGATCACAGTAGGGATGAATGGGTGTTCCTTACCTGCCAAGCTTCTACTGCATCATTACAAACATTTAGCTGCTAATTTCCTCTACATGGCTCAGTAATGCATCATCTGATAGTGTGTGTTTTTAATTCAGATCACAAATATCACCAAAACACCTGCTTATGCTAATTCAGCATTTGCACTCACCTGCTCATCTGGAAGCCAAAGATGTTATAGAAAGTAAAATATGCCTGGTTCATTTTTGTTGGAAGTTCTGAATGTTCCCACTTTCCCTAATTCAGTGAATGCACTCCTATACAAGAAAACTGTGTTTTCCAATAAGAATTATCATTTTTTTCTAGTAGCATTAAGAACTCCACATGTGAGGTAGGAGTTATTTTGTACTGGACACTTTCATAGGTAACAAAATCTTGCCCAAGGTGATCCTCTATATAAATAGACAAGACAGACAGAAAAGGTGGAAGTGTTGCTGTCTCTGTTTTACAAGAGACATTGAGGCACAAAAAGATGAAATGGCTTGTTTACTTATGGCCATTGAAGCAAGAGAAACTGATCCAAAGTCTCTGAAGTCCCACATCACCACCTTAAAGACTGTGAAGTTGACACCAGAGGAGATGCCCACCTACAGTGAAATATTTCTGAGTGAGGTCAGAGCTCTGGGCAGACTGCAAATAACAGCTGCTGTGAATATGTAGAACATAGTCAGTGTTGGTCAGCTGGCATATGTGTTGTATAGGAAACTTTAACATTGTTTCTGCCCCCATTATCACAATATTCACATTTCTTCTTGGAAAGAGAAACAATATCATTTTTCCTGTTAAAAGTGAGTTGGCAATCTGGCTGAATTGATACCAGGTTATCTAAGATGGCAAAGATAAGGGCTGTGAAGATCTGCAGAGGGGCTACATGACTGGATGAAAAAAAGAGAAAGTTCAATGTAAATAAATGGATGATGGTTCATGTGGGGAAAAAGAATTCTAGCTTTTAAAATTAAACTCTGAGCTGACAATAAGCACTCAGAAGTAAGATGGTGGAACTGTGAATAATAGCTTAATGAAACTTCAATTCAGAGAACAGAAGCAATCAGAGAAAACTCAAATCAGCTGTAAAGAATAAGGAAAAAGCGAATAGAGAAGAATGCTATAGAGCACTCTTCCACCTAAAAATCTTCAGTTTCCTCAGACCATGTGTGTATTCTGAATATTTCATTTCAGAAAGGACAAAGTAAAACTTAAAAAATAGTTAGAGGTGGACAACCAGACTGGTCAAAGGTAAGGAATGGGTCCTACCCTGAGAACCAAAGAAGAACTCTTCAATCTGGAAAAGAGAAAATTGCAGGACATTATGTCAGAGGTCTACAAATTCATGAGTACCACAGACAGACAGGCTGGATTGTTCACTTTGAGGTTTAAATTCTGCTTATGCAACCTGTATCCCCATTAATAACAGGCAATTGCAGACCTTCATCATACCACGGTAGAAAGGGAGTGCAAAACCTAAATACAGAATGATACTTAAACTTAACTCCAACCCCCAGAAGATAACTGCTAAACACTTTTCTCCAAAGACTAAATTAATTTCCCTCTGTTCTTGTGCTTTCTCTAACACTGCTCTAGCAGCTTACTTTTCTACCTGAGGCAGCCCTGTGGTTTGCCAAATCCCTGCCTCTTGCTTTAATGTACCTTGGTCCTGCTTCCACTCCATACTCTGCATTGACTCCTTAATCTAAACCATAGAAGCATTCAGTATCTTGCCTCGTTGATCAATGTAAAGGATAAAACTAAAAGACATTAAGAGGATTTGAAAATGTTGGAAGGAATTCTGAACACTTTGCAAGGGAAGAGACTGCAAGAGTTGGATGCAGTCTGAACACAAGATGCAAGGAAAAAAGAAGGTGCTACAGCCAGGCAGAGACCAAACACAAAGCCAGGAATATTGCCAACAGCAGCAGAGAATAAGGATGGGGACAACACTGCAGTGGAACTTAAGACAAGAACGAATTCTTAATTGGATAGGAAGGCTGCTGAAGAGGAGATGGACTTAGAACTGAATGAACCAACGCAAAAGACAAATCAGAGATTGGTATAACAATGCCAGCTAGAAATGATGGGAGCTAATGAAGTAATCTCCACAAGGATTTCTTTTTTTTTTTTTTTTTTGTCTTTGAAAATAATCACAAATTTTATTTTTCAGCCTCAAACCTGTTTCCTGAGGGCTCCCCAAAAACTATCAAAAGTGCCACGGATGGCAGTGGAAATAGTTTGAGAAATAGTTTGAGCAGGTTAATCATTGTATTATATATTAGAACCACAAGTGGGTGCTTCAGCTGAGGAGATTATAGAACATAAACAACGAAAAATAGGACAAAACCACCAGCCAGCTGAATATAAAAGCCCAAGAGGAGGAAGCCTTGTCCCAATCTATTTTTCCCTGCAGACTAAGTGAAGAGGGAGTCACAGATGTTCTTCCAGAAATACTATTAACATTACATCCTCTTTGTAAGGGCAAAGTGCATTTTAGGATTTATCTGTCTTTCAACCTTGTATTGAAGAGAGTGGACTGGTCAAGGGAGGGGAAGAAAAGTAAGTCTGTTCTGTGTAGATTAGTATACCACAGGCCAGTAGCACATTATATGGACAGGTTTGGGTGACTATGAATTGTTGTAGTCTTTGGTTTCACACTGCTGTCTGACAGCACAGAAAGAGGACAAGGCAGAATTCCCTGAAATGCTGCCACTGAAAAGAGGTTGTAGAAAAACTGGTACAGCACCAAGAGAGGCAGGCCATGTTCTCTGTATCTATTAGTCTCTGCAGAGCTCCCAACAGTGATCTTAACACTAAGTCCTCAGTTTAAATCTGATCTTCATGAAGTTTTAAGTGTAGGTGTTCTTTTGATTATTAATTATGGAAAAAGCTTTGGCATATTTACGCAGAGGAGATAATGCCTTCTATATGGCAAACAGTAGTCATATGGCCTGTGGAGTGACAGCTGGGACGGACAGAAAGTAAGCAATACTCAGATCTACCTAGTACTCAGAGCTTGTTGACTGCAGAGAGTTATGGGATGTTGGGAGAAAAAGTAGTTCCCTAGTAGAGAATATGTGTATTTCCTTCAAAACACAGTATCAATGATCCACTTCATTTTGAACTGTCTCAGTCCAATCAAGAGGATGGTCAACTCAGATATCTTTGCTTCAGGAAGGAGATGCTGGGGAAATAAGGTTCACAACCCTCCCATTCCCTCTGACTCACTTCTTTTGACAGTCTTCTTTCTAAAGGGACCTGCGGCAGTCTTCTCAGAAGTTGTAGTCAATAGAGATACGTAAAATTCAAGAGCTTAACTACTGGTTGCACTGACTGTGAGACACAAAACCAGCACAAATAGCTGGTACCTAATGAAAAAAAGTTTTGGTCCACCTTGTAAAGGAAGGGGTTTGCAGTACTGCCCAAGGGAAAAACTGGATTTGTGCCAATAGAAACTTCAACTTCAGGCTGGATTCACACAGTGAAATTTTCGGTAAACCTCTCAGTTTTCAATTTCAGCAAAAGCTTTTAATGCATCTCTAGCTTAAGAGTGACACTAATTTACCTGTTTTACTGGGTGAAGTCCGTCACAGTTGATGTAAATCCCACAAGTGGATATGGAACAAGGCAGTGAAGGACCAATGGATTATACAAGGGGAGAAGCCTGGTTGTGAAACACTTACGCACAAATTTATTCTCTCAAAATTATAGCAACATCACTCCATTGTACTCAGTACTTACTAAAATAAAATCAACCATTTTATCTGATTTTGTTTTGGTTCCATTGCTGGTTTAAACATGTCTTGAAAAAATCCTAGTACACCAGCATTTTTTTCAGTAATATGATTGAGTTGGTTAGGGTGTCTGTCTAGATTAACTCCTAAAACATTTCAGCCAACATGATCCTTGACATGACATAACAAGGAAACACATTTCCACGGGGCTGGAGAAAGGGCTTGCACTGATAATTGAAATGGCAACAAAGATGTCAACTTGAGTAAAAGGCAATGGAAATTATTTAAACAGTTATGGAGTCTTCAGAATTCTTGTTTAATCTCTGTTCCAGGACACGAAAGTAAGATTTGTCTTTGAAAAGTGTATGGCAATTTGTTAGTTTCACTCTTATGGCGTCATTAGCAGAATCAAGACCAGAACAGAATTCATGGATGATTCTCCACCTGTTACAATGAAAAACTAATAGTCTGAATGTACAACATTTTTTTCTCCTTTGCATTAAATCTGTGTAACTCCACTGGGTTTGATTACTTTGTACAATTGTTGAACTCAGCCCCACAAAGATAATTTGATTTGTTAAGCTGTTCGTTCTTCACTATGCATAAAACTCATATATATATATACACAATTGTGACTACCTGCCTTCATCCTCCTTTTCTAGGCCAGAGTCATCTCGACCAGAGACAAGAAGTGCAACTGATGTGTTGAATGAAAAGTATCCACCATGGAAAAAAAACCAAGCAGATAATAAAACACTCATACTGACTAAGAAGGAATAGAAGGACGTCATCTGTAAGTCAGAGAGACTAGAAAGCATCCACACATGTTGTGTAAGACAGGTAATAAGAAAGAAAATTGAGTTTCATAACTCAATAGGCATTTTCCACCCCCTGTGACTGAATACTGTTTCAGAAACTGCTGATTTACTATTAACCTGGTATTACAACCAGAAAAATAATTACTGCTATAATAATCCTTTAAAGAACGTGTGAAGAAAGTTCTACTTAGCTACTTTAGCTCCATCACTAAAGACAGTGGCCACCACCCTAGTATCTCACAGATACATGAATAAGGGAAGCAACATCTATTTGATGGTGAAAAACAATTACTATATAAAAACTTTCCTACTGTGTTTCTACCAACAGAATATTCTTTATGACATTCTTACTCCATGGCCATATCTTCGGATACTGCAGAGCCTTATAGAGTAAATATATTCTCAAAACAAAATTATCTTCAAAGATATTTGTGTGGTTTAGAGAGTACTTCCTAATAATCTTGAAATATTAGCTATGTAGTTATAATTAGACTTTCTTTCACTTTCTGATGTTTTGGTGATTTTTACTTTTTTTTTTGTTTGTTTGTTACAATGCTTTGAAATGGTCAATGTGTCTCTCAGTTGCTATATCATGAGTACTCAACCTCTTACTGTCGTCATATTCTTCCTTGGCTGTGTGGCTGTGAATGGTTTGCTGGTCCCCAATTTTATTAGCGGTAACATGAAACTGAAAATGTTTCAACTATCATGTTTCTTTCCAGTGTTTCTGCTTTGCTTTGGTGTTATTCTGGCTTGTCACCCTCCAGATTGAGACACAGAACATGGAATAAGGAGGTCACATCAGTGGATTTTGTTAAGTATCTGTTTTCCCTGGAGTTTTGCTGAGTTTGTTAGTCTGAGGGTGAAAAAGAAGATGGTAAATGCAAGATCTTGTATGCTGTATGCTGTAGTATTACCTGTGCTCCAGACAGAACATCCCTTTCTGGAATGTTACTAGAGCTCTTTTTACTGTTCTGAGTTTATCAGGACTGAAATTAATCGACCCATCTGAGGAATGCTCAGACTTGAAGAGGTCTCAAAGTTTTTCTTTGAGAGTCTCCTGGGAATACAGTGCCCATCCATTTGGCAGCAGGGATGACAGCATGTTTAATTCAGCTAAGAACCACTGAGAAAACTGTGTTTTATCTAAGGTTGACAGGGAGCTCTGAGTACCTGACTGCTTTTGTGTGATCTTGACCTACCACTCAGCCACTCTGCGACCCATTTTCTTTATCCGTAAAATGGGGTAAATTGCTTTAGCAGCATCCTGAGATCCTCAGCTGAGACTTTATGCAAGTGCAATTCCTGTAGCTCAGGCCAAGTGGTAACTGCTGAATGCTCAAAGCAATAGCAGAGCTCTCAGAGCCTGGTGCCTGCAGGAATCACACCGTGTGCCAGAAAATTGTGTCAGTGTCTCCTCTGGAGGTAGCCTGCAGCCAGTAAATGCTTCCTCTTCCATTAGGGAAGATAAAAGCAGGGTGAGCTTACACCTTGCAGGCACAACAGAGAAATGACACTGCCTTCCCCATCATCTTTCCATTACAGGTCACATTGCTATTCTCCTACTTTCCTTATGTATGGGGTGATGGTTCAGCACCGGCACTGTGGGAAGCATACTCTTCGACTGTCTGCTTTTAGAGGAGATCAATGTTACCTTATCTGCTTGCAGTTCTCAAACTCTCCTCACAGGAATGTAAAGTTGAAAGTGATTATCACATAACATCTAGTCTGTCACCCTTCTCCAAAACACACTATTGGCATTTCTGACAGATCCTTGTCTGATCTATTCTAAAGAGCTCACAGTGGTAGGAAAGCCTTCCATCTCTATAAGCAAACTACTTCAATGCTACAAGAAAGTTTTCTTCCCATATAGTTTATTGTCACTTAACTATAACTTAAACCCATTATATCTAGTTGCACTTAAGATGGGGTGAGCATGCTTATTCTTCCACATCTATTTTTAACATAACTGAAGACTATTATCAAATCTTCCCCAAACTTTCACTTCTCTCAAGTGACACCCACCCTTGGGGAGGATGAGTGACTGTGCAGGTTTTTGGAAGGCCAATGGCACACTAGGAGCCCAGGAGAAGCTTTCTATCTTGTTACTGTCTTCTGATCTTTGTTCCTGCAAGAGAGTTGTCCTAACCATTGCACCAGGCTTGGATCTGGTTATGACTGGTACAACAACAAAGTCTGCATCATCTTCTAAAATATATCATTATTTTAGATTTTAAAGGCAAAAGTTATAGTCTGGAAATAATAAATCATATCACTAAGAATTACCTAACCTTTGAACCAGGTTTTAAACTGTGATTCACTGATGACATCAGTCAATAATAGAAATAAGCATTTTTCCAGGAAGGTAGAAACTCCTTAATAGAAGACTAAGGCGAATAAAAAAAGATCTGTCTCTTAAATCATAGTCCACCTTACAGAAAAGCCAAGAATCTATAACATCGCTGCATTACTGACATTGCCTATTAGAGTCCTTGGAGAATTTCCCATAAGACTTTTGAAACATTTAGACTGAGAAAAGAACAGGAAGAAAGTTACTCTTGATTTTAATATTGTGTTCTTTAATTTGAAAGCAAAGATAAAGCAGGGTAGTGAATTCAGCTGGCAACATTATTTTTTGGAGGATGTATTTGCTCAAAATATTCTGACATCAGAAGTTAGAAAAAAAAAAAAGGAATTTTGCTGTAAATGTATTGGCATTTTCACAGATCTGGGGCTCTTGTTAGTGTTGCTTTACCTTAGTTAAACAAATCTGACCCTAGCTTCATAAAAAAAGCACGCTGAAAGGACTAATCTGAAAATTTGGTGTCTCAAAATCTCTTTCCGTCCGAACTGTATTAGATACCAATCCCAAGCACAACGCTTTCACCATACGTCCATCTACAAACAATACACTTGGGTAGTAAACAGATTTGAAGAAAGAGTCATTACTTAGTGATCCAACCTCCATTCTGCCATATTCTTAAAAATCAACCAAACAAAAAAACTCACCAGACTAAAAGCACAGTGCTCTTTCTAGAAAGCTCCAAATGAGGTAACTGTCACTATAAGAGGAAATGGATTGAGATTTTCCCATAGAAATGGTATTTCCCTGTTTATGCAAGTCAAAGTGAAATGAAAGATTGTTGTCACTGTGTAGATGATGAACTACCAACAGAAGATGGATTTTCTCTCTTTTACTTACTAAATACTCGGAAGTCCACAGAGAAAAGTGATATGATCACAGTAATAAATTTTACAGTTCCTTTGCTCTGATTTTCTGTCTGGAAATTGTACATGACTTTTAAAACAGAAGCTTATCACAGAAGAAAAGGTAGTTCCCATTGGTACCTCTCTGTGAGCTGACAGATAAGAAATAGGCTACAAAAGGCATTTCATTGCATGGTATAAATTTCTACTGGATAACCTGTAAGAAAGGCTAAAACCCCTTAATTCCTTAGTAAACTTCTTAGGCCTACTCAAGAAAAAGCACTGGTCAGGCAGGAGAGAGGTGTGACTTTCCTCCTTCATCATCTTACACTGTTTATGGAACAGCTCAAACTCTTTAAAAAGAACATATCAGTCCACTAGGCTTCTTCATCATTTTCCTGAGACAAAGAGCTGAAATAACTGGGCACCACCATCTTCCTAAGCTGTGCTGTGAAGCAGAACCTTGCTCTTAGGTGCCTTACTCTTTAACAGCTGCCAAACAGAAGCATAGCAGCATGCTCAACACACACCAACATGATTTTATGTCTTTAAAAATACAGTTTGTAACCTCTTTTCCTTCCAAAATGTCTGCTTTTTTGCCATGTATTGCCTTGAAATTAGAGCATGTGCCTGGGAAGCGGGTGCAGGGGCCATTTCTCTAGAGCTCCCCTAAGACCCACATCTCCCACCTGCAGCTGAACACTCAGCCCAGTCCTGGGTCAAGTGTGCAAAAACCCTGTGTTTAACAGTACCTTTGCTGTAAGTAGCTAAGCCATTGATGTCCCCTGTCCTTTTGATACTATCTATAAATGTACATTCTATGACTGGCATCTTCATCTTCAGCATGTTGTCAGCCTGAAATTGTAGTCCAGAAATGAAAGGCAAAAAATATATACAATACATGCGATAACAAATATGGAATACAGATTGATTATATGTCAATGACATTATGACATTTTTAACAAGATGAACAAGTTTATTTTGAAATATTCTGCTTCAGTGGATTTATATTGAATTATTAACCTGCAATTGAATCATGAATTTACCATTATTGGTACTTTCTTAAAAACATTCCGAACTTTGTCTTCATTAGCTAAGAACTGGAAATGTGTTTCCTCACAAGCTTTTTTATATCACAGAGTACTAACTGGGAAAAGCTGGAAGGAAACTACTAGAATCATAAACAAGGGTGATCAAAGCAAGACAATTTTCTCTTCTAGTCTTACCTCCCCAAAACCTGATAGAAATATGTAGGGCCAAAGTTTTCCTGGATGTTTTTGTAAAGATGGACAACAAAAGTTATGTTTAGGTACCAGAAATCAAGCATTCAACAAATTCAACAAATCTGAACAGAGAAAAACCACTGAAGTCAGTACTTAGGTACCCAAGTTTGCAAATTTCAGGCTTTAGCTATTGCATCTTACAGTCAGAAAACAAACAATAATACACTCACCAAATTTCTCCTCAAAATGAGTGAAATATCTTCAGTCACTAGAGGTTCTGAAACCTTTTGTGATCTTCAGTATTTGGCATATAATACCCAACACAATAAATAAGGATACCACTTGTATTTTTTCTTCAAATCATAAAAGCATCAACTATATGGGGAGAAACAGGTATGGTGGGCATTATATGGATACTTATAATGTGTAATCCCCATCCTTAGAAGGCTCAAGTGTTTGATTTATAGAATACAAATATATTTTTAAAATATATAATAATAAAATAAAATTTCCTTCCTCCTCAAAATCAAACCATTTTAATTCACATAAATGAAAAATTTATCAGTGCGAGAATGAAGGCGTGAATAAACTCAAATCTGGAAAGCAGGATGTACCTCCATAATATATACTAGTTTTGAAGGTTAACCCTCATATAACTATAATTTCTGCCCAAGGATATGCTTATGAAAACTTTTTTGAAAAGACCACTTCTTTTCAAGCAAATATGTTCCCTTTTCATGTGACAGATTCTATTTTCTGTGACTAACAAGTTAATTCAATTACAAAGACTCATTCAGAAATACTAAATATTACAACGCAGATTGTAGAGCGAGTTGTTAAGAAACACTTCAACGTGACAGCCAGAAGTTTTAAGTCCATCATCAAAAATTCAATTGTACAACATAGGGACAGGAGCTGCTTGCAGGTGTTACTCTCTCACACTTGATGACTCATTTCATTGACTCATTTTAATTATTTTAATGACTCATTGTGATGAGCCCAGAAACATAAATTCACTTTGTTTTGTCAGCAACATACAGATATCAGCTAAATGCTCCAGAGAGAATCAAATAACACAAGCAGCTAAAATAAAATAAAAACTTTTTTTTTTTTCAGAGTATTAGCATTGATGTCACACACATAAAAACAGTTCTGTTTACAGTACCCCTGATTTGCTTGTGGCATTCCTCCCAGAAGAAATTGGCTGTTCACTTGTTGAACAGTGTTTCATAGACCATACTCTTGCGTTTCTGTTGGCCTTAATTGATGAAGACAAAGCTCTGAAAGGTCTAAGGCCACCACTGGTTAGCCACTGTGACACCCAACATGTAATTTCAAAGCATTTGTTACAGCTGATATGTTCATGCAAATACAATTTTGCTCAGCTGAATGTACTAATTGCCCTCTCCCTTTGGGAGAGTGGTGACAGGACCTTCTGCAGGCTCTCCATGGGTCCTGCTAGACATACACTCATTTTTCTTGAACTGCCTTCCTTCCTTTTTTAAAAGGGATGCTAAAGGGATAAATATTTCTTCTTTAAAATGCTTGGTACTGAATTGTTTTCGGATGAAGTATAGCATCTGATAGGATACTTGAGAAAAATTGCATACTTTAGGTACCCAGTTTGCGCCTCTATTATAAGTCACAGATGCTTTCACACTTTGAAAACACTGTTACATCCTGTACGGTCAGATGAGCAGTTGTTTTTGTGTTCATAAAGTCACTGCAACACAAATGAAAAGGTATTTAATGTACTGCTGCAACTGCATGTTTTTAGGGTGGTTTGGGTGGGAGGAGGGGTGGTTTGGGTGGGAGGAGGGTTGGTTTGTTGGTTTGTTTTAACTTACTTTATACAGGACCACAGGCACTCAGCTTTTGGAACACTTGTGAAAAGTCAGAGTAATCAATGATAGTTCTTGAACTGTTGTGTGCCAAATGGTTAAACTCTTGCCAACCTCCACCTCCTCAAGCTATGAAAGCAGGAATGGCTATGTGGTCCAGACAAAGGTCAACTGCTCTGCTCCAACCAGTTCTCATGATAGACAGTGACAAAAAAAAATAAGGAAGGAGCTTAAGTGTGAACAGTATCTGAGCCCAGTTTCCACCACCTGAAGTTTTAGAAATTTCCTGAGCCAGCAGTTATATTGGTACCTTCCTGTACAATTTTATTATGGTTTGTGCAAAAAACCACGCATATTATCTTTTGCTTTACACTTTTTGTCTAGTAATTCCACTTGGTGTCCCATCTTTGGTATAAAGAAAAATAGTGAATAATCATTACTTGTATATAGCTCTACAGCAGCCTCTGAGACAGGCTGCTTCCCCTCAAAGGCACATGACAGCATCACACAGCTGGGCACTAAGGAGACACCCATCTGGCTTGTAGCGATGGTTTGCAAAGTGATCAGTGCTGCTCTTCAGTTAAACCAGCACAGTTGTAAAACAATTACCCTCATTTGACAGGCATGACTAGTGTTTCAGACACAGCGAATGGGTGATTGAGAATAGTTTTTTGAAATTATTCAAAACAGCCTGCCAGTCTAAAAAACAGTTTCAGGTATCCCAGTTACCCATGTGTGATCCTTTGAAGGAGTTGGAAACGTTGTCAGGCATATCACTGGTCTCTTAGCTGCAACTTTTATACAAAAATAAGTAATTTAGGCTTAACTGTGGTTAGAAAGGGATATCACAGCCCTGGGTGGTACAGGAGTGTGTGCAACAGGATGGTCTGCCCATCCCAGCTGGTACCTCACCTAACCTCTACAAAGGCTGTCTTGATATCATCATGAGGAGCACCACAGGCAGCATGGTTTTCCAGGTATCACACTGGCTTCAGGTGAATCTTGCTGCAGCTGCACCCAATCCCTGTCTCTCACCCAACAGCCTTTCCCAAGAAAATATGGTCTCATCCACATGTCAGATGTTTTCAGTCTTCCATTTCCCAGGTCTGCTTTCCTCTTCTGTAACCCAAAGCTTTGCTGAAAAGGAGATGAAAACTTGCTGCTGTGATAAGAGCATACAAAACAGCTGTCATTGAAGTAAAACAGTGCTCCAGAGAATGTAGAGAGGAAGTTTCTGTGCTCCTTCCTTGTTAACACAGGAAGGAAGTAGACTTCTAAAGCTGTTTCCACCCCAAGTGCAATTAAAGTAAGAATAACATACTGCCACAAAAAGCTGTGAAGATCAAAAGGTCTTCAAAGTTTGAGGAGAGAGTGGTCATTTCTGTGGATGATGGGAACACCCACGGTATCATAATTCATTACAGCTGATTCAGTGCATGAGATATTAAACCACAGCCTTCAGGATTTAAGCCAGTTTCAAATGATTACAATTCAGAATAAGCCTTCAAAAATCTGTGGATGAGCAAAAGCCACGCAATCCCATTTTTGTCTGAAGAATGTGACACTGATCATTTCTGGAGACATGGTACAGTATTAGGTGGGTTTTGCACCTAATCCAGGATGTTTTTTCCCATATGCCTGCTCAGTTCTACTTTTAGCTTTTCTGCTAACACCTTTTAAGGTGTCCAGAAGTGAAACAACTGTTGCCTGCATTTGTCTTAGCTTGCAGCCTTGATACTAAGGTGCTCTCAAAGACACAGTGAATCACACAATGGTCAGGAAATTAATCCTTCTCACCAAGGAAGAAACACTGTCATAATATCTCCCAATTTCCATAACTTTCAACACTGCAAAGGGAGAAGGAAACGTGAAGGGAAAGTGCAGAACGGAGCAAAATTTTTTAGAAGTTCAAATGTATTTTCTGAACTATACTTTTCTATTTAAATATTGTTTCTCAACTTTGCTTTTTCTTGATGGCCTTGGATGGAAAGAGCAAAGGCCTATAGCCAACTTTTGCAGCATTAAGAAATTTGTTTTGAAATACATCAGGGTTTGAGAAACCTGGGGATATCCAAGTCTGGCTATTCCAAGCATTCCGGTACTACAACTCAGATCCCAAAGCATCATTTCATAGGCTTAAAAACATAAGAACTTTTTTAAAAAATTAACTTTCAATCTATTTATCTTCTGAAATCAGAACATTTAGTAAAGATATTTTTCCAAGTTTACACATACACGTAAAGTATTAAATTCCATGGTTCAAGGTTTTTAAAAAAAAACATAATCGCAAGATTACAAGGGCTGAGAGTTCTCAGTTCTAATGCCACTACAAAACAGCCAGCATGCCAGTACTTATCTCTTTTTCTTTTTTCTCTGCTCTGATCAAGCTGTGAAAAAAAAAAAAATTAAAAACCATGGCAAAGTCCTGACATCAAATAAAAAAACTCCTTTTTAATCTCCTGGAGCCAGACTTTCATCTCATAAGTTGCTATAACATAGTCAAGAATTATACCTCGTCATTGTTCAATTAATCCAACATCCCCTTGATAGCAAACCCAAAGATTCAGTAAAAATCAACACCTAGAACTATGAACTATTCCTGCAAAATGCCTACCTCATCAACTCTTATAAATAAGGAACAAGAGTAAAGAAAACAAAAGTATAAACAGGCCCTCACAATATTTTCCTTTTCTTCCTGGAGCTTTTCTTTATTGTTCCAAATTAGACGATTCACATGATATCCTTTTTCTCTTTTGCACACCCTATTCACAAGCACATATTGCATCTCTCTTCCCTTCCAATTTCCTTGCTGCCTCTGGAGCTGCTCAAGACTCATTTTCACCTTTTCGATATTTCCTGACTGCTAGTATATTCCATACATCTGTTTTTCCAGACTAACAGATGTTGTTGCTCAATGAAAACAACAGTCTATGTTTAGGCTAGGAAGTGCAGAAAAAAGCATTTAGAACTAGTTTCTGCTTTTTCTCAGTAGATGCTTCAACAATATAGATTCTGTAAACAAAGTGTATTTCCAATGCCTGTGTCCAGGGTTTACAAAGCAGACCAAACTGCAATGGACCTAGATCATTCTTGCTGCTCAAAAGGGCAAAAGGCAGCATCTTTCTCATATGTAAAAAATTAAGGCTATAGTCCTCAAATAGTCATTAATAGTATGTAATTATATCCACTACAATTACTTTATTTTGAAGAAGATATTAATATATAACGTATGAATGTATACTAATTCCATTAATGCAATTCTGCTCAATTATTTTGTGTTCTGGTTTTGGGCCTTGCTGATCACTAACATACTGCACTATTTAGCGACAAAATATCTCCAAATTGAGGTGGAGAACATAGATTTCAACTGATATCTAGCAACCTGTCCAGATGTACTTAAAGGATTATAATTCTGTTCATGATCATTATTTCCCTTCATGACTGTTATTTTCATGTATTAAATGTTTCCTTTCTTGAGATTTTAATACCCTTGTAATTTAACCCATGTCTTAGTGAAACCGTAGGTGTGTCCTAAATGTGCTTGCAACATAGCTTGAAAGTTATGTGGTTCCATTAAAGGGTTAGGGAACAATTAAGTAGTCTGGACGTCCATAAATCCATGGGTCCAGATGGGATGCATCCGCGGGTGCTGAGGGAGCTGGCTGAAGTCATTGCTAGACCGCTATCCATCATTTTTGCCAAGTCTTGGGAAATGGGAGAGGTGCCTGAGGATTGGAGGAAAGCAAATGTCACTCCAGTCTTTAAAAAGGGCAAGAAGGAGGACCCGGGTAATTATAGACCGGTCAGCCTCACCTCTGTCCCTGGGAAAGTAATGGAACAGCTTATCCTTGGTGTCATCTCAAGGCACATCAGGGATAAGAGGGTCATTAGGGGCAGTCAGCATGGCTTTACCAAGGGTAAGTCATGCTTGACCAACCTCATAGCCTTTTATGAGAATGTGACAAGGTGGATGGATGATGGCAGAGCGGTGGATGTGGTCTACCTTGACTTCAGTAAAACCTTTGACACAGCCCCTCACAGCATCCTCACAGCTAAATTGAGGAGGTGTGGTCTAGACAATAGAGTAGTGAGGTGGGTTGCAAACTGGCTTAAAGAGAGAAGCCAGAGAGTGGTGGTCAATGGTGCGGAGTCCAGTTGGAGGCCAGTATCTAGTGGAGTGCCTCAGGGGTCAGTACTGGGGCCAATATTATTCAATATATTCATTAATGATTTAGACGAGGGAATTGAGTGTACTATCGGCAAGTTTGCTGATGACACTAAGCTGGGAGGAGTGGCTGACACGCCAGAAGGCTGTGCTGCCATCCAGCAGGACCTGGACAGGCTGGAGAGTTGGGCGGGGGATAACCTGATGGAATTTAACAAGGGAAAGTGTAGAGTCCTGCATCTGGGCAGGAACAATCCCAAGTTCCAGTATAGGTTGGGGCATGACCTATTAGAGAGCAGTGTAGGGGAAAGGGACCTGGGGGTCCTGGTGGACAACAGGATGACCATGAGCCAGCACTGTGCCCTTGTGGCTAGGAAGGCTAATGGCATCCTTGGGTGTATTACAAGGGGGGTGGTCAGTAGATCGAGAGAGGTCCTCCTTCCCCTCTACTCTGCCCTGGTGAGACCCCATCTGGAATATTGTGTCCAATTCTGGGCCCCTCAGTTCAAGAAGGATAGGGAACTGCTGGAGAGGGTCCAGCGTAGGGCAACAAAGATGATTAAGGGAGTGGAGCATCTCCCTTATGAAGAAAGGCTGAGGGAGCTGGGGCTCTTTAGTTTGGAGAAGAGGAGACTGAGGGGTGACCTTATTAATGTTTATAAATATATAAAGGGTGAGTGCCACGAGGATGGAGTCAGGCTCTCCTCAGTGGCAAACAATGATAGGACAAGGGGCAATGGGATCAAGCTGGAACACAAGAGGTTCCACTCAAATTTGAGAAAGAACTTCTTCTCAGTGAGGGTAACAGAGCACTGGAACAGGCTACCCAGGGAGGTTGTGGAGTCTCCTTCCCTGGAGACATTCAAAGCCCGCCTGGACACATTCCTGTGCGACCTCACCTAGGCGTTCCTGCTCCAGCAGGGGGATTGGACTAGATGATCTTTTGAGGTCCCTTCCAATCCCAAACATACTGTGATACTGTGATACTGTAATTTATGAGTTCTGCTAGAGTGACACGACCATGCTAGAAATTGACAGAGACATTGCTACTCAGTCAGTAAGCCAGAGATCTGTGAGGGTCAGTAGTTTCCCTCCCAAATTTAAAAACCTGCATCTGACACATAACATGTCTGAGGAAGAAAATGCACCTCTAATCTTATGAGAATCCTGCTCTATTAATGATGGCTGACATGTTCTTAATCAGGAGGATTATGTTCTTCTGTTTCTTGTTGTTGCTTTGTGTGTATGTGGCTTTTTTTGTTTGGTTGGGTTTTGGGGGGGTGGAATTTATCTATCTATTTATTTTCCTTTAGTTTTAACTGTGAAAACTATACCTGCTATATAGCTATATGTATAAAATGTATAAACCCTTGTCAAATTCAAAGGATCATAAGATCACAAGTGGTGTTCTCAAAGGCTTAGTATTGAGGCCAGTCCTGTTTAATATCTTTATCAATGACCTGAGCCAGGGTATCAAGTGTACCCTCAGTAAGTTTGCAGACACGATGTAGTGGTAGCAAATTCGACGAATCCAGACGCCGGCATAAGCTCTTTGATCGAACGGGCGGGCCGGGCGAGAGTAAGGAGTCTAATTCAATGTGAATTTACCATCCGTACTCTTTAATGAACTCTTAAACAACACTGAATATCAATGTCCCCGAGACCACGTTTTTCCAAGCCTTATATACTCTCTACCAAAGGCCATGCGGCAAGCGCAGGCTACAATTGATTACACTCACAGTCACTCATCCCCCCCACTATGGTGATTGGCTGCAGGGCACTGTTCACAGACTGTTCATGCGCAGCGGCAACGCCCCTCCTGCAGCCTGGGTCGAGGGCAGAGCAGCTTCTGTTTACTTTCCTTTTGTCTCTGGTGTCTCAGGGAAATCCTTCCGTGTAGCACAGCCGCATCAAGCCCTGGCTTGTTCACAGCACACAGCCAGAGACTCTCCACAATTCCTCCTTTTTTTTCTTTTTGGACAAGCCAGGATTGATTAGCTGTGTGTTCTAATCCTTTTTTGATATGTGATAAAAAACAACTTATACATAACATATAAATAACAACAATCAACGTAAACAGTGCACTTTGCAATAAACCTGAGGTATTCCATTGCCGTTTAAATATCGCAATGGATTGATTAAACAAATTCCAAGAACTTTGGTTTAAAGATACTCAACTTATAACAAACGATGTGCTGGGTGTTGATAAACTTACTCAAGAGGTAGTGGTGTTTAAAGATCTACTTATATAACTATAGTACACATACATGTCACAGCTAAATCAATGCAAAGGTTACACCTCACTCTGTGACCTCCGAAGGTTCTGCTGCAGGGAGTTGACTTGGTTGAGTTTGTTTCAACTCAGGCTTTACTGCTCGGCTTGGAACCCACAATGGACCTTGATCTGTGGAGAGACACATATACCCTCTACCATTAAAAATAACAGGTACTGGTCCCTTCCACAATCCAGTGGTGGGATCATGATATCTCACCATGAATTCCGGTAAAGTGTTTTTCCTTCCTCGTCTGATCTGATAATGATGAATGATCACAGGAGGCTCCTCATGATCTCCAGTTAGACATAAATAATTCAAGGTAAACAACACCTTTGCTAAACGCTGTTGACAATCTGACTCTTCCTGCTTCTGTTTGCTCAAATACCCTTTAATCATTTGATGTGCTCTCTCGATGATTCCTTGGCCTGTTGGGGAATGAGGTATACCTGTAACGTGTTTCACTCCCCATTTCATTAGAAAAGTTCTAACTTTCTGGCTAACATAGGCAGGGCCATTGTCTGTCTTAATCTTTTCTGGGACACCCATTACAGCAAAACAAGCTGTAAGATGTTTACATACATGTAGTGCTTTTTCTCCTGGTAAAGCAGTAGCCCATATCATTTTTGAAAAAGTATCAATTGTGACATGCACATATTTAAGTCTTCCAAATTCTGGCACATGTGTCACATCCATTTGCCATACTTCTAAGGCTTTTAAACCTCGAGGATTGACACCGATTCCTATACCTAACATCTGGCTTCCACACTGAGGACATGCCTGTACAATACTTCTTGCTTCATTTAAAGTTAAATCAAATTGTCTTTGGAGACCTCTGGCATTCTGATGAAAGCTCTCATGACTTTGTCTCGCTTGTTGGAATTTATCTGTTGGAGGCATGTGCTGTACTGAACTTACTAAACTATCTGCAATTTGATTTCCTTCCCCTAGACCAAGATTCCATTGATGACTGCGGATGTGAATCACACAACAGGGTTCTTTTCTTTGATTTAAAATAGCTCTCAATTGTACAAACAATTTTCCTAATCGAGGATTATTCAATTGTCTTAACAGGGCATTTTCCATTGTGGGTATTACACCTGCTACATACAAAGAATCTGTGACAACATTTAAAGCAGATTTCAGCCAATTATTTAAGGCCCATATTACTGCTGTGAGCTCTAAAGTCTGCAATGAATCCTCTTTTGAACCTTCAATTAAATGCTGTATCCATTGACTATTCTCTTGCCAGACACATGCTGCCTGGTGTCTTCGTTTTCCTGCATCTGTATATACTGTAAGGCCTTCAACAGGTTTTGCTTTTACTTTGCTTCTCTCTAACCACTGATTTGTTCTAAGGAATTGCCATAGTTTACCTTTTGGTTGTCGTGAATATACCTTGCCTATAAATCCTAATAATGCATTCTGTATAGGCATCGAATGTCTCAGCCACCATTCTAAATCGGCTCCATTTATCGGAATACTGATGTCATCTGGTTCCTGACCGCTAATTTCTAATATTCGAGATCTTCCTTTTCGAATCAATTCTCCAATTGCTTCTGGTCTCGTTTGAATACTGAATTTTGGTTGGACACTGAGAAAAATCCACTCTAATAATCGCAAATCATTTTCTGTTTTCAATCTGACAGTGGCACAAAAGGAAGAATCTGTAGCAACATCTATGGGGAATTCCCCGTTTTTGTTTTGCCACTGGCAGATGATTGCACACGGATGTTCTAGATTGCTAATAAGGAGGGAAATTGGTCGATCAGAAAGTCTTCGGCTAGACCAATTTGTCTGTACTTTTTGTATAATATCAGAAAGACATTTGAGATGCACGGACTCTAAGCTTATTTTCTTAGCTGGATCACCTCCTTTTAGAAGTGAAGTAAGAGGTGCTATATCATTGTTAGTAATGCCTACGCAATTTCTAATCCATTGTATGTCCCCTAATAATTTTTGGACATCATTTAATGTCTGTAAATCAGTATGTAATTCAATTTTTTGTGGACGAATCTGTGCATCACAAATGGACCAACCAAGGTATTTCCAAGGTGCAGACTTTTGAACTTTCTCTGGAGCTATGACCAACCCCTTTTCTTTGAGTTTGATTGTAATTTGGACTATGGAACTTTCTGTGAACTCAGCTTGTTGACAGAACAGAATATCATCCATATAATGATAAATAATTGTTTGTTTCCATGATGCACGAATAGGTTGAAGTGCCCATGCAACATACATTTGGCACAGTGTAGGAGAATTTTTCATACCTTGCGGTAGCACTACCCACTCATACCTTTTAGCTGGTTCTGCTTTGTTTACTGAAGGCAGTGTAAATGCAAAACGCTGTGTATCTTGCTCATGTAAAGGAATGGTAAAGAAACAATCCTTTAAATCTATAATTAGAATATGCCAATTTTCTGGTAACATTACAGGTGATGGTAATCCAGGCTGTAAAGCACCCATGGCTTGCATTTGATCATTTACCTTTCACAAGTCATGTAATAATCGCCACTTTCCACTCTTTTTTGGTATTACAAAAATTGGGGTATTCCATGGACTAGTAGAAGGCTTGATATGGCCTGCAATTAATTGCTCTTCTACTAATTCACGTGCCTTTTGCAGTCGCTCTTCCGTTAATGGCCACTGGTCAACCCAAACTGGGCTATCTGTTAACCAGGTCAATGGAGGGTTGGGCAACTGCTTTCCAGTGACCACTAAGGAAAAGGTGAAGTAGTTAACACGGCACCAAGTCGCCCCAAGACATCACGGCCAATAAGCGCCTCAAGGCTGCTTGGCAATTCCATTACATACACCCTAAGGGTAACACATTGACCTTCAGGGAAACTAATCGAAATGGGATCAACACTTATATTTGGAGTACTTTGACCCCCTACTCCAGCTACAGTGGAAGAGATTGATTTTTGAAGTTTCCAATTTCGTGGCCATTTGAATTGACTAATGATGGAGACATCAGCTCCAGTATCAAGCATTGCATTTACATCTACAACAACAGTAGAATCAGATTGAAATAGTTGCACACGTAACATGGGACGCTGAGTCATTGATGAGGTGAAGCAAACTGCAGGACCTGTCGATCCAAATCCTTTATCATGCCTTTGTGTTGAGGATGCTAGAGGGACTCCTGGAAGCATTGGTAGGCAGTTTTCCAGTGCTACTACCTGAGCTATTCTACTCCCAGAAGGAATAAAAATTGGCGGATGCAGAGTGTAGGCCAGGATTTGAACAGTTCCTGTGAAATCTGCATCAATTATACCTGGTATTACTATAAGACCTTTGATACTAGCAGAAGAACGGCCAATCAATAGGCCTCCAATGAGACTATCTTGTCTAAATAAAGGTCCTTTAGCATTCGTTGGTATTCTATGAATTGCAGTATTGGTCAATGTAATATCTACTGCTGTCTCCACATCAACTCCGAGGCTTCCTGCGGTGCTTGGCTTGTTGAGGTGAAAGAAGCCTGGTTCACGGTTGGTCGCTGATTGGGATACAGGTTCGGAGATGTTCTTTGTGTCTGGTAGCTGCTGAACGTATACCATAGTTCATGATTGTTTGTTTTGCTTGCTGCAAAATTTTCCAATCGTGTGGTTCCCATACCGCTGTCTGAGTGTTCATATTTTGAATTACCGGTAGGGCTAATTTTGCTGGAGACCAATCACCTTCTAGAATGGCATCTTTGATGACCCCTGACCATCTGCCACGTCGGGGCTGTGGCTGGTCAGTAGAATCTATAGGCACCTTTGATTGCATTGTTTGTGAAGGGCAAGCTGGTTTTTGAAACTCAATTTGTTCCTTATTATTCTCTACATTTGACACTCTTAAGTTAAGTTGTTCAAGCTTGTTGGTAATGACTTGCAGTAACTGCTCTACTGCTTGGGGTGAGCCCAATGATGTAGGAGGAGGCTCACAAAAAACTTCCGCGGGTGCTTGCGGAGGCAAAGTCTGAGGCGGCCCCGGCCCCGGCGGCGGCGCCGCGGCCGGTCCGGGCCGGGCCCCCACGTTTTTCTCGGAGGGATGGGGGGTGTCCGGCTCGGGGCAGGGCAGAGGCGGAGCGGTAGGAGGAGGGCGGCACTCAGGGCCTCCCACATCCGGACAGTCGACCAGTTGCACTTCCGCCTTCTTGGCACATTGCCCCAGAGACTCGGAGGGGGAAACTTCCAGTCCTTTGTTTACGAGCCGCGCAGTTTCTAATCCGCGTTGCAGATCGGATTGTGAAAGTATTGGCTGAGCCGGGACCCCGCGACCACCCCAAACGGCAGGCAGACCCCACAGCGTAGCCCACAGGCCCCTCTTTTCTTTTGGACAAGTTTTATCAGTCCAGGTTTGTTCTTGGACAAGCGCCTCCGCGGCTCTTAGGGCGGCACGTTGTTCCGATTTCATAACTTCTAATGATTCTAATACGGTTTTCCACAATTCTCTCACAGATTTAATTTCTTTCTCTTCTTCCCCTCTGATAGTTTTGTCCCACATAGTGTCCCCCACTGATCTCCATTCCATTGGGGAAAACAAAAGTGGAACTTCTCCAAAGTGTCCCCACTTCTGAGCTAAAAAAATCAATGTGATTAGCTTTTCCTGTGACGATTCAATACCTCTCTTAGAGAGAATAGTCGTCAGCAGTGCCGCGGCTGTTTCAATATCCATTATCTTATCAGCGCGGTCTTAACGTAGGATGCGAGTGGCCAGCTCGACAGGTGCCCGTCTTTTGATATCGGACTAAGCACACTATCCCACACCCCGGCTTGGCTCCGTTTTTATGAACGCTGCTTACCGCAGTAATTTCGATCCGGAGCGTTATGCTTTGCTAACGATCCATCCTTCTGCTACCGTATGTAGATCCGGAGCGTTATGCTTTGCTAACGAACCATCCTCTGCTACCAAATGTAGTGGTAGCAAATTCGACGAATCCAGACGCCGGCATAAGCTCTTTGATCGAACGGGCGGGCCGGGCGAGAGTAAGGAGTCTAATTCAATGTGAATTTACCATCCGTACTCTTTAATGAACTCTTAAACAACACTGAATATCAATGTCCCCGAGACCACGTTTTTCCAAGCCTTATATACTCTCTACCAAAAGGCCATGCGGCAAGCGCAGGCTACAATTGGTTACACTCACAGTCACTCATCCCCCCCACTATGGTGATTGGCTGCAGGGCACTGTTCACAGACTGTTCATGCGCAGCGGCAACGCCCCTCCTGCAGCCTGGGTCGAGGGCAGAGCAGCTTCTGTTTACTTTCCTTTTGTCTCTGGTGTCTCAGGGAAATCCTTCCGTGTAACACAGCCGCATCAAGCCCTGGCTTGTTCACAGCACACAGCCAGAGACTCTCCACAACACGAAGATGGGTGGGAGTGTTGATCTGCTCAAAGGTGAAAAGGCTCTACAGAGAGATCTGGACTGGCTGGATTGATAGGATGAGACCAATTGCATAAGGTTCAACAAGGCCAAGTGCCGGGTCCTGCACTTGGGTCACAACAACCCCAGGCAGTGGTACAGTCTTGGGGAAGAGTGGCTGGAAAACAGCTTGACAGAAAAGGGCCTGGAGCTGTTGGTCAGCAACTAGCAACATGAGCCAGCAGTGTGCCCAGGTGACCAAAAAGGCCAACAGCATCCTGGCTTGTATCAGAAATAGTGTGGCCAACAGGACTAGGGAAATGATTGTCCCCCTGTACTTGGTGCTGGTGAGGTTGCATGTCAAATACTGTGTTCAGTTTTGGTCCCTCACTACAAGAAAGATATTGAGGTGCTGGAGTGTGTCCAGAGAAGGGTAACAAAGCTGGTGAAGATTCTACAGCACAGTTCTGATGAAGAGCAGCTGAGGGAACTGGGGCTGTTTAGCCTGGAGAAAAGGAGGCTGAGTAGAGACCTTATTGCTCTCTACAACTGTCTGAAAAGAGGCTGTAGCAAGGTGAGTGTTGGTCTCTTCTTGCAAGTAGTAAGTGACAGGATGAGAAGAAATGGCCTCAAGTTGCACCAGAGGAGGTTTAGATTGGATGTTAGGAAAAAAGTCTTCACTGACAGGGTTGTCAGGTGTTAGAAGAGGCTGTCCAGGAAAGTGGTTGAGTCACCATCCCTGGAAGTGTTTAAAAGATATGTGGTGCTTAGGGACATGGTTTAGTGATGGACTTGGTAGTGTTGGATTAACAGTTGGACTTGGTGATCTTAAAGGTCTCTTCCAACCTAAACAATTTTATGATTCTAAGTGCTGCTTGGCAGCTACTTCTGGAGGCCACCGAGTCCAGCCCCCTGATTGAGCAGGAGGACCATCTGCAGTGGTAGAGCAGGTCAGTCATGCCTTTGTCCAACAGTCTTGAAAGCCTCCAAGAACCAGCTCTTTTTGGCAACCTACTCCTGTGCTGCAATGCCCCCTTAGACAAGAAAGACCACTATGAACTTCCCAAGTCGTGATTTGTCCCTCGCTTTACCGCCTTTAATTATCCAAAAAGCCTGGCTTTACTGAGCTTGTAACTCCCCTTCAAGTGATCAGAGGCTGTCACCAAGCATGCTGCTTAGTAGTTTTATACTGCTTTTAACAACCCCTCCCTTCCATAGTCCCTTAGTACCCTTAACCCCTTCCCACAAGTCAGGCACCTTTGACTGTCTTGGTAGCTCTTTGATAGACCTTCTTTTAGTCCTACATCCATCTCAAACCAGGGGATCCAAATGAGGACACATTGCAGCAACCTCAACAGTTTCAAGGAAAGACAATAAAATCTTCCTACTGGCCATGCATCTCCAAAGGTAGCCCAGCATGGGTTCTGCCTTACTAACAATGAGGGACCCCTCTTGACTCATACTAGCCTGGTTTCTGCTGCAACACCCGGTCCTTTTCATCAGAGCTATTCAGCTGGTCATGCTACAGACCGTGCTGATGCATGGAGTTCTACCTCTGGGGAAGCACAGATTTGCACATCTCCCTACTGAAACTTTTGAAGCTTTTAGTTACATCTAAATTTCAGTTTTCTCAAGGTCCATCCTAATGCAGTGTTATTTGCAAATCTGCTTGATGGTATGCTTTGCCACATCGTGTGAGGCACTTTGTTCATGGTCTTTCCAGGAATGAGAGTGAGGTAGCCTGAAGTTCCTCTGATCCTCCATTTACCTTTCCCATCCACCTTTCGTACTGTTGCCTGTTGCTCTCAGTAATGGCTCTCTCTCTTCTTCACAAAATACGATAGGGTTGGTTTTCCTGTGAAGACTACGGCAGAGCGAGGTAAAAAAAAAAAAAAAGGTGAGTACTTAGTCTTCTCTGCATCATGCCTTCCTCAGTTGTCTCCCAAAGCCCACATTTTCTCTGAGCTTCTCTGTAAGGAAACTTGTAAAACGCTTCTTTTATGCCCCTTACTACTCTTAGCTCCAGCTGAATTTTGGCCTTCCCAATTTCATATTTGCATGTTCAAGTATTGCTTCTGTAGCCTGTAATTGTTTCCCCTTTTCATGTGGTCCCCTTTTGCATTTAAGGTAACAAAAAAGCTCCTTCCTTGGCCAAATAGGCCTTTTGCCAGAATTATCTGTCTTCCTGAAAAAAACATTATTTACTCCTGAGGTTTCAGGGCATTGTTTTTGAAAATCAGCTGCTTTCCTGGGCACCATGACAGCTTCTCTGTAGATTTTTGCCTGGCTATCTCCTAAACAAACCAAAGTTTGGTCTCTTCTAAAGCATGTTGGAAGGACAGACAGATTGCCCCTGTCTTTGTAATGTCTTTCAATAACATCAGAGTTCTGTGTTGACAGATAAGTTCCCAGAATACCACTGTACTCCATTTTCTGCTTTATGTGTGTATCTTCTCTTTTACATATCTTCCTCCTGCAAGAAAAAACACATTTCTCCTACTTCTTTATTGATTTTCCCCCAATGAACTGGAGCCTTTTTTCATCTCGTAGCCTTTGACTATTCACACAATATTATGTGGAACTGACCTCAAGTTCTACAGAAAAGTAGAAGCTGTTCTTTATGCAAATATTCCCTCAATGATACTTTGTATAGCAGCTCTTGAAAGCAAAATACTGAGAAATTTATTACTTGGAGAGATATAGTCTTTCTTGTAATGACCACCAGCTAGTGTTTCGTGATATTCAGTAGCATAAGATACTGGATGTCTGGCAATCCTGGGCAAAAAGGCACAACAGTGTGGATCAAGGGCATGACTGCCCATGCAGCAACACACTGCCTGGTGCCTATGTGCCCGATACCATGGATTCACTCTCCAATGCCGTGCAAGGTCTGTCCCCTCATATACCCTAAGCACAGAGCATCAGGAAGGCAGGGAGCCCAGTCTCATTGCTTTCCCCAGGATGCTTTCAAGCATTGAAAGACATCACTCACTGTCCCACTCCAGATACATCCTGGCTGCTTCTTGGACCACACTGCAAGTTAAACAGAAAATTTTATTGCATGGTCTACAGACATAGACCAGCTGTCTCTTAAGTAGAGACATTAAAATAGTATAAACAATAAAAATGTAGTAAAATGCTCTTTAATACTTCCATAGAAGTAAATGTCTATAATCACATAATTTCTCGCATTTTCTTAGAACTTTTCTTTTGCCACTAGAACTTGCATTCACTTGGAAAAAACTAAGTGTTTGTCTATTTAGGTTTGTTTAACAGCTATAATAAGAACTTCCTGAATTTCTGTTCTCCTTCTATGGAAAATGTGTCACAGCACTCAGCTGAAAATACAAATATTTCTAGATGGCTGTGGATTGTTTCCCTTTATAGAAACTTGTCGATTTTCTAATTATCACATTTTGAAGGTTACAAGTCTTTTCCTACAATAAATTTTGGAAAAATATTTCCTCTACCTGTGATGTCTCTAATTCATTTTGCTAAGTATCCACTTTTAAGAATATTATTCCAACTTTAGCCTCACCATTCTCCTTCATTTGTTATTAGTGATACTGTCTCTTATGTGCTAGTTTCTGAAGATCTGCTGCAGACCTGTTTTTTTATTACATATATTTGGGTAGTATTCCTTCCAATTTTGTTTGCCAATCTCTCCCATTTTCTAGAAGAAGAGAGAGAAACACTGAAAAAGGTACATGAGAATGACCAAAATAATGCACAGATTTCATTTTGGCAGAAGTAACATAGCTCCAAATGCTCAATGTTGCTGTTTCAAACCAGGTCAGCACTTAATCTGTTTACACAAGGCCTCAAAGTCAGATTATATTTAACTAATTCATATTTGCTTATGTGGACTATCGTTACTCTAAGAGGTACTTGTTTTTAAGCTACTAAACAAGGCAGATAATTTCTATGACACAGACATGTTCAAAATGTATATATGCTGCACCTACATGTTACTTACTAATCTGTAATTTAATCTATTACATTTATGAACAAACTTAAATGTCAGACAGTGAATGCATATAAATTCATTATGTCATCCTCTGAAAATACATCCTTACAGTTCTAGCAGTGGAAAACCTGCACCTTTCACTTGAAAATGATAAAAAAAAGAAACACAATACTGACCTCCACCTATAAACTTGAGCTGCTCTCAGTGGAGCCCAGACCTGCACTGCTACAACACAGTTTTTTAATATAACATAATGTTATATTAGTCAAAGATTTTTTATAATTATGGGTCATGTCTGTGTTGTGATGCACTTCATAGCTGTGATGCACTTGTCTCTAATGCAATAAAACTATCAAAGTTGAACGTTTCTTACAGACAGTTTACATTTTGCGGTGACATTCCCTTCAATCTTAAACACAGCAGCCTTTCTTGTTTGTGCGTTTAGAGCTTTCCTCCGGGAATGGAAACATTAGCTACTGATGAAAATATTCATGAACTCTTTGTCATGCTGTTTTTATGGAAGGAAATTCCATCTATATCATGATCATGAACTGACAAGTAAACTAATCTTTGCTCTCATATATTAGTCATATTTTCCCTTATGTTCTTTGTAGAACAAGAGGCACATGCGTATTTAACTTAATTCTATATAAATATTCAATAGGGCCCTTATCATATCACCTTGATAGCTCATTTGGGCTAATAGCGTTTAGCCTTAGAGCCAGAAAAACAATACATTTTTTATACTTAATACAACAGCATGTGATGTTTATCAGCACTCAGCCTTGCAGAAGTGGATGCAGATTTAAGAATAACTAATCCTAAATCTGCGTGTCTTATTAAGGAAGTAGCCAATGACAACTAGGATCTCCACTTTATCATTCACTTTAATTTACAGTATTTATTGATTTATCTGCAGATTTTACTCATTATCATGTGCAAGCAGCATTCAAAGAAGCTTTCAAGTGATGAGGCACTTCAATTTTCCAGTTAATAAGTCAGTTGTTTTTCTGTACCTTGTTAAATGCTTAATAGTGGAGAGTATAGAGTACAGATATATCCTGCATATGATGGTGATTATTGTTTAATATTCAGAACAACTTTGTGACACAAAACAGATAAAACAAAACCTCTCTAAACTGCTTATTGACCTCAGAACAGCATCTGCAGTTTTCTGAAGAGATTTGTGCTTCCAGATCACCAAAGACCTCTCAGAAACTTTTCTGTTTAGCCTTTTACACACTGCAGAGGGAACTTTTCATTTTCACCTTCATCAACAGGACATATTTCTGCATTACTATTAACATTACATTTGCTGTTAAAGGTGCAGGGCAATGACCTTCACCACTTGTAGATGCACAGTTTTTCTTGGAATTAATAGGGGAGAAGCTTCCCACCTAGCTTGTCTCTCCTTTAGAGAATATGGCATTCAGTGTTCTGGCCCCTCAAAACAATCATAGAATTGTTTAGCCTGGAAAAGAGCTTTAAGGTCATCAAGTCCACCCCTAAACCATGTCCCTAAGAACCTCATCTACACATCTTTTAAACACCTTTAGGGATGGCGATTTAACTAGTTCCCTGAGCAGCCTGTTCCATTGCCTGACAACCCTTTCTGTGAAGAAATTTTCCCTAATTTCCTATCTAAACCTCCCCTGGTGCAATTTAAGGCCCCTTCCTCTCATTCTATGACTTGCTACTTGGGAGAAAAGACTGATATTCACCTCACTACAACCTCTTTTCAGATAGTTGTCGACAGCAATAAGGTCTCCCCTCAGCCTCCTTTTCTCCAGGCTGAACAGCCCCAGTTCCCTCAGCCACTACTCATCAGACTTGTGCTCCAGACTCATCACCAGCTTTGTTGCCCTTCTCTGGACACAATTCCAGCACCTCAATGTCTTTCCTGTAGTGAGGGGCTCAAAACTGAATACAGGATCTAAGGTGGGGCCTCACCAGTACCAAATACAGGAGGACAACTTCTCTAGTCCTCCTGGCTATGCTATTTCTGATACATGCAATAGCTAACAGGGAAGGGAGGGGAAAGAGTAATGACCATGCAGCTGCACTGATTGCCTGTTGGATGGGGCACAGAGAAGCAGCCTAGGAGCTGTATATTAACTTCATATCCCTGGCTCTACTCCTGCTGACCATTGCCAATATTACGTAATTTCTCTAGGATAGACAGACCAGTTTTCAAACTACCACTGAACTGGAGGACAGCTGGCTTCATCTTTCCCACCTGTGCTATTTATATGCAAGATTTTCAGAAGTATATTACACACTACTCTATTTTTGACCCAAACATATGCTTGCAAGGCAGCCTACGGTCATGTACAGCTTAGAAATACAGTGCAACGTGTGAAGGAAAGAATTCTTACATACGGTTCAGTAACACAGTGTAATACCAATTGAATTTGCCCTACAAGACAACGATAGCGAGTTCAGAATTATTGAAAGTGACTTCAGCCATCTAAGGAATGTTCCTGGGCAGACGATTCCCATGATTACCCATTCTGCTCCCCGATGCCTTTCTTATGTGGGTAGATGCTCTATGCATTTAACTTTGTCTCACTGGAATGTGTTTTGCAAATGTTTCAATAAGCTATGACTCTACTTGTTTATGCAATGCAGTTCCTCAAATACTTCAGCTGTGCTCCTCTCAGCTGTTTGAGCTGCAAATTCCATAACGCCTGGGATGTTTAGGGAAAAGGGAAGTTTATACCTTGCTAAATATGGCTGTTTCTACCACAGTGAACAAATTCTCTGGTTGGAGTAATATTTGAGAAAACTTTTTTTTTTTTTTTCATAAGTCCTGGGAGCCCTTCAGGCTGTGCTGGATGATTTCTACCTCCCACAGCATGAGTGTCACAGGAGATGTAACCTGCTTGCACATCTCTCCACATCTGGCAGCTGCAGCAGCTGTAGAGATGCTCGCAGAGAAAGAGTACAGTACCTCCCACTTACATGCTCATTGCCAGCGTTGGCATCATATCCTACTTAGGCACAAATCCCAGGTTGTGGGAAGCCTTGCTGTTCATCAGCTATCAAGGGCCTTCTGCCCCCAGGAGCAGCTGGTCAGAGAGACATAATCTGTGTTCAAATGAATCTTGATATTACCTACACTATTGAAATGGTTAGGTAATCTTTTTATTTAACAAAACCAGATCAGAGAAAGATCAAAAAGCTAAAAGTGTCTTCAAACCAACTGGAGGAAGAAAACAAAGAAACAAACAAAACCAACCCACAACAAACCAAACACATCATGCCCATCACATTTCAAGAAGGCGAGACTGAAGAGACTGTTAAATACTGTTTAGAAGGAGACTGAAATGTGGAAATCACATTTTTGGTTTACTGAGCTAAGAGCAACATAGGCTTTAGAAGATGTATTAAAACCATTATGTTTACATGAATGCTAAGAGTGTATGTTGTGATCCTTATGAACAACTGTTACTGCCTTAATTGCTTTGATCCCTCTTGGATTTTCTCTCTTGCTGAGGCCTTAGGAAGCTGCATGAATTGCTTTTTACAGGATTTTAAACATTATGTTGTTCTCTTTCCCAGTCTCAATCTCCAAAAACCAGCCTTCGGTCCAACCAGACTTCGGTCTCTGCAGCTTTCAGACAGTAGCAGACAGTTAGCAGAGACGTACGCATCACAGCACTTCATTGCAAATGAGGCACCAGTGTGGGACGTGGAAGAAAGATTTGTCAGTAGGATGTAGGTTCTCAAAATGACTTTGTTGCAAGCTAAGTGTCTGGCAACATGAATAATGCTAAGAACAGCCAGCAACATAGATACAAGATATATTAAATTCACAGAAAACCACTCGCGTTGTGGAAGTCCACATGCATTCAGAAGGAAAAGTGGAGGAAAAGTATGAAGAGCCTCAGAGAACTGGGTTTTCTTCAGGCAACACCCCAGCCACCCACCTAGGCAAACCTAGGACCTCTCCCAATGACTTGCATCCACCAGTTATTCGCATTTCTGTGGGACTTAGGATAGCTAAAACAAACAACTGTTCACAAAAGAACTGTGAAAGTGCTACCCTCCTCCTGTGTAGAAGTTTAAATCACAAGCCTGGGTAAGAGAGACCTGAAGTTGGCTCCTTCTAGTGCCTGAGATGATTAAAACAATTTTTTTTTTTACAAACTACCATTTACTGAAACAAACTAGCATTCATCTGAGAAGAAAGGCCACCACAGACCAGCAGCTGACAACACATCAAATACCTCAAGGACACTTTGGCCATGAACAAGCCTGGAGATAAATCAAGTGGTTGACCAGTTTTGGCTGGGAAGGAGAAGGCGGCGCACACAAGAACCCCACAACTTAATATAAAAATGCAGCCCAAAAGTCAAGCCATTAAACTCCAAAACAAAGGGGAAAAGTAATATTTCTGCCCCTGCCTGAGGAGATCTGACTCCACCTCTTCTACCATCTAACCATTTTGCCATCACATCTAACAGGACTTGGATGGAATAATCTCCTGGGAGGTTTGTCAATCGCCTTTGCGTCTCTCTGTGCACTGACACAAATAGCCACTTTTTATCGATATTTAACTTGTTCAACACATTGGTTTTGGTTATGGCTTTTGAATGTAATAGAGACTAATTTAAAAAAAAAAATGTAATAGTTCTGAATAAATACTTCAGTATGATATCTACACATCCTACACAATGAGAGAATTTTCAGCCATTTTCTCCCCCAGCAACAGCACACTCAGTTAATGGAAATCTGCCCTAGAGATCCCTCAAGATGACAATCTGCTTTAGGATTTCTAGTCAGAGAGCTGAAGACTGGACAAGCACCAAATACACACAACAGACGCAGGAACTGGACCATGTGTTCCCTACTGAGAGATGTAGAGTCTTTGTCCTTGGAGGTGTATCTGCTTAAAACAGTCAGTCTGGTTTGTAGATTTTTGTCAAAGTACCTTTGAGCTTCCTTGCCACAGACCAGAAAACAAAACAAACAAATGAAGATCACACAAAAACACCCAAACAAACAAAACCATAAACAAAATCCAACAAACCCACCAAACTCTTAAAGACATCTAGAGATCAATTTATGCAAGTCAGTCAAAAATACAAATAAAACATAAGTACTTTCAGGAGGCGAAGTTGCTTTTCTGCTTCCCATAGCCCAGCAGACACAGGTCACTCAAGCATTTTTGCATGCAACATACCTCCAGGGCTCCATCTACCGTGGCCTGGGCAGAGACCAGCAAAATGAGAAAATGGGTTGGAAACTAAACCACATGCATTAGATTTAGAAATCAAACCCATTTCTGTGTTCTTATTTCTAGAAAATGAGATCTGGCAGAGGGAAGAACTGCTCATGCTACCTGAATACACAGTTATTCTAGAGCCTTTATTCAGCACTGTAGAAATAGATCAGTCTAAAGAAAAACTGGTTTCTTTTTAATTATAAGGACCTCTATTGAATTACTTAAAATAAATTCATATTTATCCATAATTCAGACACTTTCTCACCATGAAAATTATCCTGAGAACACACTTGCTAGCTAAAGTTCACAGCTCAATGGATGATTTTAATTTTTAAGGCACTACATCTAATTTGCTTGTAGTGGAAGACAACTTTAAGGGGCTAATTCCCAAAATAATTACCTAGAGGTTTAAGCTCATTATAATAAACATACATTTGCTTAGTCAGCAAAATGTCAAGGGATTTTTAACATCACTATTTTAGTTTTCCCAAGATAAATTAGCATCAGTTTTTTAATTCCCCCCTCCTCATTCTTTTCAATACCTGTATTTTCCACAAGTATCAGAGGTGCAGAATGATTTTCAAAGACACATTTGGCATAAAGCTGTGAAAAAGCATTTTAAGTGAGATTAGATGTTTGGGTTTTTGTTTTAAGTGTTGAAAAAACAAACATTAGATAGAGCACTGAGAGCTTTAGCTTATGCATGATTAAAAGAATACCTTTGAATTGATAGACCTGTAATAAAATCACAGAAGACGGCCTTTCTCATGAAGTTTATTTTTATTTTGGCACTTGTATTTCTTTACAGATGGTTGTTGGTTCCTCTTACTATTGTAAAAAATGTTGGCAAAAGGCTACAACAACGTTTTTCTGACCAAGCTGACCACTGCGTGATCCTGCAACATCTCCTACGGTGTGTTTAATATCTAGGACTGCTTGAATTCTAACAGAACACTCCGTATCAGTTAATAGACTACCTTGTCCATGGCACTGCAGATGTTAGAGGACTCAAAGGTTCACCTCAGCAAGACACTAATAGAAACCATTCTTACTAAAGCTGAGGCTTCTCATGACTAAAGGAAAAAATCAAAGGGAATTTCATCAGTTGTCTTTTGTCTCCTGTTTCTTGTCACAGACGACTTTTTCCTAATTTGGAAAAAAAACAACATTTAAAAGCAACAGCACGGGTTTTTTATTTGTTTTGTAACTTTATGGGAATTTCCCACTATTGTGGTTGTGGTATTCTGAGATTTAGACACAAAAAAAAGAAAAAAACTCTGCTTTCCTCATGGATACGCATTCAGTTGCCAATGCTTTTCCTAGCAGAAAAATCTCTACCCCTTTCTCCTGCTGGTCGAGAAACAGTCACAAATTCCTACTACAGCCAAAATTAAAAAAAAAATTATATGCCTCCTAAAAACTGGCAATATCTGTTCCAAACTCCGAGTGGTTAGGACCTGTCCATTAAATTCAGTTATAATGATGTTTTGCTGTTGCCTGGACTTGTGGGCCTTCCTTTAAATAGCACTGCTCTGCCATCAGGAGGAATTTCATTTGGCACCATGGGGCCTTAAAGAAAGAGAGATTCTTTCCTTCAGCAGGATGGAAGATTTGGTATTTTTAATTCACTCTCTCCTGTGCCTTGAAGTCACTTAACCCTCTGTTTGCCCGTGTCTGAAGATATCTTCATTTCCTTATGAGATTATCTTATTTATAACCACTGTGATCAGAAAGCAGCACTTTTCTCCCTGCACACATCATGGTACTGCCACGGTGTCAGCTGCTGAGCATCTGAAATAATCACGGATTTTACTTTTTTTATTTTCAACCATTGTCTGTCTCGACACATCAATGTTAAGGGATTGCAGATAGGTAGGTTTCTAACATAGTTATTCTGAGTTTCTGTTAAACAAATCAGAAAATGGTGAAATAACTTGAGAGTACAGACCTTTGATGGCTTTGGACATGATCTGCCCCCCACACTGCTCCAGGATGAGGAAAATAAGCACCTGGAATCAGCTGTCTAAGCCTGAATGTCTCATCAAAGTTCTGTGGCTCATTACAAATATTTGACTATCAGATGTCCTTCATCTGAAGCCACTGAGATATTTCTCTGTAGTAGCTGTACTAGGTAACATTACAGTGAAGCCTAAACAGAGATAATGGTACAAGAAATTAAAGGTAAAAGCATACAGCAAGTGCTTTTTTTTTTTCTAATCTTGTGACACAAAACAGTAAGGATAACTTGGATCTTCCCCAAGCTGCCAGTTTGGGCTCTCTTGCTTGCCTTGGCCTTTGTTTTTAGCATATACAGCAGAGCCTTGAGCATTTCTTCAGTATCTCTAGTCAAAGCAGTATGAAAAGGCCTTCCCAAATGTGCAAACTGGTCAGAGACTTTCTTGAATTCTTTTAATATATCTTTATGTAATACATGAGGGATTTTGATTCTGCTCTGGAAATACAGCCCTATGCAGTATCAGATGTCTTTAATTAACTACTTCATATATTCGTATTTTATGAACAGAGAGGATTATGGGAACCTTTTTTCATGCTAGAAAACCAGAGATACCGGGAAAACCAGGATCCGTCAGAATATTTGGTGAAGCACATGGGACCCTTCAGAAAACATTCATAATCTTCAGCACGAAGAAAAAGCAGCACAGCTCGCACTGAGCTACAGTACAGCTGTGTACATGACTGATGTTGTAGTAAGAAATTCGACGAATCCAGACGCCGGCATAAGCTCTTTGATCGAACGGGCGGGCCGGGCGAGAGTAAGGAGTCTAATTCAATGTGAATTTACCATCCGTACTCTTTAATGAACTCTTAAACAACACTGAATATCAATGTCCCCGAGACCACGTTTTTCCAAGCCTTATATACTCTATACCAAAAGGCCATGCGGCAAGTGCAGGCTACAATTGGTTACACTCACAGTCACTCATCCCCCCCCACTATGGTGATTGGCTGCAGGGCACTGTTCACAGACTGTTCATGCGCAGCGGCAACGCCCCTCCTGCAGCCTGGGTCGAGGGCAGAGCGGCTTCTGTTTACTTTCCTTTTGTCTCTGGTGTCTCAGGGAAATCCTTCCGTGTAACACAGCCGCATCAAGCCCTGGCTTGTTCACAGCACACAGCCAGAGACTCTCCACAATTCCTCCTTTTTTTTTTCTTTTTGGACAAGCCAGGATTGATTAGCTGTGTGTACTAATCCTTCTTTGATATGTGATAAAAAAACAACTTATACATAACATATAAATAACAACAACAATCAACATAAACAGTGCACTTTGCAATAAACCTGAGGTATTCCATTGCCGTTTAAATATCGCAATGGATTGATTAAACAAATTCCAAGAACTTTGGTTTAAAGATACTCAACTTATAACAAACGATGTGCTGGGTGTTGATAAACTTACTCAAGAGGTAGTGGTGTTTAAAGATCTACTTATATAACTATAGTACGCATACATGTCACAGCTAAATCAATGCAAAGGTTACACCTCACTCTGTGACCTCCGAAGGTTCTGCTGCAGGGAGTTGACTTGGTTGAGTTTGTTTCAACTCAGGCTTTACTGCTCGGCTTGGAACCCACAATGGACCTTGATCTGTGGAGAGACACATATACCCTCTACCATTAAAAATAACAGGTATTGGTCCCTTCCACAATCCAGTGGTGGGATCACGATATCTCACCATGAATTCCGGTAAAGTGTTTTTCCTTCCTAGTCTGATCTGATAATGATGAATGATCACAGGAGGCTCCTCATGGTCTCCAGTTAAACATAAATAATTCAAGGTAAACAACACCTTTGCTAAACGCTGTTGACAATCTGACTCTTCCTGCTTCTGTTTGCTCAAATACCCTTTAATCATTTGATGTGCTCTCTCGATGATTCCTTGGCCTGTTGGGGAATGAGGTATACCTGTAACGTGTTTCACTCCCCATTTCATTAGAAAAGTTCTAACTTTCTGGCTAACATAGGCAGGGCCATTGTCTGTCTTAATCTTTTCTGGGACACCCATTACAGCAAAACAAGCTGTGAGATGTTTACATACATGTAGTGCTTTTTCTCCTGGTAAAGCAGTAGCCCATATCATTTTTGAAAAAGTATCGATTGTGACATGCGCATATTTAAGTCTTCCGAATTCTGGCACATGTGTCACATCCATTTGCCATACTTCTAAGGCTTTTAAACCTCGAGGATTGACACCGATTCCTATACCTAACATCTGGCTTCCACACTGAGGACATGCCTGTACAATACTTCTTGCTTCATTTAAAGTTAAATCGAATTGTCTTTGGAGACCTCTGGCATTCTGATGAAAGCTCTCATGACTTTGTCTTGCTTGTTGGAATTTATCTGTTGGAGGCATGTGCTGTACTGAACTTACTAAACTGTCTGCAATTTGATTTCCTTCACCTAGACCAAGATTCCATTGATGACTGCGGATGTGAATCACACAGCAGGGTTCTTTTCTTTGATTTAAAATAGCTCTCAATTGTACAAACAATTTTCCTAATCGAGGATTATTCGATTGTCTTAACAGGGCATTTTCCATTCTGGGTATTACACCTGCTACATACAAAGAATCTGTGACAACATTTAAAGCAGATTTCAGCCAGTTATTTAAGGCCCATATTACTGCTGTGAGCTCTAAAGTCTGCAATGAATCCTCTTTTGAACCTTCAATTAAATGCTGTTTCCATTGACTATTCTCTTGCCAGACACATGCTGCCTGGTGTCTTCGTTTTCCTGCATCTGTATATACTGTAAGGCCTTCAACAGGTTTTGTTTTTACTTTGCTTCTCTCTAACCACTGATATGTTCTAAGGAATTGCCATAGTTTACCTTTTGGTTGTCGTGAATGTACCTTGCCTATAAATCCTAATAATGCATTCTGTATAGGCATCGAATGTCTCAGCCACCATTCTAAATCGGCTCCATTTATCGGAATACTGATGTCATCTCGTTCCTGACCACTAATTTTTAATATTCGAGATCTTCCTTTTTGAATCAATTCTCCAATTGCTTCTGGTCTCGTTTGAATACTGAATTTTGGTTGGACACTGAGAAAAATCCACTCTAATAATCGTAAATCATTTTCTGGTTTTGATCTGACAGTGGCACAAAAGGAAGAATCTGTAGCAAGATCTATGGGGAATTCCCCGTCTTTGTTTTGCCACTGGCAGATGATTGCACACGGATGTTCTAGATTGCTAATAAGGAGGGAAATTGGTCGATCAGAAAGTCTTCGGCTAGACCAATTTGTCTGTACTTTTTGTGTAATATCAGAAAGACATTTGAGATGCACGGACTCTAAGCTTATTTTCTTAGCTGGATCACCTCCTTTTAGAAGTGAAGTAAGAGGTGCTATATCATTGTTAGTAATGCCTATGCAATTTCTAATCCATTATATGTCCCCTAATAATTTTTGGACATCATTCAATGTCTGTAAATCAGTATGTAATTCAATTTTTTGTGAACGAATCTGTGCATCACAAATGGACCAACCAAGGTATTTCCAAGGTGCAGACTTTTGAACTTTCTCTGGAGCTATAACCAACCCCTTTTCTTTGAGTTTGATCGTAATTTGGACTATGGAACTTTCTGTGAACTCAGCTTGTTGACAGAACAGAATATCATCCATATAATGATAAATAATTGTTTGTTTCCATGATGCACGAATAGGTTGAAGTGCCCATGCAACATACATTTGGCACAGTGTAGGAGAATTTTTCATACCTTGCGGTAGCACTACCCACTCATACCTTTTAGCTGGTTCCGCTTTGTTTACTGAAGGCAGTGTAAATGCAAAACGCTGTGTATCTCGTTCATGTAAAGGAATGGTAAAGAAACAATCCTTTAAATCTATAATTAGAATATGCCAATTTTCTGGTAACATTACAGGTGATGGTAATCCAGGCTGTAAAGCACCCATGGCTTGCATTTGATCATTTACCTTTCGCAAGTCATGTAATAATCGCCACTTTCCACTCTTTTTTGGTATTACAAAAATTGGGGTATTCCATGGACTAGTAGAAGGCTTGATATGGCCTGCAACTAATTGCTCTTCTACTAATTCACGTGCCTTTTGCAGTCGCTCTTCCGTTAATGGCCACTGGTCAACCCAAACTGGGCTATCTGTTAACCAGGTCAATGGAGGGTTGGGCAACTGCTTTCCAGTGACCACTAAGGAAAAGGCGAAGTAGTTAACACGGCACCAAGTCGCCCCAAGACATCACGGCCAATAAGCGCCTCAAGGCTGCTTGGCAATTCCATTACATACACGCTAAGGGTAACACATTGACCTTCAGGGAAACTAATCGAAATGGGATCAACACTTATATTTGGAGTAGTTTGACCCCCTACTCCAGCTACAGTGGAAGAGATTGATTTTTGAAGTTTCCAATTTCGTGGCCATTTGAATTGACTAATGATGGAGACATCAGCTCCAGTATCAAGCATTGCATTTACATCTACAACAACAGTAGAATCAGATTGAAATAGTTGCACACGTAACATGGGACGCTGAGTCATTGATGAGGTGAAGCAAACTGCAGGACCTGTCGATCCAAATCCTTTATCACGCCTTTCTGTTGAGGATGCTGGAGGAACTCCTGGAAGCATTGGTAGGCAGTTTTCCAGTGCTACTACCTGAGCTATTCTACTCCCAGAAGGAATAAAAATTGGCAGATGCAGAGTGTAGGCCAGGATTTGAACAGTTCTTGTGAAATCTGCATCAGTTATACCTGGTATTACTATAAGACCTTTGATACTAGCAGAAGAACGGCCAATCAATAGGCCTCCAATGAGACTATCTTGTCTAAATAAAGGTCCTTTAGCATTAGTTGGTATTCTATGAATTGCAGTATTGGTCAATGTAATATCTACTGCTGTCTCCACATCAACTCCGAGGCTTCCTGCGGTGCTTGGCTTGTTGAGGTGAAAGAAGCCTGGTTCACGGTTGGTCGCTGATTGTGATACAGGTTCGGAGATGTTCTTTGTGTCCGGTAGCTGCTGAACGTATACCATAGTTTGTGATTATTTGTTTTGCTTGTTGCAAAATTTTCCAATCGTGTGGTTCCCATACCACTGTCTGAGTGTTCATATTTTGAATTACCGGTAGGGCTAATTTTGCTGGAGACCAATCACCTTCTAGGATGGCATCTTTGATGACCCCTGACCATCTGCCACGTCGGGGCTGTGGCTGGTCAGTAGAATCTATAGGTACTTTTGATTGCATTGTTTGTGAAGGGCAAGCTGGTTTTTGAAACTCAATTTGTTCCTTATTATTCTCTACATTTGACACTCTTAAGTTGTTCAAGCTTGTTGGTAATAACTTGCAGTAACTGCTCTACTGCTTGGGGTGAGCCCAATGATGTAGGAGGAGGCTCACAAAAAACTTCCGCGGCTGCTTGCGGAGGCAAAGTTTGAGGCGGCCCCGGTGGTGGCGGCGGCCCGGCCGGTCCGGGCCCGGCCCCCACGCTTTTCTCGGAGGGAGGGGGGTCGTCCGGCTCGGGGCAGGGCAGAGGCGGAGCGGTAGGAGGAGGGCGGCACTCAGGGCCTCCCACATCCGGACAGTCGACCAGTTGCACTTCCGCTTTCTTGGCACATTGCCCCAGAGACTCGGAGGGGGAAACTTCCGGTCCTTTGTTTACGAGCCGCGAAGTTTCTAATCCGCGTTGCAGATCGGATTGTGAAAGTATTGGCTGAGCCGGGACCCCGCGACCACCCCGACCCCACAGAGTAGCCCACAGGCCCCTCTTTTCTTTTGGACAAGTTTTATCAGTCCAGGTTTGTTCTTGGACAAGCGCCTCCGCGGCTCTTAGGGCGGCACGTTGTTCCGATTTCATAACTTCTAATGATTCTAATACGGTTTTCCACAATTCTCTCACAGATTTAATTTCTTTCTCTTCTTCCCCTCTGATAGTTTTGTCCCACATAGTGTCCCCCACTGATCTCCATTCCGTTGGGGAAAACAAAAGTGGAACTTCTCCAAAGTGTCCCCACTTCTGAGCTAAAAAAATCAATGTGATTAGCTTTTCCTGTGACGATTCAATACCTCTCTTAGAGAGAATAGTCGTCAGCAGTGCCGCGGCTGTTTCAATATCCATTATCTTATCAGCGCGGTCTTAACTGTAGGAGGCGAGTGGCCAGCTTGACGGGTGTTTGTCTTTTCATATCGGACAGAAAAAGAAAAATAATAAAAAACACACTCTCCCACACCCCGGCTTGGCTCCGTTTTTATGAACGCTGCTTACCGCAGTAATGTCGATCCGGAGCGTTATGCTTTGCTAACGATCCATCCTTCTGCTACCATTTGAAGTGGTAGTAAATTCGACGAATCCAGACGCCAGCATAAGCTCTTTGATCGAACGGGCGGGCCGGGCGAGAGTAAGGAGTCTAATTCAATGTGAATTTACCATCCGTACTCTTTAATGAACTCTTAAACAACACTGAATATCAATGTCCCTGAGACCACGTTTTTCCAAGCCTTATATACTCTATACCAAAAGGCCATGCGGCAAGTGCAGGCTACAATTGGTTACACTCACAGTCACTCATCCCCCCCCACTATGGTGATTGGCTGCAGGGCACTGTTCACAGACTGTTCATGCGCAGCGGCAACGCCCCTCCTGCAGCCTGGGTCGAGGGCAGAGCGGCTTCTGTTTACTTTCCTTTTGTCTCTGGTGTCTCAGGGAAATCCTTCCGTGTAGCACAGCCGCATCAAGCCCTGGCTTGTTCACAGCACACAGCCAGAGACTCTCCACAGACTGATACCACCAGCACCTAATCCTTGTGTTGGTGTGGAAATGCACATTAGCAGACACTGTTCTGCAGTTGTCATTGGGTCTCCAGAGACAAGCTGGTTTTCCTTGGGGTCGCAGCCACCACTGGCCTCACTCTTCCTAGCAGTCTGCACCCAGTGATCTGCCCCGATTGTCCTTTTCGCTGTGGTAAAAAAAAAATAATAAAATTTCCTTCCCCCTTCAAAGCTGATAGCCATTTCTGCCATGAGAACATTGAATCTGTGAAATTTCAGGTTTACTCTAGAATCTGTATCTCATTGCTAATTTCCACCACAAACCTGAATAATATCATTTCCACTCTGATATTTCTTACAAGTACTGAAGCTTTTTCCAGCAACTAATGCCATGGAATTATCAATTTTCATTTTTACCCTTAAGACAGAAAAAATTTTCTTGCCTCTTCATAGTTTTAATATCTCCCTGAAATGAAAGCAGCCATCACCTCTTCAAAATTGCCATCAAAGAGGCACTCAAAAGTGTGAAATCTTCAGATCAGAAGCAAACTATCAGCCTATGTGCTTTAGCTGCCTGGCAGTACTGCTCTTTCTCTTCTTCCACAATTCAGGACTTTAGGGTAGTAAATGATGCAGTCTCTTGAAGACAAAAAACCAAACCAAACCAAACAAAAAAGCAAACTATATATTCTCCCACAATATCAAATAACAGAGATGAGAAATCAGAACACAAAGAAATGGCTAAACAGACAACGTAGAAAACAGAAAAAAAAAAATCACAAAGAGGAGAAAAGGAAAAAGATGCAGAACAGCTGCAGATTGTAAGGCTTAGTCTATGTGAAATACAGACCTAGAGAAGCAACTCAACTGAGACCCTTATTTTCCACCTATCAAAACATTATACAGAGAAATGATGGAATTATGACTAACAGCTATTAAGAAGTGGACCTACAGTATAGAAAAATATTGTTACTTGTCCTTAAGAAAGTATCTTCTACTCCAATATCCAGTGAGTTACTTTATACATTAGCTGTATTTCTCCCTTCTTTAGTTGAACTAAAAATCTGTCATTTCTCAAAGATTTCTGGGAGTTGCTTCTTCCAAAGCAGAAGTGTAGCCTGTATGATCTTATGCTTCCCTTATCTATCTATCTATAGAGTTGTTCTTAACAGAAGACACTTTCATCAAAAATCAAAATTAGAACTTAGTGTAAAGAGAAGAAACACAGGCTACTTTAACCAATGCCTTGCAGGAAATTACTATTCTTTGATGTCTGTCTTCAAAACACGCAACTTTCAAAAGCAGGCCTAGAGGAAGTTGGTCTAATGAAAAGAATATTCTCAAGTTAGACAAAATCATGTGAAAGGAATGATCACCTTTACATTAAGCACATTCAAAGCATCATGCAGCCATATAGTTATCCACGCAACAACACTGTATTGCTGATTTCATGCTAGGCAACCTACATAGAAACGAATGTTAGAGGCAGTGCACTAAGAGCTCAGGCATACTGCCTTAGTTACAATCATTTTCTAAAGGATGAAACACAGATGGAAGAAAGCAAGTAATTCCATTGTAGCTGTTACCATATGTATCATCTACTTTTATCGCTCTTGATAAACACGAACGAAAAGTGTCTTCAAACAACAAAAAAACTGTTTAACTACCCTGCATACATAATTCGATGCAGTTCAATAAAAGAGGACTTTGATTTTTTTAAATCCTGTTTTAAAATAAGAAAGCATATAATTCTATGTCTTTAAAAATAGATTTAAGCATTACTTATGTCAAAAAATGTATGACAATAATAGTTTGCTTTTTTCTTTTTCATTGAAGTAACCCATGAATGCTGTGTTATAAAAAGTCTCCTGGATTCCTGAGACACCCTTGAAATAGTAACTTGTCAAGATCCATTTTATGCCTTCAAAAATTTAGTAACAGACCTCCCCTGCACTGGAGTTTCATCACATTTAAAATCCATTCTAGATGGGAAAAAAATGAAAATAACTACCAAATTAACTACTTCAACTTTCATGTAATAATCATATGCTTGTTTAAAAAGGAATAACTAAGCATGCATAAATGGAAGTGTTACTATTGCTCTGTCATTTTTCTAAGAATTATGTTCATAGACGTAAAAATATTCTCTCAGAAAGAAATCAAAGAAGGTTATACAACAGTGACAGACATCCTGTAGAAACTATTCATCTATTTTAAGAAGATAAAATGCGGACACTGTACTGTCTGAAGTTGTATAAAAGATTCATAATTGCCAAAACCGCAAGTGGTTGGAACTCTGAATATTTGTGGTTGCAAAGAGACAGAGCTCGCAGAGCAATAGACTGAATTTTTTTTTTTTGGGGGGGGTGCTTCTGAATCACTACCTCTTGAAACATCACATTTTGCAGAAAAGGGGGCAAGCTTCTGTGTCCTGGGCTTAGTTTCTTTGAGAACAATGTGCAGAACTGCTTCACCACTGATCCTGCAGGGACATCCTTAGCACTCAGCTGGAGGGCTAAACTTCAAGAACAGTTTCAGAAATTACATTTTGTTCTGCTGGCCATGGAGCTAAAATTGCTAAAATGGTCTGGACCATCTGGGTACTGATTCTCAGGAATTACAGCAAGAGGACAGGGCTTCAACTCCCCACTCTCATCCTTTTCCTCACACTGACATCCGGAGGTCAATGTAGTTGCAGCAGCCTGGTTCATTGCAAAGAAAGGCACGAGGCACACCACCATCCTAAAGACTCCACATCATGAGCGTAGTCACAGGTCAAAAACAGCCAGACCTCTGGTCTCAGCATGGTCTACTGCTCCTCTGCACGTAGTCAAACACCCACTCCCTCCTTCACTCTGTTAAACTGGCTCCATCGCCTTCACTGAGTGAAGGGCTCATAATACGCAAATAGAACTCCTGAACCCACAAAACAGGATTTTGCAAGCAGGCCAGAATGTTAAAGAATCATATGGGAAAGAGCATTATATTAAAAACAAATATTTAATTCACCACAATGCTAGCGTGAGTGATGGGATAATAATTACAGTCTGAAGCAGGCAACTTCAATATCTGACTAATAACTTGCTGTGAAAACACAAAGAAGTCATTCGGGCAGCAGAACTGGCCATAAACGGTGGGTACATCGCTCCCCTGGAATGAGCATGAGGTGCCATTGGCAAAGAAAGTGAAAACCCTATAAAACTAGTGTGGAACAGCTGAAGAGCCGAGATCATTATGCTGGGGCTTTCCGTTACAACCCAGCCCGAAGCCAATAGGCTTGCTCTACAGCAAAGGAGTGCTGTCATTAATTTTACACCTGTTAATTCAGCAAGAGGATCACAAGTATAAACAATGCATGCAAGGAAGATGATACCATATTTAATGATGATGAGATGGCATGGCCATCAAGGAAAATAGCATCCAGCCTGTAGCAAAGTGATTCAGCTTTTGCGGAAACCCCAAACGGGAAAAAAAAAAAAAATCCCACCAACTCAGGGAAATAATTAAACAATTTAAATATAACAAATATGGAGCAACTTAAAACGTCAAGAGCAGGTGAAGAATATTCATGGAACCTGGTACAGATTCAATGACAAGTAGAAAACAAAAGGATTGCTATTTCTTCCCCACTTTTCCATTTTTGTACTGGCATAATGTCCCCCCACTGGTCATTAAGCAGTGTTCCTGTACTCAGAACATGTGGGTAGGAGCTCTCAGCAAAGGTTCTCTGCTCCTTAGGCTGTAAAAATTCATTTTGTTTTAAATGTTTCCAATTTGTTTGAAAATGGTAAGTATAAACTCTTAAGAATACTCTTCTCACAACAGTCAACAGGTAAACTTCAGCAAAATAGAAATGTAACTATATAGTACAAGAGAGCAGATATGCAATTTTTTTCACCTTATCTTTTAAAACTGGTTTCCAAGAACATCTACTAGGCAATGATTGAACAACCTCATAGTTAGACTTCCTTTTCATTTAGATTATAGTTAAAAGTACAAGACATACTTTATACATTACTTTTCCTCACATAAAAATAATACTTACAAGTAGAATTTTCGTTCTCTTTATGCATATAGAGGACGCTTGAACAAAAATTTTTCTAAAGTTGGAAAAAAACAATGAATTATGAATTAAACACCTCAATAGGTTTACAATTTCATCTTCTATATCTGTCATAGGAAGCAAGGAGAGGTGCCTTCATTTGAATAATTACCATGTAGACAATACCATTTTTCAAAATGTTGATTTTTGCCTCAAAATTTGGTTGCCAGTGAAATTACAGTGGAATTACCTTAGCTAGGCTGAGATTCAAGATGTTTCTGCAGAATAAACTGCCTGTTGTTTAAAACAAAAGATGCAAGACAGATGTATTGAATTCAGTTGTCTGAGAAACACAAAACAAATAAGTAATTTCCTGACAGGTAAAGGAACGCAACATTAAAAAAATAAGCTCATAGAAAAGTTAAAATATGAACACATTGTTTAATGGATAGTGAAAATAAATTCATTTTACCCTCTTTTTCTTCTCATTTCTTAATTTATCTATTAAAATCGTTGGTTATAAGAATGCTTTGTAGGTAGGAGAGAGACTGATGCCATTGATGGCTACTGAACGCTCATTCAATTGCATAGGAAGTGTTGCAGTTTTGATGCTTAATTCTTGCAATTGAGGGAAAAAAAACCAAACTGTGGGACCCCTTGGAGAAAGGTATTTAATCAATGGCCTAGAATTTAGTCAGCAAGGTGTCCTCCCTTAACAGCAGATCACTCCTTTCATGCCAGATTACTCAGTGACAGGTCTACTCACAGGAAGTTTCATAAACATTAGATTGTGTATCTATGGGACATTTCAAGTTTGTAAGAATTAGGATTTTCCAAAAAAGAACTTTCTACTAAAAGCTTATCAACCTGCTCCAGCATGAGGGCATGAAAGCTCATGGGTTATTTTTTGTCAACAATGGATAGGTTAAACTACGTATGTGCAATGGAAAATATGACTCATCTACACAATGAGACAAAAGTATTTGCTTCATTCAACCATACAGGGATACAAAGAATGGACTAGAACTATCAACAGCAAGTTCCTCTATCCAAATTCACTGAAGAGCTGGAAAGAGTGAACTGGGACTAAGAAAATGGAAAGAAAAAAAGATTATCATAGACAGTCAAATTGCACCATATTAAAATCATGGCTAGTCCTAAACTTTCTATGCAGTATTGGGTCATAAGTTTAACAAAATTTGTCATGATTGCTAAGGAACTGTATCGACAAAAAGTCTGAAAGTTCAAAATGACACTTGTAGATTATGAAAGAAGCAATTTGTCAGATGGAGAAGCACTGAGATTTGTTTTTCTTTACCTTTCGCCAAATATGCATATTACGGAAGTCTAATATAAAGCCGAAAAATGTGCAGGCACCTTGTAGATAGAAATTGAAATGTACAAAACTCAGCAGAAAATAAATTACAGATCTTTAAATCAACCGTTATAAAAATTAGGGGTTTTTAATTGTGTATTAGGTCTTACTCAAAGATGAATTCTAAAAGGAGTATGTGATTTGATACACAGAGATGTCTGCCTTATATTATACAGAAGGCTAGATTACAGAGTAAGAACTGATCCACACAGACTTCCCGTTTCCAGAGGTACCTGCAAGAAGTGTCAAATGAGGCATAGATGCAAGGCTGCAATTTTTAATTCTGGTGCTATGTGCTTTTGCACACGTTGTTCTGCTTTGCAACAGCAATTCTCACATAATGGAGAAAACACAAATTGTGAGAGCACAGTAACTGAAAATATAAACCGCTGTCCTCTGAAACAGCAGACCAAGTATCCAAGATTTGTCATCTTGGTACCAAAAATAGGCAGATAATCTGGAGACTCTCATGTCTTACCTAAGAGGCACATAGCAAGCATTCTGCTCGTAAATTGTCATCGTAAAAAGGACAAGATTGCAATCATATGTGGAAAGTAAGGTTTTAGTGTAGAACTCTGTGAAAAGATGTGGAAGTGACATGAAAACCAGGAAAAGAGCACCTAATTAGCTAAGTGAAAACTGCATCCTTATACATCTGAAAGCAAAATTTGACAAGTAGTCAGAAGCTGACATTTCCTAATTTTTCAGTGCTTAAAAACTTAGCCATTGCAAATTTTGAAGCATATGCATTCACAGTATACACACATCAAAAGATCTGGTATTCTGGACTAGCCAAAAATCAAGCACAATACTGTGTATGTACTTACACTTTACCGTTAATTTGGAAATTGTTTTGCAAACTCTACAGTGTACTGTTAGAAGGTCAACAGAAACATATTTAACTGCATACATCATAGCTCTGGTAAATTATTTGTGCTTATGAAAGTACACTTATGCGCAAGAGCTACAAACATAAGGATTATAAATACAATGAGTATTACAAGGTCTAAAAATAAAGGAGGGAGTTTTATTGCTTAGCTGTTTTGTTGATTAAATACTTTTAAAGGTACAATCTCTGAAAAATTATTCAGTCCAATTCAAGATAGCTTAGTATATACCAAGAAAGGTTATTTGCAGATTGCAACCTTTTTAAAAGCATACGATTGATTTTAGGCAATTGGCTTCAACTGAAACTAAATATCTTTTTTTCTGTGTCTTAAGCACAGAAAAGTTCAGAAAATCATCTTTTTTTTTTCTTATCAGAAACTTCTTTGCTAAATTCAGTATTCATCATAAGCTTTTTCTACTATTTCAACCATTGTGTTAGAAATACAAGTACTATGGTTTCAGCTGACGTAGAGTTAATTTTCTTCCTAGTGGCTGGTATAGTGCTGTGGTTTGGATTCAGAATGAGAATAGTGTTGATAGCACACTGATGTTTAGCTGCTGCTAAATAGTGAAGGACTTTTCAGCTTCTCACATCGTGCCATGTGCACAAGAAGCTGGGAGGATACACAGCTGGGACAGCTGACCACAACTGGCCGAAGGGATATTCCATACCATATGACATTATAATCAGCATATATATTCAGGGAAGAAGGAGGAATGGGGGGAGTTTCAGATGATGGTGTTTGTCTTCCTAAGTAACCATTATACATGATGGAGCCCAGCTTTCCTGGAGATGGCTGAACACCATCTGCCCATGTGAAGTGGTGAACAAATTCCTTGTTTTTCTTTGCTTCTGTGCGCAGCTTATGCTTTACCTATTAAACTCTCTTTATCTCAACCCATGAGCTTTCTGACTTTTACTCTTTTGATTCTCTCCTTCATCCCACAGTGGGTGAGCAGCCGCACAGTGCTTTGTTGCCAGATGGGGTTAAGCCACAACAAATTGCTGAGAATAGTCATAGAAATAATAATTTGGCAGCTATCGTATCTCTTGCATTTAAAATTAAATATATATATTGAAAGCACGCTAAAAGCTAGCATTTTCCTAGGATAATGAATTTTTGAGTGGAAAATTTTAAAATTACTCGAATTATACCATCAGTTTCAACTCAGGCTTCAAAACAAATGACTATATTGGGTATTTGATAAATTAGTTGTAAACTCAAGACCTATACTGAAAAAGTCAAGGCAATTCAGCTTGAGAGGGGGGTTGGACAAGACAACCTTGGGAGGTTCCTTCCAACCTCATCCATTCTGACACTGCTTGAGTGTGCCAGCATTAAACCGCATTTTTAGCCAGTATTTTGAGTCTAGGGACAAGATTTTTCCATGCTCCTCAGTGTTTTATGCGGATGCTGTTAATACAAGTGAGTGTTAATACAGTGAGTGCCAGAGGAAGTAACTTTATCTTTTATCATTTATCACTACTGCTTTGGGACTGCAGGACGGCTTGTAAAGTGATCTAAAGACATCGTTGACTTAAAACGCAGTGCTGAGCTCACTGAAGTTTAAGAAGCAAACGTAGCTTGAAAAGGCAACAGTTCTTGTATGGTGAATACTCTGTTTCCAAAATTATCAATTTGGCACTAAGAAATAATCCACTGTATTACTATTTATTAATGAAATTTTATAGAAATTAGTAAGTATTATGAAGTACTATTCTATTTTTGCAATAACTATTTACAGCCCATCTGGCTTCTAGCACAAAGTCCACAAAACAAGAGAGGATGCGATGTTAGCTCATGGAGAAAACTCATGCTGAAAAAGGCATGGAATCATTTTGCAGAGCAGAAGACAGACTTCCAGTCCTGGTTTGCAACATATGTAAAGACAACTGTATGTAAGGAAAACTGTATACTTACGTGTAAACCGGTCCTACTCAAGGACCATCTTAAGATTCAAATGAACCACAGCTGAATTCTAAACAGCACAAGCTCCTGACTTGAGACCTAGTGCAGAGCAGTGCAAAAAGCCACATGCTTCCCAGAGTATTTAAATATAGTCTTCCAAAACAATGAAAGGAAAAAAAAAAAAGCACCTTTTACATTATCACATCCTTTTTGGTTTAAGCCTTCAAGATGACATTCGCTTTCAATCAACTTTCTCTACCATTCATGCTCCTTTTTGCGCTTTAAAAATATAGTTGCCTTTGTCTAAAGCCAGACTTTTCAGAATAAACACATTAGCAGTAGCACAAGAGGCTTTTTTAGTGATCAGCAAGTTTCTAACATGGAGCTGCACAAAAGAATTAGAGAAAACTCAGATCATCAGATTTGTCCTCCAACTTCCTCCCACCCCCTCTGAATATGCTCCTCATCCCAATTATAGAGCTATATACAAAGTTTTATTATGAAGCAAGATGAAACACATAGGTGGTGCATAACAAGCATAGTTTCAAGAATTAGTAAGGCTGTGACATGCAAAAAATATGTAAACTACATTTTTTTCAATGACTGTTCAGAATCATTACTGAATATGTTAGGAGTTTGTTTGACAGAATTTCCATTTTGAATATACATAAAGATTATAAGATGAAACACATGACAAATATTCCTAAAAACCAAAGCCATTGCTTGTTATTTATATTTTAAAATTATGATGTCATGTAACAATAACAGATACCTCCTGGCATTCTTTTAAGTGGCAGATATCAGCAGGGAAGGACTTTTTCTTCCCTTATAGTTTGCATTACAGTACTTTATTTTAATCAACTTATTTAGGTGCTTCTCAAGTTCACTGTCATATATTGCTTGTGCTTCTGAGTTATATAAACGTCAGTCATGCCTTTGTCTATCTTCAGCTAGAAATCAAGCCAACTTTCATGGTATCATAAATCATCCCAGCTACTGTCCACATATAAACTTTATATATATATATAAAACTATATATATATTAATCTGGGCAACAATGAACTAAGACTAGAAAGCTCAGGTTTTTTACAACAATGAAAGAATGTATGACTTTGGTTTTGTTTTTTAATTCTCAGAACTTGAATTCTGTACTTACTTCTACACTCCAGACAACCATCCCAGAGTCTGCAACAAACTTCATGGTACATCATCCCCACATACTAGCAAGACACACAGGTCTTAGTGCTTAACAAGATTAGAGTATCAGAAAACCACTAATTTTTGGATGCCCCAAAACAACAGCAGCTTGTAGCTGCACAGTCCTGTAGGGTCATCATCAAATCCGCAGTTTTATCCAACTTGGAAGAACTTGACAACCACATTCTTTTCTCTGTGGAGAAAATTCTGGGCAACCTTTTACTTATCTTTAAAGTAGGATATTAAAAAAGAGTGGGATCTTACGCTGTAGTGCTGTGTTCCACGTTGCTATGCAGATCCATTGCTGCTACTCAAGGAGTAACTGTCCTCCCAGAAATGGAAGGACTCAGTGACTCTTAGCTAGGCCTGGTAGCTTCTGAGAGACAATTAGTCCCCAAAGGACACATAATATTCAAAGCAGTAGGAAGATTATCTGAGGCTGAGGCAAAACGTTTGTCATTGGGGTAAAAGGTTTCTAAACACTCAGCATATTAGAAGGAATGAATCCTGCTGTACGTGCACATTCTTAAAGCACTTGTGACTCAGTTGACTAAGGGACAAGACGGCATCCAAATAGGAGACAGAACTGAATTCCCAACTAGTTGAACATCAATGATAAAAAAAAAATAATGCATCACGATTTTTTTGCTTTAAACTTGTTCTATAGATCTATGCTATTTACATATTTGACACTGGGAGCACTTTTTTTTTCTAAGTAATTTTAAAATAAGTCAGTACATCAACTAGCAAATCTAACAATCAGGCAAAAATAAACTTGACAAAATGACATTCTGTTTTCCAGAGATCAATTGTTTTAAGATTTATTTCATCAAAGGTGTGATACAATTACAAGCCCATGCATTTCATAAAAATCTGAACTTAAAATTGTTATGTAACAAAATTTTAAATAAAGCATATACAGAAGTTTCTGAGTATTCAAGTGGACTGGTTAGTCTGGAGGAATATTATTTGCAACATATGGGCAGAAGCATTGACATTTTCATGTGATCTTTTCTTTATCTCTTTTACTCCTACACTCCACACCTTCTGAAGATAAATCACAGTTCAATAACTCTACGGATTAAGTCCTAGACATAAGCTCCCAGATGAATCCTGAGTTTCACTTTCCGTTGGCTACACATTTATAGTACATCTTTTCATACTGTTATTAAAAAAATAAAGTAAATTAGACTAAATTTTTAAGATGCAGACAGTATAACTAGTTTGAAAAATGTCATCAGTTTAACTTGCTGATAAAATTAGTATCTGTCTACTAAAATTCTTCTTTATCGTTACAAGGTAATTCTTGTAATTCCTGAATGCTGTTGAATATTAATGCCTCTTTAGAAAATTTAGGTATTTCTATGTAATGAAACTGCAGAGAAATCAGAGAGAAGTTGCAACAGACTGACATAAAATAAATATTATAGATAGTATTTAAAGGCACACAAATACTTCGAACACATACAGTTTCAAATCTTTATTGTTTTAAAATTCTACATGTCTTTTACAATTACAATAATTTGTTACTTAAATGACTCTTGTATGGTTAATGTACAATGAGTTTTTTCCTGAAACTCAACCATGAAATACAATTTCATCAATATGATTTTTCTAAATAGATTAATACAAGATTTCTGTTTTGCTGGGAAGAACAAGTGCTTCACGTTGAACAAACAGCACACGTGTCTTCCCTTCAGAATCTGTGTGATCAATCCATCGAAAGTGCTTTTGAAGATTGCAGATCTAACTGTGACTGATTTTCACAATCAGTCCATCAAATTACACGTTTTTTCTTTAACGTTAAAGAGCATTTTCATGTAATGAAACGAGTTGCAGTAGTTATTTTTATTCATCTACTGAGGCAAACTCATGTTGAAGAAAAATTATATGATTATCTGCATGCAATGAACACTCCTCTTTAAATAGTTGATGAATTTTACACATATAAAGAATCTGTTAAAGAGTGCAAGTACTTTGATAATGATTTCACAAAAGGACGTATGCTGGTAATAATGGTAACTAACATTTAACATCTAAATACAAGCTAATGTATATTTAACAGGCAATTAACATGGCTAACAAACCATGTTTCATGTGGTTGCCCTTTGAGAAAATGAACTCATTTGGTCCACACTCCTAAAGTTATCTGGGTAAAAAAATTGGTACAATTAGGGCCAGAGTTTTTGATGAAATCCTTGTTTCTAAAATGTGACCTGTTAAAAAGTAAAAGCAGTACATCAATGACGTATCTTGTCACATGACCTCAGTATAAAAAGATGGCCTGGTATTTGGAGCGATGAACGAGCACTGAAGGACAAGTCAAAAAAGAACGGAGACAGAACGAACTAAAATTTTATTGTTATACTTTCTTGTTCCAAGGTACTGCTTTCACTCTGTAGAATTTTGTACCCAAGGGAACTTTAAATCTGTTTTGTGCCTACAAAAGAAAAAAAATCAAATTACATTAGAAATGTGGGATTACTCCTGTGATTTTTATGTTTTTAAGCAGATACTAATCCCCACCCCTCAGTATTTATGAGACCCTTTGGAGTTTGGCAAGGTTCAGGGTAATATGAACACAACTACCCAAGGCACTGCTTCACGTAATTCTTTTTTCTAGTTCCCCTTCTCTTGCTGTTCACTGACTAAAAAAACAGAGCAGGAATTGAAGAATCTAAGATAATTTTCATTTCTCTTACTATGTAGAAACTACTTTTCAAAACTGTTACAAACATTAGATGTGATTTTCTTCTCATCTAATTTTATCAGCTGATTTTCCATTCCAATTTCCTTACCTTTTTTGCCTGGCAATATTCCTTTTCCATTACTTTTCCTAGCACCCAAGGTCTCCTAGATGCACCTGAAGCTAAAGAGACAACATATTACATTCAATATGGTTAAAGATTATTTGCTAAAAGGATTTAACTGAAAGCAGAAATTCTTAAAAAAACCTTTTTAAAATAAATTAATACAAATAAAGTAAGTTCCAATGTTGAGATAGGTCACTGGCATTTTTAAACAAAAACTTTAATTTTTTCAGTTTAAATTTTGTTTTCAAAGTTAACATTAGAGAAGACAAAAGCAAACCAAAACTGCCATTCACTTAATGATTCAAAACTATTCTAATTAACTCAGTTCAACCTTTTGGACTGATTTAAAGTGAGAATTTCTTAAAGTATTTCAAAGGATAGAAGGGCCATTATTGACCTTACTGAAACATTCAATTATATTTGTGTATTAGTGATGGAAATTAGTTATTCATAAATAATAATTTCAAAGCCCTGCAAGCTTGCTAGTTTTGGTTCAGTCTTTGAGAGCAGCCAATACTGCTCAGAAAGGAGAAAAGTGAAAAACCTCAATAATAAACCGACAGGTCAAAATAGCAACAGTGAGCATAAATATACTTCCAGTTTGTGTCCATTTCTGTAACGGCAAGGAGACATCTATTTGTCTTGTATTCCAAGAAATTTTCTTTGCACTTTACTATCGCTAATCACAGCATGAAGAAAACATCAAAAAAGATGGAACAGCTCACATATGAGCTGCATAATGCTGAAATAAATCCTTTTCTAAACATGACTATTTAAGACAACTTGTATCTAGTGACTAGATTATGAGCCACTTGAGAACCAGAGCTTAAAATTTCAACCATTCAAGATTAATCTCGCTATTGATAATGGAGCAGATTCTGCTTTACTGCACACTCCCTACAAATCAGTGCAAAGTATTCATATCTGGCCTGAATGCTCTACAACTAATATCTAAATTACAAATAAATTTCAGTTTTTTTGAATTTGCTTGTCTGAAAGACTTCATTGATCTAACAAAAATGCTGAGAAAGATGTAGGGTTATTTTTTCTTTCATTTGCAGATTGAAAACTTCTATACCCTGAAGATAAAACACAGTAGAGAAACCACAAAGTCCTCAACCAATTTCAGTGTTGTCAAAGCATTAAACGTGCTCTTAATGCAAGCAAAGACAACCTATGATAGCCTAAATCCCTGACACTTAATACTGCAGGTGGATTGATACAGAATTATTAACTAGATATGCACATGTTTTCCCCATAGACAGGTTAACATACACTGGGGGTGTGTACAAAATTGGCATCTCTCTCTTTTTTCTTTTTTTTACAGCTTACTTTGAAGACCCAGTTATTTTTCCCAGCTATTAACATCCATATACATTTCTGATGTAAAATATTGTGCCTTGAAAAATGGTTAGTGTCAAAAGAAACAGCGAAAGCTACAAAGCTGACAGCTAGCTATATTACATGCTCCTCATATTTATTACATATGTATTTATAAAACTGCTTACTAAATGTTAGAAAGTTACGAGTATTATTTGTAGAAGGAGAAAATAATTGGAAGTAAATCTGACACTTACCACACTCACCTGGTTTGAGATCCAGTGCAGCAAGAGATTCTGAGTGTAAGAAATATAAGGTTGGACTAACAGTAAACAATACATAGTTGTCATGCCTTTCATCCAAGATGATGAGAACCAAATCACCAACCTGAAAACTGGAAGAAAAACACAAGGAATTTAACTAAAAAAAGAAAAAAAACAAAGCAGCTTAAAACTACATTAATTATATGACATTTTTTTTTCCCTCCGAGTACTGCAAGGGCTGAGACTTAGTTGAACAGCAGCACAGATGTTTGTACTTCTTATGCCAACTCATATACATTTTATATTTTCTGAAGTCAACAAAAAACTTCACTTCGACTTCTAAAAAGTGTTTTTGAAACGTTTTTGTACATCCATCAGCTTAAACTATTGTTTTTGAAAGGACTGTTTTGCTTCAAAATATAAACAGAAACACTTAACAAAATACTAAGGTTTCAATTTTATATTATTTTTATTCACCAATATCTATGGTAATGATTGTAGCAATGTTTACAACTAATGTTTTAAACTGAAGTCAGATTGAACATGGAAAAATACAGCAAAATATTTAAGTCCCATGAGGTACTATCCTTATGAATTGTGTCAAGAAAGGCACAGAATTCAAAAGAGCCATTGACATACAGAAGCCAAAGAGGCATTGTTTTTCTTTTAAAAAAAGGGTTCATAATATTTGCTTTATGCCCAACGGGGCTGTCAATAACTGACAGCTAAACTATAAAGATGACCTATGCATCTTTTCACCACAGAGGAAGAACAGAAGAATTGCAACATTCCATAACTACATACTTATTACTGAAGGCACATTCATCTGTTTACATGAAAATTAACATGTACTTACTCTCTAATTGCTATTTTTTCAGAATGTCTTGAAGACACTGATGACATGCTCTGGGACATCTATAAAAAAGAGAAAAGCTATACAGTACTGGCAAGTTATGATGAAATGTACACTGCAGGTAACAATACGGTTAAGATAAATTACTCATTACTGATTTCAAACAGTGTAAATTCTTGCAGATCTTTTATCAACTTCAGAAAACATTATACCTTTCTGTCATCCTGTTGTGTAGCAGGTTTGGTTAGTTGGTTGTGGTTTTGGTTTGTTGTTTTTTTGTTAATACACACCTTTGACTGTGAAACTTCTTACACAACTGACATTTTATTATTTAAAACCAAGAAGTGCTTTCCAGATCAGTGCCAGTGAAGATTTGTTCTAGCAGACAGAAGACCTAAAACACAGCTGCACACTCCAACAAAGAAGCCACTGGCTTTCTGAAAAAGGCTGTGGGTAAAACATGTTTATTGCCATTAAACTATGGACGTTGAACTTGATTTGGTCTCTCAGTTTTACTAAGGACAGTCATGTAATCTGAAGTTTTTTGTAGTAGATGGAGCAGCACTCCCTGGAATAAAACTGGATTCAGACTTACTAAGACCAAACAAAGGTTCAATTACATAAGAATGTGGACATAATTCTTATCTCCTATATGCACTATATCTGCCTTTGAATTTGTCTAAATTAACTAATGCTGGCACATGAAGCAACAGAATAAAGTAGATTGAAAAATGAACAGAAGTGTACAAACACTTTCTACAGTAACTGTGACAGCAAGAAATGAAAACGGGTAATGCTACTTTATATCTGCAAAGGGATACATAGCACGCATACAGGCAAACAGAAAAGCTAATGTAAATATATACATTTTGTTACCCTTTGGTGACTTCCTTAGAGAATGCATAATTGCCCTGTAGAAACACTGAATAAAGGTCTTGCACTTTTTCCATAGGTTCCTGCTTCCTGGACTATTTATACATGCCATTCAAATCTAGATTACTCATATCTGAAGTTCAGCACATGATTCTTCAGCTGTTCTTGTTACCTACAGCATATTTCCTATTTTCAGTCTTCTCACCCACTTCCCCGGAAACAGCACCAGCCCATCTTAACATGAGCTTGAAGACTATTCACAGCTGGCTTCCTTCATTCCTTCAAAGAAGGAGTTCAAATTGAATACAGTACAATACAAAAATCTCTCAAGTTCTGATGACATTTTCAGCAGTTTTCTTTATGGAGCCCAATCTTAGATTTATTTATTTATTTATTTTTAATTAGAGACTAGATTTCTTTTACTTATTCACACTGTACTTCTCTTGTTTGAAAAAGTTGCAGCTAACAAGAAAATTGTCAAATTCCTGAACAATGTAGGGAAATTATGTGCAAGTGCCTGAGAGCTCCCTTTAGATGTGAAGATCAGAGTTTTTCTGTTTTTTAAAACTGAAATAAATGTTAAATTAAAATGCAAACTAGCTTGATTTCTGTGTAATTAATTTATAGTTTCTAAGAAAAAATGGAAAAACTTAGAATATTATGAATATTTACATGAAAACTCAGTACACTATATTTATTACTAGAGTTCTAATAGACTTTAAATAGAAGAAAAGGTTACATTTCTCAATAACTTACCTAAAACAACAAAGAATCCTATAATAACATTCCTCATAGTAAAAGGAAGCCCTTTTTATCGTTTATTGCTTGCGGAGGCAACCCACAAGTTTTGTTGCAGAAGTCAGTGACCTAAAAATTTTTTCTTTTATTGTGCAGAACCCCTTCTGGGTTCCTTATCTGAAGTACCCGGATATAAATGAATATTGGTATTTAAGTGTTGATGTATACTTCTGTTTTAGAAGCATATTTGGAAGCAGGAGGGGAGAAAGGAGGATGAAGAGATAATAAATACAAATAGTTTATTTTATCTATGAAATGACCAATTTATAAGGAAGAAATTGAAAAGATATGTCCCTATGCCCATTTAGAAACCAACTTTGAATTGCTTTAGACACCAATGAGCTACTAAGTTCTCCTACATGGCACTCCATTGACACTCTGAATAAAAAATCCCTTTTACAAAATATGCTTTTAGATGTTGTACAGTCTTTTCTTCGGCCCTGCACTAGCAGGGTTATTTTGTACAAGTTTTAATGTGGAATGGAATGTGTTTGAAAAAAATTGCAATTTCATATCTAAATATATTATATAGTAAATCTCAATCCTATCCCAGACAGAAAAATGGGAGTAGCTTTTCAAATACTTTTATTACAAAATGTAACTTGTAAGTACACAGATATTAGTTCCTACCAAACTCCTAGATATCACCTGTCACCTGAAGAAAGTGAGAACTATAGCCAGTCCAACCAACAGACTACCAAAGATGTGTTCGTTTCCCATACACAGCAATTTTTTTAAGACTAAAGGTTGAGACCTGCTAGCAAGGATAAACTGTGGATAAATGAATAAATAAGAAAATAAGGATCCACAGTGCAGGAATCAAGGGAACTCTGTCACTATATTGTTTTTCCTTCCATAGGAGTTGACTGTTATTTGAAGGTTTAAGACAATGGTTGTTTGTAGTTCCAGTTGCTAAAAGTCTCACACCTTTCAAATATGACGGGTGCAGTTTTCCAAAAACAATCTCTAGGTTATTGCTAACACCTCTAGTTATACATATTGTGCAGGAATATTTACATTCTTGTAAACCAGCCTTCAAACTACCGTTGCTGAAAAACTGAGCCATGGTGCCACTGGAATTAAGTGCCTGCACACCAACTCTGGATGGTCTCTGTTCTTTGGGAAAAAGTCTCTTTCTCTGAATCTCTTCCATTAGAAGACTGCTAAGTTGAGGTATCCCTGAAGTTATCAGGTTACTTATTTGTCACTTGCCTTAACGCCTAATAAGTTAATAAAAATCACATTTTTAGATTTTAATAAACATAACATTTGTAAGCTTTTCTTATTTTTCATGAGACTTAAAACATGCATTACACAAATACTTACCAATCGTTGATTTAATCTCTTATTTTCCTCTTCTTTCAACTGCAAAGTCTGAAAGAAAAACTTGATTAGTTAATATACTTCACACAGTATAAACATTTTCAAAAAGTTTTGATATGACCACAGCCAAACTACTTATAGAATATACCCATTTACTACAGCCTTCAGTTTTAAAACAATATCAAAACATCTTTCCAAAGACATGTAAAAAGTGTGGCAATTACCACAGTGCTACAAAACCAACTGCTGAGCTGTGTTTATCTCCATACTCATCCTTGTCCTTAAGTTAGAAAAACATTTCACTAACAGTACAGCAAAAGAGATGTAATATGTTACTATTTTACACCTTTCACTTGTGACAAATCCTTTGTAAGCAGATGACAGAATAAAGTATGTAAGCACTGCTAGTCAGAAACATCCAGACACTTGCATCATAAAGTGCCACAATCCATTAAAAGAAAAACATTCCTGGTCTTTAACTGATCACAGATATTTGTCTAAGTGATCTTAGAAAGTTGAAAGGTAAAGACACTTTGTTTTTGTTTTGTTTTTTTTATAAGTCAACTTCGAAAAGACAAGAAAAATGCAACTAGAACGAAGTTAGACACAACCGGATAGTTAAAAATCACTAGAATCTGAAATATTCCAGTCTAACTGTTAAGGGTTAATCTAGCCTTTTACCAAGAAAAACAACTTTTATTTTATCAAAAAGGTTCAGTTAGTCAGTGTACAATGAAAGCTATGCTCAATTGTAACAGAAGTGAAAATTTGAAGTATATATCTGTGAGAATCAGGGGGGTGAGGGATAAACTTAAAATTCTAGCCTGTAGGCAGATGACAGTTACTTCAGAAAACTGGAAGTTCAAGCACTTTCATAACAAGTGCTATTTCATTTTTTATAGAAGCAATACTGTCAAGATGATAACGCACTCCAGGCAGAATTAAAATTATTTAAGTAGCAGCAGCTTAAGTGGAGAAATTACCTGTTTCCAAAAGAATCAGGTAAATCAATTTTAATTCCTGTTCAGCTGCTTTGGACACCTTAATTCCAAAAAAATAATCAACATTTTTCGTGTTACAGAAATCCCCCAGATCAATGACCTGTCGTCACTCCTAAGAAACATTACACCTAACTCATACATACTGAAGCCCACATAAACAGAATAAGCAAACTTTAAGCTAGGTCAAGTATAATGTATTAGTACTTATTTTTAATTACTTTAACAAATTATACTGATCTGAAATGAACACAATGAAAAAACATATCCTGAAATTATAATTAGATGCCTTGCAGATATTGTATTGCATCAGAGTATATAACTGACCACAGCACAACTTCACAAATACATATAAGTACTTAGTTGTAATGCTTAACATCACAAACAATCTACTCACTCTTTCTAACAACATTATCCTCTGTTTTTCTTCAGACATAGGGACATTTTCGCTAAAAGAGAAAGAAGAAAATGCAGAGGGTAAAAATGAATTTCTTTTTTCCATGGCCAAAAATTGTATTTTCCATCCCCTAATCTTCACTCAGTGATGCGTGCCGTGTATTTACTAGCACAGAGGGAATAGCACAGAAAGATACCTTTAGAATCACCATCAACATTTCTGGCAGGTTTTTGGGGATTTTTTTTCCTTTTTTTTTTTTTTTTTTTTTCCTTTACACTCAAGGAGCTTCTTTGCTGCAACAAATCAGCAAATTCTCAGTCACTGATTAGTTTATGAGGTTACATGGGGCCATTCCTGCATATTTTGCATGATTTTCAAAGCATCAGGATGAAAGATACAGCTCCAAATGCTTTGGCAGTTAACCTTTGACATTGTGGTTCAGCTCTGCCACATGGTATTTTCCTATTCTTTGTAGTTTAAAGGTCCTGGCACTCTCCGGTAGAGAGACACTAATGTAAATTTGCTAATTGTGACCATTTATCTGTGAGATAAACTGAGTACATACAATTAAAATATATTTCGAAAGGCAGATTAATAGGGAAGAAACAATATCTTTTGTAGTTCAGGCTGATTTGGCTGGGAAAAGAAAATGGACAAGTTTTTGGACATTATAGTCCATTCATCTAGTCTAACAGAACATGCTATAAATCCAAGCAAAATGCCAAGTAGAACTAACAGATTATAGTTAAACCATGCTAATAATTACTTCATTTCAGTTAAAAGGCTGTTTAGCTCTTTCTCTCCCAGTAATCAGTTCTGAACGTATTCTCATAATGTTCTAAGCATGATAACAGCAAAGTAAATAAAAGAAAATACATCTGCAATAGGCTGGATTCCTGACAACCACCAACAGGACAACTTTGTACCAGTCAGAATTGTTTAAGTTCAGAAGACTTCGGAGTCATGTACTAAGACCAGATCACAGTCTGCTAGCTTCACGTGTAGACTCCTAACTTACTAGGCAAGGCATTATATGCCAATAACAAAGTGCACTGCTATTGTAGGGCACCCAAAATAGAGAATACAGTAAAGCTGATAACTGCAAAAAGACTCTCAGTTTTCCTCTGATCTCTACAATCACCTGAGTATTTCAAGCACAGCTTCAGAAAAGTACCTGCAAACTAGCCCTTGCCTAATTAAACCTCCATAAAAAAGGGTGATAAACAACTAAATGCCTGTGATGTTAACTTATTATTATTTGAATCTGTTGTAAATCCAGATTATCAACCAGATGTAAACACAAACAAACTAATCTTAAGTGAGAAGTTTATTTTGAAGTATGTAAATTGCTTGCCCTGGTTATTTTCCTGAAGTAAGAGTTTAAATCATTGCAGTTCGTCCCCAATCCCATCACACCTTCTAGTAAGTCAGCAGTACCTCACAGCTGACATACTGATGATTCAGAGATTATATAAACAAAGGGATGCCAAATACCTGTCTTTCTGTCCAATAATACAAAACAGCTACCTATCAAGGCCACTTAATCAGTCTCAGTCCCATTACTCATTTTGAATACTGAGGATTCAGCCTAATGTCTACCAGGCATCCTATCGCCCCTTCCTCTTTAGTGAGGAATGTCATTATTCTATCTTACAGCAGGCATGTACACCAACAATCAAAGATTTTTGTTTGTTTGTTTTTAAATGAGAGCCAGCCACTCTTCAGAAGATAGGTCAATAACATGTAGCCACCCAGCTCATTCTAGGCCACTGTTAAAGTTGTTGTTCTCCCATTTGACTAACATTTCATATACTTGGGTCTACTTTTTTCATCTCATAATTGGGAAGGCCCAGTTTCACCTTTAAGGTGCATACTTCTGAGTAATCAAAAACACATTTCTAATGATTGTGACACCACAATTGTATGCATAATTTTAAAATAATATTTTTAGCACGAACGTCAAAGTCAGAAAGAATGTTAAACGTGCTCATTTGTACTTCACAACACCCTACAGCATACATTTAAAGAACAAGACCATGCTTTGTGTGTTTCTATCACAATAACCCATACTTACTGCACAGCCATCATACTGGTTTCCATTGTGGAGTCCATTCTCCCTTCAGCTGCAATGTCAGACACCAGTCTGTCAGTGTCAGTGGGAATATCAGCTGCACAGGCTCCACAAGCTTCTGAAGCTGCTGCTGAGTAGGTTGATGGAGAAAAATTACTACTTCTCAGTTTGTTAACTTCTTCTTCAAGCTTTTTCTTCTCTTCAAGTAAGCGAGCTCGATCTTCAGAAAGTGTTTCAATCAAATCTATGATAAGTAAATAAAAATTATTTTAATAACAGCAGCACTAAGGATCATAACCAATCTGAAGCAAATGGAATAGTCCTAACAGAAAAATTGAATACTTTTTCAGAGCTTTGCTTACCCTTATCCTTTTCTTGTTGTTGTGTTAGCATTTTTAATTTGTCGCTAAGATCATTAATTATGTTTTCTTTTTTCATTTTTTCTCTTGCCAAAACGGTGTTAAAGTTGGTCTGAAAACAGAAAAAAGTATTACTGAAATAAGAAATGCATTGTATAAATGTAATATATTATATATCACAAGAACAAAAAGTACAAAAGACGCACATTTGAGTTACTTAAGTTATAATTAAACAAGGAAACAAACTTGTTTACATATTACTTCGGTGACGAGATAACTCACCTAGTCATTTTATTTTGAAGTTTCTCTGTAACAATTTGGGTTTTTTTACATTTTTATTCCCCCTGTTTCTCAAGCCCAATATAAACATGTAGTACAATTATAAAGAAATCATAATTAAATAAAAATAATTAGTAAGTTGTTTTATTTTTTTAAAACACAATGCTTTATATTCCAGTTAATGCACCACAGTTGCGTGTTTTATACTAAAACCAGTTACTTTTTGGATTAAAATAGTTATTTAATATGCACTGTATCATGATATGTTACATGTAACATAAAATATCATTACTAATACACTAGAATAATACACTAGAATTGCATTAAAAAAATATTTCAAGTTATGCATTAACACCTCAGTGAACAATTAATGCTGAAGTCACACAGGAATAAGAAGCTAACATAATTCATCTGTATCAGTTTGACCAATCTTCTTCTTGAATCCCTCTACTAACCTTCACGCCCTCAGCCCTTCCACTCCTACGGTTGTACCAAAGAGACAGACCAAAACTACCAACAACCATCTACTAAAAGGATATTTTAAATTATATATATATATATATTTTTTTTTTTTTTGTGAATTTTAAGATCTAGTCATGATCTGCACCTATCAACTCTCAGTCTTAATATGCAAGCTATTTAGTGGGCTACACATCCCACATAGCTCCACACAGCAGCTTTGGGTAAATGCCTGCATTCACAAAACTATCACGTACCACAAGCATAAGTAACACCTCCAAGTTTACTAAGGAAAAAAAAATTACATTGAGGGTGATGTTTAATAACCATTGAAATTTTTTTTTTTTTTAAACAAAGGGTTCCATCTTTCTCTAGGATTTGCTCTTAACAGCTCAGAACTTTCCCTTCCACACTCTGCTGCATGAATGAAGAACATTATTAGATAGTGAGGAAAATGACATGTAAGGTAGATTCTGATGGAAAAAGAAATCTTACCTTACCAATGTTATGTATAAAATATTCCAATTAGATATACTATGTAAAGCTCACTTCATATTAATGTCTGCAGTCCAAAAATTCAAAAAGATTCCTTGCTTTATAACTGTCTGCAACTTTATGCTGTCTACCTGAAGTGATTCATAGTATTCATTCACTACACTGTCTCTTTGTCCTTATTTGATCCTTCTATAGCTAAAGTAAGTAGAAGTGCTTAAACCAGAAAATCCTTTCTTAGTGTTTAAATGCAAAGCCGTAGATAATAGCTGCTACTAAGAGAGATTTAATTTAAGAACTGAAAACTCATTTACAAAAATCTGAGAGACTCAAGATGTTTTGAAAGGAAAAAATGTGTGGATACATATATAATTATTAATCCAGTGCAACATTATTTTGTATCAAGGTGTGGAATACCTAGTGTTGCTAAGTTTATTCACTAAAATACATCATTTGCTTTGAACCTCCAACAGCACCTGCCCAGGTTAATAAAGTTGAAAAAGCCATTAAGTAGCATTCCAAACAACTAATCTCGCGTTGTCCACAGATTTTGTGTGGTTAACTTAAATGATACTTAACTGTTATCTTTCTGGAGTTCAAAGATTAATTGATAAAAATTTACAGCATTAGCCTAACAACATAAGCAAAAGAGGAAAAAAAATTTAAAAAAAAAAAAAAACAATGTGAATTGTCCATTCACACATACGAAAGGTGAGATTTTTTAGTTTTTTTTTCTTAAGTATCAGATTCCATTAACACATCATATTCTCGTTCCACACAACAGTGCAAATTTAGAGTATAAATGTTACACAGAAAAAAAAGATCCTTAACTTCAAAACAGCAAAAGAACACAATTGTCAAGGGAGCAAAAGTAATTTTAATAGAAGAGAATCAGCTTTACCTGCTGTTCTGCAGTGAGCGATGTTCTGATGTTCTGCATTTCTTCATTCTTTCTTTTCTCTTGCTCTTCAAGTTGTTCCAAGAACTTCATTTTTTCTTCCTGAAGCTTCTCTTGAAGTTCAGCAACCAAGCTTGATTCAGCAGATGATTCAGCGGGAGGACTTAAAAGAAAATGTTTTGGCTTTAAATTTGCAGCATACACAAAGCCTCAATATACACAAAATAAGCAAAAAGTCTTAAGTTTGTTTTGAGACATTCTTTTCAGAAATATTGCAGAATTGGGAGAAATAGCAATGATCACAATAGAAAGAAAAGCACCAACAACTTTGTGGAGAAATATTTTTTAAAAACTATATTATTTTAATTTCTATTATTCCTCTACAACAGAATTGTACTTAATATAAAGAAAATCTCTCAAACCTAACTCTTCATCTCCATACATGTGTCAATGGTTTTATCTCATAAGAACAGCATGGAGGTAAGATCTCCTGATATTGGGTAGGCTGCACTGAAAGCAAAACATCATGTCCTAATATAGTAACATCCAAAAGCACAACTCATAGCACTAAAAATGCTCCAAGAACTCTTCTTGCTCCATAATGCATAGCTTCTCTGTTAAGATTAACAGACACAGAACCTCAGAGACACCAGAAAGATTCAGCATGGAGAATATGAAAGAAAAGTGAATTGCAGAGGAGGTAGGGAACCTAAAATTTTGATCACTGCATACTGAATGGGAGTTTGGGCATCCATGAAACGACCAGTTCCAGCTACTTCTACAGAGTCTTTGCTTCACCATATGATCCAGCACATATCTACCTCTGTTTCCAGCATTGATTCTCCCTATTGAGTTAAGAAAGCACAGGATAAGTTTGTCTGAGAAATGTGAAGAAGTGGTATGCCTGCACCTTACTTTACAAGTAACAAAAATTCACCCTTATTATTCCAGGTTATCTAAACCCAAAGCTGTTAGCTGCACTAAACCAAAGCAGGTATCACCTGCCTCTCAGACAGGCTGCCTGGACTACTGGCTGTTTGCAAATGACAGCCAAGTAAAGGATACTGTTATTTCACAAAAGGTGCTAAGCACAGTGCCAGTTTATAAACCTCATCACTCTATCAGATTATCAGGTTTACACATTTAATCTGCAAAGGTCTCTGCAACTATGGCAATAGTGACAATATCTAAATTTTGCTTTCAAGATACCAAAAGCATGTTTCTTCAGAACTTTGGGTTCCTTATTGGAAAGTAAGCACTGTACTGCCCAAAGATGACAAAGGATGTACTTAGCAATGTTGTGGTTTAACCCCAGCTGGCAACTAAGCACCACACAGCCGCTCGTTCACTCCTCCCCCTGCCCAGTGGAATGCAGAGGAGGAACAAGACTCATGGGTTGAAATAAAGACAGTTCAATAGGACAGCAAACAAAGAGAAAATAACGAAAGTAACAATAGAATATTAAAAAAAAAAAAAAAAAAAAAAACAACACCAAACCACAACAAAAAAATCCAACCAAAACATAAATGACACCCAGCACAATTTTTCACTTCCCACTGTTTGATGCCCATCCCTGAGCAGTGATCCCCTGGTGAAATTTTTCCCTAGTTTATATATAGAGCATGACATCATATGGTATGGAATATCCCTTTGGCCAGTTTGGATCAGCTGTCCTGCCTGTGCTCCCCCTTCCAAGCCCCCTTTGTATCTCCAGCCTCCTGCTGAAAAGTCCTTGACTTGGTATAAACATTGCTTGGCAACAACCAAAAATCCTCATGTTGTCAACATTCTTCTCATACTAAACCCAAAACAAGCACTATACCAGCTAGTAGGGAGAACATTAACTCCATCCCATCCAAAACAGGACACAACACTACCACTGTTCTACCACATGGGCATATACTGAAGATACAAACTACCATGCAGTAGCTAAGCACTCAAAAAGCCCATAAGAATTTGTAAATAAATGAGCTTTAAAATCCAACTGAAGTGCTCAGGGTGGCAAAACAACTTTTGACATTCCAGAAACCAGATGTAAAATAAGCAGAGAACAAAGCAAGTCATGAGACACCCAAGCAAATATTTTTTTGTGCCACTGAGAAACCATTTTTGTGCTGGATTAAATTTCAATATATTTCTGCAAGACAGAGCACGTGCTCTACAGAGAAGCTTCACTACTGATGGTGGTCTGATAGAAGTGGCTGGAAAACACCAAACCTGCAATTCAGTTTTCAAAGCAGTCAGGATTATGCTATTTTCAACATTATTTTAAATGTTACAAATCTTATAACTAATTATCAAACTGCTTAACAACAAAAGTAATTACAGAAATTGTATTTTTTAGTTAATCTTGGCTAGTACATACTACATGCAACAGAAATATTAAGTAGGAGAGTTACACATGCCTTGCCATTCTGTTACCTTTCTTAACCATGACGGCTTCAATTTCAGGCACATTGTGACTAAAACATATTTTTTCATATTTTGGTAATGCATGGGTCACAAACTTTTCTTTTTCACTTCTAAATATTTTTGTTAGTTTTCATACAAGTTCCAACAAAATTCCTGATACCAGTGCAACACTCAAGTCAAACTTAACAACTTATCTCCCCAGCTGTACCTTCCAGACAGCTAATGTAGCATTGGTCTTGCAGAAAAGGACATTTACCTGACAAGTATATAGGCACACACCAAATAAAAGTTGGTTTCTATCATTATAAGTTAACTGCTAAACAACATTTGAGTGAGGATAATAAGTCAACTTGAATTACTGACACAGTCTGAGTGTTTATGAAATCAAAAAAACAGCTAGACAGTGACTTTGAAATATTAAGACAGATTCACATAATGTATTTGCCCCGGACATACACCACAGCACGTCTTCATTCCTAGAGAAAAAGGCTAAGAGCAGATTAAAGCCTTAAGAGACAATACACATTTTAACATCACACTGAATATTAAATTACTCTGCAGAACTCAGAACAAACTACTAATGCTTCTTTAGACTGAAGCAGATAATATTTCTTTGAAATACATTACAATCTGTTTTATCCAGTTTGTACAAGAATATACACAGCTGTGCTCAGTTGTTAAAATTTAAGTGTAGATGTTGGATTTCTAAAAAGTTGTATGACATAGCTACATCTTTTTCCTGTTGAGTCAAGTTTTTAACACTTTCACAGTACATTAATACATATAAAATGAAAATAATAGTTTTTCTTTTTTTCTCCTCATTTTGCCGTATTTCATTAAGAGAATCTTTTGTTCGGTTAAGAAGGGCAGTTCTTAATTTCATTATATCTCAATTCAAAAAATGTACTATCATCTTGATGTATTTTTTCCATTTGCTGACATACAGAACACAGACACTGATACAACATCATTTAATGATGGATATGTTCACATATCAAAATCTGGAGGTAATGGGACTGAAGTCAGTAATTCAAATGAAGCAGATATTCACATTTCCCTTGCACTGTGTAAGTGAATTGTGCACGTGTTGGACTCTCTGCATAACCTCCTCTGCCTCCTTTTTTTAAACATTTTTAACACTACATTGATACTGGAAAGTTAACTGTATTCATGTTCTGCAGTACTCTTTTAGTTTTTAAACCCATTCTGTCCATTTTATTGGTCTTTTCCCAATTCACATAGTAGGTATAATACCTAGAAAAAAAATGCTCAATTTAGATATTGTACAAATGAGATCTATCTGCTGAGTTTCTTCAACACTACTAGAACATAAATGACAAATTCTAGCATTTCAAAAGATAATATTGTTTCTAAGCAGTAGCCACATAAAAAAAAGCTAGTATTTCCATTCCACATCATCATAATCTAGTCTGCTGACAGGTATTATGAACGAATAAGTAGGTAAGATATGAGAAGTCAGAAGGACTAATTCTAGGCATTTATGGCAAGGGAAAATAGATTTTTCTTTTTAAAGTGGAAAAGCACTGCAGAAATTAACAATGAAAAACAACGACGATAGGATGTTCTTTATAATGATGTTGCCCACATGTGTTTCATTATAAAGCTCAAACTGAAGATCTCAAAATACGTAACTGTGGCAGCTAAGGCAATGTAAGTCCAAGTGGCCAGTTGGTCATATATATTCCCACATACTGGTGCTAATGGTGTCATGAAAAAGTAAGAGTGTACAGCTAGCCAATAAAAGAAAGTTATCTGCCTAAAAGCTAGCCACTGCATGCTCACACAGTGCTATTACCAGAGCAAGGGATGAGAAAGGAGAAACTAAAAGCATGAAAACTGGAATGTCAAGCAATGTGCTACTGTGGAAGCACTCCTTCAATGTAATACTACAAGACTGAAAAAAAAACTTCACTGCTATCTGAAAATAACATTGTATAAAATATTTTACAATCTTTGAGGTTAACTACAGACACAGGAATATCACTACCGATAAGATGGAAGTAACTTGAACACAGAAATCAACCCAGATAAATGCTATTAGAAATACACAGAAATTCTACTTACTGTAAAATGCATCATGATTATAACCATATTAATTACTTTAAAATACTAAGAAAACACAGCAACTTAATTCTTACAGTACCTCCGATTTACTTGGATCTCAAGTTGTTGTATTTTTTCCAAAAGCCCTTTTTCAGCAGCTTCTCTCTGTAATTCAAACTCTTTATAAGCAGTTTGTACTGCATCCTCTTTCTCACAATTGAGCTTCTGAATGAGCAACTGCCTGTCTTGTTCTTGGTTAGATACTAACAGTTCTTTTTCTTCCTTAAGCTTATGGATAATAGCTTCGTATTTTTCCTGCTGCTCACAGAGAGACAATTTTTCTGTTTTTTCCTTTTCTAGGGCATTTGCTTCCAATTCTAATTTACTTTGTAGTTCTGTTATTTGCTCTGAAAGTCTTTTTTCTGTCTCAGAAGTTTTTTGATGAAGAAGTGTTACTTTATCTAGTTCAGTTCTAAGCAAATTTGTTTCTTCTTCATATCTGTCTACTAGCTCAGAAATGCACTGATCCTTCTCAATGGTCATCAGAATCCTTAGTTCTGATAAGCCCATTTGATATTCATCGCTGTTATTTTGAATTTTATTGTTTAATTTATCTATCTCTTTTTTCAAGCTTTCGGTTTCCTTATCAATCTGAGATTTTAAGGTCTCTTGCAGCTGGTTTCTGTTTTCTTCCAAAAGAAGCTTCATTTCATCAGTTTCTGCCTCTTTCAGGGCAAGTTCAACTTCTAATTTGTACCTCAAATCAGACAGATCTGAAACCTTGAGTTGTAACTCTTCTACTTGTTGTTGTTTTTCTTGCACAACTACTGCATGAGATTCCTGCATTTGTTCAAGTCTATGCTGATTCTCTTTTTTTAATTTATCTAAACAGTCCTTGTGCTCAGCCAGCACCTTCTCAAATTCTTGTAAATGCCTGGCTTGGAGGTTGTTTTCCAGTTCTTTCAAATGGCTTTGCTCTAAACTCTCAAGTTCTGCTCTCAGAAGTTGTAGTTTTTCATTGTTTTCAACATGAAGTTTTTTCAAGTCTTCAAGCACTATCTCACGTGACTGTCTCAGTTCCTTAATTTCAGAATTTTGTGTCTCCATTTGGCATTCCAATTCAAGTAACTTCTGGTCTTTTTCATTCTGAAGGCAAACTACAGCTTCTTTCTCATTTTTCACCATGGCAAATTCATCATTCTTATTCTGAAGAACTTCCTCAAGGCCTAATAAGTCACCTTTTAACTTTTTAATTTTCTTTTGATTTTCTTCACTATCCTCCAATAGTTTATTAATTTTTGTTTCATATTCACTTTTCAAAGACTGTAATTCTTTTTGATGTTTATCTTTTAGTGTTTTTTCAAGTGTAAGTTTTACCTTCTCAATAGTATTTACTATTTCTAACGAAGTGCATTTTAAAGAGTTAGAAAAGTCACACTGTTCTCTTTGTACAAGTGTTCTAAAGTGGCAAAGATCTTCCTTTATACCTCTTAAATGTACCTTTGAGTCCTGGGCAATAACCCTACACTTCTCCATGCAAACACTGAGAGATGCATTTTCTACTGGGACATTCTTTACACAAGTATTTGTATCTTGCATACGTCTACTGTCTATTGCATTGATAACTGAAGAATAAAGAGATTCCACCATCATTTCTGGACTTTGTGGATCACTTATTACATTAGGAGAGACTGGATTTTCTTCTATTACGAATTCATTTACCGCTGACATAAAGTCAGATTCTGGACTTTCTGCTAGTGAATCCAAGTCTAACGATCCTTGCTTAAGAGCTTGCTCCAGGTTCGGATGGGCAATAGTTTCAAAATCAAATGTATGAGCATCAATGCTGTCTGGAGACAATTCTTCTAATGGAGCTGGGGGACACACAGGAGGACACAAGGGACCCTGAAGACTGAGTGATGGAGGAGTTCTTGAAGAGGTAGCAATTGTGGTTACTGTTGTACTTTCCATCCTTGGTGTGGTAGCAGATTGTGGCGATGCTTGACTATTGGAGGCCTACAAGTTATAAAATATGAAGCAAACACTTAAAAAAGTGATAGGCAAAAGTGTTAATATCTTAAATTCATTAAAAATTACCAGGCAAAGTAAGAACTTAAATAGTCAGCCTTATTATCCGTAACAGTCCAAAATACATATGACTAAAATTTGCGTAAAAAATTGCAGAAATTCAGAGATATTGTCAAGTATGTTTCAGAAAAGCACCAAATGTTCATTTATTCAAAAGTCCTACATAGATCACATAATTGTATTTGAAAGAGCTTAAATTCAAGTGTGTATGATACAAAAAACTGAAGTAACCAGTCAGAAACTGGCTGTGTTTTTAACAGCTTAGTGATTTCAGTGTTCCTAATAATTTTGTTACAAAAATATTTCTATTTTATAGTTGCAAATTCTGCTATTAAAAATGAGTGTACTCCAGTCACTATTAACATACCCAACTAAGAAGGTTTACAGAAAACTTTACTACAACAAAACCATTGTCTAGTAACAGACGGAAAACACGCATGAGAATTGATCTACTTGGGAGAGTGTAGAAGCAGTACAGTATAATGAAGGCCATATTCTAATTAAAAGCAACATTCTGACTTTTCAAAATGCGAGACATCGCAGTCTGAATGGATTTATTTTTGTGTCCATGCTGCTCTCAATTTTTTCCATTTTGCCTCTAGATTCTGGTTACCACCAAGTCTAATTCTGTAGCACCAGATCCTTCAATATTCAGCTGAAAAGCTAATGGTTAGAATAATCATCCATAATTGTTCATGAATAACAGCAGCTTGAAAACCACTACAAAGATTAAATAAAGCTTCTCCACCTTCACAGAACTGTTCCCAAGTATTCCTGACCAATTCCAGTGCTTTTGATTCTTAAAGGCTAAAAACTTACCTTCAAATCCATTTTCCAATTAATTGTGATAACATAGTTAAATCTCTCATTATCATCAGTTCTTGTTCACTAGTATATTAATTACTACACTATTACTGCTGCCATGGAATATATACCTTAAGTGAATTCAGGACAAGCTACATGCGCTTACTTCTATGCATCAGAAATTCAGTAAAGCACCATATGAAGTGCTCTAAAAAATAATCAACCTAAGTAAGGACTTAGAGACTGTGGAAACTGACCTACAACTTTCAAGCTTTTTTATGTGACTAAACCTTAGTTTAATTTACATTATGATCTATCTACAAAATTACACTTCATTTACAGATTTTATTACCTTTTCTATTTATTTAATACATTTAACATAATAAATTTACTGTTTGCAAGCTTTGACAAAGTGAAGGTTTATCAAAGTCTTCTTCCTTTACTATCTTCACATCTATCAGAACTAGGAACAAACGGTCAACCTGTAGTATCTTAACTATTAAATACAACACAGACTATAAAAGCCCTAATGTGAACAATAATTTCATCTGAAGATTCTTAAAACAAAAATATAAACCTCAGGCTTCAGCAAGTGCAGAACCCAAAAACCAATGTACAGCCTCAGTATCCACCAAGGATGCATTCCTGAATAACTCTCAAGTACGACAGAGAAGCAATTTTTCCTAAGCAAATTACAGTGAAACACACATATTTAAAATCCTTAAGAGTATCTGTGACATGTAGGATGAAAAGGCATGAACAGGATCATCAGGATCACAAACTGGAAGAGATGCTGAGTTTTTTGCATCAATCAGTGTTCTGAAAGATCTCAGATGCATTGTCTGTGACATCGTAGCTCAAACATTACCATGCTTTTCCACCCTTCATCCTTGAAGGACTTGTCTGATCTTATTCATCTGAGGAATGTGATCACCTTGAAAAAAAACTGTGCCTAAAGACTCATGGGAATATTTGTAGTAAAAGATTTCTGTAAGATGATCAGTCTCAAAGTGCTGGAGATCTTTCAGAATGGCACTCTTCTCCAAAAAGCCAACACGGTCTCCAGTGATCCTGCTTGCGCCTCTTTTCCAAAGCATCCACACTGTCTCCGTTCATTTATATTGTGTGCTTGCTGTTCTTCAGTACATTGGTTTCTATTGGAGAACTTTTGCTTTCCACTGAACTCAGCAACTTGACTGGCGCCAGTTAGTGGAGCTGTGCAATAAATGGTAAGCGAGAGAACTCCAAAAAAACCTGACAGAAGCGACAGATACTGGACTACTGATGTATAAATAGTCGATGTTTTTTTAATCTTTTACAAATGGCTGCCACCCAAAAACGGATCCTATTCTTCTATGCACCATGTAAATGTTCTCCTAATGGAGATGTAGTGTGATTAACTGAACTCTCAGATATAGGAAGAATCTTTCTTTAGCTCTGATGTTTTATTTAGCAGAGCTGCATTTACACCTCAAGCCCATCAGCCTTTGCATCTATATGAAAGTCAAGTAATGATTTTGAAGTCCAATGATGAAAACCCACGGTAAAAAAAATATATGTTCATTATATACAAAATATTGTCCTTATCAAAAATGAACACAGGACACGAGACAAAAAAAACTTCAAGGGAAATAATCCTTGTTTAAAGGTCTTCTTGGTTCAGGTTTAAGTATTTTGCCTGTGTTTAATTTTGGCTTGGTATTTGCCTAATAAAATTTAGAAGAATAAATGTTGAGGGATGCTGTATATGCTGATATATGCTGGACTCAAACCATATGCTTTAATTGACAACAGTTAGCACTGACAAAGCAGAGCTTCAACAATAATAAAGTTAGCATCATGGATGTCAGTAAGCACATGCAAAAAACCAAAACAAAATAAAAAAAAAAAGAAAGAAAACCAAACCAGAACAACCAAAAAAACCCCAACAACAAACATTTCAAGGACTTCACACATTAGCAGGCCCTACAGCAAGCCACATGCAAAGCATAGTATCTACTTTTGACACACCAGTAAAATCATCCTAGAAGCTAAAAAATAAGGATATAAAGTATAGAAGAAAAAAAACCCAAATAAAACAATCAAAACCACACCACCTGTCACTATGTGGAGCAGTACTCTACCGAGCTTGGTTTCCTTACGACCTGGGGCTGTAACAAATTCCATGCCTCTGCAGTGGCTGCTGTGAGCTGGGTCTTTAGTTAGTGCACCAGATTACTGGCTAACAAAGAGTTAAACTTCACATTTGAGCAGCTGAAACTATATGGAATAATTTGTTTACTGTTGTCTATTTCCCTGAGAAGCTGGTGTGTGCCATCTAGTCTATTTACAACCTAAAGGCAGCAATGGGTGCATATGCCATACACCGTAGTTCCTGTGATGACAAAGGAAAAGGAGTGTAGAGCAAACAAGAAAAAAAATAGAAAGCAGAGACAGACGCAGAATTAATTTTTAAATTCTCAGGTGTTGCTGGATTACATGTTCTAGTTTTGTTACTATGATAAATATAGGCAGAGAATGGGGCAATTCTTGAAAGGATTATAAATAATGTTTGAATTTCCAACTCAGCTAGAACAAATGGTAAATTAATAATCCCATTTGAAAAGCAAGATTCTCTTACAGGAGAAACTTAATACCAAAGGATTGCATATGTTAATTACCTACTAACTGTGGAAAAGACACCTTAATCATCTTACCTGACTCCTATGGGCAGCTTAACTTTCTCCTGGACATTTTTAACCAAATCACTGATCTGCTTAAACTTAGTATTATAGAAATGCAAGGACACAGCAATATCTTTGGTGTGAGACCACTAAATTACACAGAACAAGCAGAAAACTTTAAAAATGAAAACAGATTTCAAAGTATTGACAAGTTCAGCAAAAATTAACAATGGTCTTTAACTACTCTGATGTAATACTAAAAAAAAGAAATTAGATATCAGAGAAGTATATCATCATTAATGTTCTACGAACTTGAAAGCTGAAATAGTAAGAGTTACAGCTTAAAAACAAATGCTGTGTCTGATGCTGTAGGATGAACTCCTGGTCCAGACAGAGCTAAACTGCAGCATACCAACAAGCCAGGGAAACTACCCCAGTCCAACTTAAGCAGGCTTCTGCTGTGACTTGTGTGGAAAGGGAGGTTGGGGTTGAACGTGTCTCTTTGGGAGAAGACAAGAGCAACTGTGGCAGTTGCACACACCATGACCTCAGGTGGTGTCAAGGTGATGACAGTCACATCCTCCCCCACCCCTGGGCAAGGTGACTTCACCTCCCTCTGGCTGGGGGGACAGAAGGGAGGGGTGGGACTCTCAGTCATTTGACAGGGTCCTCAACAAAGGAGATGCCCAGAGAAGCTGAAAAGCTTCCAGACCATGTTGTAATGACCGCAGCCAGATCTGAACAGTCTTATAAAATGGGGCCTCTGCCAAAGAGCCCCTTCAAGTGGTCTTCTCAGAGCAGCAGGACTGTGAACTGGAGCCCTCCCCTTACATTTGGACACTGTCTAAGGAGACTTCCCGGGATTGAGAGTGCCTCACCTCCTCATTTGGTAAGTGTTTTTCCTTTCTGCATATAACCTTGAGTGAGCCCATGCCCACCCCGGGCAAGTGATTCTCCTCTACTGGGTACCCTTGAGTAAAAGAGGCCTCTAGGTTTGCTTTCTGTGAGTGAATGCACACACATTGTGGATCCTCATTATTCTTATGTGGTTGTGCAACAGTGATTTCCTCAACTGGTATCCAAACCTGTGTTCTATGTTGTTGGAGTGCTAAATAATTCAGATAAACCCCATTTCTAGTTGGTTTATTTGCTATACTTCTCTGGCTAGCATAAAGTCTGTTTGGAGATTATTGTCCACCTAAATTGACTTCTGGGGTATCTCTGTGACAGCAACATTCTACTATATAGGCAACGCTCAACACCTGCACAGGCATCACTAACTCTGCCCCAAATTGGGACAGTATCTTACAGTTCATCAACAGAATGTGTAGGTGCATGAAGCTGTAGGCATCTTCAGGACTCATATTTAATGTTTAGTGATCCTTTTAATTATATACTGTAAATTCCCAGCAATACTAAGGATAAGAAAATGTTTCCATATTATTTCAGTAATTCTATGCAAAAAAAACCCTAAGCATGGGCAAAAGTAGTATAACCTAAAAAGCACTTCTAGATCATCTGCAGAACAAAGCAACACAAAGACCAAGTAATAACAAGAGCACTGTTGTTGACAAGGAAAAAATCTTTCTGACAGATCTATTTGCTTCAATTCCAAAAAAGAGTTCAAATGAATCACTGAAATTACACACAGAGATGGGCATTTTCAAGATGACATCATGAATGGCTTAGCTCTGACTGTGCAATGCAATTTACTCTAAGGAAAGAGACAATTATCCAAATTTGTCTAAACACTTGACATTTTAGAGTCAGCCAAGAATCCACACTGGTCAAAGCCCAGTGAAAGAGAAGGGTGGGAAGAACAGATTCTCCTGACTTCGCAAACGTCTTTTTTGTGCAGACAGGTACTGATAAAAATTTCTCAGTTAACCAAGTCTGAACCAAAAAGAGCAAACTATCGAGACTCAAACAAGTAAGGTACCTTTCCTTTTTCTACTATTATGTATATTTTGAATTAAAACTTACTCTTTTGATTTATTTTACATTCTTTTTTGACATTGCAAGCCTTAGTGAAAAATTCATTCATTAAAACACCCGTCACTATCCTGGTTTCCTATGAGATAAATTTAAGGATGCTCCAAGTTGGGGTGGACTTCTGTATTTCAGAGCATGATCTATTAAAAGAGCATGTTCAGAAAACTGCCAGATTTCACAACATTGACACCATTTCTAGCCATTCCATTGGCTAATACAGTGGTCAGGCCCTAACACTCATTTGTAAAAAAAACAATCTTCATAACGAGAGAAAAGAGCTAAGAAATTACATGAAAAAAGGTCTGGCATTTACATTACAGAATAATTAAAAGCCAAGATCTCATATTTTACATAAATGAAAGACTTCCAGTAAATCTCTTCTTCAAGTCACAGAGGAATAAAAAGAGGACTTCACGTCACGTGGTTTACACAGGAATTCGCTAATTCAAAATTAAGCATGTCCATAACCTTGGCAATTATAGAAGATACTCCTAATCAGCAAAGTGCATCCAATACATTATAGATGATAACTTGGAGCCCCACAAAAATTACACCTTTTTCCTAAAGCAAGAACTGCTCAAGAAATACGATTTGAAACAGTCAACTTCACATAAAATTTTAAGTATTGCTGAATTCACTCTGAGTTTCACTGGGACAGGCTACAGTCAGAAGCTAAAAGGACCGTATTTGGCATATCACAAAAGTTAGAGGCTGAATGCACAGAAGCAATCAAAAGTCATTGGCAGAAACAGTTTCTAGGAGAAAGAATCTGCTTGACAGGCAGAGCAGAACTAGGAATGGATCTTTTTGCCATCTGTTCCTTCTATACTCAAACAAAAAGACTGCACATTTTTTTTTCCTTCCCCAAAAAGCTGGACTGCAACAAAGGAGAAGGTCACATGTCAATATTCAGGCTACTGGGTACAACTAACCAAGGCCCTACATTATTCTTAACTGCTTGTGTCAAAAGGAGTTGAGAATCAATGCAAACAACTTCATTAAATACACACAAAATTAACAGAAGCAAAATACACACATTCTGCACGCAGAAGCCTGAGAATATGGCAGAAAACAGAAATATTAACAGAATAATTCTACTTCTACAATTTATGTGGAATACATGCATTTACTAAATGTTTGGAAGACATTCAATATGTTTTGACTATTCTCTAGATACAACGCACTTTACTCATTGAGAGCTCAAAATTCTCAGAGTATTTACTAGAATGTGATCAGAAAGGAAACTATTATTATGCAGTTATGAGACCAACTGATTTTTACATGTGGAAAACCAGAGTTTCTTTTCTGAAGTGGTTGATAAAACAATTATGAAAATATTCTACTGTTTCGAATAGAATATTCTGTTCTCTTAGTAAACAAAACCAAAAATACCTTTTGTTCATTCAGCAGGTCTGTAATGGTTTGTGACATTTCATCCAAACTCTGTGCTGCCTTTACCAGGTTATGTAGAGCACGTACATGCTGGTGAAGAGGTTCAAAGTCACAAAGTATGGGGACCCTTAAAAACAGTACAGGATTATATTTTTTCATATTGTTTATTAGATATTCAAATATGTTAAATTATTATGCCTATATTCCAACAAGACTAAGCTTCCCTCTGTATAAAGTTTGTACTTTCTGCATTTCATCCATTTACATGGAAAATCCTCGAAGACCACCTGGTATTTCTATTTTAAATTAAGAACTTCAGAGCTTTTAAGGAGTAGATAACAATAAACACAATGAAGGGGAAGTAATAAGTCAGTCTTTCCTTCTGAGGAAAATATTTACCAGTAGTACCTAGAGTTCCAATAACAGTAACAGAAGAGAATTGACAGTGATTAGATCAGTAACTGAAGCACTTATGTTTGCAAATTACTCTGTTCTTCCCTCCAGTTGGATACTCTCCAATCCAGCTCTTCCTTTGAAGTAGCTATTAATTCTCTACTGTTTTATTGTAATGATAGGTAACCTAAATTAAAAGATTGATTAATGTGTCGTGATCACATTTGCAAGTGTTGCAAGATAAGCTTTCACTTGCCAGTTTTCTACAGCTCTGAAAAGAAACATCTTTTTTCTTGAGAGTCCATATATCCAGAATTTGTGATTTGTTCAGAAATAGCTCCACTGAAACCATGAAACAGGAGTTCATTTACACTAACAGTACAATAAAATAAAATATTTTACATTCCCTATTCAATATATAGGGCAAGTGGTATCTCGTGTATTTTGCAGAATGAAGATTTCAATAATTGCTAAAACATATATTGGAAGACTGAAGCACTCTAATTAAATAAAGCATAATTTTAATTATACAGCTCAGGGGTTCAGTGCTGACAGAAAAGGACTTTGTGCTGAGTCTCAATTTGCCTAGTGCTTGCTCTTCAGATGTTAAATGAAAATACCAAAGGAAGTAATGCTCTGAAGTTTCTTCTGAAGCTCAGTGTCTACCAAGGTGTGTGACAGCTCTGCACACTCAAGTTGGAAATATTGATGATAGTGGTGGATTTGCAACAACTGTAATCCTGAACTCAGAAACCAGGAGGAATGTGACATAATCCCACCTCTATTGCCATCAAGTGGAAAGCTATGTCACTACAATTCAGAGGAAATAAACCAGTTTTGTTAGTGATTCTAACAATAGTAAGGCAAAATGCTTCCTGAACTCAGTCCAAAATTCCCAGGAAGACTGTAAAATTCTCAGACACTCAAAAATCAGGCAGACATCAACAACATGATACTATAGTTGGCACCTTTTTTCCTGCAGAATCACTAAAGAGCAAGCCTAAATACATAACTAGAAATTAAAAGGGTACATCAACTGCATCATGACATATCACTGTCAAGCAGACTAAGCTCACTATTCATTTTCTTAATTCCAGCAGCGATATCATAAGGATGGTCACAAATTTTCAATCAAAAAGAATGCCAGTACAAAATATAGGTGAAAAACACAGTGAATTCAGCTCCTGCACTGTAAACCAATATCTAGGCTGATACTCTTGGTGAACCTGACAGATGACAGGAGAGTATCCTCCTTTTGGATTTATCTTATGCTTTGTGGGACTATGGTCTTGGGGCTACAAAAATGGAACTTCAGAAAATCCCTAACTGCAGATCTCTTCCAGGAGAAGGATGATGGATACATGCAGCATCTGATTGTGGTCATACTGATGGACAGATCTTCTCCTAGACAGAACCTCACATAGAACTTTCTACTGCCAATGTCTTGCCCATTATCTTGGCTATTCCTCTATCTGCTACAGGTTTAAGACACAGGAGTTTGAAACCTCACTCTAATAGTCAGTTTTTGCAGAAAGACAACTCCAAGTTTTAGATAAGAAACTAATCCTGTCAAGTTGCCTGTGAGATAAAGTAATAGCTTTCCTATCTATATTTGCATGTCTGCCTCACTGTTGGGAGATAAGAAACGTGGAAATAGACCTTCTGCTCAAAATGATGGATTTCCATAGACAGTAGAGGCACTTCAGAGAATACACTTTTTAGTAGAATCCGTCTGTCAGAGAAAAAGCGATAACGGAGTACAGGAGATGTCTATGATCTCATGCCGGGCTGAAGAAATTTATTCTAGCTCCTTCAGAATACCACTTAAAAAAGAGCAAATTAAAAAACCCCACAATTTAATTCTGATCTGACAAAACATAAAAGTTATTAGTTCATTTCAGTTTAAAACTGACAACAATACTTTTTTGTCTTTTAGCTATGAGGCAGCTCAGAGGAACATCCAATATCCTTTACATCTCAATATAGAATATAAGTGCTCAAAGCATTCAAGCTTGAGTACGTGAAGCATTAAGTCAGTGAAGACCATTCCTTAAGAATGATATCAGTTCAAAAAATATCCTTGTCTGCTCCTTAGAAAAAATGAACTGGGGGGGCGGGACTGAAGGGGTTGAGTCCAGGGCGAAGCTATTTTCGTAACATACAAACTTTTAAAAGGTGGTTTACCTGAGTAGTGGCTGTACTTCTGAAGGACAAAAAGACTGCAAGAACTGCAAGTCACTTAAAGAGATATCTGGAAGCTCACTGTCAAATCTGCGAGGTTTTCTTGTCTGTATTAAGAAGAAAGTAATTTACACATTGTCGTTAAGGTAAATAATATCAAGGTAACTCAGGAAGGATTACAAAGAATTTAATTACATGGAAAAGTTGCTGTTAAATTAATCTCTGAGAAGATTTCATTGGTTTTTTAAAGGAGCCATGCCTTGCCCCACCTTTCTAAGAAAAATAATTTATATTCATAGTCACTAACTCTATCCATAGTTCCTTGTGCAGCAGTAGAATAGAGTATTTCAGCTGGAAGGGACCTACAATGATCCTCTAGTTCAACTTCCTCCCTACTACCAAGCTACATAAACATTAAGAATATATTTAAATAATTAAGGGATAAGAGATAGCACTAAAGCTTTATTTAATAAAGTCAAATATTAGTTCAGTTCAGTATTCAACACACTGAAATGAGTAGCATTCTTATTTTCCAAGTATCCTTTGACAAAAAAAGCTGCAGGAGTAAAGATGAAAAGGTTAAGTGAGGCCAAGTGAGATGGCAATGCTAGAATCAGAGGATGTTATCTTACCTGAATTAAGCAATCTGTATGAAATCAAAGTTCACAGGCAATGCTTGACTACAACTAACTTTTTCACCCCTTCATGTTATCAGCCCAAGAGGCAAAAATGCTTATCCACTCATGCAGTGATTATAGAAAGACACAAAACCTTTTACTTGCTTTTACCATACAATGAATTTTATGGCTCTGCTACTCAAAAGAGAGGATTAGATGGTCAGATTATCCCTCCTGGCTTCTTTCTTTTGATCATTAATAGCGATATTTGTTAAATACTACAGGCTCCTTGTTAAAAAGGAATATCGAGGTGACATCTCCTTTCCCACCACACTGCAAGTTATGAACCAGTATTATTACAATAGAGGTCACTTGAAATACCAAGGAACACTGGCTCCCAGCTTTTTCATCTGTTTCAGAGTAATATGACGGGCATACAGCTTGCATGCATTAAGCTTAGGTTTTTAATTTAACAAAGTACTGTTTATAAAAATGAAATAAAATCCCCCAAATAAATTGAGTACATACACAAAAGGATGGAGGCCAGGAGTCAAGTCCTCTAAACAAACGATTCCTTAGAAAAGACTTCCCTGGGCAAAGAAAAAATGGTTATTTAAAAGAAGGAAACGCAACACACAAACAATGCTCCAAGAGAAAACAACTAAGCAACTGCAGTTTAACAGCTGAACTAAAATTGAAAGCATTACTAAATATGACATTTCTTGACCACATAAAAATTGCAAGTGACCACAGAACTCCACACAACACACACCATCCAATTAGAACTTCTCACTTCACTGAAGCCTCTTTTTGCCTAATGGTCACCCCTGCAAAAGCCTCAACTCCTTTTTTCAAATTTTAACTGTAGTCTTTCCAAAATGTTGATAACCTTTCACTCAATTTTCTTATTAAAGCAGTTCATTCAGAACATAAAAGTTGCAGACTTTGCAGATGAAAAAAGAATGATCAGATTTCTTTTACCAGCAACTTTTTTTTTTTTTTTAGAAAAAACAACTTCGAGGTATTTAGACACAAGTCTTCGTGGTTTGTTTATGGGTTTCGTGGGTTTTTTTGGTGGTGGTGGTGGTGGTGTTTTGTTTTTGTTTTCTGTTTTCTTCCTGAAGTACTACAGAGGAAGTTGCAGCAATATCCAAATATTTGGGAATAGTTTTACAAGTGTTACTTAAAAGAACAATAAAGCTCGCAGGGCATGTTCAAACAGAAACTGCACTCAAATGTAATAATTAGAAATCTTACATTTTACAGGCATTAAACTAATCAGAACCTTCACAGTGTTTTGGATAATCTATATGAAACAGTTCATCAATTTGATTAACAGAAAAATATTTCTTCATAATAGGAACATTTGGCACACTGCATGCATCTCCTATTTAGAAAAGGGACAGTTATTTGAACTACAACATAATGAAAGTACTTAAACTACAAAGAAGTCATACTTAACCACAATTCTGATTTCATGGAAGTACTTACTGAACAGTTTACCAAAAGATTCCCTTTTTGCCTTTTCAGCTTCATACAGGTGCTTCCCATCTTTTATTAAAGCACCTGCCCACTGTGGAAGGGAAAATATATAGTTAGCTGTTAGTTTATACACTGACACAAAAGTTTGGTTTTGAAGTCTTACTTACTTACCTCCCTGTAGTGTTTTATGAACATTTTTCTCCTCACCACCTCTACAACAGCTAGACAGTACATTTGAGGAACAGTACTGAGAGCCTCTACAACCTTGACCCTTTCTAGGAGCTCTGTTACAAGACGAAGCAGCGCTTGTAGTTTCTCTCCATCTTGGTCAGCATGAAGCATTACAAAACAACACCACCTACAAAAGTAGGTTACACTTTAGAAGACATCAATTTAGTCATCTTTTCTGCATTTATATTTCACTAAGATTAGCAACATGTCCAGATGAGCTGAACAACAACATTATTTTACAGGGGAAAACAACAGGCTATCTGGAAGTATCAGGCAATTTGGAATTCTATAATCATCTTGTAGCTCCCTGTTAAGTTCTCACAGTAAAATATCCACATCAGTGCTCAAAAAATGAACACTTACCATTATATGAGTTAAGGTATTGTTTTTCCCAAATAATGCTCTTAGCATACATAACCTTAGGAAGAAAGATAATGTAATCTTCTGAACAGTACTTTTTATTGACAGAAGTAAAAGTGAAACAACAAATACAAACAAGTCAACATTAAAGCAACTGGGAACATATACTAACAGAGAAATACAAGAAATGCACTGTGGACTTTCTCATAGTAATGAGTAGTAAGAAATAAAAAGAGGGTACTATGTGAAGCCAACACATGGCCAGTTCAAAACACAAAGAGCTACATTTTCCATATAACATAATGGTAGAATCACAGAATCGACTGAGTTGGAAAAGACCTCAGAGATCATCAAGTCCAACCCTTGGTCCAACTCCACTCCATTTACTAGATCATGGCACGAAGCGTCATGTCCAATCTCAGTTTAAAAACCTCCAGGGACGGTGAGTCCACCACCTCCCTGGGCAGGCCATTCCAATGCCTGACCACTCTCTCTGTAAAGAATTTCTTTCTAATATCCAGCCTAAATTTCCCCTGCCAGAGTTTAAGCCCATGCCCCCTTGTCCTATTGCTAACTGCCTGGGAGAAGAGACCAATTCCCACCCGGCTATAACTTCCCTTCAGGTAGTTACAGAGAGTGATGAGGTCACCTCTAAGCCTCCTCTTCTCCAGACTAAACAACCCCAGCTCCCTCAGCCTCTCCCCATAGGTCCTGTGTTCAAGTCCCTTCACCAAAGAACTTCCAAAGAACAGGAGTTTGTGGATTAAAAAAGAAGTTGGACATGGAAAAAACCCTCTGTCAGCAATTAAACACAGAGGAGTTGCTTCTAGATCAGACCATAATACTCTTCTCTAATAATATTTACATCTGATTAAGTTTACGTTCTATGTTACCATAGTGGCATAATGGGAATCTAGTAAGTTGATACTAACTACTACTGAAGACAAGCTAGAAGAATCTTTGGTTTGACCCAAAATACAGTGGGTTGTTTTTGTTTGGGATGCAAGTCTCTTCCTCTAATAACTCATGAATTAAGTGTCCTCTACACAAATACTTTAGCACATAGGAAATGAAAGTGGTATTTATGGCAACCTAGCTTCTATGTACTATCCCTAAATACATGTTACAGTGAAAAATGGTGCAAAAAAAAGTAATCTTTTCATTGGGTTGAAAGCAGACGCATAAGTAAAGACAAACAATTTTACATTTTGATTTACCTAGCAGTAATATATTTTACAAACACAATAGAATCTTTGTTGCTAGCGCTCTATTGATTCTGTTTTACTTCCTCCTACAGCTTGTGTCTGCCTTGTCTATACAAACTGCAGTCTCTTCATTAAGAAAAACACTGGTGGCTATCCAGTGTGCAAGCCTAACAGGGTCACAACATTGCCTAATTATTTGCTGCTAGTATAAAGAAAGTTTTTTCTTCTAGAAATTGTTAAACTTGTATTTTTCCTATGTATCTGACAAGACAAGTTATGTAAAGCTTTATAATTAAGTGCAGCAGTATGAAAAATTGTATTTCCCAGTGAGCAATACAGACTACTTACTGCTTTCCATGTTATACAGTAATGATGCTTACAGGAAAAATTGCCATTTTTACTGGCTGTGACTGGATGTAATTATTTTTCATGAACTACAAGCCAGTTGAACTACTGCCATATTTTTCTGCTTTGATGTGATCACAAGCTACTGAAGAGCGTTTCACCTATGTTTACAATCCTCTGAACACATCAATATAAATGCCTGTCAAATTTTAAATAAGATACTGATGGCTTCTGATGTTGATGAGAGGAGAGGGGATTGTAGGTTCTTTTATACTGTTTTATTGATATGAAGACCATTTAAACTCTAATAAAAGTTTATCTTAAAATAATATTTTGTTTCTCACTTACAAATAACTTCATATACAAACTGAATTGATTCAACTTTTTTTTCCTCTCCCATTAAGGAAATCTCTGTGAATTTTCTTATGACATACATTCTTTAAACAGTCTTGATGCAAGTGGAAACAATATAAAGTTGAAAAGTTGTAACTTACTTCAGTCTGACTTGTAGATTATTTGCAAGCTCCTGTTTGGCAGTGGTACATTTCTGTTTAATATCTAACAGTTTTCTGTGATTAGTTAACATAATCATCAGCTGATTTGCATGACTCAAACACAAATCAGGCAGCACAGAAGGATCTTTCAAGTTCTCAGCTCTCTTCTGATTAGCCAAAAATCCCTACAGGGAAAGAGACACATTTGTTACGCAAGCTTTGTGACAATCAAAAAGCATGGAAATGATCCACCCACTCTGTAAGAATGCAAGTGTTTTAATAAATTTACTGTAACCATTCAGGAGTACAACACAAAGCTACATAGAAAAGGTGCTTTCTTTTCATTGTATAATCTGGTCCAAATATATCTCATTTGATATTTCTCTTCCAAACAGTTATCAACACTACCTTATAAGAACTTGACACAACTAACCAACACCAGCGAAAGTTCACAGAAGTTAATGCAGCAGAAAAGCAGCTCCTATGGTGGAGCAGATCAACCATCATTGTAATTTCTGCAAACAACCAGCATGTTAACTTCTGGCATATGCAAGACTTAACATCAACTTAAGAGCACATGCTCTTAAGGCTACTGTGGGCTAAATAGTACGGTTTTTGCATATAGAAATTCATACATGAAACTAATTCTCCTTGAGAGCCAAGATCGCAGCTAGACATCTTATTTGCCCATAGGAGTTGGGCACAGCAAAGAATTATCTGTTGTGGATGGTAACAGGCAACCCCTAGAAGTGTGGGGGCAAAACAGGGAAGATGGACTGCCTTAGATGGCTGATTGCAGTTCAAACAACTTATTTAAACCTTTGTTTTCTTAATAAAGAATTCAAAAAAAATCAGACAATAGTTTTAAGTGTTTCTTTCTGAAGCTGAGGTTGATGAGAACAGTAAACATAGAGAGTTATACAAAACTGCTGAAAAATGAAACCACCGTCATTGATGATTTGATACTGAATGTAAAGCAATCTTCTCGTAAGATGCTACAAAACACATTTGCAAATATTTGTATCCTAGTGAGAACAGCACAGAAATCAAAGTAAGTATGAAAAAAATATATTAAGTGTAATGAAAAGGAAGAAGATGCACACCGAAGATGGTAGAGAATACTGAACAGTCAACCATTTACTGAAATCTGAGCAACTTATGTACCGAATGAGTGAGCATCCTCTGTGAAGCAAAAGAAGGCTGCAAATTTTTTTAACTGTATTATCCAAGCCAAATAAATGGAAACCAGAAAAGGCAGAAAGAATTGTTACTGAGATGATAAAGAAGACAGCCTCATCAAAAGAAGTTAGGTTGTTTAGTGAAGGAATGCAAAGACATTGAAGAATCACGTAGTGGTAATCGTTAGGGAATTGACAAGCACCGAAATCAAAGGCAGTATAGGCATGACAGAATATAGAGCTGAACTAGCCAAGAATACTTTAAGATCTGAGATCAGCAGATGTTTATAAACATTAGGATGATCAGATTGTATATAACTTTTCAACAGGAATAGAGAGGTCAAGGCAATAATTACTTTAAATATGAGCTCAGTAAGCTTTTTAAATTAATCACATGGCATGAAGCCTGAAGTTACACAAAACTGCATGCAGTGAGCTAGAAAACCCCTTCCAGCTTTACTCTGAGTTCTGAAAGGGTATTCCATAAATTTGAGTATCTGTTGACATTTCCAATCTGTGGACCTATCTTTGAAATACAATGTCAAATAAAATTATCCTAGTGCACAACTCAGAAAGAAGAATCTTGGTATACTAGGAAAAGGTCAGTGAAGAAAAAGTACATTAAACTGACCAAAAAAGAAAGGGGGGGCAGGGGAGAGGGAATAGGGAAATCTCTCTACGTTGTGGAGAAATCCAAGGTCTAAATAATCAATTGTTTGAAAGTTACAGCTCTTGGCAAATTCTTCAAAGGTATAAACTCAAAATTTACAGCAGCGTTTAAACAAGGTGGCAAAGTATCTTCCCAACTGACTTTTAGACATCTCACTCAAAAGTGGGATTGGTAACCTTGAGGTAGGCTTTTCCTTCAAGTAAAGAGGGAAAACATAGCTAAAACCACTACTCACAGCACTGGGCAACCAGGCATGGGATGGCAAGAGCAGCTCTTCCATCATGTTAAATCCCCCTGTATTTAGCACTGGCCTACAATATAAACATCTATGTAAGGCTGAACTTTAGCAGAAACTTACTTCTAGACTTACTCATTGAAACTATCTGAAGAGAGGCTCCACTTTTAAAGAACACTGTCAGAAGTACTGGTAGCACCCACCTTTACGTATCAGTTGGAGAACGCAACAGGAAGCCTGGGTCCTATGTGACAGTCAGCCCAGTTCTCTCCTCCTCAAAAAGAGGTTCTAACCACCCCAAGATAGGGAAGCAGTGTTCATTTACTCCTACTAACAATATACCACTAGGCAAGCAGAAATAATAAACTCATGCCTTGCCTTTCTTCGTGGTCCCAGCTCTGACGTAAAAGTGAAAATGTGAACATCAAATAATGACTACATACATATTAAAATATATTTTCAGTTGCAAACAAAGCATACAAGGACAATCCTAAGTATAAATTTAATTGAGGCACTTCACAGAAACGGTATTTAATAAAGAAGCTTTAATATGGCACAGACACGTTTTTTAAAAATATAGGAGCTATAAATTTTACATTTAAAATAGCCGTTAATCAAATAGCTTCAAACGACACTGTCTAATGCAGGCACACTACTCTCCTCACTGCGTGCTTGGTGATCAACCATTAAGCACGTTCCCTCTTCCCTATATGGTTGAGTGATCAGTTACCAAGGACTCAGTATGTCTCTTGAAAATTAAATTTAACCTGCTTATCTATTCTTCCCTGCCTCCAACTGAATTTCTGACTTTCTAGCTTTTTTTCTATTTCTAGACTATAAGGATAACAGAAAAACTCAACATAGCTCAAACCTGAAGGTCCTTAGACTTTTTCTAACTCCTGAAGTATATAATGAAGCTGGGCCATAACTCAGAAAACAAAGCAACACGCCCCCTCAGAACACAAAAAGCTCACTGCATGGACTGGCACAGGAGCTGATTAATATAACCAAGAAAAAGGACAGTGGAGAAGCTCACAAATCATCTGGCTGCACTTATTTGACTCTGAAACTAACTAACTGAAGGTCAGAAGATGACAACATATTAAGAACAAACCAACAAATTAGAGGGTCCGACAGAAAGTGTTCAGGACGTGCCACCTCAGCATGATGCCAATTTCATGCATCATTTTCCCTTTCCATGACTGAGGTTTTTTACATGTCTGTCTTCCATTTAATGAAAGACTGGATGAACTAGCAAAGATGAATCAATTCATGGCATCCTGGTCTCCAGCACAGGAGCAACTGCAAACTACAGGCTCTCTGACAGTCTACCATTGGCAAAAAGTTGTCTGCTCTTAAATGTAGCTATAAAGCAGGTAGAATTTAGACAGATTTGACAGAAATGTGTACAGGCAGATACTAAGATAATATTTAAGCCAGGTGTTTTCCTTAAGCTAATAATACTCATTTAAAACATCCATTTTCAAATAAGCTTTAAAAAATACTTATTTACAAAGTTTATAGCTGTTTATAGTTGACAGCTGATCTTGGATCCTTTTTTTTAGCAGTTTCTACATTAATTTGAAAAATCTTACACTAATAAAAACTTGTTTGTAAACCATTCACTAGATTTAACAAGTTACACCTTTACACAACAAGAAACACCTTAAGAGGTATATTCAAAGTTCTAAATTTTACCATATTCTAAGCAATTCTTACTCTTGCAGAAGAAACCTGATTGCTAAAATAAACTAGATGTATTCTATGCCAGAAACACCACCATACACTGAATCATATCAGAAGTTAGCGATTTTACACCGGTGCTTTTATGAGAATGTTGATTGGCTGAACTAGAATTAAATATATTTTTCCAAATTATAACCAAGAGAATGCTGACAGAAATACTCCAGTTATAAAAATATACGGCTTAATATGCAGTTGACAAAGTTGCAGTGAACTACATCTCTGCACATTCCTAGTGCTTTAAGTCTAGGATATTTTAAGTAAGGCATTTTGTAGACTGATTTATTCTCCTATATAGGTGAAATGACATAAATATAAGCCCTATACTGAAGTTCTGGGCCTGTCTACCACCCACTGTTGCATTTTCAACTAGTTTGATGTTTTAAAAAAAGGTGTTTAAATTGATGTGGTAGTGGGAGTCATGAGCGGAAAACATGACCACAAGATGTATAACTACCAAAACTGAAATGACAAATTACTGTGAATATAGCACCTTTGCTTTAATCTTCAACAGCATACATGTATCAAAAGTCTACCATCTTCCAGTGTTATACACACAAATGGGTATTACCTGAGCAAGTTCTTTTTGTTCATTCACCAGTCTACTGCAGCTTGCTATCATCTGGTCCAATGCATAGAGCCTATCCTCGAGGCCTTTAATGGCCTTCATGTTCTGATTATCTAGTTTGGCAATAGTTTGACGACATTCTGCCAGAAAAGGTTGGATAATCCTTGGATCAAGCTAAATAAAAAAAAAAAAGTTATTAGCAGTTGACACACTGAAAAGTGACATGAGCTAACTACATGAGTTCTTATAACTTATTTTTTTTAATGTAATGTGTCCCTACACCTGTCACCTGTTTCAGAATTCTGAGTTAATGGATTTTATATGACAGCATGAATTTCTTAGAAGTATTTCAACCAGACCATCATGCAAATCAGGATCCTTACAAGAGGAAGGAATATTAGTTGAGAGCACAAGGCAGGGTCGAGTTGGAAGCAGCAGTTTAAAGCTAATGGTCACAGTGTACAGTGGAACAGAGTTCATAGAGCTACAATTTAAAATAAGCAATGAACGTGACTCAGTGGAAGGTGCAGCAGGGAGGGTGAAAGGAAAAAGCTGCGAGACCCATCAGCCTTTTTCCACTAAATGAATGTTTTAATTGATTCCTTACTCAAGCAGCTCATCTCTAAGCAGCTGGAAAACATGCTATGGAAAAATAATACATTTGTAATACTTTTTGCTAAGGTTTTTCTTGATAAAAACACACTTTAAAAATCATTTCATCACACTTCTACACAGGCCATTATCCAGAAAAAACGTATTTTAAACACAAAGAGGCTACCAAAATCCACAGATACTAACAGTGACTCTTGCAAGTTTCACTATAAGAGCAGTGACATAAATTAGTCTTTATTTCCTTAATTCTAAAATCAGCATAGGTAATTACAATAGTTTATATAGGACAGTTTAGTCTAAACCTGGATTAGTTAGGAAAATAACTTTGGAGTCAATACATGTTAGCAGAACACGAACAAATTTATTCAAAATTGTTATTGCATGCCATCTGTTATATGAGAATCAAGTGGAAAGGATACTATCCCGTGAGGTCATACTAGATGTCACAATACAGGTCTCTTTTATCAATATGCATGGTGAATGTAACATCACAGAGCGTACAAATTAACCCTCAGAAAAGAAGCCACTTACACTAATCAATATTAGCACAAATAAAAGTACTATTTTCCCCTCAATCTGCTATTTAACTGTATAAAAGCTTTCATACACAGCACTTTTTCATTCTGGAAACACCCTTCTGGGGTACAGAGAGAGGAATCTGAAGAGGAAAGGCATCACAAATTAAGGAGCAACTATGAAGAACAGGTCTTTCTCTTGAAACAAAAAGCCAGAATAAACAAACAAAAATAAACAAACAAACAAGACCATAAGGGTAAGTACTAAAAACTGGTAGCCCAGAACTCTCAGAATAAATAATGTTATTATTAGTATGACAAAATACATCAAAGTTTTCAGAAAATTGCAAGGGTCAATTTTTAGTATGTTACGAATGGTCCTCTGAATCTTGGTCTTTCTCAAGTGAGGTGTCCATCTTCAAGAACCATAATAAAAATAGCCTTTGGGATTAAACCAGATGGGTTTTACAGGATCATCTTCATTGCCATCGTATTCAGGATTATTCCACTGCAGCATCCCAAACAGTTTGATTTTTCTGTTTTTTTTGTTTTTACTTTCATAAACTAATTGTGTGTCTCTTATTACCAAAAAAACAGCCTAATTCTCTCATTCCAACCTGTAATGTTTTTCCTTCACCCATGCTTTTTATCTAGTCTTCGAGTTAATTACAATTGTAGCACTCAGCTCTACTTTCACTGATAGAGAATATTGCTATCCGAGTCTTTAACGGCTAGAAGAGACTTTTACTTAAGTAGCTATGACAGCATTTAACAGAAGCATCTGGTTAGCTCCTACTTACCCACTGCTTTTGCTGCAGCCTAGGTTTCTGCAATTAGAAGTGTCATTTTGTAGAAACACCTAGAGACTCGAAGAACCAGACACCTAGCAGCACTCTGTGCAACACATCAGTTCTGCCAAGACTACCAATATCAAAGTTATAAAGCTCATCCTATGATGCTTTACATTTTCATGAAAATATTACCCGAATTCAAAGTTCCAAATAAGAATTAAAATCACAAACCATTTGTATAGTTCATATTTCCAAGAAGAAAAAAGCACAGGGAGAATGCAGGAAAAATCATAAAAAAAAAAAACCAAACACAACAAACAAACAACAAAAAAACCCACAATTTAGTCATTTAGTTTTAGTTTGTTATGTTAAACTGTCATCTCAGGTAAATATTAAAAAAACAATTATGTTGCAAGATATTGATTTAGTATTTTCAGCGACAGGCCAATTCTGTTTTGAAACTCATTCTAATTCAATGGTAAGCAAACATTTAATCATTTTTCTGTGCTGCTATCAAAACAATGTAATGTTTTCCTAAAGAAAACCAGCAACTATCACATTATTTCAAAGCTTTGGGGATTTTGTAAACTAAAACAGATCAAGATTGATCAACATAGTTATTCTGGTAGTGGCCACAATAGTCTGACTAAAGTGTTTTCCTTACCTGCCAATTCTGCTTATGCCAAGAAAAAAAAACACCTTCATTTTTGCAGGAGCAATCACATTTTTTCCCTACACAAATCAGCTTAACTTACAATACAATTACGATAGTTGAAACAAAGGATTTCTGACTAGCCTTAGGTAAGGCAAGGACAGAAAAGCACTACAAGATTGCCTCTCTAAAACAGATAAGACTACAGGCTGACCAAAAAAAATGTACAGTGAGTTTTTAACTGAAGTGGTTACCCTTTAATTTTTGTATCTTTAGTATCCCTAAAAATTATTTGGAAGGAACTGTTTAATGTCTGTCTCTTAAAATATTGACTTTAAAGAGACATTATATTTGTGCCCTCTTAATATTACACACAAAGTGAATTTATTCTCTTAAAACCAAACTACTCGGTTTTGTTGCTGTTATTTTAAAGTAGTAGAAAGTACCTTATAGCATTGCTGAACAAACAGGAGAGAGGACTGTCTCAGACTTCAGCAATTACAAGTCTTTCACATAGAAAACTGAATATTGTTTTTGCTAAAAAAATCCCTTTTTTAAAGTCTAGTCTCTCTCTTAGCCTTTCCCAAACTATTACAATCTAGCTCAAAATCGTAAGCAGTGCTTAACATTAAGCCAAATGCTCCAACTACTTTTAAGACAGAATTGGAAAACCAATGCACAAAACTGATTGCATGATAAAGTTACCTACATCAGATGGGGTTTAGACGTAAGATGGGACAGGAGGACTTTCTCAGTTAAGGAAGAAATAAAGTGTCAAAGACAAGAGAAATTGTTTCCTTTGTTCAAGGTATGTTGAATTCTAATAGTATAAAATTATACGTATGCAAACAAGGCTAAACAATGCAAGAAACAGTGAGAGCAACAAAAGAAGGAAATCTCTAGGCAAAAGTTTTTTAAAAGGTTATAAAGCTCACTGCTTAAAATAATCATTTGGAAAGCAAAGAAAGTGAGCAATTTTTTATTCTACCAGCAGAAGAAATACAAAATGACATGTTGGGCTCTTTTGAGAACAACTGCATCAGTTAACAAGGAATGCACGTAAATAAAGTATGTAAATTTTTCACAATTAACTACATGTTTTTGTCCTGTATTTTAACAAAGGCTTCAGTATTTTCTAAACAAAGAACATTAACTTTGGTCCAGGAAAATCTTTACTTTCATTATAAGCGTAATTTCTATGAAAAAGCCAAAGAAAGAAAACAGCTTCTTGCAAAGTGACTTGGCTTATAGGTTTTCCAATAGGAATGGCTATCTGAGAAAAAGCATTCATTGTGAAATCATACATTTTCCTAGAGGTCAAATTCTTAACACTCAAGAACTCTTAAAATACTTCCCACATTTCCACCACCCCCTTAGCTTCTGCTTTGGTCTCCATTCAGAAAGTTATCTGAGAAAGAACGAGCTACAAAAAGTTGAGCCATTGCAAAAACACCAGCACCCGGAAAAAAAAAAACAGCAACATTCAACGCAATATAATTTGATTTTCGAAAAATTGTTAACTTACCCTGCTCATAGAATCAAAACATTTTCTGACCAGCGATTCAACATCATTAGGTCTATCTTGAACATTTATCCAGTCCAACAAAGACACATTGAAGGAAGGCTGATCATCATCTTTCAGTTCTACTGATGTTTCATTGTCCTGGACAGTAGCAATTTGACCAGATTCCTTGTCATCTTTTACATTTCCAGAATCTGTGCCTTCCAAACCTGAATGTTCAACTGACTTGCAAAATGAGGCTAACATTGATTTACTGTTCATTTTAGATATACCAGAAGAAAGCACCAATTCAGCAGATTTCCCATCCTCAGTTTCTTCACTTTCTGCCCCTCCATGCTCAGCTGAAGAATCCAGTCTTCCCAAGCACTCTCTGTAACTATGTCTCGTTAGGCACTCCAGCAGTGGTATCTTCGCCATGACAGAAACAGCAGAACCCAAACTTTTTCAAAAAGGGTGAAAAGAAAAAAACATCATTATCTAGAAGCCAATGTGACATAAAAACTTAGAAACAAACCACCCATAATATAAAGTACTATTTATTTTAGAATTGAAGCATATTTCAAAATTAATTTGGTAACTACCCTTTCAAAATACTGTGTTCAATATCAACATCATGCAAGGACAGCTAAAGAAGTTACCATTTTTGCTTTCTTCCACTACTGAATATAAACTCTTCCCAACTTCCACGTAAGCGTATGTTTATAATGCAATGAAAAAAGAACAGTTGGACAAACTGAGACATGCCCCCCTTTTAATTTTTTTGAACACACAACTGGGACTTCTATGTTTCCAACCTGTGTGGATACCAGTGCTTATGAGCAGAGTTCGAACAGTTTCTATAGATTTGATAAAAGCTATGAAGGTAAAGTTTTTTTTTTTTTAAGGTAAAACATATTTTTGCTTATTTCTTTATGTATTTGACATCCACTTATATTCTATTAGGCAAATCACTCATAGAAATATCATAATGCTATAATGTTCAGAAAGATGTCAAAGATTTTCCTTGAAGCAACATCCAGAGTTTGCAGGGTACAAGTACACACACACATATATATACACACTCATGCCCACCTGCTCAAAGGTATACATATGTATCCAAAGTTTGTGTTATGACTTCATATTTACAACACACAACATCATTAATATCTGCTCAAGTATATTAAAAAGCAATTAGTTCAGAAGTACAAATATGTATTTAAAAATGCTGATTGTCTAAATTTATTATCTAGCTATTTCTAGTGCACATTTGGAAGGACTCCAGCTCTTAAACAGCTGTTCGTTAATGAGCATATCTTCCACATAATTAAATACAGGTTTCTGCCTTCTGATGAATACAAGGAAAAAATGTCAGTTAAAAAAATGACTAGTATAGAAAAGAATGAAAGCACTTAATTAGAACACCAGACATATAACACGAAAAAGTAAGTTGAAAATGTAGTCACTTTGGAGACTGAGGCTGAAGGTTAATGGCAAACCTACTGTGTAAGTTTCAACTTGATTTCATCTATGGACTGCAAATAGCTTGAATATACATTTTCAAACTTGAAAAGCAGCTTTTTGTAAGAGTAGGTACAATCTTCCAAGTTGGCCATTATGGCAGCCCAGCCTTGATGCTGAAGATGTTCATCATGTACAAGACCTTCACAAAACGAGCAAAGCTTCTTGGCAACCTCATACATTTCCTAAAATAAAAAAAAAAAAGGAAAAAGTAAAGTGAGACATTTAGAAAATATTAACACAAAATGTGTTTAATACAGATAGTTAAAAATGTTACACTTTAAAACTTCAACCAAAAATAACAAAGCTTCCTTTATTCTTAAACAAATAAAAATTAGATGACAAAAAAGTGTGTAGACTATTTTCTGAGAAATATCTTCAAAACAGGCAGGTGAAAGTTGCAGCTCCAAATAAACCTTATAAAATTAATTAAATGCTGTTAATATAAAATGTTCAGTACACACATACATTAATAATAATGCTTGTACTAATCCAACAGAAGGAGCTGGCAAACAAGGTCAATTAAGGAGAAAACAACAGGTGAGCCAAGCAGAAGCTCAGAACAAGACAATGAATTGCAAGAACCAGCAGCAGAAGTGCAGGTGCATCAGATGCAAGAAGAAATGCATGAAGAAAACAGCAGTGCGTATAATTAATCAATCCACTGGTTTATAAATCCACTGATTAATAAACCAGATGTAGTATAATGACCAGCAGTGCAGAGTGTCCACAAAACTCTAAAACACGCCCTGAGACATGGTATATGCAAACCAGTGTGGAATATTTTCTGTTAAACAACTGGATGACAGAGGCATTTTACTGCCATAGGTGGGAATTTAATTACAACCCAACTTGGCAGAGTTAAAACAGAGACCTACACATGGCAAGTATCATATCTTACTAAAAGTGCACTAACAGCAATGCTTATTAAATTCCAAAGTTTTAACTACTAGTAGAAAAGTAACTATTTTAAGTTTACCAATTTAAGAAAAAAGAGACTATCCCCCTCAAAGTGCCTACTAATCAAATACCAAAATGAGGAAGTAAAACAGAAGTCATACAATAAATCCTTCAGCTCAGTACTACATCAATAACATACTACATGGAAAATATTCTCCTGACCATATGTGAATGCTGGGTTTTAATATCTATCTACTCTCCAAGAAATAAAATCATAGTACTTTTTGCAGGTGGAGCATACTGTTAAACTAGATCTGAACACAACATTCCTCTGCTCTAGTATGTGTGAGAAAACGATGCATGGAGAAAAGTTAAACAAATACAGTGAGAAAGCAGTGTTAAAAACCCAGCACATTAGTATATTTCAGAACTTATTTGCTGCTGAACACACAGCAGCACATATGCATACATAACAAAGAACTTTGAGCCCGACAATATTTATCTTCCTGAAACAAACCACAAAAGTGCAGAACATTTTATCTGAATTTTTCACAATTAACACTGACAAAACCTGAAAGTTACAAACACTCCCCCTCTTTTTAAAGGTCCAAGCTTTGTCTCAAGCAGCATGACAAAACTCCACTGCTTTTCAAATCACTGGTACCTAAGCTATCATCAGATGAAAAATGAATATACAAGCATACTTGCACATGAAACTCAATGGAAACCAAAAGTTATTACAAGTTTCTATCACTCTGTAGTAAATATACTATTTATCTTTTTGTTTTCTGAACTTTGGTCACTTTCTATGTACATAAGGATTTCAAGTTTGAAAAAAAGAGTTATTTGCTGCATATGCTCTCACTTCTTAAAGTCAAAATCAACCAATAAGACAACTGGGACAGTATCCAGGTAGTTCCAAAACCTGCAAGTCATTTTATTCAGACTGTTTCTAGTTCAACCATACAATTTGAGTTCACACATGCTGACTAATGCGATATTGACAACTTGAACAACTTTTCATTATTTTTTTTAAACTTACTTTGTATACAAGTTACTTAAAGGCAAATTCCACAGCACATAAAAAGGAAGAATTACTGTTTCCTCAATTATCATATTGAGAAGTAAAATAACAGGCTGTTTTACTCCAAGGTATACTAAAAAAAGACACCAAAAACATGAAGCTGAAAAGGTATGTCCCCATTGTGTTTTTATACATGTCCTGGGAATGTACACAAGCATTTTACTTTCAACTCACTAACACTATTCTCAAATTCAACTTTCTTCCAAATTACTGGGAACAATTCCAAAAGTGAGAGCATATGCAGAACCACACATTAGTTCGAAGACTAAAACGCTATAAGACATCTTCAAAATCAAAACTGATCATAAAGACTTTGAATGTAGTTGCTTCAAGTGAGTATCACAGTTTACTGGGGAAAATAAAGACAGGACTTCTACCTTCAAACAAAAAAGTTCCTTTAAAAGCCCTGGGTAGAGACTTTTGTTAGTTCTGTTCTCCTTTGGACAAACTCACTTTGCATAGCACAGCTCAAATGTGTAATACAGAAATGTATACACTAGGCTCCATAGGACAAGACTTTCCACCCTGAGTCACTCTCTTAACTAGTGGCCAACATTTGCTTTTTTAGCTAGATTTATATACTGTCTTCACAATGGAAGTAAGAACTTATAAATTTGTGTTGTCCTATGAAGCTTCTAATACATAATTCTGGATACTCCCTTAAGAATCTAAGTTTTGTCAGTTTAAGATTTTAGTTTTAACAACGTTGTTTCCTGAGCAAAACACTTTCAAACACAAAACAAAAGTCACAAATTACCAAATTTAGTGAGGAAAAAAAAAAATCATTACAACTGATATTGCTTGTTACGCTACTGATGACCAGCCCTGACGCTCTGGATATAGGAGTCTAACCTGTGGCGATTTACCCAAATTTAACCAAACCAGAAGCTTGTGTCCCAGCAGTCTGACTCCTAGAAAAGGGAGAGCAAACAACAGTATTTCCTAGAGTGGTAAATTCATATTTCTTTATTTTTCAGGAACCATGTAATAGAAGGGCAATCTAATAAGTGTCAGGATCTGTCATAGAACAGAGACATGCCCAAAGAAACCATTATATAAAAATACCCTAATGCCATCTAAGTATTCAACCAGGTATTCATTGCCAGATGATCTGAAGCTCCTTGTTGTAAATGTAGGAGATATGAAAAAAAAAATCCCCTTGTGAAAGCAATCAAATACAACAAGACAGAAAAGATTTTTTTTCTGAACTATTTAGAGCTCAAACTGAACTAACATTGAGCTCTAAATTCATTAGCCTGAAACCATAGTTAAGTTTCTTTCAAATAACATGTTTTCAAAGTCACCTGCAAGCTAATAAACTACAAGTCAAATTGTACAACTAAACAGAGACATAACTGTTTCAGGGCACATACGCAAGATACTACAACAAATCCTCCCAAAGTTATTTTTACATGTTTATACCAAGTGCCAAAGAAATAATCTCTGAGTGTGGGGGAGCAAGCAATAGGATTCTGTCTGCATGGGCAAACCCGAACACAATCTGTATCTGCAGGAACCCACTACTGCTTTTGATGCTGGTTTCCTAGGAAATGTCATGAAATAAGCTCGTTGCTTTCAAACAATAAGGAATATTACTCTGAATTTATAGGGAGACCAAGTATACCGTTCTAACAAAGTTCACATAGAGTAACTATTCGTCAACCTATCAGAACTGTTTTAGTCTTAGAATATACTAAGCAGATAACAACACAGGGAACAAGTGTGGCACTATTCTGACATCGGGTTTGTGAGAAACTACAAGAGTCAACCGTGTGAGAACAAGTGTTGGTGGAAAAATACAAGAAGCAACGACTGTATACTGATTGATACATCAAGGACAGGGGGGTAACTTGTGATAGAAAAAAAATGCAGCAACTTTGATGGGAACACAAGATATATTGCTTATGTAATGACTAACTTAGCAAATTGGCAAATGCTTGATCAAGCATCATAGCAAGTATAAATGCAAGCCTGAATTTGTAATAAATGTCTCTCTTTGCACCTTAAAGAGAGTCCATGCCTCATTTGCTACAAATAGTGCCCTGGAATACGGACTTTCAGTGCAGCTGTAAAGGAAGAAGTCATTCCGGTAGCGAAGCCCAATCAAACCAGGACGAGGAAACAGAGCCACAGAAACAGAACCGGGAACCAAGAAAGTACGCATCCACCACCGAGAGAAGGTAAGCGACTGGGAACCGTGGGTGGGAAGTTATCCCTTGAACAAAGACAAAGCCTAGATGTCCTTCAATATTTATTAAGAAAGTAAAATCAGGACATACTAGGAGTCCTATCAGTGACTTTATTAGAATGGATTGCTAATCATGTGCTGGACTTTACTACAACTGGTACATTTCAGCTGGCGGCACAGCACACAGTCGGATGAGAACTATTTGAACAGGCAGAGACTGGAGATAATGCTGCTTGTGAACACCTATCTACTTGGAGGAAAAATTATGACTACTTTAAAAGTAACTCAGAAGGATTTAGTTCCACAGGTCACAACTATCTGTGAACCTTCTGTTCCTCCCTTGCCAGGGAAGGAGGGGGATCCTGTAACTGTATCTGGCAAAAATGCACTAACCATGAATGCAGTAGTGGAGAAAGGGCTGGCTGATAACGAAGCCCCCACTGGTATGCTACAGCAAACGCTTTTTACAAAAGACAGTTTATGGGAGTCACCCGACAACCCCCTTGACCCTGGCCCGATGGACCCGGAGCGAGAGCTTGATTTATTTCCCCCGGACGATACTTTGCAACCGAAAACGCACACTAATTTAACGATGTGGGATAAATGCAGAGAAGAGGCTTTGAAATCAGGAGACTGGAAAGTGGTTATGGCATGCCCTGTGATCCATCGCAAACGGCAAACTCCAGGCTTTCAACAGGTAACTTATGATGTTGTAAAGAAATTATGGACATTAGCCAAAGAAAACGGGTTTACTTTGTCATTTGTTATAAATTTTTTGGAAGTGTTAAGCTTCTCCTACGTACTTACTCTGCATGACTGGCGTTCTTTGTTGAAAATGATTTTAACCACTACTCAATATACTGCATGGTTATCTGATTTTTGGAAAAAACTGTACTATAGAGACTATTGATAATGCATATCGGCAAAGAGGAACTGATTGCAGTCATTTAGCTGGGGAAGGTGCCCATGCTTTGCCATAGAATCAAGCTGCATATCCCAGAGACTTATATGGTATAATAGTAAAACTAGCCATGAAAGCAGTTCAGAAGTTACTGGAGGTTGGGAGAGATGCCAATATACCCTTTTCAAAAATCTTGCAACGATCACAAGAACCTTATGTGCAGTTTTTAGACCACTTGCAAACTGTTTTGGAGCAACAAATTGATAATGACACAGCTCATGAGTTGTTAATAAAACAACTGGCTTTTGAAAATACTAATGCTGATTGTCGGCGTGTGTTACAGGGTATGGGAAATAGAGACAGGTGTACTATAGCAGACATGGTGAGAGCGTGTCAGAACATATGGTCAACTGAACATTATACCAGCTCTCTAGCTACCGCCTTAGCAGGACAGTTACAAGTACCAGGAACAAAACTGAAATCAAGATGTTTTTGTTGTGGAGCCCTGGGTCATGTAAAGAAAGATTGCACGAAGTATCTATACCAGACTTCAAAGGTTGTACCTCCTAGAGACTATCCAAAATGAGGAAAAGGCAGGCACTGGGCGAGTGAATGTCGTTCAGTGGTTAATATGAAAGGGGAGCCAATTAACCCTTCCCAGGGAAAAGTGGGGGGGAGGCGGGACCGGAGGAGTGTCAGCTGCAGGAGCTCCTCTCCTACGGGCTGGTGGCGCTGGGCACCGCCTCCGCCCGGCTGCTCCGCTCCATCCCCTACCGACGGCTGGTGCTCCTCACGGCGCTTCGGCTGCTGCCCGCCCGCCTCGCCTGGGCGTTGCGGGACCTGACCTCCGTCCCGTCCCGCTCGGGCTCGCCGCCTGCTGGGGGCGGTCACCGCCACCTGGCCCGGCTGTCCCCTGCTGGGCTGCTTTGCGCATAACGCGCACAGAGCACTCGGATTTCCCCTTCTGGTCCGGCAAGGAAGACCAACACTGTTTTTCACTTTACAATGGATACTTGCAAGGTCAAAGTTTAAGCAACTATGCAAAGTACTCTTCAGGCTGGTTAAAAGCTCCACGTTTGATAACAGGTTTAATAGGGTGGTTGGTCAGCATGGCAATCAATATTAATTCTTATCATATTCTCAGAAATCTGAGAAAAACCAGAGAAACAAAACCAAGAGTGTGTATCTGAGTTCAGCAAAACAGATGCAATGGAACAAAAACAGGGATGGCGATGCGGTTTGGCTGGCACTCATAGCCAGTAAATTCCAACCATTTGCAGTACTGTTTCAATGGGACAAATCATTAAGTGATTCTGTAAGAGTGTTGGAATGGGTTTTTCTAGCTCACACACCAACAGCTTGGACAATTAATGAAATGTACGCAAAACTGATAAAGGCAGAGAATGTTTATATGCTATGGATAGGACAGACTCTGAATGTATATTTATTACTACAACAAGAGAGAATTTGCACTGTTTCAGTCAGTTCTACAACCCTGCTTTCAAAATGGGAGGGAGTGCAGCAGAAAATGAAGTAGTGAAGCTTTTTGCTTCCTGTGGAGTATCTGTGTAGCTTAAAAGTAGTTTAGAAATTAAAACCTATACAGCTGTATCTTATCACTCCCTCACTACTGAAATACATCTTCAAGTGATTTGGCTCATTCTTCCTAGCATCTCCGTAGACAACAATTCTGGAGAGACTTCCTAAGGCCACTACAGAAGGATCAAGACTGATCTATTTCACATAACCCACATGGCAGATCCAGCTGTCCTGATAAAGACAAGGGCATCAGGGCTACTAGTATGGCAGCCACTAGTTCTTTTATTTTTGTGGCTTTTTTGCCTCAGCATGGCAGATAGCACATGCACACCTTGGCTGAGTGCTGGCCTCCATGCACCCACCAGGGCATGGTGCCCACAGTCACATAGAGCCCTCAGGCAGGACAGGAAGGGAGGCAAGACCCCCCACTCAACAGACACGGTCCCCAGCCAACGGGCACCTCAGCCCAGAGAAGCTTCTGGTCCGTGTCCAAATATTATCACAGCTCGGATCCAACCAGTTTATAAATAGTCCTCCTGCCAAAGAGTCTCTTTGAGTGGTCTGAGAGCAGAGGAACTGTGATTGAAATCTCTACCCTCAGATTGGTACACCATCTGAGGAAACCTCCTGGGACTGACAGCCCTCAAACTCGCCCTTGGTGAGCGACCAGTACTTCTGGATATAACCTTGACTGAGTTCTTGCCCCTTTGGGCAAGCAATTATATCCAGCTGTCCTTGAGAGAGTTTTCCCTTTGTTAGTGTGTGCACGTGCTTTGGATCATCATTCTTGTGAGTCACCATGTAGTAGAGTCATAGAACCATTTTGGTTGGAAGAGAACCTTAAGATCAAGCCCAACCATAACCTAAATCTAGCACTAAACTGTGTCCCCAAGAGCCTCATCTATATGTCTTTCATACACCTCCATGGATGGTGACTCCACTGCTTCCCTGGGCAGCCTGTTCAAATGCTTCACAGACCTTTCCATGAATAAATGTTTCCTAATATCCAATCTAGACCTCCCTTGGTGCAACTTGAGACCATTTCCTCTCCATTTATCACTTTCTACTCAGGAGAAGAGATCAACACCCTCCATGCTACAACCTCCTTTCAGGTAGTTGTAGAAAGTGATAAGGTCTCCCCTCAGCCTCCTTTTCTCCAGGCTAAACAGCCCCAGTTGCCTCAGCCGCTCCTCATCAGACTTGTGCTCCAGACCCCTCACCAGCTTTATTGCCCTTCTCTGAACTCTCTTCAGCACCTCAAAGTCTTTCCCATAGTGAGGGACTCAACACAGTATTTGAGATGCAGCCTCACCAGCACCAAGTACAGGGGGACGATCACTTCCCTGCCATGGCCAGCAGGACTAGTAACAAGATTAGTAACTAAACCCCGACTGGCACATTGGACTTGTATGGAGAGTGCTAAATGTTACTGGAGTGCTGGCTGGTTTTGCGATTGTCCCTGTTGCTCACTCGTTTCTGTGGTTTTGATTTGGTGTTGCCACGAAATAAAGTCTGAGTTGATCCTTGGCTTGGGTTAGTTTTGTGCACCTCCGTGACAACCAGTATGTCTGTATGCAGAAAAGAATTAAGCAGCTCTCTGCTAAATGAATACAGTGTAAAAACTGAATTATGCGAGGCATATAAATAAAGGTCTGCAATACAACATTTTAAATGTTTCTCAGTAAAGTTGACAGCTCCAGCATAGAAAATGAAGCCTGCCTAACAACAGGTTTGCTTTTGTCATTGATTTTTCACAGGTCCTCTCAAGGATAGCTGGCAGACACCCAATGGTTCAAGGAGCAAAAATTTAACTTCAGTTGCCTTGTAGAGGTATGTCCATCTTGGCTATGCCAGCACACCTACAACAGTGACAGCTTCACCACATCACTGGAATGTGGACCTCAAGCAGCAGCACCACCAGTACAAAACTAGAATAAATCCAGGCTAATTTCAACTTGCTGTAAATAAAGGCATCTTCACTTCCTAATTTGTCAAGAAATTCACAGGCTCAACAGAAAGATTTTTATCTTTGGCTGGGTGCTTTAACATAACATTTATTTGAATTATTTCCTTCAATCATAATAATTTAGGTGATTTCTCTGATTACTTCTGTTTAGTACATTTCAACCAAAAATCAGTAGAAGCAACAAAGTATGTTTTATCTAAAGCAGAAATTAACTGCCATCGATTTCAAGACTCTATCTTTGCATCCTACTGTCATAATTCTGCTCATCTGAATTAAGAAAATATGGGGAAGGTCTGTTTGTCTTAAGTGGTCTTTGGACTTACCTCTAAAGAACAAAAAGTTCTCAGGAAATGCAGGGTTCTTTCCATTCTCTACAACCCTGTAGTAAAAGGAAACAAGTCAAAGTCCTCTATTGCCATGTGTCTGAAATCCTGTAAAAAGGACTCCTTATAGGTTTCAGTCACCCTAAAAATCAACCTCAAGCCAAAAAAAAGATCCTTGAAAGTGAAATTACACATGCCCATACACTATAACAGCAGATTAGCACTTCCACAAAACGTTAGTGTTATCTTGCTTACCAAAATTAGTAACCAAGACCATTATCTATAATTTATACAGCTCCAACTACAACATCAATAAAGCTAACTAGATAAACCAACTTCAAGATTTTAGCTTTTAAAATCTGTAATTGGAACAGTTAACTTCACTGTGAGGGAGACTCAGATATTTCATCGTTATTTCTCTCCTTTCGTTAGACAGCTCATTATTCCATTCTCCTTCAATATTCATCATTTCTGGTGACCGCATCAGACATTTCTCCACACAGTACACAACTTACTACATACTCAGAACAAGTTATTCTGCAAGTCATAACTCGATGACTTTTTCTTCAGTACTGTTTTCACTGGCTCTTCACTCCAACATTAAAAGTGGGCTTAAGAGAAGTGACAGAGTTCACCACAGAAGAAAATACTGAGAAGCTGATATAAACCACTACAGCCAGGGAAGCAAACCGTAGTGCAAGGTAAGTGGTAACTTCTACTAGCTTGATTTCAAGTCACACCAATCATCTTCTCCTGGTGAATTTTCTAAAGGCTTGAACTAACAGTTCTGGTTACAAAGGTCAACCAAAAACATCTTTTAGTATGCCTTAGGGTAGATCTGTCAGTATGCTGTAGAGTAAAACTGAAACCTACTCCATTTTTACCCTATTCCCTAACACCCATCCAGCTGCATTACTTTAAAAGATATGAGATTGATCACTAATCTGAGTTACGAATAAGTGTGGACTTCTGTGGAGGAGCCAGAACTGTGTCTATTAGACTAATAATGCTATTCATTCTTTTTAGCTAAATTAATTTAGCTACACAACTGTTACAGACATTACAACACCTTAAAGAACATTAAAATTTCAAAGTAACTCTTTCCCAGAGGGTTTCAAAACAGCTTTCTAGTAGAACTGAAAGAGCATTTCTCTAAATAGTATACAAGCAGCTTTCAGGAAGAATGACTATATTTCTTGGCTTAAGTATTATGAAGTGTTTGGAACTAAACCAAGAATGATCTAGGTACAATGACTACAGCCACAGTTTGAGGCAACCAAGCGAAATGACCACATGGTTTCTCATCCTCATTCCTATTTTTCAAAGAAAAACTGACCAGAAGTGACAGTTTGATGATGACAGCAACAGCTGAAACGTAAAATATATCCACTAACAAAATGTCCAAGTTTCAATATCCTTCTTCTAGGACAAACAACACAGGAATTTCAGCTGGATCACTAATTTAAAAAAAAAAAAAGCCCTTTCCTAAAGGCTAAGCTACCAGAAATCATTTTAAGCAACAGTGTTAAAAGACCTCAAGGTTAGATAATATTCACACAACATAGTTTATCGTGCAATGTGCTGTGTAGAGAACAGCTTGTCTCCTCCTAAGCTGGTGTGTACGTAACTTTTTACAAACTGTGCACCTCATTGTCCACATACTGCAGCTCAAGGCCAAAACTGCTGAACTGGAAAAGAGGTGGGAAACCAGGCTCTTTGTAAGAAGGCATGCTGCAACCCTTTAGCTACAGACATCTCAAAGGGAAGTTTTTAGTCAAAGGGAAACCAGGACACTAAGACATAAAATCAAGATAGGCTTCAAAGGTTGCTTTAACTGACATTTAAAAGCCAGACAATAGATACCGCAGACACTGACCAGAAAAGATCTGATTAAAAGAAGTTTGTAAAACAAAGATATCATGCCAGGTATGATAAAACCTATGGCAAGAATTTCAGTTTAATTGGTAAAGGAACAAGTTTATGTAACAGATATAACTTCTTTAAAGCTACTGAATCTTTATACTGTGAATTCTACATAATGAGATCTTGGTGAATCAACAGGAACTTAAGAAAATCTGTATAGATGTTATATCATGAAAGCAAAAAGAAAGAATAAAATGAGATCTTGATATGATAATCACAGTACAGTGGAAAACCAAACAAGAGGTAGGAAGTTTCACACAGGAATGATTTTTGGGTAGTAGGTATTAAAATCTAAATAAGGCTACATGTAAGTTAATGAAAATAGTTTCAAGTTGGGGAAAAAAAAAATAATGGCTGCTTTCACATATACCTATACCCTATACATATATGGACACAAGCCCATAAGGATGCCAAGGCCTCCACTATGAACTAAAAGATTACTTTTGTTTACACCTGAATAGTAACTACAGATATCTGAAAATTATGACAAAAAACACAGAAAGCAAAAGTAGAATTTAAATGGATAACTGTCAGCTTTAAACAGGCAAAAAATGACGGAAAGGCATGGATTAATAAAAACACTTGTTAAAGGAGAATCTAGAACTACTTGTTACTGTAAGAAAAAAAAGCAATATACCACCAGTGTATACAAAGTATGGGTCAGAAAAAAGTGAACCAGAATTCTCTCTGCACCTTTCCCCACAGTACAAATAAGATCTAAAATAAGGTAAGATAAAACAAACAAACAACACCTTTCATACAGCTCTACAGCACCGTTGCCAAGCAATATACAGTTCATGTCACAGATGCTGAAAGACTTGATTGAATTAAACAGTTTTCAGGCATGCTTAAAATGAGTTAGAAATAAGATAGAAATAAAAGTCTTCACACCCTGAAATATTCATAATCTTCCACACCATGAGCTTGCTTACTACTAAAGCAGACTTCGGGCATGAGGTACAAGAGATGACAAAGAGCTCTTGGACAAGTTAGCAGCCATTTTCTAAGCAATTTTTACTACTTCCTATGCTGTTTACGATTTCATATCAAGTCTGATTTAAAAATCATACTGTATATCCTCTTGGTAGAACAGATGTCAAATTAAATATAAACTGGTAGCTACAAAATATTCTCCCCCACTTCTACACAGTTATACATCACTGTTTCTTATTGCTGACAAGAATAGGTAAGACTTTCTATCATGAACAATGATTTAGACTGTAACTTTCATTTTCCTAACATAAAACATTTTAATCACATATTAGTAGTAAATATGAATTAATGAAATGTAGCTAATTAAGTTATGCCAAATAATTACAATAGGCAAAAACTCTCCATCAAGTACCACCACTCTGCTTTTCTGGTAAAGCAGGTTATTATCTCACTAAAATCAATAAAAAGACAAATCTTCGTTCATTATAAGGTAGATTTCTAGCGCTCATTTTGCAGGAAGTCTTCCATTATTCTCCCAGATACTCTCAGTGTGCCTTTGGATGCATCAATCTCACAGCTGCAGAGGTTCAGAGCTTTTATAGCTCCCCCCAGATCCTCATTAATTTTGATAAGGATTAATATCCCATACTCCCTCTTCCAGCCAAGAGTCTCATGGTGAAACTTGAGGAAGATTAATGTTCTAACCACATTCCCAGCCCTCCCTCAGTTTCTTCTGAATTACTGCTTGATATACTTCAAGCAGGTATCATGAAAAACTGCTTTAGTACAACACTGTAACACTTAACTCCTTTACACAGTTTCCACACCTTGGTACATGTTAAATCATGATAGTCTATTTGCGCATCTTCCACCATAATAACATTAATAGGTGGCATCAAGTATTGAAAGATTTTCTTCTTGCAAAACAGTTCAGGATCTCTGTGTCTAGATAAACTTTTCAGTCCCTAGCTAAATATTATAGCTCCAGTTGGCCAATAAAAGCTGTACTCTTCAGAAATACTCTTCAAAGTCTGTACGTAATATGGGCTTCCCTTACAGAAGGCTTGCCAACCAGAATGAGCTAGTAAAGTTCTAAATAATTAATTAAAAAGCAGAAACACTGCAATAAACTTGTTTGCTCTGCATACTAATAAATCCTTCAGAATCAAGGAGGAAGAGATGGTAGCATTAACAATTCTTTTCAAGTCTAAGTAGGAGTATTTTTCATTAAACTCCTGGAATATAAAAAGCTTACTCCAGAGGAATTACATCTGTTCTATCAGAGTATACTAACTTTACCAGAACAAAATCAAAATTAAGAATCTTCAAACCAAATTAAGAATCTTCAAGACCACAAAATTAGAGACAGGATGAAGAAAGGAGATAAAATATCAACAATAAGAAATGTGGGACTGGGTACTACCACCTTTCACTTCTGTTACCCTAAATACAGCACAAAGACCATAGTAATTACTACAGCCCCACTTTCATACCAAATCAACATTAAGCGTTTAACATATATCAGTATTGCTGACTTTTATAGGATCATCTTAACACTCCACAAAAAAAAAAAAAAAAAAAAACCACAACAAAAAAAAGGTTTTAAAGCACTTTGGGTTTCAGTTGCTAAAAATCAGAATCCTCACAGTCTTCAAGGAGCACAAATGAAAACCTCCTACTCCTAGCTGAATTCACATTGATACTGACTCTTCTTGGTATGATGGTCATATGATTCACAGATCCCTAATTACTCAAGGTCCTTGTTACTAAGTCAGCAGAACTGTCAACAGGTGGCAGACAGAGGAAGACAGTCTGCTGGACTCAATCCTGACCTTAAATCAGACAGTATGTCAAGGTCAGATTATTTAGGCTAACTTTCCCAGTCCTGACAGGTTAGGAAGCCAAGGAGAAAAAACAAATCCAACCCTGTACTACATGCAAGACTTGGCACTTTTGCCTGAATTCAGCTACACAAAAAAAACCAGCCCCTTAAAGTGCCAAATATTCTTTTGGTCTACATTCAAGTTGTCATTGAAACCAAGAAACCTTATTACCAAGACAACAGGCTAAAAACATATTACTATTCATTTTAAGTGCTACACATAACCATTTCCTCACTCCTAGCTGTTGGATACTGAAATAATCTTTAGAGACATGAAAAATATTTAATGCATTTAGAATACAAAATTTGAAAAGGCAAACTAGGACAGTATTTCCTAACATTAAGAAAAGTAATCCAGCTACTGAAGGTATTGTGTTACTCTCTTGAACATGCAGCCACTCCTGCTGCATGCACACTTGATATCTTATTGACCATGTTGCAGAAAACTAGTTTCTCCTATCAAAATAATATAAAAGTAATCAAATTGGTAATCTGACAAGTTTGCTTTCTATGTAAGTAAAAGTCAGCACTCAATAATAAAAGACCTGAATTTTAGGAAAAGGAAGCTTAGTTTTATTAATTCCTCACCAGTTGTTTAGACATTGAAGATGAAACACAATCTTGGCAAGGTGCTTTTAAAAATTCTACTGCTAATTTTCTACTTGGATTAACATTTTCAAAGTAACAAACTCTTCTGTTTACAGGTTGAGGCAGACTGAAGACACTGAAAATAAGGCAGAGCATTAAGGCATGGGTCCAAAGCAAACAGACTGCTTTTATTTTGCAAATGCTGTAAACACAAGCATCCATAAAGCTCTATTATGATATGCTTTTGAAAAAAAGCTTTGAACATGCTGAAGAAACGAAAGCATTATAATACCTACCTTAAAATTTCAAGACAAAGGCTCTGAAGAATATAGCACCACTAATATGCTACTCTTACTGCCTTTTGAACAAACTATTTCATCATTTGTAACAAGCCTCCCCTGTGACATCTAAAAGGTTATTTTCCTTTGGTGTACAAGTGCAGTAAGAATTTACTTACCACAGCAAGCTGTGTCCGTGATGCTACTGTATGAAACACTGCAGGCATCATGAGAGATTCTTCTACTTTCAATTCCATCTCATTCTCTGCTGAAAATGTGGTTTTGGGGATAGCTGGTGGACGTTCACACAAGATCATTTCTTTGTTGAATAAAAAAATTGGGTTGGTGTCCTACATTCAAAAAGAAAATGAAGCCAAACATTAAGGCAACTTATTCTTCAATCACCAGTTATTCCATCACGTGGGCAACATGTCTTAAGAACACATTAAGAGCTACATCTATAAGCTGAATACATAAACAGTGTTTTTTCTAAGCTAAGAAACCCAGCAAACAGTACAACACTTTAAAGTCCCTTAGTAAAACATGCTTTTCTTCCCCTATACATGACAGTTGAGATGAGAAATGCAGTATGCACTTACTGTTCCAGCACTGTAACTACACACTCTTCTGTCTGGTGCCATACACTCTCCTCCATTGACAACCAGTACTTGGTGCTGAATGGCAATCTTATACTTTGTTTGAATTGCATGTTTCAGATCAGCCACACTGGAAAAAAATGGGAAGAGAAGATGACACTATCAGCATAATTGCACGTCTAATTTTACATATTCCTGTAATAGAGACAGGTGACTTGTCTGTATCAAAGAAAATATTTTAAAAGAAATATTACTTTTTTATTCCGCACAAATACATATTTTTAAGTTTTGTAAGTGCTGTGATGTGCTGCACTCTGAATATCCACCTACTAAGCTATCAGCTAAAAGATGACAGCCTTTGCATTACTTTTAAGTTATCAGCAATCTTCTTCCAAGAAGATCTGATAGGATGCTGAAATTCTGGATCAAGTCATGTCACGCATTTAGGATAATAACTTTAAAAGTCACATTATGCTCTTTGAATATATACTTGATGAACAAACAGCTGGTTTACTGAAACCCAAGAAGACAACAGCAAGGATATTAACACTTTCTTATGCATAACATAAGCACAACTTCACCTCATCAACTCTGACGGACCTACTGTACGTGAAGCACAGTATAGCACTTAACAGTAACACGAAATTAAACAATCCATGTGTATGCAACAAATTCATATAAACATTACAGACACTTCTAATGCAGAAACAGTATATCAATAAACCATCCCTGGTTTTGTTCACCACCCTTAACCTTTAATTCCAGGTGATGACAAGGTCAAATTATTGACTATTTTACACAGTTCTAGGGTTCCTTTTGAACACACGGGCAAACAGCAAGCTAAACAAGAATTTACTAATATGATACAGTAACTGACCTAAACTATAACACACTAAGGCAGTACCTGTACAAAGGTATTAAAAAGCTTCAGAGTATCAAGTGAATAATCAATATAAGCATCAATGGTTTTGATACAACCGGTAGGAAGCACAGCCTACATATAGACTAGTTATTTAAAAAATAAAGATCAGTTATCTAAAATAACCATGATTCAATATGACATTGTGAATTCACTACAAATATCTCATAAGCACAAGCTTGTACTCGCTAGCTGCATCACAGTAAGTGCTCACCTATCGTCTCCACGGTCTCTGGGAAAATAGCTTGGCCTGTCCATGTATTAGACATGGAGATAGGCAAAGAACCCAAGAAAGTTAGCCTTGCTAGAAAGAGCAAGTCTACATATACAGATACACAGAATAAGAAGTTAGACTCTTCAACTGAAGAGTCTTGAAGAATCTTCCCAAAGAACTATCCAACTGAACAAAGAGTCACCCCATACCAGACTATTAGGTGCCTCACGCACCATGATTTAGCAACAGAACGTCTCGACGTAACTCAGAGCATACAGGGGTGCTGACACATCTGCAAATGACCCAGTAGATCCAGAATGGCTGAGATGAAACGCTATTTCATGTACAAAAACACCCAGAGCATCAATGGCTTTGCAGAAGAGCATGTAAAACCACTCAGTGCAGATAAGTCTTAGGGCTCTTCTACCCCAAAGAAGTTTCAAAATCCAGATTCACTTATTGAGTCATGACAATTACAAACAGGAATTCAAGAGAAAGGAAATAATGGATTTGGGGATAAAATCCATGGCAGAAGTCTTTCAAGCACAATCACAACTCATTCATCACTGTCAGAATACAAATACAGCAGGTAAGCTTGGCTCTTGCAAGCTCCAGGGTATATGGGCTATCATGATAAATGATTTACTTATTAGATCAGAATCCTATATGAGAACAAGGGAAAAGGATCCAATATATCCAGTATATCTAGACCTCTCTGAAAGCATCTTTACATTTGCAAGATGCTTTTAATTGGCAGTGAAAAAAAAACACAAGCAGCAAAGCTGTTGGGACCTGACTGTGATTCTGTAACACTACTCACACCTCAGGCAGTAGAGAGTTCAGAAGTTCATGTTCTACATATAATATGCTGTAAAATCTTTTGGAGCCTTATGACACAGGACAGAATCACACTGGACATGAGAGAAAACCCCATTTATATGCCAGTTCTTCAGCATCCAATCTAAAAATATTAGAGACTGAACATTTTCTTCAGGATGAGTATATACTGAGAGGTAAAAGAGTAGTCTGCGGAACTTCTTCTGTGATACCAGTCAGTTAAAAAGCTTTTTATATAGTAATTCTAAATAACAATGTCATCCAATAAAAGGTCACAGAAGATCAGAAGTCATTCTCACAGTTTTTCCAAAAAGCACCAAACAAAACACCAGACTTGGCTAAGAGCAGGTCATCCTGTGTCACTGCCCCAGAAAGTAAGTAACCTCTCCACCCGTTCATGGGACTTCAAATAAACACAGGCACCTTTTCAAGGCATTGAAAACACTAATCAAAAAAAAAAAAAAACAACAAACAAAACAAAACAAAACAAAAAAAAAAAAAAAACAACAAAAAAACAAAACAAAACAAAAAAAAACCCCACGAAATTAACTCAAATACACGAAAACCTAGAAGATAACTATAGGGACTGACCAAAACAAAACCAAGTATCAGCTCTCCAGAACTCAGCATGCAAAAAGCACGTATACACTCTCTTTAAATTTTAAAAACAAACAATAGGCAATTAATTTACTTTCTTACTTTTGTACAGCGAGTTCTGTGTCAAAGGTAAGGGTAGTTCCAGTGTTGACCAGAAATACGTATAGCTTCATGATGATTTCTTTAGGTCTCTGAAGTTTTTGACTTCCACTGATAAAATCATTTAGAAACTGAAAAAAATTTCAAACGTTAGTTTCACATACAAGTTATAAAAAAGACACTTACACGCTTTTGAAAAAATACTTGTAGATATATAGCAGTGAACACATCAGCTTTCATATTCCACACTTCTTTACCCACTACTAAACATACAGATGCTCCCCTGACCAGAAACACGGGCATGGTAAGCCTCTGCATTGGCAGATGGTTAAGAGAACACATGAAAACATACACTGAGGAGAATTTGAGGGGTGGGGGGGAAAAGACAACTTTCAGTTGCAGACGACACCTAGCTTTTCTCAATTATGAAATGCATTTTTAAAGCCCCAGGTACAGTTATTTCCAAACATATTTTCTAAATTTAACAAACAGCAGCATGTTCTGTGCGCTAAGTTTACTGCTACAAAGTCTATCGGCTCACTACTATCCCTATTTATATTTTTTTCACTCAGACATATGGAAGTATTAGCAAAATATAAAAATAAACAGCTAAGATAATTTTTAACTATTAATTCATTATGGATATATACAAAATGTACATATTTTCCTGTTTTCAGCACTAGCCAAATCTGTAGCTACTTTCTTCATCACTAATAGTGAATATCGAGTGACTGAGAAGAACAGTACAGTCCAACATATTGCATGTTTTTTCAGTCCTGTGCCCTACAAGTATCTGTGTGAACAACTATAAGCACATTTTTCCAATGAATGTAACAGGGAAAAAAAAAAAGTTCTGAGCCTTTTTCTCTTCTCCCCCACAGGAACTCAGAAGTTTATTCATAATTTCCTCCACACTAACGAAGCTGCTGCAGAAGTACAACTAGCACTGCAGTCACTGATGACCTGATTTTTTTTTTTCAGATGCAGAAGGAGTTAAGAAAAGCTAAACTGGAAAAGTTTTAGCTACTCAGCAATATTCTTATATCATTATAAAAACAACGTTTTGGCTTAAGTTGCTTCACAGGAAGTAGAAGAAGTCCCACTTTCCCTGAAATGCAAACAGGATACACACACAAGGTCTACACAGTCAATTGTATTACTGTAAAATGAACCAAAACTTGCATTTATCTCCTTGCCTACAAACAGAAAAACTGAAGAGAAAAATAACAAAAACACCATTAAAATGCGGAAGGGTGAGAGGTTTTCCAGAATAAGTCCAGAAAGTCAAAAGAGCTTTCTTTCAAGACACCGGCTTTCCACACACTTTTCAAGTATTATAGTACATAAGCTTACAGTATATAAGCTAGTCAGAACACGCATGTTCACAACAAGGCTTCAGAAACAGAATCACACCAAACAAAAAAGCCCCAGTCAAATAATCTGATCTAAATTGAGTTTAGCTGTTCTTACACTTGAACTCTACTGCACTCAGTGGCACCAGCTCAAATTTGTATTGGAAAAAGAATACTACATTTTATAAACAAAGTTATTAGCCAAACACTGCTGAACATCAAGAACAAGCTAGCAATAACTTATTATTAAATTCTTTGGCCTAGGTTTCACAATAATCAGTCTCGCATGTAGAGAGACTTCTTTTCACAAAGGGTAGCTTTGGGACCATGGTCCAGGTAGAATAAGAAACAAATGTGTTAAATAATACAACGCTTAAGGTGAGCACCCACCAAAAAAAACTCTTTTCCACCTAAGCAAAGTAAAAGGCTCACACAGTATCGAGTTTTCACATAAATGCTACTTTCTGTAATATCAAGTTATATTTAAGAGATAATCTGTCCAGAAACCTCATGTATAAAGTAAAATTTTAATCAAACATTTTCTTCTCCACACCTTAACGCTAAAACTAACTATTTAAAACACAGAAAGAAAACAACATTACTAAGATCAAAATGCTTATGACAGCATCTGCCACACAGGCATCAGCAGTCTCAAACTTTTTAACTTCAATCAAAGAAAGAGTTACCTTCAGGCACTATACAAAGTTACCACCTTCTTCAAATGCAAGAGAAGAATTAATGCACACATTTGCTTTACTTGATTTTTGGCAACAAAGTAGCATGGCTGTTCAAAGCCAGAGGAGATCTGCAAAGAAGAGATACAGAATGCAATTACAGGTATTATTAAAACGTCAAGACTTTATGGTCGTCAGTGCATCTAACTCAGAAATCAGTGTATGTCAATGCCAAAAGAATAATTATGTGGGAGTTTGTTGTTGTTTATTTGGTTGGGTTTTTTTGTGTTTTGTTTTGTTTGGTTTTTTAAGTAACAATGTTCTCTGGCTACAAATCTGCTTAAAACTGCTACACACCTGAGTATTCTTGCTCATAAGTAAAAAAAAAAAACCCTCTGTGATATTTTTCAATATTTACAAGGAGGCAAAGTTAGCTCACTAAAAAGAACCACTTTTATTCCCATTATCTGAAAGAATTTTTCAAACCTGGTGCAAAATGCTGATATGGTGACGCTAAGAGAAATACAGAAAGTCATAAGAAAACGCAATCTGTCTAAGAAAATTCAGTGTAAAAATCTACACATGATACTGCTGTTGAATAAACAGCCTCATCCTGCAGCTGTATCCAGCAGATTCCTTCAGAAATCAGCATCACCTTCCTTACCTGAAACAAGGTAGCCTTGTTTGTTAATCCATTCATCTACTTCCACAATGTTTGTTGCAATTTTTAAAAATTATTTTCATTTTTAAATAAACTGAAGATGTTAGCATTCCCAGCTGCTTGTCACAGGCCACCTCCTGCAGAACTGCCATTTAAACTACAATGGAAGCTACAACAATCAAAATGAGCCAGATCAGCAAGGCTGGTCTTTTTAGGCTGCCTTAGTTCATTTTGAACTGTTGCTGGTTAAGCAGTGGTGCTGAAGGAGAAGGAGCCCTTGGCAAGGAGGGTGGCGTTGAGCAGTTGGGTTCAGGGTGCTCAGACAAGTGCACAATCAAACTTCGAACTACAAACAAACATTATTTCTACCACATTAATGTCCTAGCAAGGTTTCTGAGATGATCAGGCACTATAAAGGGTGATAATCCATTACTAAAAATAGATTTGCTGAAGCCTGAAAACCATTAGAGGGCGTAAATCATTTTATACAACTGATGCTACTAACAGTAAATCAAAACTACTTAATCGCAAATTTGAAAACCTTACAAAAAAGGAAAAAAATTACACAACTATTACATGTATTTTACATGCATGGAACAGATAGCACTTTGTTAGGCTGTTATTTGAACTATTATCTTCCTCTCTCCTCTCCACTCCCTCTTTCCTCCTATGCAAAATGCACACACACAACCTTGTCAAAAGCAAAGGAGCAATAAAAGGGAAAACAGCAATGTGTCTAAAGTACCATCAGAAAATGAGCATCTGAAGTGTCCTTTTCTAATTTAGCTATCAGTATTTCTACTTTAGCAAAATAAATTTATGAATACTCACTTCAGATGAGAGTAATACACATTAACATGAGTAACAAGAAACTACTGGAACACTTCTGCCACAAAGTAGGATCACAACACTATAATCTCTATTCTTCTAATTTCGTTGCAACCATTAAGTAGTCATAAAACAAGCATTGTTTCTTCCTTTCTTCCACTCAACATTTAAACAAACAATCATGAGGGACAGAAGTACACCGACACAGGTAGGAAAAAAATGTATAAGTTACTCTGTAATAAAAAAAGCCCTCAAAACAAACAACGAAAACAAACACAACAACCAACAAACCAAAACCAAAAGTAGAATTCACCCACTCCCGAGGCTGCCACAGATCTCAGTGAGCACTTCCAGGAATAGAGGCAGTGTCTGAAGCAACGTTTCAGAGAACAAATGCCTTGAGCACCAAGCTCTCTGACAAGTTCACTGGTGCCCAGTAAAGGTAGGCTGCACCCCCCTCCCTTCAGCAGGAGCTGTGCTGATTGCCTCTCCTCAGCTGCCTGTTCACACAACCCTGGAAGAAACTGAACTTTGAGACCTCTCTCTAGTCTTGCCTCTCCAGACAACATCTGGCTGAGTTTGGCCTACAAAGTCCAAGTTAAAGGGGGAGATGCATGAAAAGCAGTCACAGTTGCCTAAGTCTCTTCTCTTTCAAAAGTGAGGTTACAGCAGACTATCACAAGCAAGGTCAGCTACTTATCACAAATTAGTCTTTAAGTGTGTTCCCAATATTCAAGAATATTATGATTCAGCAGTAAGACAATTTTTTAACATAAGCTTGGAGTGAAAGGCACCATCAAGCTTCAATAGAATATATCCATAAACACATTTTATTCTTCTTATTACCTCAACAGGCCATTAAGAGAATTTCAGGCTTTTTGTAGCATTACACTGTTACAGAGTGTTACAAGTTTTAAGCTTTTTAGTGTCACATTGCAGAGATTATTTTAACTCATTTTAATAGAGGTTGGACAAATACAAAATTTGACAACTACCAAAGACGGAGCTGCTAACTACGCAATCAAACAAACTGTAACAAAATGACTAATCTACCCTGATTACTTGTTTGAACTGTGTGACTTGCAGCATTAAATCCATGCTACCGTGTAAACTAGATACTTCCAATTATGAGATGGAAGCTTGTATGACGAATAGCTACTAATTATCAGTAACAACATCTAAAAAATGGCTGAAAATTTGAAAAGGAAATTTCTGTAGCAGTTGCCAGATCAGACAGAAGATGGTACACAAGAATATAAGAAAAAATAATTAGATTACAAAAAAGTAAGAATAACAGGAAGTTGAAAAAGCTTCCAGAGCCAATTCAGAAGATGTGCATTTTGTTACATTAGCTAGCAAAACACCAAAACCAGCCATCAATATGTTACACTGGTTATAATATTTATTTCACTAGTCTACATCGTATTTACATTTCAATGCAAGTACTACATCTGCTTCACTTCATGAAAGTATTGAAAGATTTTCCTATCAAATAAAAACTCTTCCACAACTGAGTACTTTTGAAGTTCGTGTTGATCAATGCTTTCAATTAATGTTGTTTAGAAGTTTTGAAATGTATCTTATTTAGTTCAGAACATGCTCATTGTTACATCCATAAAAGGAAATGGATGTCTGCTTACACATCTTTCTCTAACTACAGTGCAAGGAGTCATGAGTTTCACAGCACTCCACAAATTACTCTATGGCTATATTAACTATCCTTTTCTGCCATTAAGTGCAGAACTCACAGTTATCCAATTCTGACTGTTCCATTGCTTCACAGTAACAATTTTTTCCAACTTCACAAACTCAAACACTGAAATATGGCATTCAAGATAAGACAAAGACAGAAATCAACATTTATTTACGCTGGTTTAGTTTAAAGGGGCATCATCAACCCCACTTTAAAGTTAAGTTTCCTCTGCAATATTCTGGTATTTAAGTTTGTGTACATGTTTGTGATAGCTCATTCCCTATGCTTTCTTTATAAATTGGATTACAAATCAAATTTAAGTGAACCAAGCAATTAATACATTTTTCCTTTAACCCCCTGGAATTTAAACTGAGTTATGTCCAAGTCACCACTTTCCTTCAAAAAGCCCAGTGTTTAAATTTCCATCTCCTAGAAGAAAAACAACACACCAGCAGTATAAGGTACCTTGCTTTTTGTGCCTGGGGAAGTACTGCTTCACATCTGTACAGTAAGTGGTGTACTTACCAATGCTCCATCTCCCAGGTCACAGAGGACCAAGACACTGAAACTCTTCTACCCACCATGTTTACCTGCAGGTTGGTAAGGACTTAACTCTGAAAGTAGACTATAGTTTAACTACTTAAGCAAGGCAAGACTCTCACTGTTCACTCAGAAAGCTGCAATTCCACATTGCTAATTATTAGACATTCACATAGCTCTGTATGAACATCATCCATGTGCTGCCCATAAAGGAAGGTTCTCCTGAAGAGCAGCTGAGGCTACTGTGCAAGTAACAGACAGTGCCTTCAATATGAGTCCTAAGCATCACTCCTGTTTACAAAGGTCAGGTTTCTCACAGGAGGGATCACTACAGAACTACTGCCTATCAAAAGGTCAGTTCATCTGAGGCAAAAGCTGAAAAGTCCATCACATCCTTAAAAGACTCTAGTGCTATTCCTCATTCACTAAATATCTTATCTGGAGAATATCTCCCCTCAAGAAGAATACACCTTAATTACCTCTGGAGATGGAAAGCCAACTTTGGGGCACATTAATATTTTATTAAGCTGTGCTTCATTTCCATACAGCAAATCTTAAGGTTTGCCATTGAGATGCTGCAACTCATGTGATTTCCCCTTTCTCTCCTCTCATTTTAGAGCAGGATTTTCCATTTCACTTTGACTTTGGCAATTCTATAACAGACAAAGGTATGAGACTAGCACAAAATGTTCCTAACAATGCAATTCACTTTCTACAAACCTGTCTTCTACCTCTATTGCCCTTGCTTTTTCAGGTGCCCTTCTCAAAAAAACACTCTCTTGCTCTAACCTGACCACCTTCCCCCATAAACAAAGAATTTTATAGCACATATTTCTCAGTACCAAAGGAAAAGGAAGAGACTGAAGCTGAAGTTAAGGAAACAAACACCTTCACACTAGTTGTAAGACCATCTCTAAAAGCAGACTTCAAGAAGCTTTCCTTAATACTGCAACTAGAAATAGCTTAATTTTACAGAAGACTACTACCAGCACCAGAAGAGCAGACAGAATGACCTCATTATGAAGGCACATATTCTTTACTAATGTTTTCACAAGAACAGAAATGGCTTAATTTCTAAAACACAATGTAAATGCATACCCTCATCTGAACAATCAAGTGTTGAAAGGAAACATGCTTTAAAAGGCACCTGAACTACACTATGTGATCAATAAATAGTAGGGCTCCTCCTGACCCATTTTCAGAGAATAATTTCATCCCCCACTTCTCCAGAATATATTAAACCAGAAGACCACATCTGATCACCAAGATACATGTTATTTCAGGTGGAGATCTATCTCCCATTACCACCTTATATCAAAGCCTATAAACCTCATGCTCAAGCCACTCTGCAGTCTTAAAGAAAGGCTGTCAATCCCTGACATCTGCAAGGTGCCATCTGGAGCTCTATTTATACTCTGTTGAGATGTGCACCAGGCACAGAGGCGGTTACTTAATTACAGCATCTCCACCAGTCACTGTGTTGTTAGCAGCTCTCAAATTCAGCTGCTGGTCAGTAAAGCAAGTCTCTTACAGTCAACACAAGAACAAAGATGCAGCTCTGCAGAGCAACCAGGAAACAGGCCTAAGCCCCCTACTCCCTAATTTCAAAACTCAGTAACTCAGTATACAGTAATTCATAGTACAAGAGATATTTTCTTTTCTCCCTCTGTAAGATGAATCATTTTACACAATACTAACTTAAGAGTTATATTATTGTTCCTGCGATGCTGAATTACATGGAAGCTCTTCGTTCAGCAAAGCAGGTGCAGCAGCAACTTCACAGATCCTCAACAACATCAGCAGTGGAAGAGCAAGAGATCAAAAGCAACAGCACCTGGGCAGGTAAGAAAACATTGTGCATTAAAGAATAGCTTTGATATTGGTGTGGCCCAAAACGATGCAGTTTCTTACAAGTTCAGACAACTTATACTGTGAATTCTAGGAAAGCAACTGTTTCAAACATGTTTATGAGGCAACAAGCACGTTATTAGGCATTGTGTCATTATTCCATATGTATATAATTACAAAACTTCAGATCAGAGGGTTAGCATCTATTTACACTGCTCTTTTCACCAATTTGAGGAGCTGTCAAAACACAATCCATATAATGGATCAGATAAAAAAGTTTTTCTTGTCTAACAGTAAACAAAAACAAACAAAGAAACAAAACCAAAAACACACTCTAACACATTTTTCAAAACCCTACATCTCTTACATATAACAAAGTGACATCTCTGTGCTTCAGGTCACAGGTACAAGAAACTGAGCTTTTCTGATATTCTTATTGCTAGGAAACAGCCCACAGTACCCTTTCTCTTTCTTTTTTTGTTTGTAATTAACAGAAACAGTCTTTTCACAGCTGTCTGTGACTTGGTCTTTGACAAAGTTAACTGAAGGTTTTGTCAGTTTTTTTTTTTTTTTAACATATAGTTTTGCCATCTCAAACGCATTTGTAGACAATCTCCCTCCAGTTGCAGAGATTAATGCATCCACTTTGCAAAGAATGGTGCTCTTGGGTATGCAGAGCTTCACAGTTTTATGCATGTTACTGACTGACTACATACTGGTGGAAAGGTTCTCCCTGTACTCTTTAAAAATAATTAGCATGTAAAATCTTGCAGCTTTTGCAAACAATTTTGCAAGAAATGGCCAACAAAAATTCCTTTATTTCTTACATCAAATTCAGGCAAATTGGCACCAAGGTTTCTTTCACTAACTATCTGGTTAATCAAGACCACAACCACACAAACACTGGTTATGATAAAAGCACCAGACTTATGAATCCCTTTCCTCAGCGAGTTCTTCTGCTCCTTTCCCTGCACCAACTTCCAGTGGTGCAACTTTCCATACTTCTATGGAGTAAACTGGATTTATTTGCTGTTACAGGTTACTGTTAGCTCGAGCTAGTTCTGTGATCCAGTTCCCTAAACAGCCCCACAACCTGTTACATGACAACTCAGGCTGGAAAGAGGAATACAGGGGATACCAAATGTCAGCACCATCATCCAAGAAGTGAGAATTTCCAGAATGCACCATTCACATTCCTAACTGCCCATGCCATCATCTGTTATTAATAGATAACTCCTTCTAAACAGTAACCTATTAAAAAAAATGCCGGTATCCTCTTAAAGAGCAGGCTAAAATAACTCGAAAATGGGCAATTACTATGGATGTAATTGAGGACACAATTTCTCAGATTATAGACTATGAGGTCACTTCTCCTACCCTCCCTTCTCCAGATACACCATCATAATACTACAAGTTTGGAGGTTTTTCTTTTATGTGGATACTACAAGGTAACTTGGTCAGAACTACTTTAAAGAATGAAAGCACAGAAAATTAGACTGATTAAATGTCATTTGACAGCAATGAAAACACTATAGATACAAAACAAAAGATTGACAGTAAGGTAATGTAAGATCCTTGCGATTCAGTCTGATTGCCTACATAAAAGCGACACGTTCTTCCTTAATTTTTATTCATAAGCAATCACATTTCAGAATAACATTAAAGTTTTTCAGGAGTAAGGAAATTCAGCACCATCTTGGTAAACTGTACAAATGATTAGCAACTTCCAAAATTGTTTCAAATTTATCTTAGTCATATGGTTGTTTATAAATCTAACATTCGAACTTTCATGATCCAAAAATGGAATTTCTCTAATTTCCCATTTTTCAGTTCCTTATAATTCACATGTCACCCATGAACCCCTTTTATCATTGTTTGTTGTTGGGGTTTTTTTGTTTTGTTTTGGGGTTTTTTTGTTGTTTGGTTTTTTTTGTTGTTGTTGTTGTGTGTTTTTTGGTTGTTTTGTTGTTTCCCCCCGCCCCGCCCCCCCCCCCAGTGGTACCTTAAACAGATAAGTAGAGTAGAGGACCATCAATGACAGGCAGAGTCAACATCACCCCCACCCTCCCTATGAATACATATTCAAAAAGAATGTCTGGATTTTTGATGAATCAGCTCACTACTCTATTTGGATGTTACACAGTTACACAGTTCCAAACCACCTTCAGATCTCTATTAGCATCAGTCTGAAAGAAGATAACAGCAATGTATTAAGACACCAGAAAAGCTGCAGGATGGGTTTGAAGAATATTAAATTCTACCTTATCTCAAGAAGGTCTTTAGTAATTTTCGGTCATCCTTTACCTCTCTGGGACAAATCTTTGGTAGTTTAAAACACCTAACAAAGTGCACTAATAAATCCCTTTATGAAATATTACCAATTTAATAACTACACAACCTCACACACACACAAAATGAACCAACCACACACCACCAACCAACCAATAAAAACCCACATACAATGGTCAAGATAGAGATACTACAACTGAACTCCTACCTGTTGAATGCTGGTTGTACTGTTTGCAGCCATAACATGCACGTGAAATTGTTCTTATATTACCTCTTCATTTTTAAATGTATAGGTATTTTACATCCAAGTCTTTCACACAACATAAGTAAAGGAAAGCTTACACATTACACCCCCTCTTTTTGTTCAGGCAGAATTCAGAATTTTGAGTCATATTTTCATTTTTCGTATAAGAAGCATTCACTGGGTTTGAATCAAGTCTCTTTCAATCTGTAGACAACAAGTATTTGTAAAGAATATTTTTAATTACAATAGAGAAGTCATCTTGAGTTTACTAGCAGAATACTTGCACTATAGCATAAGCATAATACATTAGAAGAGAGCTGATAGTCCAGTTACACAATATATTCTCATATAAGAATCTCTGCTTCATCTGTATTTAATAAAAACACACACTCTGGAGGATGGAGGGAAAACTGTATAAATAAAAGCATCATTTTGTCAGTATGAACTGTCTATCCTAGCCACAACTATACTAAATAAGGATCAAACATCCACAATTTTGACATATCAGCAGAGCGATCTGACATCAATAAATCCAAAATAAAATTTGAGATAAACATTTAGAGTCTCTGCAGTATCAGGAAAACATCACCATTCAAATGATAAAGAGCAAAAAAAATCACTGCAGCCATATCTACAACGTACATAATAGACAGAAGAGCATATTTCACAGAATGCAGCATGAACATATTCAATCATACAAAAAAGTGGCAGATAAGTCAGTTAACAAAAGAAAACCTGAGCACTAATTTGGGAATTTAGGAACAACTACCTGAAATGTTAACAGAAATCAGATCTCAGCAAAATGCCATTCTTAACAGAATTCATATTATAGCTTTGCTAAGAGTGGTTTGATTTTTAAATCCATGGTAGATGTAAAACTTTTCCTTTAATTAGTTCTCAATGCTGCTTTCTATCTCTAAAATACACACTGCCTTCAATCTGTTCAAACTGAAACCAGCATACCGGCCTTTCAAACACACCTTCAAAAATAATAATGAAGATTGATGTATTGTGCTTCTATCATATAGGCATTAGTTTCACCTAATACCTCCAGATAAAAACAAAAGGTACTTGAAATACCGAACACTATTTGCCCACCACCAAAACTTGCCTATTGTCCTGAGAAAGCAAAAATACTGTTTCAAACATAAGTCTTAGGAGGTAAGAAAATATAAGCTCTTTCATAACAAGAACATAAAAGCACATTCTGAAGTCAGAGATCCATTAGAACATTCCTTAAGCAGAGATACTTTCAAATATTCAAATATCAGTCTGCTTATTGGACCTATGGCATTACCCAGCTAGCCAGATGCAGACATTCAGAACTCAACCAATCAACAAAGCAGTTTTAGACTTTACTTTCAATCAACAGGTAATCAATAGAGGTCAGAGAGGAATTCATATAATATTTCAGTCATTTCACATAGAAAGCAGGCTACTACATTTGACAACAGCTAGTTTTTTAGATGCACAAACTGCTAGAGAATTATATATAGCACACTGTAATAATTTCACCTTGATGCGATAAAAACAGCAGGCCCAGCTGCAAAATTCTGCTCCCAAAACAAACTGTCAACATCTCAAACGCATGTAAAAAGCTACGCTAGCTGTGGCTTGAGCTGGTAGTTTTTGTTAAGAACCCTACTGGAACCCTGGACTGCAAACCTGAACAATGAAAGTAAAATACACACCTGGAGATGGACAGAAGACAAGGAAGAATTACCCTGACACTCCAGGTGGTTCTCCTGACCAGCCAACAGTAGCCACCTCCATCCGAGTCCCTGAATGAACACTATGTATTAATAAATTTCTTTCAAAATTTCTATCAACATGTGCCAAGAATTTAGATACTACATATGTGTTATTAACAACATAATTATGCTCAAATACTGCTAGAAAACACATCACCAAAGTATATCCACTTCCAACCCTGCTTACAAATGGGGACAGAAATGGCTGATATATGGCCATGATGTCTTCCAACTTCTCTTTCAACTGAAATCAAAACTAAATTAAAAGTAGATCTGCAATATGAATTAACTCGTAGACAAGTGACCCCCACAGTAACCACAGAATCCTAATTAGCTCACAAAAATAACTGTTTGCAATTTCTCTATCACCATTAATCATGCTGTAGGCTTTTACGACAAAGAGCTCATGTGAGGATCTTTCGACTTGTACACTGAAATCACTATTGATACATCAGCTGCAAAACAGACAGATTGTAATTCTAGCAATTATATTAGTAATTTACATTTTAATTCTACTTTTTTTGCCTGCTTGGTATCAGTGCATTTAATTAGATACTACACTATAATGCAATATTATTATGTAAGTTGGCATGTTGTAATCAAGTGTTGGCTACTCAATAATACTGATTACCAACTTTGCATCAGAATGCTAACTATTAGTAGGGTCCTTGAAAGCAGAAAGGTATTAAAAATTTATTTTTTATCATTCTTCCTAAACTCCTCATATGTCACTGAGCTGTGGACCAAAATCAGGAGCATAACTTTCTTGAGCAAAATGCATATGCAGAAGAAGGCACATGACTGCTTGGACACTTCCCAAATGACTCTGAAGCAGCTCAAGTGACAGCCAGGTACGCACGCTAGTCTTTCATTTTGACTTACTTTACACAATATGCGAATGAACCCAACCTGTGCAATGAAACTCTTGAGAGCTTCACACCACTCTGAGCCAGTCCTCCACAGAAGCTAACTGCTAGCGTAAAGCCAAATAAAGACTTAAGAACACACTGATAACAACCTACCCCACAGGATAACCTATAAAAAAAATTCTTTCAAACAATCCTGCTGTAACTGCTACTCTCTTATCAAAAGAAACAAATCATCACGGGCTACTTCTATCCCCCTACATACACTCACCCCCTGCTTAACCCAATTAACTGAAATTCAAAGAAATGTATAATAGTTTTCACCTTAATTTTTGCAAGACTAACCTTAGCTGTGTTCAGACAACATGGAAGGATCAAAAAATCTTTTAAACTGACGCTACAGAAGCCCTCAAAATACCCCTTGCTCTCTTCTCCAGACAGAGTGCAAGTCTGCTGCACACACTTCTAATTATAAATGTGGTAACATGACATGGGGAGAGAGCCAGCCCCTCAAATATGACCTCAGAGACTCCTAACCAAAATCTGTGTTGAGCACAAGACTAGATCAACACAATACAGCATAGGTTTTTGCGTTTTTATTTAATCTAAAAAATATACAACTACTTGTACAAAGTGTACAATAATAATATCCTTCCAAAGCACAATTAGGTCTATCTTATACTAATCCATTATCTCAAAAGTTTCCATTTGTATTTCCAGCTCTGTAAGTGTCACAGTTGAAGTCCCGTACCTCACATTCTTCAGCAAGTTTTCTTTTCTACTCCCAATATAATAAAATACAGCCATTCTGAGTTCCAAACAGCATTTAGAATAAGTACAAATATATCCCCTGCACACTCTCATTTAAACAAAACTTAATGATGTTTAAACGTCTAATTTCATTCTTGATAATATTTGCTTCTTGTCACTAAACTTTATATTAAAACACTAGATAACAGTGGAGCCCTTTCCTTATCTTCTAAAAACTTCCCAAGGTACTAGATATTAATCATTTTTAAAGTTCACAAATTAAATATACCACGATAGTGCACAAGTTTTCTTTATTGTTATGAAGTATTTATAGTGTCTAGCATTCCTCACAGTACTTCCCAGCTGTATGAACTTAAACTGTAAGAAGCATGCTTTTCCATCCTCACTATTTCTCCAGCACTGCTGAGGTACATTTTACCCTGCAATCAACCAAATAACTTCATAATTTTAAGTTCTTCCACAAAGTCAATAGCCACTTCCAACAAAAAGTTACATGAGTGGCAGAAAAAAAAAAAAAAAATACTTGAACCCCTCATTCTCTCCCAACAAAGAAATAAAGGTGAAAGCTTTAAATACAAAACATGGAAAAAAGCTCAGGGACAAAACATACCACTTAATTACTTCAGACAATAATCAAGTGACACAGTAAAAAAAAAATTAATAAGAAGAATAAGAATAATATACAGCTATAAGAGAACTAAACTAACATTTTTAGGTCTGTTCCAAGTATCTCAGTTTCAGAAATGATTTTCATCTCTAGAAGTCCAGTAATAAACACTAGTGCTAAAAAGATCAGTTAATTTTTCCACCATAGTAGCATTAGAAATATGGATCACTGTCAGGCAGAACTTTGGGGGGCACCGAAAAGGAAACGCAAGCACGGATCAAGAGAATAGCCTGAGAGTGTACACGAAAACAACAACGAGAAACCGACGGAAAAATTCCTCACATGACATAAGCTTCCTCGGGAGCAGAAATAAGTAAACAGCCGAGGGAAAGGCAGGACAACGTTTGTAAACACAAGGCGCTCGCCCGACCACGGGCACAGAGGCGCAGCCAGGCTGAGTCATTCCTTGGAGTAACTTCACCGCGAATCCCTCGCCCTGGCAGCGGAGCCTGGGCAAGGAGGGCGCACCCCGGCCCGCCCGGCGCTACTCCCAGCCAGTCGGGAGCCGCCAACCCCCGCCCCCTCCCGCCGGCTGCGCTAGGGTCACCCCGCCAGCCCGGGACCGAAGCCAGCAGCGGGATCCCCGTCTTCTCCGGCCCTTCCCGCCCCCGGTTCCCAGCTCTTTGTCGCCCGCCCCACAGGTGCAGCCCTGCGGCCAGAGCTGGGACCGCCACTCCTGGCCAAGGCCGTTCTCTCAGTAACGGAGCCCCCGCCGCCGGGGGTCTCCGCCCTCCCTCCTGCTGGGAGGGACCGAAACGAGGCGCGGGGCGGCGGAAGGAGCCCGCGCCTTATCCAGCGGCACTCACCCGAGGCTCCCGCGGCAGCGCCGTACATCTTGCAGTGGCAGCGACGCGCCACCCCCCTCTCCCGCGCGGCCGGGCCCAGTGGCTTCTCAGGGGCGGTGACCACTTCAGCGGTCACCGCGCCCGGGCGAGGAGAGGCGGCGGGCCGGGAGCGGCAGTGCAGGGCCGGCGGGCGGACCAGGGAGCGCAGGGCCGGGGACTCCTGGCGCAGCCGCCGCCGATGTTTGTTATTGTCGTCAGCCGCTTCCGGCGCGAGTGCATGCCGGGAGAGGGCGGCCCGGAGAAGGAATCGCGGGGCGGAAGCGGCGGTAACGCGTGCGTCCGGGGGAGGCGGAAGTCACGCCTTCGGGCTCACCCCGGGAGACGCCGCGGACAGTTGAAGCGCGGAGTGGGGGGTGGTCGCGAGCGGCGGCCGTTAACCGCCCTGCGGGATGCCCGCTCGGAGGTCGCCCCTACTCGGGGCCGCAGGCTGACCAGGCTTCACCCCCACACGGATAACGGGGCGGGCAGCAGCGCGCCTCCGCGTTTAACAAACCTTAAATTCATCCCTTCTCTGTCGGGAGAGGGAGGCGCCGAGTGTACTCACCATCCGGATCGAGCTCCTCTCGTTCCCTCCCTGTGTGTTGAAGGACGGGTCCTGTGAGTGCTCACAAGTTGGGACACAAAGCAGAGTGTAAGCCGTGGGATAGGAACCGGTCTCGTCTTCCTGTCCCGAGAAAACGAAAGCGAACCTCACACATGTCACTTTCAGATTTTTCTCGTTATAGGTTGCTTTGTCTGCGGAACTTTTCTTTGGGATGAGGACATAACCACATAAACAGGGAAGAGCTGATGGGAGAGGGGTGTGAGGAAGCAGCATGTTTCACTCAGAACCACAGGTAGGGATGACAACATTGCAGTTACAGATATCTTCCAGTAAAGATCCTGTGAGGATGGCAGACAGCTGGGTCATACCTTATCTGATGCCTCACATGGCCTCTTCTTCCATAACATATGCTGTAGGGGGCAGGTCAGGGAATAGGAGAAATTCAAAGCGTGATGTTCTGACCAGAATATGAAGCAATCACATCAGAGAGGAGTGCAAAAGAGAGCACTGGCATATTTTTTTTAGCCCACAGGACACATGCATTTAGTAAAATAGCTAGGCTCATTATATAAAGCATTTTCTTTCCTTCAGTTAAAGTTTCCTCTTCAACCTGTCTGAAATTTCATACGTATGACTCTTCATCTAATTGTATTTTTCACTTCTGTTTCACCAGATTATAACTCTACTATTCCTCACAAGCTGGATCAGGCTTCTCGTTTGCACAGTATGCTCTTAGTAGCTGTTGCTGTCAGGTTGAAGAGCTTTCTGCTTGTCTGTCATGTTAAAGACAATGTTGAACAGTCCCAGCGTGTACAGACATTGTTTATTGGAAAATACCACTGCCAAGCTTTTGAAAGTAAACACATCTTCAGTACCCCCAGTTGCCACCGTGCATCACGTGATAAACAAGCACTCTCCAATTTTGCACTTTGTTGGGAAACATGTCCTAATTACCCACATTCTGAAAGACATCTTTGGCACTTCAGACTACAACAGTGAATGGAGCTGAGAAGACATGGGTACTATGATGAGCAGATGTAATGTAATGAGAAATACAATACAGAATCACAGAATCACAGAATTGGCTAGGTTGGAAAAGACCTCAGAGATCATCAAGTCCAACCCTTGGTCCAACTTCAGCCCATTTACTAGATCATGGCACTAAGAGCCATGTCCAATCTCAGTTTAAAAACCTCCAGAGACGGTGAGTCCACCACCTCCCTAGGCAGGCCATTCCAATGCCTGATCACTCTTTCCGTAAAGAACTTCTTCCTAATATCCAGCCTAAACTTCCCCTGGCAGAGTTTAAGCCCATGTCCCCTTGTCCTATTGCTAACTGCCTGGGAGAAGAGACCAGTTCCCACCTGACTATAACTTCCCTTCAGGTAGTTATAGAGAGCAATGAGGTCACCTCTAAGCCTCCTCCTCTCCAGGCTGAACAACCCCAGCTCCCTCAGCCTCTCACCATAGGTCATGTGCTCAAGTCCCTTCACCAGTCTTGTTGCTCTTCTCTGGACCCGCTCCAGCACCTCAATATCCCTCCTGAACTGAGGGGCCCAGAACTGAACACAATACTCCAGGTGTGGCCTCACCAATGCAGAGTACAGGGGAAGGATCACTTCCCTTGTCCTGCTGACCACACTATTTTTGATACAGGCCAGGATACCATTGGCCTTCTTGGCCACCTGGGCACACTGTTGGCTCATGTTGAGCTTGCTGTCAATCAGTACGCCCAGGTCCCTTTCTGTCTGGCTGCTCTCCAGCCACTCTGTGCCCAGCCTGTAGCGCTGAAGGGGGTTGTTGTGGCCAAAGTGCAGGACCCGGCACTTGGCCTTGTTGAACTTCATCCCATTGGAATCAGCCCATTTTTCCAGTCTATCCAGATCTCTTTGCAGAGCCCTCCTGCCTTCCAGCAGGTCAACACTGCCCCCCAACTTGGTGTCATCAGCAAATTTGCTGATGGTGGTCTCAATCCCCTCATCTAAATCATCAATAAAGATGTTAAACAGGACTGGACCCAACACTGACCCCTGGGGGACACCACTAGTGACTGGCCGCCAGCTAGATGCAGCCCCATTTACCAGCACTCTCTGGGCCCGGCCCTCCAGCCAGTTCTTAACCCAGCAGAGAGTGCACTTGTCCAAGCCATGGGCTATCAGCTTTTGAAGGAGTATATTATGGGAGACAGTGTCAAAGGCTTTGCTGAAGTCTAGATAGATCACATCTACAGCTTTCCCCTCATCCACTAGGTGGGTCACCTGATCATAAAAGGAAATCAGGTTGGTCAGACAGGACCTGCCCCTCCTAAACCCATGCTGGCTGGGTCTGATCCCTGGTCCATCCTGGAGGTGCTGTGTGATTGCATTCAGGATGATCTGCTCCATCACCCTGCCAGGCACCGAGGTCAGGCTGACAGGCCTGTAGTTGCCAGGGTCAGCTTTGCAGCCCTTTTTGTGGATTGGGGTAACATTTGCCAGTTTCCAATCATTTGGGACCTCCCCAGTGAGCCAAGACTGTTGGAAGATGATGGAGAGCGGCTTGGCGAGCTCTTCTGCTAGCTCCCTCATCACCCTAGGATGGATCCCGTCTGGTCCCATAGACTTATGAGGATCCAGATGGCTCAGTAAGCCACCAACTATTTCCTCTTGGAATACAAGGGGACTATTTGGCTTCCTATTCCTGTCAACCATCTCCAGAGGCCAGTTATCCTGAGGGCCATCTGTTTGACTGGTAAATATTGAGGCAAAGTAGGTATTAAGTACCTCAGCTTTCTCCTCATCTTTGTTAACTATATTTCCCTCAAAGTCCAGTAGAGAATGGAGGTTTTCCTTGCCCCTCCTTTTGTTATTAACATATTTAAAGAAGGACTTTTTATTATCCCTAACAGAATTGGCCAAATTAACTTCAAACTGCACTTTTGTTTCCCTGATTTTTTTCCTGCACGATCTAGCTATTTTCCTAAATTCTTCATAGGTAGCCAGCCCTTTTTTCCACAGTCTGTAAACTCTCTTTTTATTTCTGATTTCCTTCAAAATCTCCCTGTTTAGCCAAGCCGGTTGTCTTCCCTGTCGGCTAGCCTTTCGGCGCACTGGTATAGCCTGATCCTGTGCCCTCAAAACCTCCCGCTTGAAGTATGTCCAACCCTCCTGGGCCCCCTTGTTTTTAAGCATTGTTTCCCAGGGTATGCTCTGAACTAGACTTCTGAATAGGCAAAAATCTGCCCTCCGGAAGTCCAGTGTAGAGGTTTTATTGGTGGCTCTCCTTGCATCTCTAACTATTGAAAATTCTATTATTTCGTGGTCGCTATGCCCCAGGCGGTCGCCAACCACTACATCTCCCACCAGCCCTTCTTTGTTTGTAAACAGTAGGTCTAGCAAGGCCTTACCCCGGGTAGGCTCATTTACCAGCTGATGAAGGAAATTGTCCTCTATACACTCTAGGAAATTCCTAGACTGCCTCTTCTGTGCAGTATTGAGCTCCCAGCAGATATCTGGCAGGTTAAAGTCCCCCACAAGAACAAGGGCTGTCGATTTTGAGACATCTGCCAGCTGCTTGTAGAATAATTCATCTCCTTCATCATCCTGGTCGGGTGGTCTATAACAGACACCCACAAGGACATCAGCCTTGTCGGACTTGCCCCTGATTCTGGTCCACAGGCACTCAACCTTGTCACTACTGACCTCAAGTTTAACAGAGTCAAGAGACTCTCTAACATATAAAGCCACCCCTCCACCTCTCCTGCCCTGCCTGTCTTTTCTGAAGAGCCTGTAGCCACCCATAGCAGCACTCCAGTCATACGAGTCATCCCACCACGTTTCTGTGATGGCAACTATGTCATAGCTTTCCTGCTGCACGATGGCTTCCAGCTCCTCTTGTTTGTTGCCCATACTGCGTGCATTAGTGTACATGCACTTCAAGTGGGCTGCTGATTTCACTCTTAATTCAGGCTTTTTGTCCTTAGGCTGATCTTTGGAGAGCCCAGTTTCAATCCCTTCCCCCTTCAAACCTAGTTTAAAGCCCTCTTGATCAGTGCTGCCAACTTATGGGCTATAGTCCTCTTGCTCTTCCCAGAGGGATGAAGCCCATCTGATTTCATGAGACTAGGTACCATGGAGTTTGCCCCATGGTCAAAAAAACCAAAATTTTTATGGTGGCACCAATCCTTTAGCCATCTGTTAATGAGATGGGCTTTTCTGTTTCTCTCTTTATTTGCCTCCTCATCCATTCCGGATAGCACAGGAACTGAGGCAAATATCACCTACAAAGCAATTCAAGGCAGCTTTGTGTCATAGAACACTGATTATGTCAAAATAAGTGTTGTTTTACTTCTACAGATGTCTGCTGCTGCTTTTTGCATCTCCTAAAATGGTCTTCTCCTTCACAAATTCTTTGAAGATAATGGACTAATCTTTAGTGCGAAGGGAATGACATCCAGTTAGAACTTCACAAAGTAAGTGCTGTACATGCTATAAACAGAGAGGTAAGGCAGAGGTAAAAAAGTAACTTTGAGGTTTAGTAATCCTGAAGGACCAGTGAGCCTCATTAAACTTGTCTTGAGGAGATACTACTGAGAGTGACCTCTTACAGTTTGAGGAGCTGATAGATCAGCAAGAGAAGCAGCAGCAACTATTCAAACACTGAAGCTGCAGTGCCAACAGGGCTTGTAGTTTTCTGGCAAAGCACCTCTGCCAGTCAAGCTCTCAGCAATTGCATGAAATGAGACTCCAGGATTTTTTTACAGCATGTGTGGGAAAACTGTTGATTTGAGAGGCAGCTCAGGCAGGACTGAAGCAGGATCTGGGCAGTAAGCAAAATGCTGCCAGCAGAGCAGGTTGGTCTGGCTTGTTCTGGTAACATTTCATTATGTTACTTCCTCTCAAAGTGTTCCAGAGACACTTCACGCCAAGCAACTAATTATAGGGTGTTTTTTTTCATGAAGCTATCTGAACAAAAACAAAAGTTTAGCATTGTATTTAGCACTTCCATCCTGAAAAAGCAATATTTTATGAAGATTTTTTTTTGCTGCAGGATATATGAAAAGGAAGCATTAAATCAGATGTACTGTTAATTCTTCACATTTTCAAAGTGCTGTACCAAATATAGGTTGTTATTCTTTCCACATACTGTTCAGGATTCACCTGTGTATTTTGTTCACATTCTGTAAAACAGACAAGAAGGTTTAAGTATGTTTTCCTTGTGTGGTTTTAATTTTGGGTGCTAAATTTGGTTTACCAAAGAATGTGTCTCTTTTAAACTACATGTTTATGCAGCAGTAGTCAAGGAGCAAAAGGAACAGGCTGCAGGGGCCATTGGCTTGGAAAAGGGGCACACTCCCACAGTCCGAGAGTGAAGTCTGGTGACAAAAACCCAGTTCAGCCACCAGTTCAGTGACTGCCAGACAAGTCCATGGTGACAGGGCAGGTCTGGGGTAGAGCCAGCACAGTGCAGCTGGATCAATGGAGTCAAAGCTGCAACATAGCTCAAAAAAGGGCCAAGGGCTGAAGTTTGAGTGCAGCTCCTGAGCAAAGGGGATGCAGCCACAGCACTGCGTCCTGCCAGCAGGTCCCATGGCTGTGCCATGTCGGACTTGGCCTTAAGAAGGGATAGCTAGGCCCCTTTGGAGAGGCAGAAAAAGTCACAGAGCCTGTTAGCACTTCCAGGGCTGTTACCATTGCCATGGCTGGAAGTAGATTCATATGCAAAATTAAGACACAGTGTACATATAGAACCCAATAAGAAATAAATAGGTAAATCTATTTCAATTGCAGATTACTATCTCTTTCTTATAGCCAATCTCAAAATTGATTTATCTGATAGGAGTATTCATTCCCCAAATTATTGTCAAATTATATACAACCTAGCACCTGAGTATAGTAGTCCATTCTGCCTTAGCTGTTGCATTCATGACCACTTTTAGTTTACTGCAATGACTCTGCTGCTTTTAATTTAAATATGCACTTATCAATAGATTTTGTATATTTAACTGAATACTGTAAATGTGATTTATAATTAAAAATTCCAATTGTAAAACAGAATTATAAAAAATAGGAAGCATGATTGATTAGCAAATACAAACTGTGGGGATGGCGGATTTCTTGAAATCAAGAAGGCTTTTTTGAGAGATAGTGTTTTAGCGAAAACCAAAACAAATTATTGAGTTCATTCAATTCCAAAAGAAAATTAGGAGGTAGGAATTCGTCTGAGCACTCTGCTTTCTTCCAAAAACAAATGGGACAAGACTGTGAAAATTCCTGTTTATTTACAATGTGTTTAAAAAAAAAAAAAGAACATGAATCTATATTTTCAAGGATTACAGTGCCTAATTAACCATCCTGCTATCACAGCAACTGAGCAGTTTCACTGTCAGCCATTTGTTATGTGTTTCTCTCTGGAGAAGTCTGTTCATATGTGGTTCCTTAAGACCCCGTAGTTTTCTCCAAGGCACCAAATAAACTAAGCCTCTTGAGTTCTGCTCTTAAGAGTTTATTCCTATAGTTCATGTCTAATACTTCTCCATCAAGCAGCCCTCTTAAGCTGATAACACCGGGTCAGAAAGATTCAGTACCAAGCAGAGAAGTAACATATCAATCTTTCTGTATGATTGTAATCTGCTATGCCAGCACTGACCAATACTGTCAGTATTTATTTAGTGCCAAATGTACTTGAAAAACCACATCTTCCTATTTTCTTTAGCTCTACTTGCCATAAATTCCCTGTGTACTTCTGCTTCCCCTACAGTTGCTGTCTTCAGCAACTTCCCTTAATTTTTTATCTTTTTTTTTTTTTTTTTTTTTAATATTGGAAACAGCTGCACTCACTTCCCTGCTGATGTTTTAAACGCAAGTTCCTTCCTTCTCCATTGAGGCTTTGTAGTACCTTGTGATCTTGAACAAGTGTTCATTTTCAATGTAGGTTTTCCTACAACTGAACAATTTAATCACTTTAAAAAACTGATATTTTTTAAAGCACAAAGTATGTATTACAGCTCTGAACTGGAATCTACAAAGTAAACACCAGTCTCCAACAACACAAAATCTCCTGCATGTTAGGGAGAGATACTTCAAGAACTTTGATTATCCTTTGATGTAGCCTAAGCTCTGGTACCTAAGCTCTCAGTAATTTGTTTTTGAATGGCCAATGACTCAGGCACAGCTGATGCCATTTTTGAAAGCACACCACTCCCTCTGAGCCTTTATGGATCATTCCTAACCAGTGATTTGAACATTGTGTGGCTTCCCAATATGTTTCAGTAATTCTGACTACACAGGTTTTGAATTCATAAGTGATTTTTCTTGTTTATTGAGCAAGCTCCTCGCAAGGAAGGGGATGGTTACTTTCAATTTAACGTTTAGGTCATGACATCAGTTCTTGGTCCTGGGCAGAAATATATAAAGGATGTTTAAACCTCAAATAAAATAGAGTGGACATACCCTCAGAAGTGGTTAAGAACAGAGGCTCTAAAGAGAAAACACACAACCTAAATAATCTTATAAAAGTCCCCTGTAGCACATTTTGATTAAAGAGACCCCATTTGTGTAATGTAGCAGCTGACCCTTCCCACACCACCACCTCTCCACAACACACAGACGATACTGAATGCAATGAGGCCAAACAAAACGCACTGAAGACCACATGGAACACCAGTAATACTGAACTTATAGAAAGGTACTATTGTACTAGCGTTACTGAATATATGAGTGTAAAGTTCCCATTTTTTACTGTGTAGCAGCTTTGCTTTTTAATATTAAGCACTGAAGTCATGTTCACATATACTTTCATAGTTTTAAATGTTAAGTCTAATTCCTGCAAGTGATAAAATTAATTACAGAAGCAGATATTTCAGTTGAAGAAGTTATACCAGGAATGAATTTGACATATGTTGCTAGCAACCTGATTTATTTTTCTTTTTACAGTTGTAGCACAGGATATACTGTTCCCATTTGCAAAATAACATTCTAAGTATCTAATGGTCTTTCTGTTCACCAGTAACATACTCTGATCTGTTCATGATTTACATCAGTCACTCTTCTGGTTCGGTAACCACAAAGACGGAATTTATAAACCAAGGGGTGTAGGAATACCTGTGAGGCTTCAGCTCCTCCCTTAGCCCCAGCAGTGAACTTTGTCTCTCATTATAACCCCTGGGCCAGTACAGAAAGCCAGCTACAAATGGCAGTATTGTGTCAGGAACAGGGATTTGGGGCATCTCCAGCTGAAACCCCAGGCCACAAGCCAGCCAACATCACAGCAGCCAGCCTGGACATGTACCTCATCAGGCACGCCAGTGAGACAGACTCAGACGCTTCTAGGCTACATCCACTCCTATATTTAGATTTTAATGTGCAATCTATTTTTTAAAGGCTAGAAAAGCATGATCATATTTAATCTAAGCTGCTAATTTAGACATCTGGAGGTTTTTTGCATTTTGTTAATTGCCTTTTTAAAGAAGCATGTAAATTTCCCTCTCCTCCCCAGTCTCTACATCAACACAAACTGAAAATTTAAGATGCAGAAACTTTTCATTTATTATATTTTATTGCTTAACTAAACTACCAAGAACCTTAAAGCAAATATATAAAGCCCACTTTGTGCTTACATGAATTGTTAGATGAAAATATCATCTATTAACACATTGAATTAACTTTTTGTCCTTTGTTCTAGTAACTTATAGCATTCAGCCCTTTTTGTTTCGTTTTTATTTCTGAATGGAATAGAAACAAAACCATCATTTTTTTTGAACTCCCAGAGCCTCAATTCAAAGAATTAGTCATTGACTTAATTTAATAGAATAAACTGAAATTATGAACTGAGTAAACTGCTGATTCTTTGCATCTCCAGAAGAGACTACACCTATCAAACCTTCCTAAGTACCTAGTTATATTATTTTAAAAGATACTGTAGGAGTATTCTAATTTAAACTAAGTTTTAAATCATTTGAAAAAAAAAAAATCTGCCTATTCTGAATGCACTTGCATTCATTACCTATTCTTAGGAACTATTTTATATTCATTGATGAGATTGGGCGTGGGTGTTGGAAGAATCCTCTTTCAGGGCTTTGCAGCTTTGGAATTTGCTCTGCACTTGAGCTTTCCCATACAGCAACTCAGATGACTGCTGGTTTAATCATATCATTTAAAAAAGTATCATTTTAAAAGTATATATAGATTGTTCAAATCAGTATAGGCAGGGAATTGTTTAGAGAGGCAGAGATTATGGCAGGCTATTTTGAAGTTAAGAATATCAAAAGCTCTTAAACTAATGTCTTTCTAAAACACATTTCTAAAATGATTGTATTCATTGTATTTTTACTCCAATGTATGAAGGGCACCAAAATGGAAACTAAAACATAAAAATATCTGCTAATTACAAATTACTCTCTTCGACTGAAATAAGCAAGTTAGAGACAATAGAGATCAATACCTGCATAATTATTTTGGCACAGGAAAGAATGAAAAATATATCAAAACTGTAATACTTCCTTTCCCACCCCTCCCCTTCCCACACCCAAATGGGAAGAGAATTCTTTCCTCGAAGACTCATTTGGGGTTTGATTTTTTATATTTTTTTACACTGTACGTACAAAATCGGATTTCTGTATACAGTTTTATATTGTCCCTGCTTTAACAGTGAAGGAACTGACTTCAGTAAGCAGTATGTGTTTTGTTTCCTCAAATATGTAATCCCAATCAATTAAAATTTACCGGTTTGGATCCATTTTCACAGAACCTTCCTGAGCAACATTAGCTGTGTTAAGCCTTTTAGCTGTATTGACAGAATTTAACTGTTAGCTTTGTAAAGAAAAAGTGTGATATAGGCATCACATCAAATTATAGATTAAGCAGTTTCATCTGTTTGTCCTTTTTGAACATTACCCTAACATTAGTACTCTTTCACTCTTCTTAAGTTTCCCTGATTTTAAGATTTGTATTGATAATAACTTTAATGGACCATGATTTACAACCCCAAGGTACCTGGACTTACTTAAATTATCTGCGTGTCTGGTAACTTTCTTAGTTAACAGTAGATAATTTTCATGTCATTAAAATTTTCAACACCTTGTTATAGGCACAGTGTTAGTTCTAAGACTTTGGGAACAAAAGAGCAACTGACCCTTGCCTAGACTGGCTATGGACTTCAGCTTTTCAGTGTTTCATATCTTCCAGTTCATATTGCTCCTATCTATTTCTCTTTTCCTCTAGTGTGTTATTCTGCTGGTTTTGGCTGGGATAGAGTTAATTTTCTTCGTAGTAGATTATGTTTTGGATTTGTGCTGGAAACACAATCAATAATACAGAAAATGTTATTGCTCAGCAGTGCCTTCACAGAGTCAAGGCCTTTTCTGCATCTCACCCCACCCCACCAGCGAGTGGGCTAGGGGTGCACAAGAAGCTGGGAGGGGACACAGCTGGGACAGCTGGTCTCAACTGACCAAAGGGATATTCCATACCATATGACATCATGCTCAGCATATAAAGGTGGGGGAAGAAGAATGAAGGGGGAGACTTTCAGAGTGATGGTGTTTGCTTTCCCAAGTAACCGTTAGGCATGATGGAGCCCAGCTTTCCTGAAGATGGCTGAATGTGGGAACAGCAGTTCCAGCTAAAGGACCTTGGACAGATTATACAGAAGTATGGTTTTTATGAATGTAAGAAGTGATAGCCCAGGCCAGTGAGAATGATATCTCGGGTCGGAAAACCGCCCCCATATGTATGATGTGTGAATGTCCTTGGGCCTGGTCTGTGAATGAGTGGGAACGTAACTGAAACAAAGATAACATCAGTGTGGTGTGTTTTTAATAACAATTATTGGAAAAACATCTTATGTAACATCTTAGTCCAGGTCCGTATCCGTAAGTCCTATAAATTGTCACTGACTAATAAAGAAGGCTTCATCCTGGTTCAGCTCTCTGCTCTGCCCGGCTCTGCGCTCCTTCCTGAACAAGATCTCTGTCTGTGTGTGAATCTCTGTCTGCGTCCTGGTGTGCATCATTTCTAATCACCACAGCTGAACACCTGCCTGCCCATGGGAAGTAGTGAATGAATCCTTTATTTTGCTTTGCTTGTGTGCATGGCTTTTGCTTTACCTATTAAACTGTCTTTATCTCAACCAATGAGTTTTCTCATTTTTACTCTTCTTATTCTCTCCCTGATCCCACTAGTCAGGGGTGATGAGCGAGCAGCTGTGTGGGGCTGAGCTGCTGGCTGGATTTGAACCATGACAGTTCTGTAATACTGATTAGTTTTGTTGCTGCTGTTGCTTAATTTCCAGTTATGTCTTTTATATAACTGGTGAATCTGGATAGGCTCTTAAAAGTAGCTCTAGATTGCACAGTTGGGGTGTTTTTGACTGTTTATTAAATCCTCTGAAAGAATACTCAGTTTTCATCCCCATTTTATTTTACACTTGTCTTTGCGGGTCAAATTTACTCATTATCTTTACCTCTGGAAAATTAGGCAAAGGAAATTGCCAAATTTACATATGTTCCCTAATGTGAACAAAATATATCTGTTCTGAATGTGAAACAAAAAGAATTGATTGTCACTAAATAGTCTCAAATCCCAGTTGAAGAATTGGTTAGTCTAGATTTATCTGCAAGAGGAATTGTTTTTTCCAACTTAGTTATAAGAAGTTATTTCTGAAAGACAGAGCTGGAGAAACTGTCATAAAGAATTTTGTTTAATATTTCTCTAAGCACTAACTCAACTTTGGAGTTTCATTGGGATGCAGAAGAGGAGAAACCCCATATCTGTCACAAAATGCTTTTTAAAATCTGAACCTGCTTAGGCTTGATTTGCATTATCCTCTCCAGAGACATAAAGAAATTGAAGCATTTCCTGCAATTTCCTCTAATTCAGAAATACTCCAGACTACCATCTCAAAAAGCCTTTGTTTTCCACATACCCCTAAGATCACTGTGCTGCTTAATATTATGTGAAGTACATTCTAGCATGAATCAGGGTATTTTGTGATTTTCCTGCAGACAGCTAATCTTAGGATCGACACACAATGCTAACGCTCTGCATGGAATTTCAGCTCCTCGAAGTGGAGTGGAACTTGCTTTATGCAACTGTCTCTTTAATCAGCTGAAACGTCATATTGCTCAGCCAAGGCTGCAAAACCAGCGAAGGGGACATTGACAACTGGCTAACCCAGTCTGAGCTCTGTGTTGCTCCAGCTATGGCACCAGCAGTGCTTCAAGCAATTTAGGGCTAGCAGAATCAAACCTTTGATGAGAGGTTTTATGGTGCCTTTCTCTATAATTACAGGATTACATTTCTGAAAGTATATAATAAAAACAATCTCTAATTGCAGATAAAGATTGGCTAGAGTATTGCACAGGTGTATTCTAAAAAGGAAAAAAATCCACATCAAAAAGGTAAATAGCACATGAAAAGTCTTATAGCTGTAAGGAATAACTCAGCAGTGTGCTTAACACTGTTAGGAAGAAAAAAATAATAAATATTAGGAAGGAAAAAAGGTAAGGAGCAAGTGAGAGCAAACCAGATCCAAAAGTGGAATTAGGCACAGAAATGTTACTCTCTTCAGTGCTGGATTACCAAAGCAAGCCCTGGAAAAAAACTAGGAAGATAATTTTGTGATTTCAGTTCAACTGTTTGTGAAGTACTCCTGAATCCTCAGGTAAGCCACACAAGGGTTTCACAGCTTATTATTTCATGTGATCTTTTTAACCATCATGCTGTGGCAATTTGTCCATAAAGAAAATTTTTCATATTTCACTGAAACTGTAGACTTTTTTTTAATACTTAGTAGAAATAAATCCCACTTCTCAAATAATTGCAAGGTCTGAGCTGTAAGAGTTAGGCCAAGAAATCTATGGTGTTACCAAAGAGAAGTATTTCCTATCAAGCTGAAATGGACAATTGATTTAGGTCCTTGTACTGTCTTTTTTGAACCACATCTGTGCATCTAGGCCTGTTCTATTCATAATCATGGCTGATAAAGCCAATATGCAACAGGGACATTTGCTTGTGTAGGGGACATTAATAGCCTTATCCTTGCATAAAAGCCATCTTAGAAAGCAACACTGCTCTGTCTTTTCTCCACAAATGGTCCTAAGGATATATATGTATGAAAGATGACAGCCTCTCATTTGCTCTTCTTGTGGGGATTTAATTCACTTTTTCCTGCTCCCTCTGTCATACGTGTCCTGGGCATATGAGCCAGCTGGAGTGGATATCTCATCTGATACATAATCCTTGTTCTAGAACCAAGTACAAAGAAAAGTACAGGAAGTTTCCCCCTCATCATCTGAAACAGACACTATCAATCCAAACAGTATTCCACTAGTTTTTACTAGCTTCTAGGGAAAAATGGAAGAGTATTTCTGCTGCTGATAGCTTCAGTTTGACAAGGCGTTTTCTCTTCAATAAAAGAGCCTCTTTTGTGCTAGACCGCATAGTTGAACACTACAGTCTAACATTACCTGGTTGCTTCATGGATGCTGTGGTATACCGATGGCAGCATTATATTGCAGTATTTAAACTGCAACACTAGAGGTCATTGCTAGTCTTTATATTTTGAATCTGAAAGAAAGTGTTGGAGTTCGAAGAGTTTGATGATAGTATTTTTTTTTTCTTCTTTAATTATATACTGTGTGGAGCATATCCAGGATCCAGATCCACTCTTTATATATGGTTTCATAAGTTTTCACACTTCATTTTGGATTTTGTTTCTAGAAAAAAAAATTAGGAAATAGAGTAGGACGACAATCCCAGAACAGACAAGTGAATGTATACATTAAAAAGAACACAGTGGCCTGGAAACTTGCATGTCAGTCCTATGTGATATATTTCTTACTCTCTGTTTGGTTCTTAATTATTTTCCCAGAATCTTATTTAGCAAGGATTAATTTGCCTTTTGCCATTTTTCATTATAGGCAAATATAAGTAATTTCTACTGAATTTTTATTTAGAATATAGTATGTAGAATCCTTGGTGAGGTTAGGAGGGTTTTCAGGAAGTTTATCTTTGTTCGGTTTCTTTTATTGTCTAATAATTGTTTGCAAAGTTGTCTGAACGTCTTTTACTATATGCAGAAAGACATATCCTTGAATATTTCTAATGCTCTAACAAAGAGCAAGTAGAAATTTAGAGGTCCAATGTAGTAAGATATCAAATGTTCAAGCATTGATACTTAGGTATTTTACTAGATACATATACTTCATTTCACAAAGGAGTAAAGTTGTTGGAACTACTTAATGCGCTCCAAGGTTATATTCCAATTGAAAATTGCTGTATTCAAAAATCAGGGATAACCATAACAAAAAAATATTGTTGGAACAAAATTTTTATTTTCTTAAAACAACATTTTAGGTGGCACAGTCAGCTCTAGTATGATATTTGCTACTGAGTTCCAAAGTTGCTATTAGATTTTCTTTCAGCACACTTTAATGCAAGGAAATAAGTTCAGATTTACAGAACAGATTCTTTACAGAAAATGAGTTTAAATACTTTCAGAGCCTTGAGCTACTGAATTTTTTTTAGTCACTATGTGGGTCAAGAGACAGGATAATAAATAACGCACACATTTAATTGATTTCAAAATGTGTTCGCATTTGCCATACGGATCTCTCTGGGGATGTACTGGCACTTAAAAAGCAACTTCTATTTGTTTCATTCTAACACTAACCAGAATTCTGTAATCAAGACCTCACCATTTACTACCATAAGGAGCCAACTGAAAGAAAATCACATTATATTATTTCTTTTGCTCACTGGAAACCCATAAATGTGGTTGGTTATTTATATATGTAGCAAATACAGGAAGAAAGCTTAAAAATTAGAAGTCCTGTTACAAAGGTTGAAATCTTTCTTCCCTTTGCACATTTAAGTTCAATATCTACCTTAATCAAGAGCAGCAATTTTATTTGCACTAACTGCCAAATAAATATTTTAAAAATAAGTTATTGTGAGGGCTTATTATTTTTTTACTTGTAAATTGTATGGACACCAAGATTCCTTGAGCTGAACTTGTAAGAATGTTGCTGCCAGGTTGTAAGGACAAGTAGATCTGTTCTTTTTAAAGCTTTAATTCCATGCAAATTTACCTGTTCTTTAATTATTATTATTCAAAGAATAATTGTGATGTTCTGACCTTTTTTTTTGGTCTAAGGTGCTGTGAATCTAAGTTGTAATGATTGAAAGTTTCTTTTAAAATCTTTCTATCTTTCACAGGTCGTAAGAAGGTGGAATTAAGATTGTTCCTATATTCAAATTACGTATTAACCTACATAACCAGTTGTTGTTTGTTGTGGTTTTTTTTTTTTGCAAAGGGAACTTTTAAATTATTTTTTTTTAAATCCCCCTTTTATTAATGTGTTTTATGTTAATAAATTGCCCTTATGTCATTTGGAGTAGTTTAGCTTCACTATACTGCCTTCTACCCTTTGAATAACATCTACTGAGTAAAGAGATAATGTATGTTTTCTAGAATAGATATTAATGCCCTTTGTTAAGCTTGTAATTTTGAAAGTCTGGCACCATGGCTCACACAGAATCACACAGAATGGTCAAGGTTGGAAGAGACCTCTGGAGATCATCTAGTCCAACCCACCTGATGAAGCAGGTTCACCTAGAGGAGATTGCACAGGTGGGGTTTGAATATCTCCAGAGAAGGAGACTCCACAACCTCTCTGGGAAGCCTGTTCCAGTGCTCTGTCACCCTCAAAGTAAAGAAGTTTCTCCTCATATTCAGATGGAACCTTCTATGCTTCAGTCTGTGCCCCTTGCCCCTCATCCTATCACTGGGCACCAGTGAAAAGAGTCTGGTCCCATCCCCTTGACACTCACCCTTGACATATTTATAAACATCGGTGAGATGCCCCCTCAGCCTTCTCTTCTCCAGGCTGAACAGACCCAGCTCTGTCAGTATCTCTTCATAAGAAAGATGCTCCAGAGCCCTCATCATCTTTGTAGCCCACCACTGGACTCCCTTCAGTAATTCCTTGTCCTTCTTGAACTGGGTAACCCATAACTGGACACAGTGCTCCAGATGTGGCCTCACCAGGGCAGAGTGGGAGGAGAACCTGCCTCAGCCTGTGGGTCACACAGTGCAATATTACTACTCAAAATTATAAACATGGGTGTTTAGGAAGAATAAGGTTTAAACATAGTAACTATGGACGTGGCTCTGTTCTTCACTATGCAAGCTGAAACAGTGTGCTCACTGAAATACCTTGCAAGTGCCCTAGAGAGCACGACTCAAACATGTCGTGTTTGCTTTCTTATTACTTTAGGTAGGAAAGAGAGGAAATTTATGAAAAAGTGTGAAATATATTTAATGCATGTACTTGGTTTGACAATTTAGAGGTTTTGTTGGTTTTATTTATTTGGGTTCTTTTTTAGCAATGTGTCCTGATGTTTTTCTTCACTAGGTACATTTACTTATTTCTTCCCTGCAGTTGTACCAAGATATTTGGACTGTGCTTTCTTCTAGTCCACGATTCTCATAAAGCCCTGACACAACTGAGACCCACCTTCCACCATCTTCTGTAATGGTATTGTTTTTTAAAGCTCTGTACTTCCTCATACATTTCGTATTTCCTTGCTGGGCCTACATGTTCAGCTGCATAGACTTTTGCAAGTCCAAGTAGCTATACAGACAGAAGAAAACCTTAATAGCCAAACTTTAGGAATTACTTTCTGATTGAAACTTTTTAAATGAACTTGGGAAAAAATAGTATTTTATTCTTCTGTGTAATCACCAAACATTTGCAGAAAGTTTTTTGAACACTAGATGACAGTGGAAGATAGTAACTACAAACAGGATATTGAAGTAGAACATAATTAGAAAAAAAGATGCAGTTACTGTTACATGTTATGATCATTGGTACACCACTAATGTTATTTCTGGAATTAGATGTTTTGTGTGTACAAGACAGTATTATTGAATTTGTTAGTTCAACTTAATTTTCTTTTAGTTTTAGTATTTAGAATGCTACTGCCCCAATGTTCTTTCTTTTCTCGGAAAGTTATGTGGTGGTTAATTTAAAGTTTGATTCCTGGTTTTCTGACACAGCTAAAAGCCAAATTTGCACAACAGGATGATAGCGGGATCACTGCACTAGAAGGACAGGACCCATACTCCACTTTCATTTCATACTAGACTTGAGAGAAAAGATTGGTAACAGGGGGAAAAAAAAAAAAGTACCTGTATTAAAGAAACAGTATTTTTATTCCTCGTTACCATAATATCTTCATAAGACCAGAGATTTTTGCTTATGGGTATTTCTGAAAAATCACAGCTTCTGAGTAAAGTGAGCCTGTGCTTTGACTCATGCTTATAGTAAAACTAGACATCCATCTCTGTGAAATGATCCAGTATCTGGAATCTTAAATGCTGAAGGTCTACATCAGTTCCTGGTAAGGTACTATCTAGTAAGTTCTGATTTCTTGTTTCCTGCATCCAGCTCACAGCCAGACCTAATGGCATCACATAAATGTGAAGTATACTCCGGTAAAAGATCTGCTTTTGAATTATCTGTAGATCTTCAGGTCTAAAAAAGATCTTCCATTGTTAACGTAAGTAATGAAAACAAAATTTCATGCCTTTGACAGTCTCATCATTAAGGACTTTGAAAACTGTCTTAAAGCAAGTACTTTATCTGTGAATTCACATGCAGCAAAGCCCTGAAGTCTGAGAAAGCATTCATCTGAATTATTCTTGCCTTAAGCCATCACTATTCCTGCTATCAACCATAAATCCAGTGCAATAATAGATGAGTAGAAGTACACTTTTTATGAGCATCTCTGGAAGGAGCAAAATAGAGACACATGGTAGTTAAAAATATGGCAGAGACAACAAACTGGCAACATATTTGCTTTTCAAAGGAAAACAAGAACAGTAATAGGACAGATATAAAAGAAATACGCTGTTTGCAATAAAAATTAAAAATTTTATACATGTCTATAGGAATGGGTCATAGGACACTGCATTTTAGAAGGACGAAGTAGCCTACCAGAACTTTAATTTAAAAATTGTGGTACCTTCTGGTGAGTGGAGATAATATGTTTTAGAAAGCACAGTCTTAGTTAACCATCTTTGTTACAAACATACAGTTGACACTGAAAAAGAGAACATACTCCAGAGGTTTGGTCACAAAGGCTTTTCCAGGTCCCATATCAGAACACTTTCTCTGAGAGGCAGATGTTGGATTTAGCCTGTAAAGGTGAAACTAGAAATACTGTTTCCTGTCTCATGGAAAAGTGATAGGTTTACACCCAAGATATACTCCAACAATACTGAGATTTTTATAAAACATGGTCTAGAGCCAATGACAAACAGCAGAATTACCTTAGATTTCTTCACTGAGTCTGAATCAAGGAACTGTTAATGAGAACATACCCTTTTTAACATATCATGTAATTTAATTGCTTTCAGGACAGTGGAGTAGTATGCTGACTGCTGAAGAGCAATATGAGTTACAAAGAACTCTTCGTGTCTGATGAGAAATTCCTGCTGTAGCACAGCAAATGATCCCAAAATGACGGGTGAATTGCTTCGTTACTTTCACACTCAGATATGGCTAATAGTAAACGGATAAAAATGCTGATTTATAAAGGCAGTTAGAAGGAAAACTGAAGGCAGTGCTGATTATTTTCAGTCAAAGAAACTTTAAGGCCGAATGAAATCTGTTAAACCAAACCAGTGTTTTCCTACATTCCTCTCTCTGAAAAGGAAGAGAAACTAAAGGAACACAGAGATACCTTTCTGGAGCCATGCACTATTTTGAAAGTCTATGAGCAGCCCTCCCAGGCTCTGACAAAGGTCTGGCAGTATTCAGAGAGAACCTTGCACCAAGCTGGGGAAGGCAACACAGTTTACTCAGAGGACTGGCACTTTTTTAAGAGAAGGTTCATCCCTGTGACACTGGCAGCTGGACCTCAGCACCTGCAAGCAGCATGTAGGTAGTCTGAGAAAAAATCAGTCCAAAAATATGGACAGTAATAAGAAGTGCACTTGCTCCACACTGCTCTAGGAAGTTCTTGCCATCATGTATCCATAGTAAACAAATCTTTTCTTGAAGCTGCTTGTCAATTCTCTTTCCCCAATTGCCTTCCTAGAACCCTAGAATAAAAAAACGTTTTTCAGTGTAAGACTCAATTTAGATAAAGGTCTCAGACTGTAGAATGAACCTGTTACTATTATGTGTAACAGTGAAGCATCTAAGCCTGTTCCCATGGCAGCAAGGGTAGCTGAGGCTGAAAGCTTCTGTTCCAGGGCTACATACAGCCAGAATCACTGGCTGGGTAGAGAATAATTTGTGTCAGAGATTTTTGCTTCAGATTAATTGCCTTTTGCTCAAAACATTGCTTTTCAACATCAGTTTTATATCATATACTTAAAGAGAAAAACCTAAAACTGCTCAACAGATGTGCTTTGGGCCAGGAAAAATTATCAGGGAAATAAAAATATAATTCAGCTGGTTTGTGTTGTCATTTGTTAAAGATTCAATGAAGACATTCCTGACATAATGCTTGTGTAGGTGTAGGAGCATATTAAATACAGAACATGAAATGTTTTGTAGAAAATGTACAAAATAATGCTAATCTCAAAACTGGGTTTTATCCACACTTTTTAAAGCATTAATAATCTTCTGATGACAGAACAGAAAACTTGTTATTCCACGGAGATACATCCTTTCATTTCTACAGCTTTGTGGTTAAATGGCAAGAGCTTTTTGACCTCTAATGTGTGATACATCGACAATGTCTCTGGTGGAATTTTTTTTTCACAAACATGCATTTTCAGAGAGATTCTCACAGTCTGATTTATAAAAATGGTGCAGCCATTACTATTGAATAAATGACTGGGGAAAGCATCATTTGTTCATTCATTCTGGGTGTTAGAAATTATTGTGGATGTTTCTCTCCAGACTCTTATCTTTCCACCATTTCCATGAAAAGGAAACTGAAAATTTCTAACCCAGTTAGAATCTAAAAAAGCAAATTTTGTGCAAAGTCAAAATATTTGTTCTTGTTTTCAACTATTCATATTATTTTTACTAACTGCATATGTTTTTCTATTAGACCTTTGTGATGTGCCACGATTGTAGCAGCTGAGAACTGAAACTGAGAACTACTTTGAAGAAATTGTCCTAAACTTGTTTTTTCTTGCTAATTAATACAATATAACCTATAACTTGGACTTTGCTAGCTCTGCAATGATAGCATTGTAAATATTTAGATGGAGCAGAAACACCTTTCTGTTTTGTTTCTCTCATTTTACCAGTCTTTGCCCTTGTTGCTGTCAAAGGCAGGTGTGGTTGAATGTCAGAATTAATACAGCATCTGGACCAAGCAGTACTACTGCAAGCATGTGAAACAAGACTATAATTTCACATATATTTCAAGATTCAGACCACTAGACTAGATGTCAATTCTAAGGTGACAAATCTGCCAAGAACTTGCTTGAATTACTCATATATAAAGAGAGCACAAGACTCTCATGGACACACATTTTTAGTGTCAGGATGGTCAGAAATGTTAGTGTTTTCCTTTCTACAAACTCTCTGAATGTGTTACAATATTATGAAATACAAGATTAGCAGCTATTGACAATTTTTTTATGCAGGAGTCAATTTTTACTTAGAAATTCAAATTACAGTGTATAGTTACACAGGGTTGAATACAAACTTTGTGGCTGTTTGTAACTAGTGAGAGACTCATGTGCATGCCCACAGAAGCTTTATTTGTCTAATTTATTCAGCATCAGTTATTCCTAACCACACATTAAAGACATGGTCTATCAAATAAGCCTTTATTGAATAAAATATTCCAGGAAATGCCTGCCTCTCATCTCATATTCTTAAAAATGAGTTTTATTTGTATAGTAGGTAAGGTATAACGTGAATAATATAGATGTAACACAATATATGAAGATATAAATACTGGATTTAATCAGTGTAATCTAAACCTTGAATGTATGGTCTAAATCAAATAACCAGTATTTCCTATGATCCAGTTGCTAAAGAAAATGTTAGCAGTCTTTCAAAGGTCTAAAAAATTCAATTGATTTAAACACATATCAGATAAATACAGTACATTTCATAAGCCATGATTATATATGCACACCCACCTTACATTTTGGATATCAAGATGGACATTTTTCCCATAAGAAAAAAATGCAGGCCTCAGCAAATAAAATCCTACCATGGAATTAGCATTTTGTATTGGAAGAGGAAAGATTTTTGTATTATGAGTGTGCTGATACTGTGGTATTTTGTTGAAGGTAATTCTGATGGCCATGGAAGGAAAGAAACAGTATGTATGAGAATACTGAACTAACACCATGACTGAACTGAATACTCTTGAAAAGTAGGAAAGTCTAAAATCACTTAATTCAGTTTTCTCTTATGATCTGTTTCACATTAAATTTCTGACAATGAGCTTGAAACCTACTGGTCTATGTGCTACTTTAGTGGTGCTGTGTGATACAATAAGTCAGGATTAACCACTTATTTCAGTAAGCTCAACATTACATCTCATGAGCGCCTATGTCCATAAATGATAGTATAACGCATGACAATAATGCCTGTGTCATAATTTTAAAGATGTAGGACATGCACAAAACCCTTCAACTCTACAGACTAATTGTAAGCGTAGTACACGTATCGCCAATACGGCATGCCTAAAGGAATGATATAGATTTTCAGGAAAGTATCACTAAATACAACAAATTTCAGCCCTGCAATAGGAACATTTATTTAGTAAATCACCACTGCTAAAATGTGTCAAGGGACAATGCGTGGCAAAGAATAGTTGGATTGTGGTAGCTCTGATGCTGGATTAGCTGAAAACAATGTTTAATCCATTTTCAGTAGCTATAAGAAGGCATTTATTGCTTTCATTTACCTTATCAGAGTGACTAAATATACCTATTTATTACTTTCCTGGGGAAAAACAGAAATCCCCTCTGCTTGGTTTGAGCTTAGAATCGATAATAATTTAGGTTAGAAGGGATTTTTGGCATCCAATCCACACCCACCTCCCCAGCCTAACTTGCAGGGCCAGCTTCAATGTTAGATAAGGTTACCCAGAGCCGTGTCCAGTCAACTTTTGGATATCTGCAAGAATGGAGATTTCTCAACATATTAGGGCAACATGTTCTAGTGCTTAACCACTCTCATTTTGATTTTTTTTTCCTTATAGCTGGTAGAATTTCCCCTGATGAAGCTGATGGCTGTTGCCTGTCATCCTATACAATTCATAGAGAAGCTGGAGTGAGTGTCTGCGATAGCCTGTGCTTAGGTAGCTGAAGGCTAGTCATGCTTCCTCATGTTTAGTCTCCAGGCTGAAATAAGCCACCTTCTGTTATGCTACAGCACCCTAACCATCTTTCTGCTGAAGTTCTTCCAGTTTCTCAATCTGTCTTTTGTACTGGGGAGGAAGGGAACATAAAAGAGGACATAGTAGGTCAGACTTACCTTCACAAATACTGCCTTGAAAGGAGTAATCGCTTCTTTATATACTCTTGCTAGTGCAATCATATCGTCACTGCAGGAGCACACTGTCAACTCACCTAACCAGCATCTAAGGCTGTTTTGTGTACAGCTGATCCTGTCAGCCAGGCCCCAACCTTTACTCTTGCATGGTATTAGTTTGTTCCAGGTGCTAGACTTCTCCTTTCTCTTTGCTAAACTTCCTGAGGTTTCTCCCAGGAAACCTGTTCCTCATGCATGTCAAGGCCCCTCTGACTCTCAGCGCTTTCTGCCAGCAGATGGATGACTCCCTCCAGTTCAGTGCTTGCCTGCCAGCATGCTGAGGATGCACTATATGTATCCCATCATTCAGGTCAGAAATTGAGATGTTAAACACCATCTGCTCCAGAATCGATTATTGATAACAGAGCTTGGTATTAGCCACCATCAGGCTGCAAACTGCAGACTCCGCTTTGAGCCTGCAAGTCCTGTCAGTTTTCTACTGACCTAAACGTACACCTGTCCAAGCCCTCTCCCTGCAGTTTGTCTATAAGGATGCTGTGACAGATAGCATTGAAGACCTGACTAAAGTCAAGATAAAAATAATTGGTTTTCCCCTTGTTCCTGGAGCCAGTCAGTTCCTCATGGAGAGGAAGAAGGTTGGCCAGCTGCCTTGGTAAAGCCCTGCTGGCTGCTTCTGGCCATCTGCTCACCTGACATATGCCAGGGAAGGGCTTCCAGGCAGATTTGCTCAAAAATGGTCCTATAAGAAGAGGTGAGGCTGACCTGCCTACACACTCCACCTTGCCCTTTTTGAAGACTGGCATAATATTAATATTTCTGCTTCTTCATAATCTGCTTTCTGATGCATATCAAAATGGGCTGTTATCTTACAGCTGCTTTGCTGCTTCTGTAGCATTTGCCATCTGAAATTCAATATACTTTCAGTACTAAGTGAACTCCATAATTCTTCTTGGTAGCAAACGGACAAATTAAGAAAGAGACTTACTCTCCAGCCCTCCACTGTTCTCAGAGCAAGGCTGTAGTTGTTATGTTTGTGTCTGTGATGACAAGAGTTTATAGATCTAGTGCTCTGAATGGTCTAAAATAAACCTCCTGAGTACAAAAATGTCTAAGCACATGTGACATGAATTGCATCAAAGAATAAGACTTTTATTGAAAGTGGCACATCCTTTATGACATACCGGTAATAAAGCCCAATATTTGATTAAGAAATAAGCTAATATAAAAAATTGTATTTGTTTAAGCAAATCAGCTCTAATAGAGGTTCAGAAATATTATCTCATTCTTGTACTGACATTTTATCAAATATTTTTCTGGATGATAGAACAGCAGAGAATTTTGCAAGAGCAAATCAGACTTTTCTCCAAATTATGTTTAAAACACTCTAATTTTAATCTCGATGTCTTGACAGGTCATGAAAGTCAATGAAAGTAGGGAGCTTAGTTATAGAATTTTGTTAGATAAATTTCATAAATACAGCTCATGTTTCATGAGGATAGAAAGTGTGCCATTAAAATGAAAACCTGCGGGTTTAGAATTACAGCTGAACATATTTCTAACTGCTTGCTTCCTGGTTCAGCAAATGTGTTAATGCAAATTTCAGGAGCCGTGGATTGTCTTGGAACACTTCTATTTGAACTGAGCCAGCTGCTTGTGTTTTAGCTTGTAAAACCTCTTCTTGTACCAAACCAGCTGCTCAGCAATGATGCCGCACCATCAGCTGGGTTGGTATAGCAACAATGAGTGGTTGTTAACCTGAGTAACCTGCCTTTCAAATAGAAGCACCTTGGAACAGTGCCGGCAAGAAAAAGCTGTTTTCCTGCAGGAGATGAGAACATGGTAACGGAAAACCAAAAAATGTAATGTGCATGTATGAGAAATGAGCACATTCACTGATTAGAATCAAAGTCGTGACTTTGTAAGCTATGAGAAAAAAAAATGTGTAAAAATGGAAAAAAAAATTGAATCACTGAAACACCTAAAATTATGGGGAAGGAACAGCATTAGTTTGGGTGCTAAAGCAAATAACCAATGAAATCCCTCATATGAAAGTAGTATCAGGCAAATAGACCCCTTAAAGCCCATAACTAACTCTTCCCAAATTGCTGCCTACATAGAAGCACCTAAAGCTACCCTGTAACTTCAAAAGCAGCCTCATCATAAGAAATGAAAAAGTTGAACTGTGACTGTGACCACTGGCTATCTTCATCTTTCGTCTGTGAGTACAAAATGCATTTAGAAGCATGTTTTTCCTCCCTTCCAGATACTAACCCTGCCACTGGTAAAGGTCAGTGGAAAATAACTTCTTAATATTGAAAGTCATGCTCAAATTGGTTTAGAAATGTCAAAATAAGGAACAGCTGAGAAATAGTTGTCTGAAAATATATTTGTCTTCCCATGTACATAGTTTTGGGAAATAGATTGGATACAGAGAAAAAAATATGAAAATGGGAAAATTATTTAAAAAAAAAATCTTCCTCTGTTTTTTTAACTAATTGTTAAAATAATTTGGATAGCTTCTTGTTCCAACCTATTAAATGGATATATTTAAAGATACTATTACTAAACAAAACTGAAAACTGTAATTATACTCCTTCAAATTCCAGCATTAAAGTACACAGAAAAAGCATTTTCAAACCTGTTTTTTAAACAACAACAACCACCAAAACAAAAACCAACCAACCAAACAAGAACAACAAACAAGCAAACAAACAAACAACCCCCCCCTCCCCCACTTTGGATGAGAGAGAATTTTTGAGAAGGGGAATGTACTGTAGTAACATACAGCTTGAAGAAAGGAGCACAGACAGCAGGAGGGACAAGTGTGGAAGAAGCAGAGGAGAGTTAGTGAATGCAGTATAGCTAGAGTGTAAACCACATATGTGGTACTTCTGCAAATCCTCACTGAAGAGATTTATGGTTACGTACTTTTGTGTAAGCGATCCAGACCTCTTTCCCTCAAAACTAATTGCTCAATCAAAACCAATTAAAAATCTCCGGTACTACTCCTGTATACATTTGATTTAAAAGTTATAAAACAGACCATTTACCTGAATATAAATTTTACAGCAGAAAGTCAGCTAAATGACTTTTTTGAGTTAGAAAAGACTATTGAAAAGAGAACCTTATCCATTTCCAATTGGAACTATTACAATTTTCACAGTGGAAGTAATAAAGGATTTATTTGAGTAACAAGTTTTACATTTTAAGAAGAAACATGTCTTCATAACAATAAGATATAGTACATGATATTAGTAAGGCATTCACATGTTTTCTCAGCGTCTGATGAATATGTCTGGTGAGTCTTTTATGCAGGCTTGAGAGGACCTCAGAGCTGCATGTTGGTGTCAGCAGAAAGAAACCATCTCAGCTTATTTACCCATCTTTTATTTGGTGCCAGGAGCTTACTGCTGTTTTGAAATATGCAGTCTTCAAGACAATTCAGTAGTCATATCAAAAAGCAGGAAAAACAGAACTTGCAGAAAAGCTGAGGAAACTGAAACAAATGAAAACTATGGTTTAAAGCAAGATAAACCCATGGTATTAAAAATTACTTATATGTTTAGTGCTTATTTCTAGAAAGTTAAGATGGGACTCAACTATAACCTTTGCTTGGGAGAGAAGCCGGCATGAACCAAAATTGATACGCATTTCGCCAAATATACTATATAACAATATTTTTGTATTTTCAGTTGTTCAAAAAGTTACATACAGGAAGTATGGAAAGAAGTAGAGTGAGGGAATGGGGACCTGATAATGTTTTGGTAATTTTGTTGTGCTTTTTATGAGCATTTGATTTCCAAATGCTTGGAGTGGAAATGCAGAATTGTGAGAGGATCGCAATAACTGGCTGCTTCTGCTAGGGTGATAAGCGATGAAGCAATACGCAGTATGAACTTTAACGTCTTTAGATTTCAGAGTTGGTGTTTCATTAAAATTAATTGACAGTTCATAGCTCTCATAAGGATTATTTCAGAAAGGGAAAGCAGACTCACAAGCACTTGTACTCAGCTCATTATTACAAAAGAAAATCAGGCATTTATACTTACACTTTTTGAACTGCCACATTAGCAACTGCTCCAGTGTCATTTCTTTATTTGCACCACTACAGTTGTGAAGCTGTGTGACAGACAAGGGACAGGAATGAGTTAAAACAAGCCTTTTTTTCACTACTGGTTTAATTTTCAGCCATGACTTTTCCCTTGCAGTTGATCACAATTTTCAAATAAGACAGTAGGACAGGAACAAGGATCTGAGCTGGAAGCAGCTCACTCTTTCATTGAAAGAAACATGCTGGTAACTGTTCTTGGAGGTTAGAGCACAATTTGGCATCTGGAACATGCAAGGCATGAGAATTCCTGGATGCAAACACAGCTCCAATTCTTATACTTGGGAATCTAGTTCCACTGTTTCCAATCTGCTAATTTTCTCCACTAGTATTTTTCACCACTTGAAATCCACCTATGCAACCTGATAAAGCTATTTACGCTCTCAGAATGTGACCAGGGAGAAAGGCAGAGGAGACAGTGACTGGGTTTGCAGGTGACCCATTCCACAGAAATTTCCAAAATTATTTACTTTAATTCCACATCGAATCCTGCCCTAGCTCAGCCAGAGGGAAAGGCCGTGGTACACTGAAGAGCTGTGTTAGATACTTAGCAAGCTGATATATATTGATCTCTATAGAGATCACAAGTGTGAATGAACAAATCTCATGAAATACAGCAGCAATTGACCTGGACATATTGATTAATATTGATAAAATGTAAAATTCAGAGCAGGTCTGAGTCAATACAATGCAATATTCATGTCATTTCTTCAGAGAAATTCCAATGAGATACTTTTCACATGAAAATTTTTTAAATGAAACTTCATTTCTATTAACAAGGAAGGAAGAGAAGAGACTATTAAGAGAAGAAATTAGCAGATCCTATGGTGGAAAAGTGAAATTCACTCTCTTCTTTTTAGAAGACCAGTATAGAACAACACATTAGTAGTTTTCAAATGCCTTTCGAAATGTATAAATGAAACATTTGCATGTAGTCTCTTCCATCTGTTTTAGTTACCTAAAGCATCACTAAGGTGTTTTTTGTTCTTAAACTACTTAGTTTATAAATTCTAGAAAAAAGAAGCATCGTATTTCACTGGATCCAAAAATCGTTCAACATTTTCAGCATTTTCCCTTTTAGCATCTGGCAAAGAGCAAAGCAGAGAGCCAGATAGCACTGCGGACAAAACATATTCTCTACTTTGGCATCCAACAGTCCTGTCAAAGCCAAATGTGCTCCCAGACAGGATAACAACTGTTATTATTTATCTGAGATGCCAAAACTGGTGTTTGGAGATCGATGTTAGAAAATGAAAAATTAATCAACATACATTAGTTTTCCTCATAGCTATCTATGTTCATAGAAATTGTGTGATACCAGATGGCAGACACCTGCACTCAATATTTTGTTTTGCATAAGTTCTGTTAAGTAACATTTCTAGTAAGCATCAAGTTAAGGCTCAGTTCCTCTTACAGAAGAGTACAATGGTAAGGGAAAGGACTAGAGATGTCATTTACATGTTTCCCACCACGCATTAGCCCACAGAATATCCAGTTTTCAATTTCCCTTTTGTACTACAAACCTCAATGCGAGTCCTATAGCAGTACCAAAGACCAAATTCAGACAAAAGTGTGTATCTCACAGGGAGCACCTCACGATACCTAAGACAGATGCCTCAAAAATCACACTGTGGCTAGCATATATCATTTATTGACAGTTACTTCATGCTGTCCTCAGGCATCATGGGCATCAGGTGTGAAGTATGTCTTGTTTTGTTTTGTAGGAAGAAATATTTTATTCTCTTTTGCATTATAGAAATAAAGAAAGCATATGTGAAACTATTCATTATGTTAGAGAGGGCAAAGTCAAAGAAACCCATACAGTCATTGTAAAGTAGATGATGGTAACTAGCTGTAAGTAATTTTCTTTCAGAATCTGTTTCTTAAAAATTAATTCAGTTTTAACCTAATTCTGTCATGATCAGTAATAGTTGTTTTCTTATCTGGCTGGTTAATAAGAGCTCAGAAGTCATACATTCAAAATTCCTTAACTTGTCTCAGAAATTTTATTCAACATTTAAACACTAACTCCTTTTTCATTTAAAACCCTACTTAAGGTACCTATTCTGGAGTTCGGCAATGTCTCCTGACTATTAAAAAAAATATGTAGAAGGACAGTGTCATAGGTTGACCCCAAACAGCAGCCATGCTCCCCCACGGCTGCTGCTCACTCCCTTCTCCCTGAGGGAGAGAATAGGAAGAGGAAAAGTGACAGAACTCCTGGGTTCAGATGAAGACAGTCATTTGGTTAATGACTTAGGACTTCGACCTAAGCTCACTTCAGTCATTTTTATTTATGCTAAGAAATGCTGTTGTATCTTTTCTGCTTCATATTTAATGAGAAGTGATACTGGAAAATATGATAAGTCTCACAAGAACACTCCTACTGAACAAGTGAACATTAAAATGAGATGTTTTATTGAGGTAATATTCCTAAACATTACCATGAAATAAACATCCAATGTTTCAGAACATACAAGTCCAAGTCATTGAGAACTAAGCTACACTTCTCTGATGGAGGAAGTACAGCAAGGCAAGAAGTCAAGAAGTTGCCACGATTTCGAACTTTGTTTTACCTATGCTCACTCCATAATTCTCCAAAGGATGATAATCTGCATAGTTTTCCAAAAACTCTGGTTGTGATTTCCTTCTGTAGACTGCACAAAAGCAAGAAAGGTAATGTTGACATTAAGTTTGTTGGAGCTGTGATCAAATAATACAGTTTAGCCAGTCTGTCTGTGTTCAGGGCCTGAGGTGACCATACATCAATGCATAAATGTGTTTAAACAAAGATACCCTCTGCATGCAGCAAGCTGTAATCCCCTGAGACTGGCAAAGGACTATCCACTGCAAGCTTTGGTTAAAATGTTCCTACTGGTTTAGCTAATTTAGCTGGAATATCTCTGTAAAACACAATAAAAACCATTAACTTAAATGGTGGATGTCTATGTGTTGGAACAAGGAAATCAGAGGCGCCTCATATGGTACTGCTTAATGGGGTGTGGGTAGGGACATAAATTATATGTACTAAACCAAATGCGGATTGTTGTAGGCTTTGTTTCCCTGTAATTTTTTTCACTGCAAATTGTGGGGATAAAAATTACTACAATCAGCTCTGATTTTTATTTTCTGAGCAAGCAGCAGATTAGCAATTTTATTAACATTTGTAGACAGGTGTGTTAAACCTTTACATCTCCCTCTTAAATATATTTTGCATTTTTAAGAAATTATTTATATTGCATTTCCCTGCATGTGTTTGTGACAATATTAATAACCACTTATTGTTAACTGATTACTCCAGTGCTCAAATGTTGACATCTGCTGGATCTGGAGGCTGAAAACTGGCTTCTAATATGGTCAGCAAAAAATAAAGAAGATGGTTAATTTCAAGTTTAGAAAGATGACACATAACTCGAGGTGAATAAAATTTAGAAAGGAAAAAAGCTTTTACCATGGAAGTGTACATGAACTAAAACAAACAAGCAAACAAACAAACAAAAAACACACATACACAAACAAAACAAAACAAACAAACAAACAAAAAAACCCCACAAAACCACAAAAAACCAAACCATAACATTTTTGCCTTCTTAATCATTATTACTTACAAAATATTATTACTACATGTGTTGATGGTACCATGTCTTATTAGGAGATCTGCTATGAGTTTTGGACAGATTTTACATGGGCATATTTTACAAAGCTCAGTGAAAACTGAATTCATGAAAGTGTTCATGCATCATTCAATACCCCTCCCACACTTGGAAACCTCAGAGAACAGTCACAGACTGTGCCTGTTGCCTGTATAAAAAAACTGCACATTTTTTAAATGGACTTTAAATATACCATTGGAACTGGAAGGATGAACAAAAGTCATGATTCCATTTTTGATGGGTAGGTACACATTTCATAAGAGGGTTTATTTATAACTTAGTCTCATTCATAGTGTCACCTCACCAAATCCCATCATTAAGGCAGAGCTGAGGCCTTGTGAGTTTCTCCAAAAGGAAAAAGAACACAGAAATTAAGGTAGTTACTTGTTTTGTTTTTTGTAGCCAGGACCCTTCCCAAAAGGCTTTGTCTTTTGTCACTTCTTACGGGGTGGGAGGGAATGTTTCTCTGGCTACAAACCCTTTCTAAATTTTCATTTGCAATACTTTGCTGCTTGTTGCAAACATGCTGCTCCAAAAACAATTTGCATTTGCCTTCACCCTCTTTACTAAAAACCTTATTTTGCTCACTTAATGGTTTTCTTAAGCAGACCTTACCTCAGGTAGTGGCTCTTTCAGGCTCCGCAAGAACCTGAGCTGTATTTTCACACAGAGCAGGTATCAGAGGCAACCTATGCCAGGGACCAGCCCCGCCACAGCTCTGCTCACATCTTCCCTGGACAAAACACATCAGGTGGCTGGGCTGGCTGGAGCAGCTGATCAGTCAAATTTCTGTTCAGAAGATGGTGCTCTACATGAAACAGTCTGGTATTTGAAACTTGTACCTATGCGGTTAACTTTTCACTAATGTGTGAAATGTGCTTGATGAAAAAGTTATTGATGTTATTTGTTATGATCTCTACAAAGTGAAATGACCTCCTAGGAAGCTTTTCATATGTGCAAATCTGAATTTACTAGCAACAAAAGTGTTAGGTTTCACATGGTTTTGTACAAACAACCTTTTTAACAATATTCTTAAGAGTAATGAATAATAAAGAGAAAGTATTCATTTTAATTTCTGAAATGTGCTGACAATGCTATAAACTAGAAGTTTAAATAAAGAGTTTCTGAAAAAAAAAACCAGAGTTCATTTGAATTATTTTCTAGAGTTCAGTGGAGGAAGCTCCAACTTGTATTGAATTACGGATTTTTCAATTTCATTTCTATGAACTTTCTTCTGAATGTTTATAAATTTTCAGGCATAAATTACTAATTAGCTAAAAAATTGCATTATGAAAGATTTTTATTTTTTCCCATACAAAAGTATGGGCAATTCACCAGGTGCAAGAAATTTACCCTTTTTTAGAGACTAAGAGAAAAAAAAGAAAAATAAGAGAAAGTCAGCCCATCTGTTTTAATCCATCTGGTAAAGTACTTCTAGATCTGTGAACAAGTGTAGGGGTAGCACCGTGAGTAGGAGGAGAGAGTTAACATCAAGAAACGGGAAATGGCAAGTCAGCTTTTTGTATCTGCACAAGAGAGAGAAAAAGAAACTGAATGGAAATGCACCTGAATTTTCACAAATTGAAATGAAATTAAAATGTAGTTTCAAAATTAAATTATTTTTCAGTGTAACTGAAATTGTACTAGAGTTACCTTTATATAGCCATGACAATGCAAAACAAAAGTATTGTGATAATTACCTTTGTGTGACTACTGGGTTGTTTAATGATCCTTGTCCATTATCTTTTTCCTAGCCTAAGCCCAAGCCTTTTATGCAAGCTCATTATTTGATTTTGGCACAGATCCAATGCACTTAAGCACTTGCAGTGTTTCAGGATTGAATCTTGATTCTTTCTTGCAAATACTTTATAAACTAAAGCATTTTAGATGAAGAAAATTAAGCATGTACATCAAGTTATTTGTCAAAGGCAGTATAGATTAGCAACTGAAAATATGAAATCTTTGTATTTGGAGTAGTTATAGTACCACATACACAGAGCCTTTAAACACATGAGGAAAGCTATTATAGGTGAGCCTAAGAAGCCAAGGTGAGAGTCACTAGCCAGTGCAGGGAACTGAAAGCAGCAAATTTATATTTCACAGCAGAAATAGTAATTCTCAAAGAGTAAACAAATGTCCTACATGCTGGAAATCACTGTCACAAATAGCAGAAGAGAAAGACACCAAAGATGTCCAAGGAGTACATGCTTCTGTGCACAATAGTCAGTGTCTTACTATCCGCCAGAAAGAATGGCCTCACTGAATCAGTAATCGTATTACTGAACTGGTGTTACAGTGTTGTGACATTCCCATGAAAATGTTGAAAATGCTTCAACAATCCCCTTAACACAAAATGCAGTTTTAATTCCAAACCTTACAAAGCCTTTGAGAGACATTTATTACTTATCTGCTTCACTCAGATGCCAACTTTAAGCAATATGGATGTTAATTTACTGGAGATGTTCAGACACAACACTGTGTGTGTTCCCCATCAATGAGAAAGTCAATGCCACCACTTAAATACATCTTTATAGATCTGAGACGTTACAGCATTCCTTTTCATTTAAAAATGAGTCATTATATGAGCTGTGCATAACATTGCCTAACACATCTAAAGATTTATTGACTTATGATGAACCGTATTGGAAATAAGAGCAAATGCACATACGCACTTTTTAAAGTCTGATGTAAACCTGCATATCTCAAAGCATCTCTAAAGTTGCTGTTAACAGTGACCCAAATGACTCTAAGGAAAGCAATCTACAGAAAAGAGAAGGAAACAAATAATGCAGAAATCACATTACTTGGTTTGAACAAAGTTGGGTTTTTTTTCCCTCAAAAACACCCAGAGATAAGATTTGTTGTTGTTATTTCCTTCTCCTTTTGTTAGCTGTGGTGTTGCTGAAAACTGCTCAGCACAGCGTCCCACCTCCACTTTTCTGTGTTAGTCACTGATAGATCAGCCTCAAAACAACTGAATGCACAAAGCACTCCCACAAACACCAGACACATAATTATCTTCAAAAACTTTTGAAGGTATTTTACGTAACATCTCTTTTAGTGATTATCAAGAAAATAAAAATTTTTCATTTTGCTTCTGGAAGTTTTGTTTTGTTTATGCCAGTTTAGTCACTTGGGGTGAACAAAGAAATCAAACAGTACCCTTGAACCAACTGGGATTTAAAGCTTCCTAACAACATTTTGTCAGTGATTTTGCTGTTTCTATAAAAGGCACTTGTTTTTTCTTTCTTTAAAATACCAGTCCCCACATGAAGACCAAACTCATGCCTGTTCCATGCCATTAAAATGTGTCATTTTGCTTCTTTTTAAGTGTCTCAGCAAAGGCCTTGCTTCCTGAGTTGGTCTAAACTTCTGCTTCATGGTAATTCAAAATTTTAGCCTCATATCCAGCTACCGTTTTGTACTTCACTGTACTAAAACCTGTTGTCCAACTTGATTTCATAGCTCAGATTCCACTGCATACATTCTCAGATTCATAACTTTTTCTGTGCTATCTTACAATTCTTGTTTGTCTCCTCAAATCAGCTATAAAAGTAGACCGTCAATAACTTCTATAGATAATGACACTGACTTAACCCGTGGGGTTAAGATTGCAATAATATTTACTTGCTTTAGCATGTCTAATGCAAAATACTTCATAAAATCAAAGGTTTTGGAAAAAAGATATCAATTCATATAATTAAACTTCATTTCCAGATATACTCTATTGATAAAAAATACATGAGATGTGATCTTGGGGTAAAGGAGAAAGAATTCTATTTGAATACTAAAAGCACTAATATACCAAATCCAATGTGTAAAGCCCTGGAGTCATACTTTGCAGTTTATAACACAGTGTCTCAGTTTGCTTTGATATCTGTGCTGCACGTCCACTAAATATGTATTAGCACAAACATATATCAGTGCAGGGATTTTTCCTAAAAAGTATGCAGCAGCTTTAGATGAAAATACTAATTTCCTTGTTCAAAGAACAATTAAGAAAAGGTATTAGATTTCTTTTTTTTTCTTTATTCTACAGATGAAAAAATATTTGTCCCATGTCACATAAAACCCTTGCCATCAGTCTTAAGCAGAGCCTCTATTTCAAACAGCTGCAATTAATGTACTCAAGATTTGTATGACATCAAATTCCAACATTTAGGATAAAATAGAGGCACTTAACACAGGATAATATTCATTCCACATTACCAAAGTTAACATTATAATATTTTTCCTGGGAAGAAATCTGATGAACAGCCTAAAACTGTGCTGAAAACTGAGACTAGCTTTAGCCAGGCAAGTGGCATTGCAAATTAACACTTCACAGAATATAGTGCACATTGTTTGCAATTGGAACAGTCCCATGAATAAATATTTGTTATCAGTGAACTGTTACAAATACTAAAGACATACAATTTTTTCAGATTGTTAATAAGAAGGGGTTTTAATGAGTTTTGCATTCCTCACATCTCAAAGAAAAAAAAACAGAATTAAGTGGAATCTTTAATGTAAACATTTTGAAACAATTAAAAAAGGGCATTTTTTGTGACCATTTAGCTTAAAGTTATTAGCACCTTTTAAATTCTTACGTCCTGGAATAATTTAAAATGTATCATTGGATGTGTATTGTTCCCCATTTCAAACATCCAAGACTTCTATCCCTTTGTTAGTTATGAAATAGGCATTTTTCAGTATGGTTCTCAAGAAGTTCTGAATTTTTAGAACTTTCAGTGAGATAAACTGGCTGGTTTCCAGCCATTTTGGGAAGCATCATATAGTTTGGTAAACTATTTTGTATTATAAAAGCATACAGAAAAGCCACCATCCTAAATTTCAGTTCCCAGTACTATATATACATATATATATATGGATAAATCAGAATCAAATGCTATAATCCTTGGTTTAATCCCTGGGCAGCATTTAGGATCCAGGCTGATTCCTTCCAGACTGGCTGACTCTTCTCTTGAAAGAACGACTGTTTCCAGCCTTCCTCCGAATGAAATTCATTTCAGCCAGAAGCACAACCAGCACTTCTGCTCAGCCTTCAAGGCCAGAGAGAAATCTCCCCTTTTAGACATCCTTCAGCACATTTTGTAAGATTTGAGAAGAGATTGCAAATTAGTACGAATTTTCATTGTGATCTGCAGTGCAATTTGCAGCTGAAGGGCTAATGAAGTGAATCACCAAATAAATAACTGAAGAAAATTATTTAAAAAAAATAGAAATATTTATTTTTTTTCTGGCTGGTTTCCATTAATTCATATCTGTAAAGAAAGAGGAAAATAGATAAGCAAGCAAACACCACTGACAGCTTACTACATTATAGCAGTATTTTCATTTTCTTGATATTCAACAAAAGGAATATCACAGGTTTGGTGGAGGTACCCAGTAACAGGAGGCCAGACATCCATGCTAGTTCTGTGCTGTAGTCACTGCAGAAAATGCCTAATGGAGCTAGATAAAACAAGAAAGCGTTCAGTAAGCCTTGGAAATTTTTCTGGGGTCCTGAAAGGGGAACTGCTAAGGCAGCAAATTTTACTAAACCCCAAAGACCCTATAGTTAACACTCAAAACAAACCAAACCAAAACAAAAAACACCTTCCTATCTTCTTCATTCCCAAGGGCTGATAAAGCCATATAACAAGTGACAGACTGATCCGGTAGCTGAGGAGGGGTAAGAATCACAGAATTATCAAATGTTAGGGATTGGAAGGGACCTCAAAAGATCATCTAGTCCAATCCAAATCCTAATCCTAGCCCCTAAATTGCAGCTAAAGTGTGTTTGTACCTGGCAGTGGGGATGCACACACGGAGTCCCACAAAGCAGCGAGTCCCTGGTTTAATACCATGCCACAACCCTGTCCCATGTCCCTATTCCACACTCCTTCTGTCAAAAGCTGCTGGTGATCAAGTTGCAAATTGGTCAGCCTGGCTGCTGGGGTGGGAGGTGTTGGAGCACGGAAGCTCATGGCTGTGAATGAGGGAGACATGAGGCTGGATGGCTTGGTGGGAGAGGGGCGGAGGGTGAAAGACTCCCCCTAATCAGCTGTCATCCTCTTTGTGTGCCATTCCTTATATGCAAAATTCCCCGCGGGTTTAGGGGATTAAATGCCAGTTAGCAGTCAGTGGGACAGTGAAGCAGTCACAGCTGCAGTGGTGCCACCAGCCATAGGAATGCAGCTTGCCACTTACCTCGTAAATCCCAGCAAGGGTCAGCAGCCTAATACAGGGACATGTGCCCATCGTACCCTGAGGTAAATGAAGTAAATACCACAAATTCTCCCTTTGTTTAACACCTGGCTACAGGAATTCTCTGCCATTAGATGGGCATCAACAGCCAGTTCAGTAGATTTTACCTCTCTAGGGAAAAAAGTGTGTTCTTGAGAAAGTGCAGACTACATCTCTTGGCTTTGGTTGTAACCTCCACAGTAGGCTAGCAATTATGGTTAATTTCTTTTCAGTTTTCAGAAGTTTAATGCTTCCTGGTGAGGTTTTTGATGCTTTGTTTACGTTATTTTTTCCTTCTCAAGAAAGCCTGCTAGTTTATTCTGGTATTTCTGTAAGAACGAACACCACATAATGCATAATACAATTAATTTCATTTTCACTAATGATAGCCTTCAATACTCACCAGTAACCAGCCCTTTCATTTTATGCATTCCTGCTGTGCTCTGAAATATTGTACGTACATGTGGAAGAAAAAGCCCAATAAAAGAGAGAATGCAATTTCCATAAATATCTGGCATAATTGTGATTTCAAGTAAAGCATATGCTATATTTTAATAGTACTTATTTGAGAAATGGATATATGAGGACTTACAAAATTCTAATTTCTAAAAAGACTTATTGTGGAAGTCTATCAGTAAAACAACACCACAAGTGAAAACAGATGTTTTCTCAGGTTCAAAATGGAAGCATCTGAGAGCAAGAGAGGCTTGGGATTTGAACCTGTGTCTAAATAACAGGCTTTTGGCTAGTTCTGAAATATGTTTATTCTTACTTTAACTTTCTTTTTCCCCATTTTGAAAATCCATTTTCATTTTAATTCAATTCTGAAAGAAAACAAAGAGTTGGAACATCACTTTTTCATTAAACCAGAGTTCTGTTTTTTTGAAAAGTCTACTTGGAAGTGGTTTTGGAAATTGCTTTCTGAATTGGAAGGTATTTTCAAAATTTCATTTCAAATTATCAAGTTAAAAAAGGAGTAAGTTCAATCAAATATACTTAAAATGAAACTTTGTTTCAGGGTAAAATAAAATCTCTCCAGAATTAATGCTTTTCTTTTCCCTCCCTCCTCCTCATGTCTCATTTAATGCACACATCATGGGCAACAAACAGGAAGAGCTGGCAGCCATTGCGCAGCAGCAAAACTATTATATAGTTGCTATAATGGAAACATGGTGGGATGACTTACACAGCTGGAGTGCTGCAAGGGATAGGCAAGGAAACCCTGTATGTTAGGGAGTGTTTGGACTGTCCAGACTTGACAATGGTGATGAAAGGGCCAAGTATTTATGGGTAAGAATCAGGGGGAAGACCAACAAGGCAGATATCCTAGTCAGAGTCTGTTACAGACCACCCAACCAGGATGAAGAGGCAGACAAATTATCTTATAAGAAGCTGGGAGAAGTCTCACAATCGCTAGTCCTTGTTCTCATAGGGGACTTCAACTTACCAGATGTCTGCTGGAAATACAACACAGCAGAGAGGAAACAGTCAGGAGGTTCCTGGAATGTGTGGAAGACAGCTTCCTGACACAGCTGGTGAGCAGCCAACTAGGGAAGGTGCCTCTCTGGTACTGTTGTTTGCAAACAGCTAAGGACCAGGTGGGTGATGTGGTGCTTGGAGGCTGTCCTGGGCATAGTTGTCATGAAATGATCAAGTTTTCAGTTCTTAAAGAAATAAGAAGGGGGCTCAGAAGAACTGCCACCTTGGACTTCGAGAAGGCAGACTTTGGCCTGTCTAGGAGACTGATAGAATCCCTTGGGAGGCAATCCTGAAGGGCAAAGGTGTACAGGAAGGCTGGACATTCTTCAAGATGGAAATCTTAAAGGTGCAAAAACAGACTGTTCCCATGTGCCAAAAGATGAGCTGGTGGGTAAGAAGAGCAGCCTAGCTGAACAGAGAGCTTTGGCTGGAACTCAGGAAAAACAGGAGAATTTATGACCTTTGGAAGAAGGGGCAGGCAACTCAGGAGGACTACAAGGATGCCATGAGGTAATGCTGGGAGACAATTAGAAAGGCCAAAGCCCAACTAGAACTTAATCTGCCTACTGCTGTAAAAGACAATGAAATATGTTTCTATAAATACATTAACAACAAAAGGAGGTCTAAGGACAATCTCCATCCTTTATTGAATGAGGAAGGAAGCATAGTGACAAGGGCAAAGGCTGAGGTACTATATGCCTTCTTTGCCTCAGTCTTTAATAGTAAACCCAGTTGTTCTCCAAGTACCCAGCCCCCTGAGCTGGGAGACAGGCATGTGGAACAGAATGAAGCCCTCATAATCCAAGGGGAAATTATTAGTGACCTGCTGCACCACTTAGACATGGACAAGTCTGTGGGTCCAGATAGGATCCATCCAGTGGTACTGAGGGACCTGGCAGAAGTGCTCACTAAGCCACTTTTCATCATTCATCAACAATGCTGGCAAACTGGGGAGGTCCTGTTTGATTGAGATTACAAAAATATGATGCCCATCTACAAGAAGGGCTGGAAGGAGAATCCAGGGTATCAAGCATTGGAATAGGCTGCCCAGGGAAGTTGAGTCCTCATCCCTGGAGGTATTTAAAAGATGTATGGATGTGGCACTTGGGGACATGGCCTAGTGGTGGACTTGGCAGTGTTAGATTTATGGTTGGACTCAATAACCTTAAAGGTCTTTTCTGACCTGAATGATTCTATGATTCTGATTTTGTTTAACCTTCTGTTTAGCTTGAACCAAAATATTTGCCTACTTTATACTTGATCGCTGTTCATTAATTTCCATTCTCTTCACCCTGTAACAGTGGCAAAAGGAAAAAAAAATATATATATATATATTCAATTTGAATTACATACTGTTCTGCTTTGAATAAAGAGGAATCCTGGATAAGAGGAATATCTTATGTGTTTCCTTCCATGAAGACCCAGATTTCAGGACAATCACATCAGTCAGCTCTTTGTCTTACCTCAATTCCAGATCTTTATCCAACTGAATAATGCATGCACCACTTATTCTTACTGAACTATCACAGTCTGTATGCAGGTGTTTTGTAGTTTAATCCAAATTTTCTGAGATGCAATTCTTTACTAGGAGAAAAAAAGTTTAGTATAAAAAGCCAACTACGCTTAGTTAACTAAGCTACTACTAAGCTAAGCTACTATTGGTTAATAAGAGTTTTTAGTGAAGAGGAAGAAAAAGGACTTATTACTAGGAAAGAAAATTCTCTCTTTCTACTTGCTGAAAGAATTTAAGAGACACTACTTCAGACAGAGGAAGTGCATCTGATATATTAAATACAATATTCTGAGACTTTCAGGTTTTCCATGGAAATTTCCAACTAGAGATCTTACTAAATGTGGACACTGAGATCTTTCAAGAATCAGGAAGGCTGAAAAACATTGCTTCTTTCTTCAATATATTTAAAAGCAGACAAAAACCAAACCACCTCTTTTGACTTGGTCCAAGGTGAAATCTGCTGGAAATGGAAAGACCTGACTCCATTATTAATGCCATAGTTTTTGCTTTAGAAAAGCAATCCTCATTGTTTGCACACCACATTCTTCATTCACAGGGAAACATATATTTTCTGTTCTCACTGATAAATATTACATATATGCAGTTCAATGGCAACTGGAAATGATATTTAGATCTAAAGACTTAAGAACTTTTAAAGCATACAAACTGGATTTTCAAATTTGAAACTGCATGTGCCTTGCAAATACAAGAAAACACCCTTTCATCCAGACTATTCCAAGAACACAGAGGCAGAGAATACATCATCTGCATATAGCCTCTCATTTTCTAATTTCAAATATCACAGAGGCCACATCAGTATGCCACTGATAATATTAAAAGTTAAACCTGAAGTTAAAAACAAATGTTCCTCTGTTTCATTTGAAATATACACAGTTTTAAAAGCAGACAATGTCCTAACTTTTCTGATGTTGGATGAAGTTTTATCACTGGATTTCAGCAGGACAGGATTTCACTTTAGAATATGTAATATCGCAATATTAAACAAATTACTTAGATATTTTTATTCTTCAGGGAAAGAAGAATGTACATAGCTTGAATGAAGAAAACTGTCAGTCCAAGTGAGAAAAGTCCTCTTTTCCTTGTTTCAAAGTGTTGTGGTGTAGCCCAGTAGGCTGCTAAATGTCACAGAGTCATTCGCTCACTCCCCTGCAGTGTGAAAGGGGAGCGAATCAGAAAAAAAAATATAAACTCATTGGTTAAAATAAAGACAGTTAGGACAGAAATAATAATAATAATAATAATAATAATAATAATAATATAAAAATAAAAATGCACAAGCAAGTGATGCACAATGCTCACCACTCGCCAACTGATGCCCAACCAGGTCCCAAGCAGCAGCCCCCTGAATAATTTTCCTCCTAGTTTATATACTGAGCAAGACATCATATGGTATGGAATATCGCTTTGGCCAGTTTGGGTCAGCTCTCCTGGTTGTGTCCCCTCCCAGCTCCTTGGGCACTCCTAGCCTTCCTGGTGGCAGGGCAATGTGAGAAGCTAAAAAGTCATTGGCTTTGTGTAAGCACTGCTCAGCAACAACTAAAATATCAGTGTATTATCAACATTCTTCTCATACTAAATCCAAAACACAGCACTATACCAGCTACTAGGAAGAAAATTAACTCTATTCCAGCCAAAATCAGAACATAGAGATGGCGAGATGACACAGTGGCTATACAATTAGTAAGAAAGTCCAGGTTTCATGCATCAAGCTCTTTAGGCACAAGTTGTCCTTCACCACTGTGATTCCTCTCCATAGATTCTCTACAAAATACTATGCTTGGGCTGTCCTTTAGGTGAAAGACCTGAGGGAGGCATTAGAGACAATCCTAGAGAACTTCTATTAAGAAGATGTGCAATGGGAAAGCCCAGTATTGTGCAGCACTCAATCCAAAACCAAATCCAGGGAGTTCAGAAGTTCCTGGGGTGGACGAGATGAAAATGGAGCACACAGAAAACAGACAAAAGAAGCATGCTTTCCACGGAGAGACGGAGGAAGGGAAAACCACCCTCTGACACATCTTTGACTAAAACTCACCCTGACTCTTCAGATCGTTCCTTTTCAGTGTGACTATTACCTTTTACTGTTTGTCCACAGGAGTCTGCAGGCCATCAAAACCTCTTTCCTAACTGAGTCTCTTTCTTTCGACAGCCAAAACAAGGAGTTGGAAAAAAAAAGCAGGGTAGGAACCACAATTCTGAATCCTTTTCCTGTAGTATTTCAGACTTGATACACTTAAAAGAAGGATAGCAAGACTCTGTTCCTTCCTGGGAATTTATTTTTATCCCTTTACCTGTAAGATAGACAGGTAAAATCTTTTCAGCCTTTTCTGTATTATGCACCATTTGATTCTTGTTCTTATTCTGCATAAATATATGTCATTCAAGGTATCCTTTAGCAACTCACATACAAATGATGTCTTCTCTCTCCCATCACTAACATACCATCCTTGTAGAGACATAAGAAAAGGGAACGTATGCTTCTAACTTGCTTCCCCAGTTGGTGGTTCAACAGCTTCATTTCACCCACCTTCATTGGCAGCAAATCTAATTGAACAGGCAGTTAAACAGTGCAGTCATACATGGATTCACAAGCCACTCGGGCAACCTGCAGTTTACACGGTGCAGCAGGGAGGGCAGCTGAGTGCTCAGCTGCTGGCACTGGTTATGTCAGACATCTCTCACGGCTCTGTGAAAATGTGAGAAGAGATTATCTCTGAATACCACATCAGCATATTAGCTGGAGTGGCAACCTGCACTGAGGCAATTAAGAAGTCATTGTACTTACTTATGAACTAAATTGATTTTCTATTTTCAATTTCCTTTTAAAGGGCAAAAAATAACAACTTTCCTGCTGATTATGTTGCCATCTAACTAACTTTATTCCAGCACTCATCTCAAATTAAAAAATGCTCTTAAAGTGAGAGTAAGTGATTTCACTTTCTCCCTAGATCCAAAATAACCTGAGAAACCTCCATTCGACTGCTATCTCACCCTCGGGAATCTCTGATTCCATGGAAATAAGCCTGGAGGGCTCTAAATTTCACAAGATACCTCCCTGGCATACGTGTAGAGCTACCCAGCTTTAACATTGCTGAAGAAATGACTAGCATATTTGAACAAGTTGAAGAGCCATAGGATGAGCTTTTCTCTCCCAGAAGGGATCAGTCTGGTAGGCTCTTTCAATGTGTAAACACAGTGCCTGGATTGGAGTCTGATCATGACAGTTCAAATAGGAAGTATTTGTAGTTTGCTTATAAAATACATCAGGAGGAAGAGCCTACCTCAAACTATAGCATATTTGCTGGAGCACTAATTCAGAATATGTCTGTATGGCCAGTATCTCAAGATGTAGCCTTTTCAAGATAAGTTTCTTGGCACATCAAATGGAATTACCAACATTTTGGGGATTTTTTGACCAAACTTTGGCTTCATGTATGTTTATACTTCAGTTATGTGATCAAAGATTGAAATGTCAGTGATACTTAATAATTTACAATATTTGGGGGTTAACAAGGTTTCCATTTTACTTCCAGATACAGTATGTTTGTCTTTAGCATTTAATTTTTCTTTTTTTTTTTTTGAGAAACTTCCTAAAATACCCATAAATTTAGTGAACATTACTGATTAAGTGAAGCCATATATAACTAAATATAAGCAGTTCATCAGCCTTTTGAGAGAAAATATTGTTCACCTCCTGGCAGAGAGAGACTGAAATCTCAGGTCAAGGGCAGGAGATTATACACCAAACTATTTATAAATTGTAAATCTACGCTACATTAAAAAAAAAAAATATATATATATATATATATACACATATGAGAATATGTGTAGTGATTTTGCACAATTGTAATAAAGCACATTTTTGGATTAACAGCTTCTTGACCCTGGTTTGAAGTCTACTATGACTGACACCTCACATTTTCCTACAAACTAGTATCTATTCTGCTGCACTCCATTGTAAATGGTCACAGCAGCAAGACTTTTATTATCATCTTGTTGGATAATCAGCTGCTGCAGAAGGTGAGTTTCTCTAACTGTCTTCCTTACCAGCTAAGTGTATTTATTCATTCCTGCCTGTTTCTGACTACTTCCATAACCCAAAATCACTAATGTGTATTTAGAAATCTGCCTTTTCTTCTGGTGCCAAATGCAAGCCGTTCCTAAGCAGTTAGAGAGGAAAATATTTCTCAGCATTCGCCTAGAGAATTAGCTCTGTAAATACTGGTGGTGCCAAGAAAACTTGCCAACTAGAGATGAGTGAAACAATTTATATGTAAAATAACTGATAGCAACAACCCATGAAAACAGGAGAATTTTCTGCTACTCCAGCTGTCATTCTGAATGGGAATTTCATTTATTACCCATCTATCCTCCTTATTTTATAACTTCCCTATTACAAGAAGGTAATGAAAAATAGTAACAAGCAATTAACATTTACTTCACTAGATTCTGAAAGTTTGCTCACACGTGCCAGATTAATCTGCCTCTAAACTGATGGCCTGGCAAAATTTGCCTTTCAAAAAAGCGTATGGTAGAGTTATTCACTGTGAAATCCTTAGAGCTTTGCAAATCATTAGAAAGGCATCCAAGCAAGCTGTTTGGGAACATTAAATCTTTGCAACTATATGTAAGGTACAGGGGGTCAAAGTAATGTTTCAATACTTTATATCACCATAAGCTTTCTCACTGATATTGTAAAAATATTCTGTATAATTCTGTATTTGACTTGTCAAGTTATTTTGTTATTAATAAGAAGTCAGAGCTTATATGTGAAACTGATTATACATATTTATTCACAAATAAATATGTATATATGCATTATATATAAAACTATTAATATGAAATTATTGCTTACTGAATCCATCAAGATATTTCTCTGGTGCTTAACTTTTCCGTTGATAATTATGTTAAACACAAAGTGTGTGCATAAGACCTCTCCCACCACACAAGAACACAAGCATGTCTGTGTAGAGACTGGACTGGACTGCTACATCTGAATCTTTTGCAAAAGCACTCATAAAAACCAAAGACAAACTGTTGTGAGGACGATAGCAATAATAGTGTTACATGAAAGTTTCTTCTATGATCTTTTTGCTTAGGATAGTAGCAGATTCTTTAGCGCAACCCCTGCTAGTCTAGTTGTTAAGGTGGGATAAGCTGTATTTTGCAATTTCTTAGGAGACTGAGTTACACATGATTGAATGAGTCAGACTTCAGACCTGCAAGTTCAGTTCTTTCAGTTATCCTTATCAAGCTTCACGCTACCATCTCGCAGAGATAATCTATGAAATCCAATCTACATTTTCTCACCTTCTCACAAATCAAATTACTAGAGTTTGAAAACACAAATTTAGCTTTGTTTTCCGAAGGAATTCTATTCTGGCAACTGAAGCTGGGACTACGTAAATTTAAGAAAAAAAAAAAAAAAAAATCTGTGCAAGTTTTGGCCCTTTAATTAAACAGCATCCAAAAGCCAAAAACTCATGTGAAAACAAGATACTCACTCTAAAGTTTTTCAGTGAGTTTTAGATTCTCTCCAGTGATGGGAAACAGATATACTAAATCTGACTGGCTGCCTGACTCACAGATATCACCTTTTACCCTGTAAGGTAGCAAAAATATTTCCGTTTCCAGATTTGCAATGATCTCAGTTTAACACTTTTTTTCTCTGACCAGTGGAAGTGAGGCCAGCAGCTTGAGCACCAAAGGACTTTTATGACTTTCTGACATGCTGATAGGACATGCCCAGAGTTTCCTCAAAACATTCCAGCGGCTAAAATAAAGTTATTGGCTAATTACTGTATAATGTTAATTACAGTTTTGGTTTGTTTCAGGGCCTGTTCCTCATCTCTCTGTTCCATTCCCAGATCAGTGTGCCCAAAGAGACAGGCAGATTATCACAGTGCTCCTGCTGTGGGTTGTATGGCAACAGCACACCACCGCGTCCCTCTCAACAGGTGCCTCCCTTCATCCCTTCTCCAGTGCTCAAGAATTATTTGGAGATCAATACTGAAACAAAATAACATGTTCCTAATTAAAGAAGCCTCGAGAAAGTGAAACAAGTCCACCCCATTCAGCTCCCTACCAACAGAAACCCACTCCTTTCTTTCTGATATTTGCTTCTGACCCCACAGAGAACTTTGCATTAATTTATGGTAGAATTGGGTTCAGAGAAGAGCTTTACTTCCCCACACCAGGAGCAGTCCTCAATCACATACTATATACTTTTAAGAACCTAAAGGGCTTTCACTTGACTAACAAGGAAAGATTAATCTTGTATCCACAACATTATTTTTACTTACCATGAAGGAGAATACATCACGAGTTAATATTATTTAAGCCACCAGAATTAAGATGATATATGTTTTTCAGAATGCACCATTGGCTATTTATTTTCCCTGACACATATAAATTAGTTGCAAATTATGACTGTTTGTATGTAGCCATGTCTGTTACCTTTATTTTATCCACCATACTGGCTGATATTGTATTTGCCGATGTTGTCACACTTGCTAGTCATTTAAATCATGGCAGTTAACTTAGAATAGCTCATTTTGAGAGCAAGTCTGCAGGAATTTTATCTTATTGTAGTTGAATCCAGATCTACCAAACGTAGAAGAGCAGAAAAAGATGGAGACCTACGGAAGAGAGAGCTGCAATGTCTCATTTATAAAATTTTAAATAAACAGCTTGATAAACAGCCACTGCGTACACATAGGACCTGTATGGTCATGGACAGATAAGACCTGCTGCAACAAGCACTGTTGCTGTGACTTTCATCATAGGGTGTTTTTGCACTTTCTGGAGGGAGATTTCCAAACTCATCTCACCAATTCAGATCAAGAATAAGTTATCTTCCTCACAGGTGCAATGTATGGAAGTTCATTAGAAGATTTTTTGTGTTTCCATCAGTACCTTGTCATACTCATGTGATCCTGGCTCAATAACCTGCCAGAACCTGCACCACCCATGGTCCTTCAGCAACTTACGGAAAAGCCTGTGCAGTCCAAAGTTACACATCAGAGTCCAGAGTCCTCCATATGTTCGAGAGCACTTTCAAAAGGCTCAGGTTTTTCAGTTTAGTTGAGTTTTGGGGATTTTTTTTTCCAGAAAATCATGAAAAGTTCAAGTAATAATACTGTAATTGGGACACTAGAATAGGAAATTTTAATATGACCTTATTTTTTGATCTTGACATTTGCAAAATTCACTGCACTTCTGCCTTAATTTTTATGCAAATTTTCTGCTGATCTCATTAATTTCTGTCACTGACTGTTGTGTGTCAAGGGCTACCTTCTTACACTGTGTATGTGCACAGGCCCTGCCACCATGTGGGCCCCAGTCTTGGTGACTGACTTTGGTATCTAGTGAAGCAGGACTGAAACCTTTTCAATATATTCTATACAAGATTTCAGCTATTACATAACTTTCTCTCGCTTCTTCCGTTAGCTAAGAACACAATTTCCATTCACAAGTAGGTGTGACAGACTACCAGGGTATAGGAACTTTTTTCTGACTGCTACGGTCTGTTCTTTGGTAGATGTTGTATGTGTGAATAAGAGTATAATTGTAAAAACATCTAAAATAAGTCTTGTATAGACCTGTAAATTACCAGTGTAATTCAGCAGGAAGAGTTGCCAGGCCATACTGACATTTCTTTCACTCAGATTGTATTTAAAAAAACCCATATTTGATTTCCAAGATGTTTTTCTCAATCACAGTTAAATAGACTTCCAAGTGCTTGTGGCTTTGCCTCTTATCTTTTCACTTGATATTACACGAAGTGATACTCAAGTATCAGTTGCTCAAATATCACTATGCTCTCTACAATTTCCTGAGGAGGAGGGCAGGTAGAGGGAAGTGTTGAGCTCTTCTCCTTGGTATCCAGTAATAAAACACATGGAAATAGTTCAAAGTTGTGTCATGGAAGGTTCAGACTGGACATTAGGAAATATTTCTTTACTGAGAGGGTGGTCAAACACTGGAAAAGGCTATCAATACCCCAAGCATGTCAGTGTTTAAGAGACATTTGGACAATGCACTTAATAACATGCTTATATCATGTACTTCAAACTCATGAAATCTTTGGTTTTTTTAATTATGTCCAATTTAAGTTTAAAACTATTACATTAAATGTTATAAAAGACAATAAACATTTTACTTGTTGAAGTATTCACATTAAGAGCAATAAAGGACAGCCATCAAATATCACAGGATCTTAGAAAGGAAAAAAGAAGGCAAAAAATCAAATAAAAAATCCAGTCCTTATACCTTATAGATAGAATTAAAAGAAACTATGCTGGGATGCGCCATGCACAGAGAGAAAGCTGAAATTTAACAACACACCTAAAAGGCATTAATGAAAGGAAGCATGGCAAATTATTTATATCCATGGGTTTTGTGAAAAACCTCACAGAATAATAAATCTGCCTGGGATTATGGTATTTGAATCAGAGAAGCAGTAAGCCTGTAGACTGAAATTACTTACAAGACTATATGAAAAGTGGTGTTTTCTGCACCGGAGAAATGACACTTCCATCTAATAGGACAAGTACTGAGAAATTCACGAAATCAAAACTTCATTATTAGGAACTTTAATGAATGCTGGATTTTTCTTTTCCTGAACTGTAAGCCAAAGTCAAATTGAATTTCCAGCCAAATAATTTCTACTGAGTCAGTATCTAAGGAATAACAGTGCCACCAAGACAGCAGAAAACAATAGAGATAATTAGTCTTCACAAGCATGTATCCCAATAACTCTTTGCATTATGCAAAGAAGTGAAGAGTTAGATATGTATGATCTGATGTGAGTACACTCATGTCACAGCTTTCCACTTGGAGTGAAAGACACTCTCTGATGAAGAAATCCCATCCATTTTGCAGAATACTTCTCCAAGTAATAGAATTTAGGCTTGAAGACTGGGTGGTGACCCTGACCTCATCCATTGTTTCCTTACTTATTAAGTCATTAAAAAGAGGGCTATCCCTTTCTTCTTCTACACACTTGTCAGACCCTGTTACTTTTTATTCAAAAAGCTTTAACAGCCCGCCTCCTCAGCAGAGGTATTTATCTGCACTACACTTTGCAAGAAAGGCGTATTTTTATAAGCTCCATAGCCATTTGCATATGCCATACCAATAAACTTACAAGTTTGTCCGCCCTGTCAACTCATACCATCAACATAAGAAAGTGAAGCTAAAGAGTAGACTTTAAGGAAGGAGGCTCAAGAACTGTTTACATGCCTTTACAAATCAGAGAAGCTGAAGGTGTTAGGACTTGCTAAGAGAATCATGTTCTAGGTAATGTCTTACAGAAATAACGCATGTAAAAAAATATTCCTCTAGGTTTGCTTCAGAACATAATTCTGAAATTCAGCTTTCAAATTGGCAGCTGATGTAATAGATGCCACATCTCTACCTGTTCGGAAAAAAGGTCCAGGTGATCAGTATTTGGCATTAAGTATGTTCAGAAGTTCATTTCATGTTTACCAGTAAGTTCAAGACCAATATAGAAGCACTTAATTGTGCCATAGCTACAATAAGAATTTGATAACTTCACAACAGGCTTAGAAGGCAATAAAACATTATGATATTGAGAGAGTCAGCCTGTCAGGAAAGAGGTGGGTTGAAGTTAACTACAGCTGAGCTAAGACGTGAGAAACATACCTGCAGTTATGAAACAGCTCCAAAGGAGTTTTTTTATCACCTAGTCAGAGAGAACCTGGCACAGATTTTCCATTTAAAGCTTCAAATCAAGTAATTTTTTATCCTATTATGTGATTATTTTCATACCTCATACTACTTTCAGTAGCCAACCTGACTGTGTAGTCTTTAATCAAACTTCTTAATGCCTTTGGAAATCAATGTCTATAGAAATGAATTTGCATTTCAAAGCAAACACATGGAAAAATGTTAAATCTTCCTTCTGGCACTTTATTCAACAAATATTAAAGAATAGCACAGCTTTTTTCATGTCTTCTCAACTTGGCTCAGTAAAAGCAAGCTGTGCTAGACTGACATATTACAGATAGTGCATTTAAAACTGATTTACAGTATCAAGCATAAAAATACAATTAGGATTAAATATCTGAACACATTCTTGTATCTAAGAATGACAAACTGCAATGTCTCTCTTATCTGTCTTGTATACATCCGTATCTCACATACAGTTGTATCTGGAAATTATTCCCTTCAGGTCTAATCTAACTATGTTATGCATCCTTTAAACTCAAACTTTTAACTTTGGTTCAGTGCTTAGAAATGTAAAATAAATTCTGTTCCTTCAGAATTATTCAGATTATGCGAGGGCAGTTAATCTATGACCAGATGAATCTTCCCATCATAATTACTCAACATTTTGTGTCCCATCAAGCAGGCTTCTTAACCACCTCTCCAGTTTTCTGTTGGTTACAGTGTTTCACAAGTATATTTTTTTTCTCTGTCAGTATTTACTGTGTCACCATGCAAGTTTTCCAGTCTTATTCAATACCTTAGCTTTTCAAGGAACAGGGACAGAATGTTTACTAGCTCAAAATCTTTGGCATAGGTTACTAATCAAAATAAACATGTTTAAAAAGTAAACAGCAATCCTTCTATCTCCTTCCAGAAAAAAACTGAAAAAAAACTATTTTTAAAGAGAAATTGGCAGACGTAGTTCAGGCCAACACTGAGCAGGAAAAAGCTGAAATACAAAAAAAGTGCCAAGGCAAGTCAAAGTTGAATTTTTCTGTGGGTTCTGTTTGTTTATCTGTTGGAGGTGTGTGCTTTTGTTGTTTGAAAACAGAGATTTTTTGGGAGAAACGAAGTAAAAGTTTTCAGTAAGCAGCTAAGAAACCATATCCTAAGATCAGTTATTATACAGAATATTACATCTTGGGATTTTATTGTTGCCTACAGTATAGCAAAATTACATTCCCTGGGACATATTAACTTCTTATGAATTGTATGAGAAAATGAAACTAAGGTACTGCATGTTTTTTGAACAATGATATTTTATAGAAAATTGTTACCCGTGGGAAACATTAAGTTTGGGTCAGACATTTCTTCTAATGTTCAATAACATCACAAGGGGTACAGAACCTTTGAGGCAGGAACCAATCTGAGTTATTGCTCAGAGCTGCACTGTGAAATCAAGAAACTAGATTTCACTGAGACATTGTAATAACAAAAAGCTTACCAGATATTATCTATTCTTATATACACTGTGAAAAGATTATCTCCTTGAGCTTAATTTCTTTTTGAATTATCTACCTCTAGAAGCAACAGTATCTCTTTAGGTTCAATAATTACTACTTTTATTATCTACATAATTCATTCATTCCTACCTGACAATATGTCAGGTTTGAATAGGCAATAGCTACTGTCATCTTGGAAATTGAAGCTTAGTTAAACAAACACTAATGAGCCACTGACTGTTATTTGGCCTCAGCGCATACAAACTTCTTGACTGGCAGGAGTCTGAAGCTGAAAAGTGACACGGGGTGTTTATTCCCATATGACTTGCCATATAGAGCAGTGAACAGAAATTGTGACAAACGTCCAAGTAAACACAGCAACTTTCCCTCAAAAAAATCCTCTCTATTCTCACCACTTTAAAATAAGCAAAGAAAACTCATTAATATAAAATTGTTTTAATTCTGTACACTTGATTCTTCTATTTTAGAAGAATATCATGTGGAACAATTTTTTGCAATGGACTTGAAGTTGGTGATTTGGTCACTTCTAATATTATCACAGTCTGGACATCTAATGTCATCCCAGAACAGGTGGGATGTGTCTGGGATATCAAAATGGATATAAGAGACAATCCTTTCTCCAGTTGTTACACAGTAACTTAGTTTATAGTCTTAGGCTGATTTTCTTCACTTTTCTCCTTTCTGCATAATCACTTTAAAATCTGTGTCTCTCTGATAAATGTAAGCATTAGCTCAGTCAAATACTCATCTTTCACTGGAATCTCTGTAGTGCTTGCAGCCCCAGGCCCCCCTCGGACAGGTGTCCTTTGGGACACCTGACCTTGTATTGAAGGAAAAAAAAAAAAGAGTGTCAATATAGATTTAGTGGCAGACCTCGGCTTTGAAGACATTTTTCTGAAACTACAAGTAATTCCAAAGTTGATAATTGATTTCTTCAATTCTTACTTGAAATTTTTCCACCAGTTTTTGTGGATGAACATATTTCTAAGGAATCCAAACCTATACTCAAGCTGTAAATAAATAAGTCTTATTTTTGCCTCTCACATTTTGACGTGTTTTCATAGTGAGAAGGAGCCTTCCCAAGAGATTTGATTTCACTATAGCCTGATGAACAGAATCGACAGCTGTATGTAGAGTTTATAATTTTTAGATGAGCTGGATCCATATCAAACTAGTAATAAGATTACAAGGCTAACGGAAATACTAAGGAAAGAATTTCACAGGATTTCTTTGAATTTTAGATTAAACTTCAAACATTTGTTACATATTAAAGCTGTAATGCAGAGGTATGATAGGGGAAAAGGTTCCTTCAAATGATTTACTGACCTCGTAACTGAGAATATTTACATTACACCTATAAAAGCATTTGCATGAGTTTAACACTGTATTTAAAAGTATGATCCCTGTGTAAACTTCCAAGACATCTCATATAGAATGTCAGCTATAGAAGGTTTGTCATTTTTTTCTCAAAAGCTCCTCTACAGTGCAACAAGGAACTAATAAGAGTACAACAGTGCCAATTCTTCCATCAGATTCAGTGCTGTGGTGTCATGTCAGGGTACTATGCTGTGGCACTGTCATTGCTCCATCATATTACTCAATACACATCACTGTGTGGTACTATATAGACTGAATAGTTGCTTTAGTAGCCCTACCTTGAAAAAAACACCCTGAAACAAACTCTCTGGAATTGAAGCACAGATCACAAGTGATTTTAAAAAAGAACTTATCTTTTTTCTTTCAAATGTTACTCCTCCGTGAACAATAAATACAGAATTGGAAAAACACTGCAGCAAGCATACAGCAAGAATATCTCTTACAAAGGGGATGCAGTTCTGTCAAAATATTCTGTTTGCCTTTTCCCCATTGTCTGAATTAATGCGTGATGACAGTCACATCAATTTATGACAATGAAGAAAGTGCCAAAAGAAGAAAGATTAACTTCTTTCAGTAAGATATTGAACTATAGGTTTCTGATGCAATTCTTTATGGAAAACATACCATACTTTGAGTTCTTTTTCTATCCTCTCGTTCCTTTCCTTCAGAAATGAAGAAAAGGTTGTTCTGCCTAAGTTGCCATGCTTCAGGAATATGTCCCACTCAGTGCATATTACCCTGCCAGATGCTCTTTATCTGTGTTTGTATCCTGTGTTATAGATCACCTTGCAACCTTTCTGGTGTGGTGACTCCCTTTACTTCATATTTGTACGTCATCTGGAAGAGACAGTTCCCTAGGTTATGCCTACTGATGAGTATAACAGGAGGGGACCTTAATGTCATCTTGACACCTCCCCTTGGGTAAATCAATCTTGAGAGGAGGTCAGCTGGGAAATTGTAGATTTGTAGATTCAGCCCTGCAAAATGTTTTAGAGACACTCATAATTACTATAGCTTTATCTTTTGGTCATTTCTTATCTCTTGCTTGATTCACTTCTTTAATCTTATTAGTAAGACTGAAACTACAAAAACTACGATGTGCTTTTTCTTTTCTTTTTCAGTGTGGTCCTTGTTACCATTTCTGTCCATAAGCCCACAAGTAACACTTGAAAAATATTTTGCAACATGAACTGGCAAAATGAATTTGATTTCTAAATCCCATTTCCTAACAATTAAAGCCACTTTCCACATAGAGAATCCTAATTTGTATCTCTGCCTGCCACTACATGTTTACTGCATTTAGTGAGCACTCAGATCAGGAACTGGGAAGAGGATGCGATCTTACATAGGACAGCCCAGATGGGTAGAAAATTGTAATCACAGGTTACCTTGGGGCTGAGGAAATAGGGCCATATTCATGCTACCAATCTTGCAGTGAGTTTCATCAACTCTGAATTTGGCACAAAGTTAATAACTTAGTTCAGTATCTTCATATCTGTGGTTTTATTGTCTTTTGGTCTAGCAGCTAATGTAGAAGCAAAATGTTCTGTAAAGTCTACTGTGACTTTTCACTTGCCTCGTTTTGTAACATACACCTAATCCATTCTATGAACATATAAAAATATTTCATAGAGCAGTAATAGTTCCTAGGTAGAAGTATCTGTTCCATTTAGATTCTGAAAAACAGTAATCTTTAAAGGTCTAAGCCAAGACAATGCATTGTTAGAGTGGGGTTATATACTCAGAGAAATCAATGTCATGTCATAATAACTATGCTAATTTTGTAATGTACAATTTTCCTAACAGAAAAAGAAGCTGCATAGTTATGTTACTCTAGATGTTGTTTACAGCAATAAAACCATTCAGGAAAAATGCAAAACCTCACAACTAAGAATAAAATTAAGGTTTAGTTTTCAAAAAGGTACTCACAATACTTGATTCAGATATACCTGTGCTAAGCAATAAACTTCTCTTTCAGTGATTTACTTTTATATTTCTTATCTATCATTTCTCTAAAATTGGTAAGTACCAAAAACATTTGAAGTCCTCACAAAATTTTATTTAAATTGGCCAGTACAGTAAAAACATGAAAAACGAAGTTGAGTTCTGACAGCTGAGATCTGGGTGCTTCCATAGATAAGAGGTTTGCAGGTTTTTTCCAGTGAAGATGCAGAACCTTTGGGAATAGCAGGAGTCATTAGACACCCTGAATTTTTACATGAAACATCACATAGCTGTAGTAATTTCACCTAATTAAATATTAGAGAATTGAAAATTCCTCACTAGGGTATATGAACAGGCTGTGATTACCCAATGTCTTTTAGCAACCTTTTCTTCCTCAGTCACGTAATCTTGCTCTGCCTGGTCCCAGCAAAGTACTTGAGAAGACTATTTTACAACTTACTTAGTTATAGATATCTTTGTCTGGCTCCTTATCTATGTGCTGTCATGGAAGTGCAGAATGCAATGGCTTATTTTTCTGTTGAGTTTCTTTTTAAACTATTTTTTCTGCTCACACTCCAAAGAGAAGCTCTCAAAACCTCCTTTCATAAAGATTAGGTACAGTCCTTTAGGTACTCCAGATTTTTTTTTTTCCCGTTTCTCCCTCATCTGAAAAGACTCTTCTGAACTCCTTCGCTTCAAATGTGTTTGATTAAGACTTCAAAAATGTCATTATCCTTACTTGTCCTGAAAATAATCCTTCTCACTTGATGCGGTCATTCTCTGAGGCTCAGACCCATGACTCATTCACCTAATGTCTGGCTTACGCAGCAGGAAAATGAAAAGCTGTTCAGATGCAGGGAAATTTTATCCTGGCACCAGGAGCAGAACTCAGAAGCCATCTTCTAATCACCATAATAAAACTGGGCCTCATTATTCTGCCTCTATTAATTTGTTACTATTGGTACACTGGCTTTGTTGCTGTGGCACCTGCAGCTTAAGAGGCTGAATTATAAGACCAGCTATTTCAAAAGCAATATTATGGGCCTGAGACTTTGTGAAAACTCAGGCTAAAATCCTGGTGTTAGCTTAGCCTGGCTCTCCAGGGTTGCCTTTCTCTTTGTCTCCTCTCAAGTCAGAGTGGGCATATGTACAGTGAGATCGTGATGGCAGAAGGCACACAGTGTGCTTATCTACCCTGATGTTCCTCAATGAGGAGAGGAAGAAAAGGAGCATGGCCTGATCCAAACAACGCTCCAGAGGGAGTTCTCTGGAGTATCAACGCACTTGATAAGTCAACTTGCATGAAGCCCCCTGCAACTGTAGCAACCAGACCTGTCTAAAATCATTCCCAAGTAAATTTTGAAATGCTGGATACAAAATCAGTCTCCTCCAAACTACTCTCCGAACAGAGTTGCTCTTATTCAAACCCACCTGGACAGTTTGTATCAAATTTTATCCGTAGTAAACACGTGCCACACATACCTCAGCAAGTAGCATGCCGAGGAGGAGAGCGTGTGTGCACTCATCTTCTGCTCAAACTATGTCTGAAGTCTTTCATTCTTCTAGCTCTAGTACACTGGATAGCTATCAAGAATTGGACTGCAATGAGTGTGCTTCTGGACTGAAGTGCATTAGTTCATTTCGTGAAATCTTTCAAATCACTCAAACAGTTTCAAGATCTATTTGGCACATACAAGTTGTATCACCTAATCACCATTTCTTTCTCTGGTTATGATTCTCTGGAGGTAATAAAGAACTTATATATGGTCCCTGACAGCCTTTGAATTCGTATAGTTCCACTGGCTTCTTTTGCGCCATCTGACACAACTTTCTCTTTAATTCTCAAAAATAATTTCCTAATAAATGAGTTTTGAATCTTCTTTGGAAGAAGATCCCCTTGCTGCACTTCAGAGCTCTTCTCAGCCTGGAAGTCCATGCTGCAGTTTGCTTCAGGCTGGGTTTGACTCCATTCTGAATGCAGCTAAGGCAGAGGTTCACAGCGGTAATGAAACAGACCTTACAAACCTCCAGGGTTCCTTTTGACATTTCACTTATAATCTCAGGATTGAGAGCTTTACGTGAGTGATGAGCTTACTCAGTACCTGCTCTAGCGACTTAGTTTCTGAGGCATTCAAGACATACAGGAAGTGTAATAGTCCCACTAGGTGGGTTTTTTCCATCGTGACAAATATGAAAGCTCAGGGAATAGCAAACTATTGAAGAGATTGTCTGACATTGTAGCAATTGTCATCTAAATGCATCACAAAGCCTTAATAGAAATTGGTTTCTTAATCCTTTTGCATCACTTGGACATATGAGGAGAATGTATTTTGGAATCCCTTTTAAAAGCAAAAAAACCTTTCTTGTATACACTAGCAACAGTATTTCTGAGCAGGCTGCTGATTTCTGAGACAGGCTGAGAAAGCTGAAGAACTTTTGAATTGATGAAATGATCACCCTTTTTTCTAACCCGGTTAGAAATCTTGTCAGTGCAGCTGGAGAACTTTGTATAAGAACATCTAAAATGATGAAGCAAATCACTACAGAAGTAAGTGGGAAAAACTAGGACCACAAAATCAGAACTACAGCTTCCCATGTCTTAACGATCACTCTCAGCCTTAAAATACCAATTTAGGTATGACAGAAAGTGAAGAGTTTTACATCACTTCATCACCAAAAGGATTACAAAAGTCTCCAAAGCAGCAGAAGTGAACAATCAAACAGTTTAAAAATCTGAATACCATCTAGCAATGAGGTTATTAACCTGCAAGTTTTCATGCAAAAAAAAAGCTTGTTTACAAGAAAAGTGAAATGTTTGGGTCCACAGGGAAAACCTTTCAGACACTATTAAAACCAAAAAACCCACAGGAAAGAGAAAACATCTTAAAAAATCTAGAGCTTCACACTAAATACAGTATTTTCACCTCTAGAGCTATTCAAGGTTTGTCACAAACACTGTTCCTTTTCTTCCTTTCATCCTCCAACCTTAAAAGCAGTATTGCTTAAAAGCATGTTCTTTTGATGAAAGAGATGGCTATGGACTTATATAAAAATTCAGATACATTAACCATGCTGCAATTACTGGAGTAATTGTTATCTTATTTGCTTGCCACCTGTGTAAGCATCAGAAATCATTGCTGCAGTCTGAGACATATGTATGAAAGCATAAACAAACTCCCTGCACAGACACAGGCACTGAGGATCATCAGAGCAGGATTATTTTTTGTGCACTCACACTCATTTGAAAAACTGAACAAAGACTCAGTATATCTTCCAGTTACATAGGTACAGATTCTGATACCCTTTATTCACCTACTGGGGAAGTTACATGGGATAAGGTCCTGAGTGAAGGTGTGAGATCAGAGCCCAAGCAGCACACTCAGTGCCACACCATGGAGGGAACAGGTGCCCTTTGAATGCCTCAACAGGATGCCCACTTCATAATAAATGCAAGACTTGTGTTGCTGGCACTGAAATACAAAGCACTACAAAGAGGAATGAAATAAAATATTCCCACCAAAAATTTACCTGGTGAAAATAACTTAATCATACAGTAGCTCAGCTTGAGCCGGGAAAATCATTCTACACACAGATGCATTTCAAGAATAAATTTTTAGTCTTGCTCCTAATGGTTTCTTTCACTTGTCAAGAAATGTTAATGAATGAGATGCTTCTTTCTTTAATTTAAAGGGTTTTGGATACCAAAGTAATGTTAAAAATTATATATGTTTTATTAAATCTAGGATTCCATTTATTTCATTTTGGTGAAGGAGCTAAGTGGCAGCATTAATGATTTTTTAAGAACGAAGAAATACATTTTATTTCTCTAACATGTCTTTCAAGCATGCAGATAATGCTTTTCCATTACTCAAAGGCACCTGAGTGATATATTAGTCTCAAAGATCATGAAATTGAGTAACACTTTATATTCAAGGCAGGATAGGGGGTTTTCCCTGCAACTTGATGGGTGAAGTTGCACGTGTGTTGTCTATATAGATAGCCAATCACAGCAGAAGTGGAGCAATCACAGCTGGATTGCATTTAGCTTTCTCAGATAAATACACATCCTGCCCAAGTGCAGGGAACCAGTTTCAAGCCAAAGCACATGGGAACTGTATTTTTTCCCTCAATACATTCTTGTTTGTTAAATGGTTTTACTGTAAATAGTTTTTGGCTCAAGCACTGAAACAAATTATTTTTTCCCCTCCACAGTGGTTCCCCAAACAGCAGGTGAGAGCTGCACCCCTGCTAGGTCTCACACGTGAGCCCTCTCTGGTTTAAGGCATTTCAATCTGTAAGGAAACTACAGCCACAGAAAAGTCAAAGGAACTGCTCTGTATCAAGACAGACTTATTCAAAGTGAATTATTTTAGTTCTCCATTAAGGATATTAATTCAACATTTCCAGCAATTCTTATGTACTGTAGATAAAAAGTTCTTCCTCTGGGGTCTCCAGAGGCCTTCTTCAAAGTTACAGACAATACTGATGTAATCTAATCAGCAACTTGTTGCTGTATGTTAGTCCTTGCACACTTTCTGATTTGAGCCACAGTAGAAGTCCAAGTCTGTTGGCTATTATCAATCATTTCATCTGAGCATGTCTACAGTTCTCCCAGTCTCCAGATTCACACACTGCATTTGTCAAGTATTAGCTTTCCTCAGTGGACTTCAATGCGCTTTGCATAGAATTCGATTAATTAGCCCTGGGGAAAATAACAAAAAACATAAACATTGTGAGAAATGTATTACCCTGTACTTTAAAAACTAGATAAAAATAGATGGAGTGTTTTGGTGGTGGTGATGGTGGTTTTTTTAAGCAAATTTTGAATTATATCAGTAAAAGAAGGTCTCAGATTTCTTTAAAACAATTGAATGATATCACTCATCTTGGTCTTTCCACACTTTGGGAGAAGAAACAGAGGAATGAGGATATAGAATAATAAAAATAATTTTGTCTTGGTGTTCTAAAATTCTTCAAAGTCATCATTCAGCTGAGGCTTCAATTTAGCCTTGAAACTCGAAGTAAAACTACTAAAACTTGAAAAAGCAGAACTTGGAAAATATGACCATGGTCTACATTCCTGCAAAGAATTTTCATTCATCATGGACATTTAGTGAAAGACTCTGCTTAACTGCTTCTCTGGAATAAGCCTTTCTGCATAAAGCAGAATAAAGTAGAAAAGTTGCTTGGCCTACAAAAAATTAGTTTTGATTTACTTCAGATTCTCCATTGTCCAGAAATAAAACAGACTCAGAGCTTCGTACATGCAGCATCATTCTGAAGCAACAGGATGTCTTTAAAACTGTTGTTAGAATTATTAATCTAATCACTAAGAAAGTAATAAGGAGCTAAATAAAATAACATCAGCTGAAGAAAGAAAAAAATAATCAATATCAAGCCATAGGAAAAATTCTTATTGCATCTCTCCATTCCTCCCATTTTTGAACATGGATGTTACTTAGTTGGAACTCTTGCCTTATACCAAAATGGTATCTATTACTAACACCATAAGCAAAGCAATAAAATCAGAACTAGACTCTGAAAGAATTATTGTCAACTTCCTCAACACTTGACACAAAACTGTCATTTGCCAGAAAAAACAGTCCTAAAACAGCAGCAAAAATACCGATACCTTTGATGTTTTGACAGATCAGTGTGAAATATTTTAATGATTTCAACTGATACTGATCAAAAAATGTTAATTTTGTCTAATAAATCCATATAGTACAGATAGTTAATGTGGAAAGACACAATGAAGTTTGTGATATCTCTTCATAATCATGTCATGAATGGTATCGTCTGATGCTTTGAGTTAGAAAGAGTTCAATGAGGAAGGATGATTTTCTTCCATGTACTCATAGCAATTTTACTTTACTACTGCTTTTTACCCAACTGATACTATTCCCTGTTGGAACACGTGTGGTTTTTTGGTGTTTTGTTGTTGTTGGTTGGGTGGGTGGTTTGTTGGTTTTGGTTGTTTTTTTGTGTTGTGCTTGGTTTTGTTTTTTTTTTTTTTTTTTACATACTTAAAAGCAAGGGGCAGGGTGGGGAGTGGGAGAAGGAAGAATTAATGGTACAGGATTAAATTGGTCCTTTGACCAAAAGAAGAACAAAGTTTAGTATCAGTTGATTTCTCAGTCCAATTCTTGACCCAAATCTTACTGAAGGAGACCCTGCAAGATTATAGAATAATTTAAATTGGAAAGGGCTCCTTGAGAATATCTAGTCCAACTCCCAGCTCAAAACAGCTTTAGAGCTAAATCAAACTTCCAGCTTATATCAAGTCACTCAGGGCCAAATCCAGGCAAGTTTGAGCTTCTCTTTGAGGACCTGCTCCAGCGATTGATATCTCATTGACAAAATGGTTTTCTTATGTACAACAGAAATTTCCTTGGCTTCAACTAGTGTCTGAAGAGTCTGAAATTCCTGAATGTCCTAGCATCATAAATCCTTCAGGACACTCTGCTCTATTGCTGCTAAACCTACCATAATAGTTGATAAAAGATTTAATAAAAATAAGGGGGAAAGAGTTAGAGAACTGGTTTGCGGGCAGATTATAAATGCATGTTTCCTCATTTGCTTTCTTGTGGAGCCATCCATGTGCAATTGGCAGCTACTGATGAAGGAAATGTGAGTAGAAATGGGCTTTCCAATCATTGTGCATCATTCTGTTTGACTCCAGGGAGTTTCTATTAGCCATTTACCTATCGCTAATTATTTATTATTTACTATTTAAGTATTATATATTTTGTGACTTCCAGCAGACTGTTGAGTCCAGCAGTAGAAAAAAGTTTCAAAGATGCCTCTCTAAAATGGTAAGGTTTTAACATGGTGAAGTAATTACCTGAGATGAAGCAAAAGTGTTTGGTTTGGGGTTTTGGTTTTTTGTTTGTTTGTTTGTTTTTACTCTAACAGACTGGTGTACAACAAATGATGCATTGAGAATTAGACCTCAGCTCCCGGTCCCCATCCATAGAAATCAATGAGTCTCAAGAAAATGATATGCACCTAACAAACATACAAGTTAATACACATTGAAAACTTCAGGTTTTAAGGCAAGAATAGACAATACGGATATATTTTAACCATAATATAAATTGAAATACCATGAGTATAATATAAACTATTAAACTGTTTGGCATAATATCTGTGACTATATTAGGTATAAAGTTAGATAAGATACTGTAAGAAAGGAAAAATTATATTAACATGTTTTTTACAGATTTATTGTATTTTAATTTTTACTGAATTAATGAAAACTTTAAACAGAAATAATGAGAAGATTATTCTAACATTTGACCTATTAGACACCTTGAAATTCTTGGCAATGTATTCTAATCAATATTAAGATACAATGAAAAATTCTGATTTTCCTGGAAGAGCATTGCCCAGTTCCATCTCTTTAAAGAGTCAAATTTTGCTTGCATATTCACCTTTGCATGTTATCTATTATCACTGGACCTACAAGAAATCCCCTAAAGTAAGTGAGGCTCCTGACTATTATGTATCTACTTATACTTTTTGTTTCAGTATAACAAACACTTCAGAAATTTCAAAAAACTGCAGAAAAAAGTGCTACAATATTCATAAATATTTGTTTCCAGCCACCAATTCAGTTTACATCAATTTATATCACATTACCACTTAAAACTGTGCAAGTCTCCCTGCAGTGACATGGAAGTCCCAGAAGTTGGGCACTGTATTAAATAATTTTGGCCTTAAACCAAAGGCAGATAGAAGGGGAAAGAAAGGCATGAAGTGTAAACTTCTGAACTTTGAGTTGAGTTTCTGCTTCACAGGAGCACAGAGGTTGGAAAACAAGATTAAACAGTTGCAACAGATTTGGTTGCTTCTGAAAACATGACTGGATCTTTTTAGTTATTGGAAAATAATGACATGGCAAATCGCTGCCTGCAGCCAGTAACCTTGTTTACCTGTGAGGCATGAGACCATAGAATCATAGAATGTTTTGCATTGGAAGAGACCTTAAAGATCATCTAGTTCCAACCCCTGCCTGCCTTGGGCAGGGTTACCTTCCACTAGACCAGGTTGCTCAAAGCCTCAATCAACCTGGCCTTGAACATTTCCAGGGATGGTGCATCCATAGCTTTTCTGGGCAACCTGTTCCAGTGCATCACCACCCTCGCAGTAAAGAATTTCTTCCTTATATCTATTATAAATCTACTCTGAGTTTAAAGCCATTACCTGTTGTCCTGTCATTGCATGGCCTTGTGAAAAGTCCCTCACCAGCTTTCTTGTAGGCCCCCTTAGGTACTGCAATCCTGCTATGAGGTCTCCTTGGAGCCTTCTCCAGGCTGAACAACCCTAACTCTCTCAGCCTGTCCTCATAAGGGAGGTACTCCAGCCCCCTGATCTTCTTTGTGACCCTCCTCTGGACGCACTCCAACAGGTCCATGTCCTTCTGCTGAAGGCAGTACTCTGGGTGGAGCCTCATGAGAGCAGAGTAGAGGGGCAGAATCACCTCACTTGACCTGCTGGTCACACTTCTTTTGATACAACCCAGAATGTGATTGGCTCTCTGGGCTGTGGGTGCACATTGCTGGGTCATGTTGAGCTTTTCATCCATCAGTACCCCCAAGTCCTTCTCCTGGGGTTGCTCTCAATCCACTAGTGTGGCAGTGTGCTGTGTATTGTTACAGTAGGACTTATTGACTTGCATTCACCATGGTTTAAGACAAGTGTTTGTAGAAAATCCAGACCTCCAGTCTTTGCTACTCCCATACAAGTACCAGGGTACTATCACCTACTAAAAGATATGATACTCTTCAGAGAAAACACTCAGAGCAATTAATATGTTGAAGCTGAAGGAAAAATTCAGCATTCTCCTACTAGTATAGACCTGCTACTGGGCTTCCCAAAGGGCTCAGAGCAATTCTTCAGTAACAAGTTCAGCTCCTTCATTAAAGAAAGAGAAATATTTCCACACTCCTAAAGCTCTGACATTTAATTTGATAAACTAATATTCTTTTCTGGCAAGTGGTTTTCATTTTCTGGACTTAATCAGGTAATAAAAGAGTATTTTGTTTCAATATTAGGAAGACTAGATGAGTCATTGTCTTATTATTTTGATGCCTGAGGACAAAAATATGCCATTTGCTATAGGCATTCCAATACTCTCCCCATCTTCTCAGATAAAAGTCTTTATGTTTCTTTTTTCATTGTCAACTGACTTCGGGTAAAAGTCTTCCAGTGACTTGATAATGACCTACATGTTGCAGGGTTTTTATTTCCCTGTGAGGTCATGAGAAGGAAAACAAAGAATGAGTACACTGTTAAAAGTGTTAAACAGAGCATCCTGAAGACAGCTCTGGCATCGCTTAAAGGCCAAATCAATGTAAGCAGGTAAGGGTGTGGAAGATAAACGTCCTTCAGCAAACCCACCCCTGGGTGCTGCGGTTTGGACCCTGGAAAAAGGCAAATCAAGCTGAAATATTGACTCCTTGACTTTAGTTCCCATCACAGCGCAGTACCCTGAAAGGAGAAAACAGTCTTCATTTTTATCCATAGAACAGTTTGTGAGTTTGTGTAATTGACTTTTAAATTCCTTTTTGTTCTCCAGGGTTTCCTGTTAACTATTTAGTATCCACTGTTTATTACTGAGCAATTGTTCTCTGAAGGAATATGGTAAGTAAGAATGGTTTAGTTTCTCTTGTGGTTCCATAGCGGTATTGATAATTTACAGCCTGTAAGACAGCTATAGGCAGTACGAAGTGCATTCAAGCAAAGCATTGCTTTCCTTGGTTTTCACCTGATTTGAGTAACATTCAGCTACAAGTAGTGCCCAGGAAACACAATTGCGAAAAATGAGGTTTTTTGAGAATAATTTGTAATGATACTAGAGAATATCACTTTGAGAGGAAAAGTTGAAAGTCTGAAGAGCCATTGTTGCCAGGCTGCTTACCTGGGCATCTCCAGCATCACATCTCCATTAAAAGTTATTTGAGAGTTATTGGGGGAAAATAAGAATATCTGCAAAATGCTTTGCTGTTGAGAAACTGAAAAGCTTAAGAGGATCATTCATTTTCTGCATAGATGGAATGATCAGGGAAGTAAATTACTTGTAATCAAAACCAGACTGAAGTGTTCCATAACAAAAGGCTGGAAAAAAGTAAGCTAAGTGCAGACAGAGATTCTAAGTTAAAAGACTGGTGTATAGATATTTGCAGATCCATATCCTACCTTTTAATATTGGTTTTGGAGATTTGAAAAGCATTCATTTTATTTGAAAAGCAAATTTACCAGGTATAGCTTTTTAAAACCTATGTCTATGTATGGTTACTGAATTGTCCAGTTCTAACAGCCCCGTTTATCTAAAAGCAGATATTGAATTCAGAGTCATTAGCCAGACAGCATAGACTTGACAGTCTTTGCTTGTCAGTGGTCTGCCTTTTGTACTTAGAAGACTGATTACATTGAAGTGGTCAGACTGCAGGACTAGTAGCACTCAAATGTCCAGTCTTATTTCTGGGCTCTGTCAAAGGCTGCAGTATTTATTCCTCACTTTTTCATTTTCAGTTTACATCAAAGTTTCTTTAAAGTCTAGATTAATAAACCAAATAAAAGGACATTTTAATTGCTATTGACAACTGTTCTATTCCACTGTAGCATCTTCTGTAATGTTGGAAGAACAGAATATCGAATGGTATATCCCATGTCTTTATTTTCTCTATATCCACGGATAAAAAAGTGACTAATACTCATCAACTGCTATCAATTCTGGTCTCTTTTTTGTAGTAATATTAGTAATCATAATAATAACAACAATAATAAGTGACCTGTTCTAATTTATCTTTTTTTTAGAATTCTTCAAAGTTCTGTACTCTTTTCTACTCAAATTCTATTAGTAAGCTGTTTCTTATTCTCAGTTGTGTGCAGGAGTTAAGACTATGCAGTAATTTATACCAAGAACTGTACTGAAATTTGCTCATTTAAGTAACAGTAAGACAGGTACAGAGTTTCAAACCAACACAGTGAAAATACAAGATGCTACAGACGACAGAAAACAGATAAAATACTTTAAATGTAACAAAAGACCATTCTATCTCTTAAAGCTAAATGTCTGTTCTGTTTGTTTTGTTTTGTCTTTTGTTTTCCCAGTTGTCAAAGCAACACCTTTGTCTTCACCAAACCTTTTCTTTTTCCATGTCCAGCCTAGCACACATCAAGCACAGCAAACCTCCTGCAAACCTGGACTGTAACAGCACATCAGAAGTCCAAGGGTCATCTTTGTACATAATGAGTGAGAAAACGTAAAAGTTAGAAGTTTGCTTTTCCTTGAAAGTACAGAAACTTCACAACTAACATAGACACTATTAGATTTTAATGCTGAATGAACCAATACTTAAATCTTAATGATTAATTTTGTATATGGTTATATAATTCTGCAGAATACCTCATCTCCATTGATTTGCTGAAGATATATGTTCATATATTTACAGATCAAAGAGTCTAAGACCAAGTGGGTTTGTATCAGGCCAGAAGTCCATTCAGCCTGGTAACATGTCTTCATCTATGGCCATTAGCCACTGGGAAATGGTTAGGTAGAACTAGCTCTAGCTGGAATTTCTTGCTAGAAACCAGAGAACTACAAATACAGTCCAGGGGCAAGTTCTTTCAACTCTTGGAAATTTGTTCCAAGGTTTACATTTCTTCAGCAAAAAAGGGTTTTTCTCATTTCTCCTTTTATTTCACTAATCATACCTAAGGACTTCTCTGTATACGTTAGTGCAACATGCAGGAAAGCCATCCAAGTTTCAGCTGCTGAGCATATTCTCTGTCTTTTAAAACTGTGTGTGAGAGTTAAAAATATAAATCATATAATCACAGAACCATTTTGGCAGGAAAAGACCCTCAAGTTCATCGAGTCCAACCATAACCTAGGTCTAGCACTAAACCACGTCTCTAAAAACCTCATCTATACACCATTTAAACACTTCTAGAGATGGTGACTCAACCACTTCCCTGGGAAGCCTCTTCCATTGCTTCACAACCCTCTCTGTGAATAATTTTTTCCTAATATTCAATCTGAACCTTCCCTGGTGCAACCTGGGGCCATTTCCTCTTGTACTGTCACTTTGCTACTTGGGAGAAGAGACTGAGACTCATCTTCCTGCAACCTCCTTTCAGGTAGTTGTAGACAGTGATAAGGTCTCCTCTCAGCCTCCTTTTCTCCAGGCTAAACAGACCCAGCTCCCTCAACTGCTTCTCATCAGACTCGTGTTTCAGGCACCTCACCAGCTTTGTCACCCTCCTCTGAATTTGCTCCAGCACCTCTATGTCTTTCTTATAATGAGGGGCGCAAAACTAAACACGGTATTCAAGGTGGGGTCTCACCAGCACTGAGTACAGTGGAATTAATAAAAACAAAATAAAATTAACAAAAATTAGAGTAAGAAAATGAGAACTTATGGTTTTCACATGAAGAAAATAATCTTTGCATGAATATAATTTCAATAGGATGGCAATATTAATGTGACCTTGAAAGAAGCATTCATTTCTGTCATCAGAAAGATTTACGACCACCTCTGTAGCAAAAGTGAGGAAACTGCAGATGTTTATGTAGATATTTCTTGGTCCTGTGCTGACTCTAAGATTCCGCCTTGACTGATTTCAAATAGATATGTAAGGGACTTACCTTTTTCTATATAATATCCTACAAGATCTTGTTTTTAATTAAAATGAAATAATGTCATCAATAAGGAGATTCAATTGAAGAGGGTGGTTTGCCAGAGACAAGTTTAGCTAATATTTCTAGGAACTAAATTATAACTCAGTTCTGATATTTTGCAGTTTATCTTTTCTTGTTAAAAAACCAGCCATTAGGCAAAATAGTGAATCATTATTTTACTTTCTCTGAACTGAGAAGTGAGAACGAAAGATGGTAAATTGCTGGTCACCATGGATACCTGCTCCTTTAATCACACAGGTATTTTTGTGAGACTTAGTTTGCGGCAAAAGTGTAAATTACCTGGTAAAATACTGTTCTTTGGGTAGAAAAAAAAATCCTTACCTTTCCCTCATCCTCAAGAAACTAAGAATAAATTATTTTTCACAATGTGGACAGTGGCAAAACTGTCAGCTGTATGGATTGAGTGTAGAATTTCAAGCTTTTTCAATCATTTTGCCATTGTCTTTTAGATTAAAAATTCCTGCTTACTAAAATTATTGTTACTCTTAGTTTGCACATGGTTACTAAAAATACACATCTTTCCAGTGGGATTTGCAATAAACAAGGTTGCTTCCTAAATAAAAACCTATAACATTAAGAGGGAATGTGACAACATTCCAGTTATACCTGCTCTGCTCCAGAGGATGCTACAGCTCCATGTTTCAAGCTGCTGCACCTACATATAAGTGGACACAGTTTCCACCCTGTGTTGCTCACAAACGGCGGAAGAAAGGGAGCATTATTTCTATTCATCACAAGCAAGTTTCTAAAATGAAAATCTATTGGTCCGCTAAAGTACTTTGCTATGTCTGCACTTGGACATGCAAACCAAATCTCAAAGGTAGTTTGACATTGTCCAAAATTGTCTCACAGTTCATGAGCAAGTGTGCCCATGGATCTTGAAAAATAGAGTGTACTAAGCCAAGTTCACCAGGAGCAGAAGATGTGTATGACTGTACAGCTGACCTAACCAAAGTGTTCCTCCCCAGGCTGAGGATTTCCAGCTGCTGAATCCTTCTAGAAGAAATAGGCTGGCAAAAGACAGATATTCAACACATTAAAAATACTAAAGTGAAAGATCCACTACAGGTTAGTGAATGTCGTACATGGTGGCCAGATCTCCCATTTGGATGCCAAAGAAGCTGGCTCAAGCCCTGCTCCAGATCAACCCCACTACACAACATGAATCCAGGGTCATGTTTACCACAGCACTCACTTAGGAGAGCAGGTCCCAAGGGCAAAAGAGGCAGGAGGACATCTTATACAGGGGTAACAGATCTGTGGCTTGAATTTGGAATGGGCTGGCAACACTGAGAAGAGTCTGGCATCATCTTGCCCAGTGGAGATCTTCTCTACTTACAGTATAGTTTATAGAAATAATTTCAGATTACACAGCCCAACACATTATTCATCTTTGACCAAAAGTTCACAATTTGGTACGGTTTAGGCAGACAGCTTTCCCTTACCAAGCAGATCTTCTTTTGTGAATGCAAATCAATGGAGAAATGCAAATTTTTCTTCTTTCTCACTTAACTATGGCTTACTGGGGCAAACCTATCAATTCAACAATTGCAGACTTGATTCTCTGAGCCAGATCTTCAGCTCTTTGAGGTCAACATGGCTTTACAGTTTTAATATACATGTCCAGTGAGAAATAAAGTCTGAAATATTCAAGTCAACAGGTTCCTAGATTCTGTACAATTAATATTTCTCTTATTTTGATATCTGAACAACTTGACATTTGAGGTCTTTGCACTGATAGGAGCAGGAGTTTTTTTCTTTCTGTTGATGCCAGCTGCAATTTTTTTGTTAAATTCAGTGCAAGGAGGGTCTCAGTCTAAGGGTCTAGAGTATCAGAATTATGTTCCCTGAGTTGAAGCAGATATATTTCAGAAAGAATTGGAACTCAAACAAATATTTTAATTTTACATTTTGATTGCTTTCTTATTAACCACTCCATACATTCTCAAGATGATCCCTCTGTAAAGGTTAGTCTGCACTTGTCAAAGGCTAACTTCAACATTGTAAAATAATTTTTTAATCTAGCTAGCTCTGTCCAAGTATCATACTAACAGAGCTAAGTGCTGTTCCTTTTGGGAAAAATCAGTCTGAGTGTTCTAGAAACAGAAACACTTCACTTGAAGACAGTAATATTTGGAAATGTGTAAATGGAAGAGAGTTCTAGAGTTTTCTAAAGTATAAGATTTTATGTAAAAAAAATATGGTTTTATGGAAAGTAGTTGGAAATTAGTTATAACAAATTTACCAGCAGGAAAAATAAGTTCTAAAAGCAAAAGAAAACCAACCATGTTCCAACCAACAGTAAGAAGTTATAGACATTTTTTCCTGCTCAAGAATAATGTGTTTTTTAGCAGCTGACAGTTTTCCTGGTAATATTTTCAGTACAGGGGGATCATTTGTTTCTAGTATAACTTATTCAACTGAAAGTGAAGTAGGACCTGTTAGCTACGAGTAACTAGAATCATGTTTGGGCATGAGTGATGCCATGAATCTTTTCTTATTTTATTTACGAAACTGTAAAAATCAGATATGTAAAAGATAGGGAAGGCACAACACACTGTAAAGTGAATTTTTAAAAGGTAGGTCTCATGCAGCCTTATGCCAAGGACAAGTTTTACAATACACTTTTATACAAACTCACATAATTGTAGGGCTCTTGCAGTTTTCAGCCCTGAAAATATGAAACCCAGCCTTCGTGCTATGGAGAGCTGCTTCGTATAAACAGATTTCCACAGACCACCTTATCTGCTTTACCAGCTGTATACAGTCTTTTACATCACAGTGCATGCAAAGCCAGGCAAACTTCATTTCCATCACATTCGGTACAGAAAAGAGACAGCGCTGGGGCAGCATCTGTGCACGGTGAAAAAGACATAAATGGGATAAGTCTGAAAGCCCTCAGAGTAAGGCTCTTTGATATTCTAAATCTAAACCTAGCCTTCCTCAAAACTCACTGAAACCCTTAAATTCTCCATTATTGTCTATTTTCCTCTGCAGAAGACATAAATCAAGGAAAGTAAACAAAAGTATTAATGAATAAATAAGATTGAGGGACATAAAAAAATTGGCAGATTTTTAAAAAGTGCTTCACTATATAGTAAACAAATGCCACTATCAGTCACTTCATGTCTGGCACATTGCATCTGATTGTTCTCCTGGATTAATAGTGTACTGGGAGACAACTGTAGAAACATTCCATCAATCAACAAGCAAGGTGATAGGGATGCACAATGACAGAATATACAGAGTCTGGGACCAATGGATTAATGAAAGCTGAGGAAAGAATGGGTTCTATTCATTTTCTTTTGTCTCAATCTGAATATAATACACTGAGATTCAATGGGCATATGAAGTTGGATGAAGTTCATTGGAGATTTTTACAGGTACATAGAATTGCTGTCCCCATAATAGAGTTTCTTGAGCTCTGTTTGTTAAGAGTTTGTCTTGTGTTGAATGGTGCAAAAAGGAATGTTTTGAAAGAGTTTTTCTTTGTTTATGAAAAAAATCCCTAAATAAGGCATTTTTGTTTTAAAAAATTAAAATGCAGTCCCTCATAACTAGTAAAAAAGATTAGTCAATAAAGTATCTAGCTTCATAAAAGGTATAGATTTACTAATGAAATTAAGGGGGTCTGATGTCCTCCTTCACAACTTTATTGGTAGGAGCCAGTATGTTGCATTGAATGTTAGTTTCCTGATGTAGAAATGGCTGCAAAACTGCTTAGTTCTGCAGGACCACCATACTCCCTGAAATCTAATGGGCTCTATAATCCAGAATCAATGTGCTCTAGTAGCTAGTGTCCATCTTCACGATAGTAATCTTGGAGTTATTATTGTTATAATAATCAACCTTAGGAACTAGTGTTGTCCAAGAAAAACAAGTACATTTTTACAACTTGAGAGATGACTGCCACTCTGGAATATTCTTATTTTACTTGGTTACAAAGCAGAATGATGTCTATCTCTAAATTACTGCTTAGAGAAATACACCATACCCAGATACCTGATTCCAAGGGAGAATATTTTTATCTCCTCATCTATGTCCCACTGAACCCACAGATATTAGTCAGTTTTTTGCATGAAACTAAATTAAACTGCGATTTTTTGTTTCCCTACCTTCTCACATTCCCAAAGGAGCCATAATTTACAGCTGCAGCGAACACACTCAGATGACAAAATGATTATTCACTGGTATTCTCATCCTGCAGCTGGCAAATTTGAGCACATGAAATGTGTAGTAGCTGATAATACTTATGAAACAGATGTCTTTTCATAGTGAATTTGGCGAAGAGTAAAAAAAAAAAAAAAGGCCTTTTCATCTGTTTCTGTGTGATACATTTTATGTCTCAGTGGACATGTTAAGTAGCATTTCTTTTTGAAGATTCCTTGAGAACTGGCATCCTGAACATGGAGGTAAAAGACAAAATCTTGGAATGAAGAAAACTCTTGGCATTTACCATCTTAGCTTAATTTTCCCCTTCTAAGAGCTAATTTATGCCAAAAGTAACTCCCCAGCTTCACCCAAAATAAACACATTCCCCATTTTCCCTCCAGGCCCCAACTCAATTCCGTAGCATCCTCCACATCCTCAGTTCACAAGACAACATTGAACTTGTCACTCAGTTGGACAGGCACTTAGCAGTCAGCACCTATGTAGAGCCACAAGTAATGTGTGTGATAGTAAACTACCTAAGATCACATTTTGCAGTATCAGAGCACTGATACTCACTGTGTAGGGTGCCAGCCAAGCAAACATACAAACACTACTTTATAGCGTATTATTTCCACCTCTCAAAAGCTACACAGTGAAGAAGGGTCTCTCTGTGAAACTTCGATTCAGATTCCATCAGAAGAGAAAGATGAGCACACCTGGGAAGCTCTGGCTCATTGGAAACATTGCTGAAAAGTGGCAGAAATGAAATAATAATTTCTTAAATATTTATAATTGTATGACATACTCTTTCACCGATAGTGAGAGCTGCCCAGTTTCTATGTTCTCTTATGCTCTCACTGAAATTTAAAAGAGCATATTTTACTGGTTAGAATTAACAGCCAGACAAAATGAGAAGGAGTTTCATTTGGCAATGGTGTGGGAGTAGAGGAGGGAATATGCTCTCTTGGATCACTTGGAGGGGGCTGGAGTAAAGATTTAGAACTTTCATGAAAACTTGAGACTTGGAAGCACAGAACTTCTTAACACATGAAAAAAAAAGTGCTAAAATGAAAATCAGGAAAGGAAGATAAACAGATGCCCAGGAAAGACAGAATGAAAGAACATTTCCAATGAGCAATAGCTTCACAGGCAAACTTAGCTTACTGTTCTCATGGACTTTTGATCTAAGTTTCATACAGATTATTAAGAAGGTGAGACCAAGAAGAGCCACACACACATTGGAGAGTGCTACCTGAAACAAATTCTGCTGCCTGCCCAGTCATGCTCCTCTCTGCACTACATCCCTCCCACTCTGAGCTGCTTTGGTAGTTCTGCCTTCTGACCAACAACTTGCTTCCCTTGCAGCAACAAAGTGCAAACAGATGTTTTTGGCATGAGAAAGCTTCCAGAGCACTTCTACAATCACAACTGCTTCCCATATTGCAACCAGTCTGGCACTTCAGTGCTTCAGCTGCCCTTATTAACTACTGTCTGGGTCCCTACAGGAGGAAAAACCTCTTGTATGAGGCGTAGTTCTACCTTAAGGTCAGAGTAAATTTTGCTTAAGATGCATACAGTTCGGTGAAACCAGCAAAACACAGTATGGTTTCAGGCGTTTCTTTCTTGACCTGATTTCTCTTGATAGCTTGGTCCTTTCCTTCTGTGGAGTGAGAGCAGCTGAAAGAAAACAGTCTACTGAATAGCCACAGTTCAGAGCAACCAGCAGCTGGTTTTAGGTGAAAAGTGTCTTTAAGGTGTCAAGGAGTGGGAAAAAAAAAATTAAAACCTTAAAAAAGAAAAAAGTCACAACATACCTGAGTGTTCACAGTGAAGCAGAAAAGGCTGGATACTTGCTTCTGCTGCAAGTCAGAAAAGTTAATTTTGCATCCATGCTTCAAAATCTTGGCCAGGAGCCTGACTTTTTTGCCTCTTCATACCACTTGGCAGTATTACAGGTCCCAAGAACAGATTTCAATCAATTATTTGCTTGTTAGCAGTGAGCTATTCATTCCAGGAGAATTCCTGGCTGCCTGGTGCTGTGCAGGTTAAGTTGAAGATTTCATGAGTTTCTCATGTTTTGGGGTTTTTTTCTGAGAAAGAAAAAAAAAATACCCACCTCCTTTTGGAAGTTCCATCTGTGTTAGTGCCACCGTGATAAGAGCTGGAAGTGTTTGAACTGTGTCTTTCCTCATCCTATAAAAAGTGCTATCAGCAAAAAGGGGAGCATACAGGTCGTCATACTCTTGTTTCTGTATCACCCACATTGATTGATTTTTTCCTGGGGCACTGAGGCAGGATCTCTTGAACAAGCTACCTGTGAGACAGGGCTAATGATTCAAAACTCTGCTGACTGTCCAATATTGTATCAGTTTTCACAAATGAAAACAACCCTCTCCCCTCTCTCTTGAAAATCGTTAAGTTTCATTTAAATGGTAAAACCAAACAACATAAAAGGAAACAAGGAAAAATTAAAGGACAGGTTATGTCACAGGACACAAGAAACAAAAGTACTCCTAAGCTGGCCTAGTCCAGCTGGCAATTTAAGCATGTTAGTCCATGAGCAAGTATATTGCCCTGTGCACATGTATGGTGGGAACAAGGGCATGTTGGAATAATTTACACGATATCAACTACTCTTTATCTAAAGCCAACACCATGCACACAAGCCTGCATTGATCTAGCCTTCATATATGTTAAACTGAAAAGGAACAGTCAGCTTCTAGCTTTGGCATAGACTTAAAACCAGTTGAAAAGGTGAAAACTAACCTGGAACTAGTTAGGGAGTGGCTTAAGCCCACAATTTTATGAGTCACGACTAAAGCTGACCAGGCCCAAACACAGATAACTGGCTTTGCCTCTGGAAATAGAACAAAACAGTTCACTTCACCAAGTGCCAGATGTTGGTGGTTCACAGACTAAAAAAGCTTGAAAGTGTTTTGAGCACTTCACTGAAGGGGAAACAACAGGGAAGCAGCAGGGTGGAAAATGCATGAAGGGCTCAGCAGGAAAACCTGACTGCCACACTGATAACTTGGGCCCAACAAATACCGTAGGAAAAAAAATAAAAGAAAAAAAAAACACCACAACAACAAACAACCCACACTGCGGCTTCATCATTACATCCAGTAAGTGGTATTTGCTATTCTGTCCAGCTCCCTGATTTTGTTTTCAATAAGCTTTTCTGCAGCAGGAAGCTTTTTTTCATCTTCAACCCCAACCGTTCCATTGAGTTTTTCTGTTTAAATCTCCTTGGTAACTACATATTTTAAACATACGCAGAATTTGCCCTATTTCTAAAAGAAATATCTCCAAGAATAAAATTATTTTCCTGCAAAAGTACTTATTCAGATACAAAGTATTAGCATCTCCATACTCCTACACCATGTTTAATGCAGTGTGTTAATGGCTAAGAATAAAGCCTGACCAGTAGCTCTGCTTAGGGTGTAGTTGGATAGCACAGTTGCCAAAGGTTGTTTTGCCTTTAAAGAAGATGTAACTCGGCAGTGGGAGCCTGTGGACCACACTGTACGCTCACTTGAAAACGAAAACATAAACAACAGCCACAGCTGTAGAAGGAGACAGGGACAAAAGAGAAAAGCTACAAAACTTCAAGCTGGCTTCCCTCCCAAAGGCAACGTCACCACACTGTGACCCTTCAGACAGCACTTTACCTCTTTGGCCTATATGAGCTTTCATGTAATCTTTCTTATATAAAGAGGAACACGTTATTTAGGACACTTATGGATGGTTTCTAGACAGTTTCAGTGAAGGGCAGATGGCTTTCCTCATAGCCAGCTCTGTATTTGTCCCACTGGGAATGGAGAGTTAAATGCCCTGCTTGGAACAGTCAAACTCAGGGACAGGGTATAAGCTGATACCTACCGAACTGCTTATGGAGTCATGAAGGAACATTGTATGTACACATTAGGAGACTATAGGAAGCAACAACTAACATCCAGCAAGTCTTAGCTGTCTCCTGCCAGAACTTTAAACTCATAGTGAAGGAAGTTAAAGACTAGAAAACTGGAGATACAGTAGCAGTAAGAAAGAGATTTTGTCAGTGTGGCGTGTACCTATGACCATTCATGTGCAAATGTATTTTGGGGTGTTTTGTTTAGAACACCAAAGGATAGTCGGCCATCCCCAGAAGTCACATCCTACTGCACTAAGAAATAGGGATTTACTTGAAATGAGTTTCCTGCACCACTCATAAGTGAACTGTAGAAGAGCATACATTTGCTGTATTGAAAGAACTCCAGTAAAAGCATTTAGATTGTAAAGTACATTCAACAACATATGTTCAGTTCTTATGTTTAAGAACAGAGGATTTGCAATAGCTCTTTACTATGAGCTCTGAAGCGTGTTCAAATTTTAATTGGGTTCAGAATATCTCCATTTTATCCTCCTAGAGAAAGAGTGTGGAGATATCTAATTACACTTACAACCTAGACAGAAAGGGGTGGGTGAGAGAAGTGTGTGTGTGTGTATGCATTTGTATCCTTAAGCATGCAGCAGATCATGGCCTACAACTACATTGTCAGCTCCACAGGTGCTTTGCCTTATCTGTTCCAAATACTTTTTTATCTTTATTTAAAAAGAAAAAGTGCCTGAAGAAGTTATCTCATACTGAGATATAGTTGCTCTAATTTGCGATTCTCCAAGTGTCGCAGCACTTCTAACAGTAGGTAAGTCGACATTTCTTCAGTCATGTCCTCAGTCCTAAGACTGCACAAACTGAGATCATATTACATCATCAACGCTTTAATGTCCTTGGGCAGGGGCCTTAATCTCAATTTTTATTCTAAATATCCCAGAGATTATGAGAGCTATAACAGATAAACTATTTTTGGCTGCAAAGGAGTTAGAGCAGAGTCCTCAAGAACTTGATGCACCCCTCTTCCCTTTATAGACAGACAGTCCTCTTGCCTATGCAGAGTATTTTCATTTTGTCTCCATCCATTTAATTTTATCTCTGTCTTTTCTTCCCTTAAGCATCCAATATCTAAATGGTGTTAATGTTGAGAAAAAGTTGCATTGAGTTAAAAAAAAACTGTTCACACAAAATTACACAATGTATTTCAAGAATATTTGTTCACTCAATAAAGTTGAGCTCTGTAGAGTAGGCATTACTCAAGTTCTCATATAACTTAATTTTTCAGGCCAGGAATATCAAGTCTCACCTATTCTTGTCAAGGCAAATCCTTCTGTAAGTAGCACATAGTCTTCATGCAATTCAAGTGTCAATTGCTTTCAAGAAAAACCCTGTAAAAGAAGCTTTTAAATATATTTCAAAGTCAATTCCAAGCACAAACTACACTTGAAAGTCTGTTTATGGGGAACTGAAACCAAAATGCTTCCTGAAGTGACAAGTTTTATTTGTTCTCTTTGGCAGAATAGAGAACAACTTAAAGAATTGCTGATGCTGCACAGTGTTCTGTTGAAAAAAACAGCTTACGTTAAAAAGAGATACTGCCACGAAATCTGTGGAGGAGACACAAAGAGAGCATCAGACTGTGTGCATCTCCAAGAAAAAGAAATGGAAAAAAATACCAAAAGTGGATTAAATTCAAAATATCTCCACATTTATTTGTTATCAACACAGTATTCTTCTCCACTACAGGGTTGTATCTGAACAAAAAGGACGAATGTTTTTCTACGGATACATTTCATGTATAGCTACAAATAGACTGATACCTCAAATTTGTGTAAACTGATTAAAATGCATCAGATATTGATCCTTCTACAACAGCTGAGGCTCTGGAACTAGAAATTTGACTTCCAGAGCTATATTCTTCATTTTTTTTATGATAAATACCCCTTATAAAGAAGCTTCTGAACCATCCCTAATGGATATGAACACAGAAGGCTGTATTCAGACTCAAATGTAGTAGAAGAAACAACTTTCTGTCTGCACCCAACTTCAGCAGAAACTCACAGCCTCTACCATGCCTCCTCCTTCATTTCTAACAGTAGAGATGATGCTTGGCAGCAAGATGGTTTATGGCAGTGCAGCAGCAGAACAATCAGAACACCCCTTTGAACTGTCATGTAGGGTTTATCTAACCACTCCCTTTGCTTTAGTGTTTCCAGTGTCCCCTTGACCAAACGCAGTTTTATGTTCTCAGAGACATATCACAGAGAAAACAGACATTAAACGCAGCAAGTACACAAACACAGGGTTTACATAGGTGATAAACTTAATATCAGATCTGTTTCTAAAATTCATGGGCCAACTCAATAATAGCTGTCAAATTAGTTCTTCTCTGCATAATAGACAGTATTGCAGATGTAAAAAAAAGCAGACAAACAAACAAAGAAAAAAAAAACACAACGAAAAACAACCCTCCCCCCAAAAAAACCCCAAATGTAAAACCTCAACAATACCTGAAATTTGACCACAAAGAGTTTTTTTGTTGTTTCATGTTTATAAATATTAATTTAGCTGTTGCCTACATGAGGCGCCAACAGATCATATTAATAGAACCATAGAATGGTTTAGGTTGGGAGGGACCTTTAAAGGTCATCTAGTCCAATCCCCCTGCATTGAGCAGGGACTTCTTTGACTAGATCAGACTGCTCAGAGCCCTGTCCAAGCTGACCTTGAAGACTTCCAGGGATGGGGCATCTGCCACCTCTCTGAGCAATCTGTTCCAGAACTTTACCACTCTCATTGTAAAAAAATTTCTTCCTTATATCTAGCCTGAATCTCTGCTCTTTTAGTTTAAAACCATTGGCTCTGCCCTATCACAACAGGCCCTACTAAAAGCATCTGTTCCCTCCTTTCTTACAAGCCTCCTTTAAGAATGCAAAGACTGCAATAAGGTCTCTCTAGAGCCTTCTGTTCTTCAGGCTTAACAACCCCAAGTCTCTCGGTGTTTCCTCATAGGAGAGCTGTTCCATCCTTCTGACCATTTTTGTGGCCCTCCTCTGGACTTGCTCCAACAGATCCGTGTCATTCCTGTACTGAGGACTCCAGAGCTCAACACAGTACTCCAGGTGTGGACACTGCCAGCTCACATCCAGCTTTTCATCCACCAGTAACCACAAGTCCTTCTCCACAGGGCTGCCCTCACTCCCTTCATCTCCCAACCTGTTTTGATACTGGGGTTACCCCAACCCAGGTGCACAACCTTATACTTGACCTTGTTGAACCTCATGAGGTTCACATGGGTCCAGTTCTTGAGCTTGTACAGGTCCTTCTGAAGGGATCCCATCCCTCAGGCGTGTCAACTGCACCAGTCAGCTTGGTGTCAAGTGACTGGCTCTCTCAGTGGCTAAGTAGGAGATCATAGGCTGTGGAATTGGCACCAGAGAAGGAGACACTCATTATCACAATACAGCTTTCTGAAACAGAGCCACATGATCTATAAAGTGAGGTGTATAAATTGCTCTACTTCAGAGTCTCCAGTGTACAACCCAAGAAACAGTAGATCACATTATCTTGCTTCCTGCAAGATAAAAGTGCAAGTTTACAAGAATGGCAGGGTAGATTTAGTAATTATTGTATACCTGTAAAGACCTGTATTGCTGTCAGTACAGGTTTTATTTTCTCTTCCTCTTTCTTGCAAGACAGACATGATACATAAAGGTGTTTTCTAGGGGCTTTCACTAAAGCTTGTGAAACAAAAAAAATAAGTTGGTTTTACATATATAGTTTAAGTTCTGTGTGGAGAAGAGAAAAAAAAAAAGAAACAAGGCTGCAGGATGGGCAACGGACACTACAAAAGACACTATGTCCACATTATCAGGGAGAAAAGTGATGTAGAACAGCACCATGTAATGTCTCCAAGCAGCTGTTTAGTGGCCACCAAGTTACTTGCTGTCGAAAAAAGTTTTATGTTGGTATTTTGAGTCCCATCCATTAAAAATTCTTTAATGAAGAATCAGGTTTAGTTAAGAGATTAATATTTCATTTTCCAGATTTACTCTGTTAGGCACATAACTGAGCATGAATAGACACTCCATTTTCCCCATTTAAATCACAGTAAAGTTATCTAATTGATTTTTCTGTCAGCAGGAAGGTATGAAGAATGAAAGTATCTAAGTAAAAGCTGAATACAAGTGTTAAATGGCCAGTGAGTGAATTGCATTTGTGAATACACTTTGCCACATTAACAAATATTGCTTATAAGTATGCTAAAATATAAAATTGGCTTAGTGGGCTTAATAGTTATAACCTATGTGACAATAAACAGCTTTTATAGTCTCAGTGGAAAGCTCCATTTGACACTGACCGAGTAGCTGCTTATTCACGAGCCTGTGACACCATCTCATCACCATGGCTACCACTTTAATCCTTTTTATTACTGTTTAGTATCCAAAAGAGGCTCTAAGGCAAAAACATTGAGACCTTTTCACTCTCAACTTCCAAGTCACAAAATACTTGTGACCAACCTTCACAGCAGCATCACTGAAGCGCTTCAGTACACAAACAGGAAGAGTTAAATACACACACCTATTAAGGCACCCTGAGATCTCAGAGCAAATAGGCATTTGTAGGCAGGGAGAGGTAGCTAACCAGATCTCCAGAAAAACAGTAATCAGAGCAGCAAAGAGTTACAAAAGATTACTGTTCACTTCCCACTTTCCCTATTGTAAGTGATGACCTATGTGACTATGTCAGAGATGATCTGCTATCTCCTCAGAGATGACGTTCGCCTTTAGCAGGGTGTGGGCATGAAGCAGAAGAGGGAATGGTGAAGTTTCTCTCCCCATAGCTGCCATCACAGAGACCCACTGCCAGCACCTACTCCAGACAAAGATCTTCCAATGTCTCTTATCACTGTCCCTATAGTTGCAGAAGGAAACAGCTAGAGCAGAAATGCTGGAGTCATTCAAATCCTGATGGGCTGAGAGTCACAAGGCAAGACTCCAGAAACAGGTTACCAGCTCCTAAAGCAATACACATTTTCATAAATTCTTTAGGGTCACCATGTAAAAAAGCCTTAGGACATCACAGGACATATATGTGCAGTAATCTGTCATGACAGCTTAGAAGCCATAAGTACACACAATTTCACGAAGTGGCCCATATCCTCTCTGTTAAAACCAACCGAAAAAAAAAAGCAAACCACCCCTCCCCACTTAACCTTTTCCAATAAGCATGATCCTAGGCACAGACTGAAAGACAAGTTGATTATTCACTTCTAGCTTTTACAAAGGTCACACAAAAAGTTCGTATTTATTTTCACAAAGCCATTCCATCTTTTTGATGAGAAGAGTATTATAAAGGTTGTTCAGAAATCTCAATGCCAGCTCAGGAAATGTTTCCTTCAGTCTGTTGTCCTTTGAGAATGCTTATAAAGAACATGCTAGAAAAAAAAAAAAAAAGGCAAACAAACTCTGAGCATGACCTTCAATGCTTATACAGAGTTCTTGTTTCAAATAAAAAGCTGTCAGTAACAGCATTTACTAAATGAATCTGTTCTAGTTGACCATCACTTTCTATGCATCCAGCCATCCAAGACTAAGTGTGCCTCCATTCTGAATTGGCACAGGACATTGGTAAAGCTCACAGCTGCCTGGGATAGAAAATTATAGAAAGTGACAAAATAGCTCCATTAGGCTCCTGGCTGTTTTTTTGTCTACAGTGCCCTTGGATACAGGGCAGGAAAAAAAGGAGGGATCTAGCCAGCTCTAAGCAACTTTTCCACGTGGGCAGTTACAGAAGGATTTGGGACTTCAGGAAGTCTCTAGTATCAACCTGCCCCAGCTGAGACTAGTACTCACTATACAGGCTTCTGAGGTCCTGAATGGCTCATACAAGCTAGAATGAGATGCAGAAGTTTGGTACAGTCCTTGTTGTGGTAGATCTGGGTCTTCCTGTACAATTCATCCCTGCCTTACTGACCCCCTCTGCCCTCTCTGCAGCTGCTGGATTTCTGAGGTGTCCTCTTCAGGAACAGCCTTTTCCACTTCCTCCTACCCTGACCTTCACCAGTAGGTAAAGGTACCCCCAAAATTGTTGCCAGAGCAAGGAATGACCTACCCAAAACAGACTCAGACTCTTCTGGAAGATATGCAATGAAAGGCTGTGAGGTAAAAAAAAAATAAGAGGAAAAAAAATTAAATTAGAAATAAGGGAACAATTGTTCACAGTGTGGGTAGGCAAGCACTGAAAGAGGTGTGCAGTAAGACAGTGAGATCTCCATCCTTGGAGGTATTGAAAACTCAACAGGACAAGGACCTGAGCAAGGTAATCTAACCTTGAAGCTGGCATTGCTTTGAGCAGAAAGTCGCAGAGGTGAGCTCTGAAAGTCCCTTGCAGACTAAATTCTATGGTTTTATGAAGGCTTATGCATGATAAGGCAGCTAAAATTCAATACTGCAGTAGGAGCTTTTGTTAGTACTGAAGAAGGGAAGGGAGGATGACTGTTCCATCCAGTATCTAATTATCATGTTTTGGAGAAACAAAATAACATCTCACAGGAATGTAGACATTAAATAAATACCATTTCATGTCACATGTGGTGCCATCACATCTTTTCACCTCAAAGGACATTTCACAGAACAAGGCAAATTTCACCGTACATCCTCCTTTCCTGGCTTATCCCACATGCAGATAGGGATTAGCATTCAGTCAGGGGAAGTGATGAAAAATACACAGGTTAATAATAAGAAAAAAGTTCTAGAATCCCAAAATTGATTATGAATGGTTTTTTTTTTTCTTCAATTTTTTTCCTTTCTCCATTTTGTGGGGAAAGTTTCAAACTTTCACTGCAGATGTTATAGCCATGGAAGGAAACCCCATAATCATGCGGCCATAACCACATTGTTAAGTTAAGGATCAAGTTTGAATGTTCTTGTTGATTATGTGTCAAGAGACCCAAGAGCAGTTCTCAAATTCCATACACAAAACAACCCCAGTCAGGAGCTGTCGTAATCCAGTCTGAGTCACCGAACTGATTCATGATATCATAGTTTCCTTCAGTAAACTGATGTAGTACTTGTTATGTATCAAACCTTCTAGGGCAAAAAACCAAATATTATTCAGGAGATCTTAACTGTCTTACAGTTTTATTGGGCTTTTATTAAAGATCCATCTTGGAGAAAAATAATCCCATAATTTAGCCATTGTAATAAGGAAAAAAACAAAGCATAGAAATTTGTATTTCAAATGGGGAGTGCTCAGGTCTTTCAGAAGTTTTGATTAAGTTTGGACAGCTGCATTTTGTATTCAATTTACTGCTGTTCTGTTGCTTATTTTTGGTCCTGCAAGTGTATTTCTTTTCCCTAACAACTTACTTAAATGCCCTTCAAAGTCTCATGTTAAAATAACAAAGCCATTGAGGGATTTATGGAACTAATCTGTAATGCAGAGAAGTAGTACAGAGTTTAGTTTGAGCCCTTAGACATCTTCATAAGAACCTATTGAAGTTAATTAATTTAAAAGCATTGCTGGGGGGTTGTCAGACTGATGAAGTAGGACTTTCTCATTCACAAACAGAACATTAAGACCAACAAATGCGAGGAATATATTAAAGTTACTGAGATTTTGATTACCAAAAAAAAAAAAAAAACCACCACCAACCAAAAACAACCAAAAAATGCACACAGAGGGTTTGTGTCTGGATTTTTTTTTCTGATTTTGTTCTCTTCCATTAACCTTGTTATACTTTATGCATGTTGTAGTAATTAGCCTCCTGTTTCGTTTTTTTTTTTTCATTCCTGTTCCTAGATGTAACATTTATACAGCCCAAATCTTTGTGGATGTTCTGATCTTTACCATAGTTTGATGCCTAGTTCTGACAGGAAGACGAATTACTTATATACATGTCCTTGGTTGCAGGGGGAACCACTTGGTTTTCTTTTGTTTTAAAAAAGCTCACTGGTACCAATCATGTTTTGAACCAGTTTAAAACTGATTTCTGAGGCCTGCATGGTTCAGCACACAAGATCTAGCACTTACACTCTCGCAGTCCCAGAACTCAGCTGTTCCCATATAGTGCAGCTGTGGGGAGCATGGGACAGAGAGATTAGTTTGCTCTGTGGGACATAGGACCCTCTTACTGGGGTGATGTTGAACTGAAACCGATAAGATGTGATAGGCACAGGTTGATTTCTTGTTGAGTGATGTAGTACAAAAGACACCATGCACACGTCCCCCTGTAATGGCTTCCCAACCCTCTGGCCTCATGTCTCAGGGCTCTTTATTTCTCCAAATCCTGAGTATGTAGAAGCTGGGCAACCCTGGCCTAAATCACAACAACCTGAAGGTTTGCCACAGGCCCCATTTCCTGACGTGCCACTTAGTTTTGATACTATCACAAATATATTGCACATAATAAATACAAAAAAAAAAAACCTGACAGAAGACACCACACAAAAGCCACAGACCAAATGAAAATAACTGCTCTTCTCTGATCTAGAACAAATGACCCAGAAGGAAAGACTTTAAAAACTGTGTTTGTCAGTCTAGGGAAAATACTAAGGGAAAGACATTGCAGTGTTAAGACATGGAAGAGCTCATCACAGAGGGCAGGAAACATTACATTCTCAGCTTCCATTTAGGGCAGAAAAATTACCAAAGGATTTGAAAGCATAGCAAAATGTCAGGGTTCAAAGAATAGATTGTCTGGAGCGAGTTATCTGGGGAGACTGTGGCTTTGCCATCACTGGATATTTTTTGAAAGAATATATGCAGATACTTGTGAAGATTGGTGTAGGATAGCTGATCTTGATGTCACTTGACATGCACGCAAGTTTACTCCTTTACCCCTAATAAACAGAGCTAACATCTCCCCTCCCTTGAAGGCAGGAATCACAAAAGGATCATCTCACTTGAATATTTTTTCTCTCCTCCACATCAGTATATTGTATTGGTAAATAAGTCAGTCTCAAAGATAGGAAATGAGTGTGTTTTCTCACTTCAGAAGCTGTACCCTAAATCTACTGCTGAGCTAGTGATGAGCCACTTGTGCAAAGAGAAGTTATATGGCTTTTTTCTCACCACTCGAGATAATTGAAGTCCTTCAAGACTGACTCAGTTAACCAGAGAGAGGGATCTCTCTCACATGGTTTTGGCCTACAGGAGAAAGGGATGCATTCTGAAATTCAGACATAGATTAACTGAATGGAGAAGAAACAAGAATCATAGATTCATTATGAAGAAATCTCTGTTCTTAGAGGCATTCATGAAGTCATTTATTCCTTTGTGACTCATCTAGGTCATCAGACAATGATACTAAAGATTAACAAAGAAGCAATCATGGTGTACACTGCTCGAAGAAAAATACATCTGTCTTTTTATTTTCTGAACTATGGACAGCATGAACTACTTAAAATATTCAGAAAAAAACACAGCCAGAGATATTCTGTATGCATGGATAATGATTATAAATTAGCGTCTTCTCAGGACGTGAGCATATGGTGTTGATATGCCTAATGACTGGCTGGTACAACTGTCAGCAGGCACAGCTCCACCAGCTGTGACAGGGTCATACGTCATTGACCAAGAACTGAATTTGGCCTACAGGTTTTAATGCCTCCTTGAGCAGCTGCTGTGTATATTAGTCCAGACTTCCAAATCCTGAAAGCCTTGCCTTATAGGTGTTATCAGGTTATTCCTAACATTTCTCTCTGCTTTCAGCTGAAAGGAAGATGCTCTGTACACTTGCTGAAACATTGAGATGCAGGCTGTGACCTGAACATATCTACATAAGAACAGAAGTACAGGATTTCTAAGTTTATAACAGTCAGCAATAAAGACTGAAATATATAATGAAACTAAAGTTTCTGTATTATTTTTTTATTTTCTTCACGTCCCTATCTCAGCCTCGTGTGAAACAGAAACAGCCCTCGTGCATCAAGTATGAAGAGGAAAGAAAGAACATGGTGGGGGAGGGTGGAGAAGAGGTTGCAAGAATCCTGACATACATTGAAATCCTATACTCCACATGTTATTCACTGTTCTGATAATTAGAGTGCGATTCTCGGGGGTCAAGTCTGGGACAAGTCTCTGCATTTCTCTGAGTCACCCCCCAACTCTCTCCTCCCCACTCCCACCCATCATATTTTTGGTTGCCTCTCTGGGAAACTGATATTATAAAAAGTGAAAAACAAAACAAAACAAAAAAAACCTCACACAACTTTGACGGTTCTGAGTAAGACCTGATATCTTTTGATGCCTCCAAACACTACAACAATAACAACGATGATCACCTGATAGCAGAGACAGACAGCTACAATTCCCTGAATAATGACAACAGTTCACATAAAAGCATGAGAGATTTATTAGGCTAAAAATCTATTTCTTCAACTGCTAGCAGAGACGATACAGGCAGATGCCTCCTGCTGATCAGATTCCTATTATAATTGCATTTCTGCCCTTGCACAGTCAAAAACCAAGACATTGACTCCACAGAATAAAGTTCTTGCTAGATTTAGAGGATTTTTTCTGGGGAGAGAAAGATTCATGGTTTAGCCAGGCAATGATACAGCTGAAAGGCAGGGGGTGGGTGCAGACACCATGACACAAGCGTTAAGACAAAACTTCTGTGCACATTTAGGTGAAATCACCTCTAATGCTTGAATGTAAGCGAGGAATTGTCTGCAAGGAACCATTATGGAGAAATTCCCCAGACCCTTTCTAGGAACTCAGCGTGGTGGGGTGCCTCTCTCATACTAATGCATGCAGGGTGAGGAATTAACACATTGAGTTAGAGAGGTCTGTGCAGTTACAGGGCTACAGTCTTGTTTGGATCACAAAGATGGAGTGGGGTGGCACCTGTGACTGGAGTGTAGCAATGGAAGGATACAGGGCATTTAAGAAGGACAGGATGGGAAAATGAGGAGGGGGGAGTTTTCCTTTATGTGAGAGAGCAGTTTAAATGCATGGAGCTTTTAAATAGATCACAACTGAAGACTACCTATTTTTCTTCTCCTGTGGTTTAGCTTTGCAATATATCAACCCAGGAATGAATCATATGCTGTTCATACATCACATTTTGAGAGAGAAGGCTTGCTTTATCCAGCAACACAGGCTGTTTTTGAGCCTTGAGCTTACCTTGAACTACACAGCAGACCATAGAAGAAAATAAGTGGACTGATCTAAAGGGTGTTTGTCACCCGTGAAGTCAACTCAGTAATCCTCAAGAAAAAAACCTACCTTATACCATTGTGTTTGCACAACATTCCGTTATCTGTGAACAAAAATAAAAAGGGGACTTAGCCTATCTGAACCCACGGGTCCCTATTCTGAGACTGCAATGTGTTTTCTTATTTTACAGAAGAAAATAGAAATAAATTACTGAAAAGATATATCAAGACATTTACAATGGCAGTTACTACCAGTTCCCTTCTCATCTGGACCTGAGAGAACTGCATTAACCTGCTCTTTCTCAACCTTCACAATCAACTTTCCAGCACTAATTGGTACAATTAGCCCCCATTTCCCTTGCCTAATCACCAAACCAGGAGAAATCCAGTCAGCTTCCTAAAAAACAACAAATGCACAATCGTGTAAAATCAGCCAGAAAGAGCTTGAGCAGAAGAAGGTGAAAGCCAAAAAAGACAGAAACAAGAAAGAACGAACAAAACAATCTTCTGCTTTCACCTGTATTACATTGAAAATTTTCTTGATGGGCAGTGGACACCAAATCACAGGCATCAATGAGAAAACAAACAAACAAAACCAAACTGAAAAGCAATTGACCGGACATGAAAATTAAATAAAAATATGAGTAGATAGCTCACTAACAGATAGCAAACAGCTCCCAGCTGCATCACTCACAACCTCTAAGGGGAGTTCTGGTTTCCTTTGCAGCAGTCAAAAAGTCTCTGTCAGTGCAGCTCCTCTCCTGTGGAATAGTATAATCAAACTCAGTGGGCATGAATTAACACTGGTTTGGATTTTTCTCCACACCAGATCATTCCTTTATCCAAATCTCTGTGACCTCTCTGTTCCTGTTTCAAATGAGTCAAGATTTTGAACACAAATACTGACAGAAGTAGTATGGTGATATTTACTGCAATTCTGAACAAAACCATGCTAAAAAAGAATGAAAGTTCATTGGTAAATAGAATTCATTTATCACAGAAATAAAGTTATATATTGTAATACTTTAGATTGCTCAGTTTTAATGCATGTTGAATTTACAGACTCTATTTCACAAGGGACAATTTATCTTTATATCATGTTTGATTTATATGATTATTTCCTAACAAACAATACATTGAAAGACTTGTATGGGAGCAATGCATGAAAAGAGTATGTTTTTACAGTTTCAATTAATTTCAAGCATGCACGTATAAGTATGTGACTAAATGCTTAATATACCTAGCCGTATCTTGCAGAATTATATTAATATAACTTGAAGATGAACTCCTAAAGTAAAAAGAAAAGAAGGTCCTGGTTTCTAATATGAATTCTCTTTTTCTGAGTTTCTGTCTCTCAATCACTGGCAACTCCTACATTGTACACTAAATAAAAAGGATTTTCAATATATCTTAAATTAGTGCAGAAGTATACTGTCAGGGTTCCTGCTACTGGAATAAGATCTGTGGCATCTGTTTTATTATTCCTAGAACTCCTTCTCCCTGTAAAATGGGATATGCATCACTATGACAGTTTTAATGATGGTTGGATTTGTTGTGGCTCTTTTTTTCAATGCCATATAGTAAAGCAAACATTTCTCCATTGTTTACATGAAGTAACAACCAAAGAAGTGACAAGACCCAGCATAATGATGAAGTCTGAGATTATGCTATAGAATTATGTTCTCCTTTTGAGTTGCCAAAATATATAACAAGCACTTCTAGTAAACACAAAAATAGTCTTGACAGCTTTTGGATGTAGGATAGGAATGGATTTGTGATATAAACTCTAGGAAATAAGATCTTCCATTTCAGCCTCTGTACTCCATCAGTCCAGTTAAAGTCTAGGGATTATATATGAATGTAATTAAAAAATGTAATTAATTATTAGGTTTCTCTTTATAACTACATAAAACTTAAAAGGAAGGGTTTACTTCTGCTTCACTCTTACAAATTTCCTTTCTACATTGAAGCTATTTCTATGAAAAGGGACCAGTTACAAGAGCGAAAAATACTGAGAATAAGTAAATCATCATAAAAATTCTGTCAGTCAGATTGGAAACCCATGGCATTTTAAGCATAACTGCACTCAAAATGCTCACATTATGCATATAATCTCATTGTAAACATCACCTTTCAGCTTTTTTGAATGATTTGTTCAACCATGAAATACTTAGCAGATGTTTTGTGCTCTCTCAAAGGAAATTCCACTTCTACAGAGCATTGTTAGAAAGAATTGGTTTTGGTCAAAGTTTGGTATTATGCTGTTGCATCAAAAATGCATAGTTTCATCTAAAAGTCCTATTTTTTATTACTGTGTAATTTGTTGGCATGGGTCTAATTTCAAAAGGCATAAAATAAGAACTGAGTATGGTAGAATCACAGAATAATTTAGGTTAGAGGGACTTCTGAAGATCACCTAACCCAAATCCCTGCTCAAAGCAGTGCCAAATTTTAAATTAGATCATGTTTTCCACACCATGTCCAGTCAAATTCTGTGCATCTCCGGGGATGGAGAAGTGTTCAGAGGTTCAAACATCCTCACTGTAAATAATTTTATTCCTTACATCTGGTCAGAATTTACCTTGCCACAATTTGCAACTGTTGTCACTCATCCTATTGTTTTTGATTCTTTCTTCTCCATAAGCCCCATTTAGACAGCAAATAGATTCTCTCAACCCCCATGCCCTTCTCCAGGCCAAACAAATCAAATTTCCTCATCATGTTCTCACCTCTAATACACTCCAGCCTCCTAACCATCTCAATGGCCCTCCACTGCACTTAGCTGCAGTTTCTCAGTGTCTTTCTTCTACCAGAGAGCCCAAATTGTGTGGTATCACAGTTGCCAAATAGAGAATAACTGCTTCCCTTGACCTGCTGACTACACAATTGCTGACACAGCACAGGATGTGGTTCTTCTTCACTGTTACAAGGGCACTCTGCTCACAGACATTCATCTTGTTCTCTACTAGGGACTCCATGTCCTTTTCTGCAAAACTGTTCGCTAGAGAGGCAGTGCCCAGCCTTTGCTGTTGCGTGTGGCTTTTCCATCTCAGACACAGGAAATTTTTGCCTTTTAGAACTTAATATGGTTTCTGTTAACTCATTTCTGAATAGCTGCCTTGCCTTCCAGCATACTGGCCACCCTCTCCAATTTGGTAACATCTGTGAACTTTTCTCGGGGTGTGCCCCATCCCATCATTCGAGTCCCTAAAGAAGACACTAAAAAGTATTGTCCCCAGTACTGATTCCTGAAAAATGCTACTGATAACCAGTCACCAATTAGACATTCAATTGCTGACCGCTACTCTTTGAGTCCACCTATTCAGCATAGCTGTGATGAAGGCTTTGTTAAAAGTCCAGGTAAACACCACCCATCATTGTCTCCTCATCCACAGAGTCAACCATCTTGTCACAGAAGGCAACCAGGTTGGTCAGGCGTGACTTGCCCTTCGTGAATCTAAACTTTTTCACAGAATCACAGAATTACAGAATGTTAGGGATTGGAAGGGACCTCAGAAGATCATCTAGTCCAATCCCCCTGCTGGAGCAGGAACACCTAGATGAGCTTACAAAACTCAGGCGGGTTTTGAATGTCTCCAGAGCAGGAGACTCCACAACCTCTGTGGGCAGCCTGTTCCAGTGCTCTGTTACCCTCACTGAGAAGAAGTTTCTTCTCAAATTTAAGTGGAACCTCTTGTGTTCCAGTTTGAACCCATTACCCCTTGTCTTGTCATGTTGCTCCAAAACACTTTCTTGTTCCTGCAAATGGCTTCCAGAAGGATTTCCCCCATAATCTCCTCAGGGAATGAGGTGTGGAGGAACAGTTTGTAGTTCCCTGGATTGTCTTTCTTGCAGTTTCTGCACATGAGTATGACATGCCTTTTGCAGTCACCAGAGGTCTTCCCCAGTGACTATGAGTGGGACGTGACATTTTATTTATTTAGGTTATCTGCTATGTTAGTGCAATAAGTACGCACTCTGGCTGAGGTCCTCCAATAACATCTCTACATAAAAAATATTTCTACCTGTTTAGAATACCATAAAGAGAACCACAGTCATTTCTTTTCCTACTGCATTTTTGCTATTATGGTGTTGGTGAGCATTTGTGTTCTGTTTTCTTTGGACTATGCCATGGCTGATCTTAAAACAAAGCCAAAGTATTATGAAATGTTTCAGTAGACTTCAGTAGGAATTCCTATGTCAGTAGGATTTCTGATGGGGAAATATATATATATATATATATGTGTGTGTATATATATATATAACAGCAGAGGAAGGTCACAATGCTTCTCCAGATAAACACATGTGAAAAAAAAAAAAAAAAGTGAAAAATAGCTGAATTAGTTTCATAATGATTAAATTCTTATTTTCTAATTGAAATAACTTATGTAGATAAACAGGGGGAGAGGAGGCTCATGGTACTATCTGCATTAAATTACTGGAAATAAAAGACCAAATCAAAAGTTGTTCACCAAGAGTTTTGGTTGCATCCAAAATTTAAAATGTACTTCTTAGAGAAAGTTTTCAAAGATATATTCACTTTGGGGCAACTGTGCCTGAGTCTTAGAGTCACAAAATGTGAGTCAAATGCTAGCTTCTGATAAACTTGATAGCAAAGGTGATTTTTTAACACTTGGCTTGTGAGTATAAAATACACAGAATAGGGATCAAGCCTGCAACATAGTACTTACATTATTCACGTGGGAGCACACAATTGTGTGAACACCTGTTCTTCTTGAATCATTCTGTAAAAGAACAATCACAGAGCAGACAATGTATTCTGTATGGTCAAATATCATTTCCTATATTTTGTAGCTAGTAGTATAGAATAAAATAAGAGCACTATAAAGAATAACCACAATGAATCAAACCTGCTTTCTTTGCTTGTACTTTTTAATCTATTTTATTTCTTCATATATTTTTCTATTATATCTATTTATTCATTACTTATTTGCTTGGATTTACATATTTGGGATATCCTACTAATCTAGGTAATTATGCATCAGGATATGGGACAATCAGAACTAAAGAACTGTGTTTCTCTCTCACTCTGTGATGTTAGCTCAGAGATATTAAAAAGTTTTACCGAACTACTTGCCAAAAGCTTGCATATATTTCATTATTAGTATCTTAATGTATGTGGTCAGTACTTCTGGTAACGTGACAAAAGACACTTGCACTTCTTTAAGAGACACAAAATTTTATCAAATGTACTACAAGCCCATAGATTTCCATCTCATTTAAGAAACAAAATAAATAGAACTGAAGTGAAATATATTTTACTCCATATGATTTTTGAAAAAAACAAAACAAAACAGCATAAGCAGGAGCTGTGAATTACCGTCTAAAAAAGATTGCTTCCCTGGAGTTGGATTCAAGTCTGTCATTATCACAGTCTGAAGCAGTGACAGCGTCGGACGGAGGTACAGGAACTCCTGTGCCTGCGTTCCTCTCAGTTCGATAACCCACACCCCGTGAAATACGGCTTTTTTCGTGGCAAGAACAGCATCACCTGACAGCCGGGCGCTGCGCCCACCCCCGGGGCCGGGCAGGCGGTGGATGCTGCTGAGCTCTCAAACCCTGCACGACAAGCAGATGCCACCTAGAGCTGGGATTTCTCTCCCCTGTGCTGCACTGCGATACCTCCGTCGCCGTCGGGAGGAGATGTGACTTCAGGTATTTGCACAAACCTCTTTCCAGCGGTCCAGCTCCTGACTTTTAAATCATCCTCTCTGCGGTTCGTGTTACTGATCTGTTGCTACCTGGATAGAGGCGGGCACACATTTCTCTCCCAGGATTAAGCAAAAAAACGGCATCAGCAACCCCCACCTGCACGGACCCTGGACCTACATCGCCCCCGCAGCTCCTGCACCCCTCCAGGAACTCCACCACCACAGCCAGGCCGGCAAAGGTCAGTCCATCCTTCCTCCCCTTCTGAAGCACTCAGCCCTGTCGGGAAGCGGGGATGTTTTGCTTCTTGGGGTGCATCCCAAAGATACTGGCTCCCCCCCGAGGGCAAGAGTCCTGTCATCTGTCCCAGGCTCCACCCTCGCAATGGGGACAGACTGCTGGGTTCCCAGGTGAGCACTGTCATCTTGGGGTGATCACTTTGGGAAAGTCCAAGGCTGGGCGCTGATGCCACACATCACTCATTGGTGAAGGAGGAGGGAAGGGGCAGGTGGTGGGGGACTATCCGCATTTTGGGGGCATGGTGGGACCCTTCACCACTGGCTGAGCCCCCATTGATCTTCCTTTGGTTCTGGCAGGCCAGCAGTGAGTAGCATATGTGAGAACTTGGTGGCTGGATGCACTGGAGGAGACAGGCTTGAGAAGAACAAGGATCTTACCTTTTTCCACCCACTTCCAAGTTGTTACCATCACCAGTGGGCGTGGACACCCTCTCCTGTGACAATGGAGAACGCCTCCTTCCCTGCGACCAATTCCTCATGTGTGGATGGGCCTGTGGACTGCACCAGGAATGGGGATTGGGGGCTGAATATGTCTGCTCCCACACTGAGCCCCAGCTTCTATGCCACAGTTCCTGTCATCTATTCCATCATCTGTGCTGTGGGTCTGACAGGCAACACCGCTGTCATCTATGTAATCCTCAAAGCCCCAAAGATGAAAACAGTCACCAACATCTTCATCCTCAACCTGGCCATTGCTGATGAGCTCTTTACCTTGGTGCTACCCCTCAATATTGCTGACTACCTGCTCCTGCAGTGGCCCTTTGGAGAGTTCATGTGCAAGCTCATCATCTCCATAGACCAGTACAACACCTTTTCCAGCATCTACTTCCTCACTGTCATGAGCATTGACCGCTACCTGGTTGTGGTGGCCACCACCAAGTCCAGGAAGATAACCTACCGCACCTACCGAGCAGCCAAGATTGTGAGCCTCTGCGTCTGGTCCTTTGTCACAATCATCATCCTGCCCTTCACTGTCTTTGCTAAAATACACAAGGAGCAGGGACGCTCCCAGTGTGTCTTTGTGTTCCCCAACCCTGAGAGCGTGTGGTGGAAAGGCAGTCGGATCTACACCCTTATCTTAGGATTTGCCATCCCAGTGTCCACCATCTGCATCCTCTACACCACTCTGCTGTACAGATTGAGAAGGGTCCACCTCCATAGCAATGCAAAAGCCCTGGACAAAGCTAAAAAAAAGGTGACACTGATGATTGTTGTCATTCTGGCTGTGTGCCTGTTCTGCTGGACACCCTATCACCTTAGCACAGTGGTAGCCCTCACCACAGACATCCCACAAACTCCACTGATCATTGGGATTTCCTACTTCATCACTAGCTTGAGTTATGCCAACAGCTGCTTCAACCCTTTCCTGTATGCCTTTCTGGATGACAGTTTCCGGAGGAGCTTTCGTAAACTGATAAATTGCAGAACCACCTCATAGAGCCAACCCTCTGTCCCATGCTGTGTCCCTCTCGCAGTTATCTGCTCTTCCTGGGTGACTCTAGCCCAGCGAGTGCTTCCTCCCCTTGTGATGGCCCATGGGGCTTCAGATTGTCTCTCTCCCAAGGTGCAAGCTAGGGACAGGCAGAGTTTTCTCAACTTTCCTGCACCCATTTACTCAGCACTGCTTTCCATGCCTTGTCCTATTTTATTTTGATTTTTTTAATCCGTTCTCTCTATCGTGCTTTCTGTCCTAGATATGCGGCTCACAGAGCTGCAGCAGGTCCCTTTTCTCTTTTTAAAGATATTGTTTTGTGAACTTAAACCACATAACTGTCTCTATTACTGGTGATGCATAAAGCCCAATAAAGGTGTGTTATTGAGTGTCTTGCTTCATGATTCTTCAGCCTCTTTCATATCCACAGGACCTGCTTATCAGAAGTCTTGCAAACTTAGCAATATTGAAAAAGCCTCAGCTCCAAAGAATAAGGTGTAAACCAAGGTAATGTGATCCTTTTGTATTACAGGTGACTGTGATAAGGTAGTCAAAATCTGTGATAACAGGCAAGAGAGTCCTCAGTCTGGCTTTAATGAAGGAAGGGCAAGCCCTCACTAGTGAGTAAAATACATTGATGTCGGTTTGGAGCCTCTTGCTGTGGAAAATAGCTTAAAAGTGTGCTTGGTAGTTGTAGCCTGTAAAATTTGCAGCTTTTGTTTGAATCAGAATTGGTGTTTACTTTTTTATTTGTCGTGTGTTTATGGGAAATCTTCTTGTACATATAGATATTTTTTATTTTAGTCCTTGAAAACAGAATCAGAAGGTATTTTCAGAACAAGTTAGCCTTTTAGAGTTTGAAAAGGACTTGATGAAACATGAGGAATATTCTGACTTCTTCTTTACAAATCATAAATAACATATGCAGTGGCTAGGTTACCTTTAAAAGTTGCTCACATTGCTCTGCTTTGCTTATGGCTGAGATTTATTAATATTTCTCTTCAAGAGGACAAAGAAAGTAAAAAAACCAAACACAAACAACACAACCAGCAAACAAAAAACAAACACAAAAAAACCAAACCAAACAACAACAACAAAATAAAAACAAAAACAAAACAAAAAAAACCCAAAACCAACACAAACAAAACCAACCAACCACCACCAACAACAACAACAACAACAAAAATCACCAACCAATCAAAGATTAATTTTACCTGGAGGAGGGCAGAGAGGGTCACTAGAATTCACATGTCCAAACATTGCATAAGGAGGTTCTCTTCTCTTCTCTTCTCTTCTCTTCTCTTCTCTTCTCTTCTCTTCTCTTCTCTTCTCTTCTCTTCTCTTCTCTTCTCTTCTCTTCTCTTCTCTTCTCTTCTCTTCTCTTCTCTTCTCTTCTCTTCTCTTCTCTTCTCTTCTCTTCTCTTCTCTTCTCTTCTCTTCTCTTCTCTTCTCTTCTTCTCTTCTCTTCTCTTCTCTTCTCTTCTCTTCTCTTCTCTTCTCTTCTCCCTTCCCTTCCCTTCCCTTCCCTTCCCTTCCCTTCCCTTCCCTTCCCTTCCCTTCCCTTCCCTTCCCTTCCCTTCCCTTCCCTTCCCTTCCCTTCCCTTCCCTTCCCTTCCCTTCCCTTCCCTTCCCTTCCCTTCCCTTCCCTTCCCTTCCCTTCCCTTCCCTTCCCACCTCTCCTCTCTCCTCTCTCCCTCTAAGGAAAACAGAAAAAATGTGGAAGACTGTGAAAATATTTGCAGTCACAGCATTTCTCATCCTACTGATCTTCCCTGTTCTTCCCTGCAGAAGGTGCTAAGTCAGGGTAACACAAATTTCCCCCTCCACTGAATACAGAGATAGGGAAAGGCAGTTACAAAACTGAATTCCCACTTACACAGGAAGAGATTATGAATTTCAGGAGGTGCATAAGGCTCCAAGTGCCACATGCTCAGGTTTGCAAGTGCCTCCTGAGAGCCCTTGTACCAGGTCCCTTCCCGTGGTTGCAGGCTAAAGTTCTGCCATGAGCATGTGGAAAGTTTCTTTTGTTAAATCCTTCTGAGGGAACTCCAAATAAAATTTTTACTTGCAGATTTTAGCAATTATACAAACCTTGGTATATTATAATGCCATGTAACTGGGTTGATGGTTAAATGATTTCTCCTTATGAGCCACTAATGTTCTCTGAGACAGTCAGTGCCAATTCCAACACCCATTTGAGCTGTCACAGAAATGGAAGGATTCCTTTGGGGGACAAAGGTGCCTAATTCATCTTCATTAAAATCAGGGGTGGGAGGGAGAATGAGATGATTGAGTTCCAACAGACACAGAAGCTGATCTTTGGAAGAACAAGCCTGAAAGTTGTTGAGTATCTATTCCTGCACCACGTACAAGAGCATGCTGCAGGAACCCGTATCCCTCACTTCATCTTTCTGCCTGAAACAAAAGGTAGTTAACTTTGCCCACTAGCTGCCTGCTGTTTCAGCTGGACTTGTAAATCATAATGATGCTTCTCTGTGGTCAGTCGCTTGCTGTGGGGAAAGATCTGTGTGTCTCAGCGTGTTCCTGTCAGTTACGCTTTCTGGCATGTTACTCCGTATGGGCCAAGTAGCAAAATCTGTCTTCATTTAGGCTGCTAATGTATATACACAAACATGACCCCTTTTGTGTCCTTAAGCCACCATGTCCACAGCAACATTACTTGTATAAATACTGCATCCAGTTTAAAAAGTAGACAATATTTTTCTCAAAAAAAGATGTTTTGACAATTGCTGTGTTCTCGCTGGTTGCTGATCCTTCCCTGATGAATGCCAGTGAAATATGTTTCTCTGTAAAACAGTCACTTTAGAGAGTGGCACAGATTTGAGCATCGTTCCTGATAGCAACTACCTGAATATTTTGATCAAACTTCTATGCAGTCACATTTGTCTCATCACCCGTCAGGGTTTCTCTTTACCCTGCTGAAGCAGCTTTACTGTGCTGTTACAAAATCACCTGAACCTATACATCAAATGCATCATTGAGGTGTTTGATTGATAATAACAGTAGGTTATAAGAACACTCTGATTCATGTTTCATTTTTATCTAATTCTGAATACCAGAATTTTAACTGTTCCTGAACAACATAATCTGATTCAAATTAAAAACAAAGCAAACAAAAACACAAACAAATTAAAAACCCACAAAACCACAACAAACAGACCAACAACTTTCTAATCCAGATTGATGTAAAGAGATTTCTTTAAAATCCTCTTACGTTGTAGGAAATAGGAAAGCAGTTTAAGGTATGCCTTTTCCCATACCGAGCATCTCAACACTTTGTCTTCCCCATACTCAATTCCTGTTGTCCAGGTGGGAAAACATGGGAAGTACTACTCATTACCAAATTTCACTTCAAAGTATCTTCTACTCCTTGTCTATTTTTGTATCAGAAAGATAAAAATGTAAACAGAATATCACCTGTGGTAAACACAGTCCTTCCCTGAATTTCTTCTTGTTCTGAAGCCACATCTTACTTATTCTTTATAGTAGGATGAATATTTGAGAAAAATTCAGTGTTTCCCAAAATGCCTGGAGTTTTCCCATGATTATTAATCACAGAATAAGCTGAGACTTGAGCAACAGCCCAGTTCTGTCATGGGTGCTTGGCTCAAATTCATGGGCAAGGACTCCCCTTGCATGGCTGTGCTGTCTTCAGTGTCCACGACATGTCTGGAAGGTGGGACTGGAGCCTGTTCTGCTGCAGTCATTGCAGATGGACATCTATGTGCAGGAGGAAGTTGAGCCTGGGCAGCCTACGGAGGGTGCTGAGTGACAGGTAAGGTCCCCTCTGTGCAGAGCTTCATCATTAAAAGAGGCAATATGTTGGTTTTTTTTTTCATTGTGTGCCCATTTTGTTTTGGAAACAGAGTATTCTGGGGGAGTTCAAATGTGACCAAAACCAGGCTCAATCTACAACACTGCTGGTCAGCAAGATCAACCTGGTGCTTTATAGATGCTAAGCTTTGGCTCTCAGAGCAGCAATAGGAGGATAACATCTCAACAAATTTGCTCCATTTAAACCTTGCTACCTCTTTTCCAGAGGAGGCCTTCATGGTCCTGGTCAGCCTATGCTTAACCAGCTATAATGAAATGTAGGAGTGTCATATCTTGACACAGTACAGTCATTGTGAGGAAGCATTTTGTATATATGAAAATGAGTAAAATAAATCCATTTTCCCCACAGAACAATTGTAACCTGCACCTGATATTGCAGATGTTAGATATGGACTTCCAGGAATAAAACAAAGAAAATAGAAAAACAGATTATGTAATTAAATATAATCAAATTATAAAATAAAAAAGCTGGACTTTATTCATGGTATTGAAGTGGGAGTGAGGGAAATTGCTGTCAGGCCATCACTATTCCAATGGAAATGGCTTTGTATGTACAGATAGTCCTTTTCATAAGCAAAAACAAAGTAACAAATCCATTTGTTTAGTAACTTTTACTCTCAACTGTGCCTGCATTTCCAGATGGAAGCAAAATCTAGGATGACCTGCAGATCCAGGTGGATAGTGGCACCCTCAGTGTGGATGAGTTTCCCAAGAAGAAATTGCAGCTTATACTTCTTCAATGAAAACTATGCAGAAAGTAACAGGCAGACAACCCCAACCCTGCTACAGCCCACTACTTTATCTAACAGCAACTACTTTATAGGGTCCCTGGTAGGCCAGGAATGAAAGACAAAACCTTCTCCAGGTTGAGACATCCTCACCACAAGCAGCCGACCCCTGTGCTGAGGCTCACAGCCATGCATGTGGCTGCCCGAGACATTTTCCCCTCTGTGGTGCATACAGGCAACTACACCTGTGGCACACAATTCTTTCCTGACTTCTTGGTTTAGGCTGCCTGTCACTGACTTAACAAGCCAAAGTCTTAAAAACACTCTCCATATGCATGACTGTGACATGGACAGAATTCTGATCCCTGTAGTACATCTGGATGGTTCCTGCAGGCATCTCTTCTTGGGTACGGCTGGCAAGGAAAAGTCCATCCTCAAAAAGGGGCATTTTATTTCAAAAAATAATGTTTTGTTTTGATTGACTCTGCAAGGTAAGCTAAACCTACTTAAAATATATTCCTAATTCTTGGAAGTCTCTAAGCATCAACTTCTTTTATTTGCCTCCTAAGCAAATGTCTAGTTTCTGCTCCTTTTAGTCAAAGAAAAAAAGATTTTTTTTCTAATAGAACTTTTGAGAGTAAAACTTTCCACAGTTTTCTGTGCTTAGTTAAGCTATGTATTCCCATTTCTAAACCAGATTAATACATAATTTTTGATCAAATATTTTTAGAAATATTTTTACTGTACAGAGTTGCTCTTAAATAAAGAATGCACTGAGAATTGTCTAGTTATATTTGAGCAGATGGAGTTCTCCTCAATGAGTTCAGAAATTCTGGAATTTCCAGAGCCTGGAAATACAGAAAAATGTCTTTTCCAGGGACCTTTCCTATGGGGTCTCAACAATTTCAAATATACAAATAATTCAACAGAATTATATTCAATCTCCGTGAAGTAAAACATACAGAAATTCATTATTAATTAATCAAAGAGTAAAAAGGCTCTGATATTCACTCATGACAGACAGCATATGAAGCAGAAGTTTCTAGACTTGAATTTAACAGATCAACATTTCGTCTAATATTGACTTTGTTGTCTTACATACACAGCACAACATGCAGCTGGCAAACCTCCTGTATGTTCGCCTGTGCAATGTAGACAAGTGATCAATCACAAGCAGGTTGTGATATTTCTGCTCACTCTTGCACGCAGCTATTGACATGAGCAGCCCAGCCTTGCCAAGTAAATGATTCCTTAATTAACCCTGCCTGAGGGTTAATTGCTCACCAGCATGAGCAACAATCTCACAGACCATCCCATTCCAGTTAGATTGGTCCCCAACCCCCTTGACCTGTCTGGTCTCTTTCTGTTTCAAAATAGTTCCGTTGAAGACAATAGAGAAAGTTTTGTAATTGTGCTGCTTCGCCAATGTAAAGTATGACTGCAACCAAAGGTAACTCTGTGAATTTGTGTCTTGAGTGAGAGAAAATGACCAAATTATTTTTCTGCATCACAAAATAAAAAAAAACAACAAACAAAATCCAAACCCAACAAAAACCACTCACTACACCACTCTGCATAAGTTTTATGTGTTTACTTTTCTACCCATCTTCTTCCATGACCATTTTTAGGAAGTATGAAGAAAAATCACAAACTATTAACTCATTGCTAAAACTGTGTAATTTGTGGCTCCACTAGTGCTTGTAAAACATTTTTCTACTTGCCAAACCTTTATACCACCAGAGGGAGTTCAAAGACAACGTTTTCAGTAAAGGTACTGTGGAAACTCGAGTTACTGCCAGCATTCCCAACACAAAGCAGGCATTTTTCTATGTCTGGTGTCTTCTCCTCAAATTTTACTCAAAAGCTTGATAAACAGAGGTAGCATATTAAAATAACTTTTAAAAAAATCATATTAAAACCAGAGTTTAGATCAGAATTCTCTAAAGACACCATCCCAAAGCTGTTTGGTGTTTTTCTTTATAAACATCCTCTTCAAATACCCTTAAATACCAAGAGGTTTGAAGGCTGGATGCAGCTGAGGACCCATCTGCTCCTGCACATTCCCAGTCCCAGTCAATCCACCCCATGGAAGGACTGTTTTGGGAAAGCATTGCGCCAGATCTCACTGACACAAAGCAAAGGCAGATTCAGAGGCAGAGGCCAGCTTTCCTCACCACCATTCCCCAAGACAGGGCAGATTTGAGTCTCTCTGTACTCTGCTTCCCACTATTTTTAGTAGCTGGGGTTTTTTTTTTTTGTTTTTTGTTTTTTTTTTTTTTTCCATTATTTTCCTTTTTTACTGTCCCTGGTTACTATTATTCCCAGACTGTATTTATTGTTTTGCACATTTCCCCTCCTTTCGGCTTTCAGTCCCTAGATGGCAGTGGTTCTTCACTGACAAACCATTACGCTTTTCTTAAACCAGAGTTGAAGACTGAAAAAATGCTCCCGAGAGCTAATTTGGATGCTGTGTTATAGGATATGTCAAAACTAATACAAATTAGCCAGGGGAAACAAGAAAATACCAGGAGGTTTACTTTAAAATATATAAAAAATGGCATAAATCCATACACACTTAAAAATTTTTGAGATTAGTAGTTTTTAACAGGTACTGTCTGAATGGTTGAACAAAGTCTCCTGAAATTCTAGAAACCGTTAACTTTAAATCTAGATTAAAAATCCTTTTTGTCCTCAAATTTAGGTTCTCAGTTCAGTCACTAGACGGATCAGTAAGGCAAGAAGTTCTCAACCAAAACTCTCAAGTCCTTAAAGTAGAACAGGGATTTTCTTTAAAGAAAATGTGTCCAAAATGTTTTTAATGTGTATATTAATGAAAAAAATCTATGTGTTTCTTATAAGGAGGAAGGAGTGTGATTATTTAAATATCTGGTAGACTTTCTGGGAGCTATAAGTAGTACAATGGGCTTTGATACAGCTAGTATAATTTTAACATATGAGTAGTCAACAAAATAATCTGTCTTTATTAATTATTACAGGCTCAGATGTTCCTACAGTCCTTTTACACATCTAATGTGTATTTAGGTTTTTATTGCATGGAAATCCTATAACATGCATGTATGGTAGCAGATTCCTTTCCTAAGGGGAAAAATTCAGGCTACGCTACACAACACCAGATGAGTAAGAACTCCTCAGCTCTAGCTTTGAGGTTAATTACTTCTGCATTGGGTCCTTAGCTACTGAAGGTAGGTCAAATCAGTAGAAAAATGCTGGCATAGTGGAACTGTTGGTTGATCATTGTTATTTACTGTTGATACTATGATAGCACTGAGATGCTAACCAGTCTGGGTTATTGTGATAGACATTTACCAACCTACAGAAAATGAAAAGCTGCACAAGAGAACTTGCACTCTAAAAGAGACAGACACTCTCTTGCTTTACAGAGGACACTGGTGTCTTGAAAGCCTGAGAGGACCATGAGTCTGCTCCCCTCCATGCCCCAGAAGAGGCAGGTATTTTCCAAGGTCTACATTTCACTTCTGCGTTAAATTCACCTTAAAACTGAATCTGAAAAATTGCAAGTGGGCTTTTATGCCTCAGTCACCGAGTCTATGTTATAAAATGGATCTTCAGCTAAGGAAATAGCAAGGCTAATTTCTGGTTGGCATAGTGACACAGCAGCAATATACTATATAAAACCTTAATGTGATTTATATTAGGTACCTATAGAAGCCATTGTCTTTGTCTTTGATGAGCCTTACCATTTGACATTTGTTCTCTGCGATGAGCTAATGCTACCCAGGTATGAGCAAGAGCTAGTGTGAGAGACGATTTTTTTTTGTTTCTGGTGCTGCAACATGCAATGGGAGCTTTGGACAACTAAGTGAAAATTTCATCTAATGAGAGAAGGCAGCTAGCTATCACCTTTTGGGGATACTTAGACCAGTTTGCAAAAAAAAAAAAAAAACTAAAGAAAACAGTCTTCTAAATAGTACTGTAGGATTAAACGGAAAATATTTAAGAGCATGGTAATCTTTCCTTTCTCATAAGACTTTGGTACTCATCTGATATACCTGTTCAACCACTCAGGCAATGTATGGCAAAGAGGATATCAACAGGTTAGAAGTCCTCTCAAAAAATGTAGTTCTCAAAAATCCCAGAACTAACTTCAACCCTGTTGACAACTTTTTTTAGTATGATGAAGCATGCTGCTGACTCTTACTCAAATTTTGCTAACATTAAAAGGGCATCAAGAAATATTACCTAGAGAAATTAATCCTGGTATAAATATTTCAGAACATAAATAAACCAGGTCAAGCTGAAATATAAGTCAGAAGGATCAATGCAGAAATCATTCTGATAGGCCCTATCATTGTTAGTGATCATCTTTTGAATTTTTTCTGTATTGACAACTGGTCTCTCATTCAAGGCTGGTTGAATCCAAGGCAGCCAATTTCCATCCCTCTGTGACAAGGTAAGAAATAAAGTGGCACCCAGTCTTCATACTACACAGCCATTTTTTGGTTGTTGTTTTTGAAGAAGTACTACCATTAAGTGACATTACTGCAGCTAAAAGTATTCAAGAAAAAAAATCTATTTCAGAATTGCCATTCTGGATCAAAGCAACAGCCTGTTTCGCCAAGTAGACTGTTTCCAATGGGTCTTATATTACATGGCTAGATATGGTGACCTATAACTGTTTCCAAGGACGTTATTACACTGTATATGGAGGCAGGTCGCATACATCGCTACCTGTCAGAATTAAACACGGCAAGGCAGAAATAGAAACCTTCTACTATTATTTTTATTTGTACAAAGAAAGCACACGGTGGCCCAAATGTGGTTCTGCTGGTTTGACCATTCTGCAAAACATGGACTTAAAGAGACTTTGACTATGAATAAAAGAAAATCTAATCTCTTTAAGGTGAAGTGGACAAATGAAGAAGTTCTAAAGTACCATGAGGGTAGGAAAAATAAAGCAAATATAGGAATTTTGGAGTTTTATCATCTCCAAAATTGTGGATGAATCTGAATTTCTTTACAAATGCTGGTCTGAAAATTCAAAAGAAAGTTTACAGAGGAGAACAGAAACATCTCTCTAGTGAGCTAGAATGAGTGAGCAGATGACCCTACTTGCTGCATTGCTAACCGGGTCCCATCCCACTCACTCAGAGTCAGGAAAAGTGATGATTTCCATCCATTCACTAGCTGACTGAAAGGGGGTAAGTAAGAAGATCCCCACAGCAAGGGCTAATACTTATTCTAGCTTCCTGTAACACCTGAAAGACAAATAGAGTGATGCATGATGTCTTTAGTCACCCAATATGTGACTATTACCAGCACCTGCAGGCTACATTAAATTAACTCTACATCTGCTACAAATAAATACTACAGTTAAGGTAGACCTGACATACTGTTGTGTGTGAGTCCAGGTGCTGTTTCTCAGGTCCAGATGTTGTTCACTGAGGATGTTAGGTCAGGACCTTCTTATCTTTGAGTCCTTAACTCTAGTCCATCACCCATACCCCATCAGTGTCTCTTTACAAGCTCTCAGATGCTCTGCAGAACTAATTTCTTCTACCCTGTCAGGGTCTTTGCCATACCCACAATAGACAGACTTCACTGTGCATTCCCTCCAACACCCTCTTGTCTTCCAAACTGCCTCAATCAAGTTTATGCTACCACTCAAATGGGATCAAGGGAAGCAACATGTTCTTTATTGTAGTGTCAACCATTTTTCTGTTCCTCCCTTGTCTGCTTTTAGGAGACTCTGACACTATCTGCACAACAATACCTCCCACTGATTCTGCAAGGGGAATGTGTCATTTATGATGTGCTGCAAAAGCTTTTAGGAATTGTCATCTACCTCCTAAGAAGCAAATGTCAGAGGCCATGAAGAAAAGCAAAATAAGGCAGAAGAAATGTTAATTCTTCAAGGATGAGAAATGAAAATGTGGCATAAATGAAGAACTTCTGCTTCCTTCACTGTCAAAATGTGGTTTTGCTCAGAAAAACATCTGCAACGAACCATTGAAAGATAATCTGACCCAATATTTGCTGAAGTTAACAGGAATGGGGAGAACTGTTCCCAAATGCTGCCATGCTGGAGATGCTGCACACAGTTTAAGGGACCCAATGCAATTCTCAGGCAAGCTTTATGAGCGTTCTTAACATGCAATGCTAAAATTACCAGATGCTATACTTGCAAATATATGTGGCTGAAAATGCATATTATGTTATGTTGAGCAACTGCATGAACAATTAAGTGTTGATAAAATATATTTGCCTAATAAAATGAGACATGTTTCTATATAATTTACTACAAGCAGAAATATGTGCTATCAACTCTCACCTTCCTTGCTCTTAAAAATAATTACTAAACTCTCAAATAAATGGAGTAATTTATAACATTAGATGAGGAAATCATGGATTTAGCTATACTTTTTTTTCTTTTTTATAAAATCGCAGAGAAAAAAGAATACTCTGAACAAAAAAATGTAGCTAAACAATAAGCATCACAGTGTTAATCTGTATAAGAAATCAGCCAATTACATAATTTACTAAAACTAATGAAAATAATCCAAATCTCATAGAAAATTTCCAACCACTTTCCCATCAATTTCAATGCAATTAATAGGTCCAAGAACTGCGCTCCCAGCACTGATCATATTGTAGTTAATTGAATTATTCTAAAGTTATATTGCAGAGTTCATATTCCATTTTTATTCACTTTCTAACACAAAATTTTATTAATGTGCTGCAGTTACTCTTGTTTATAAACAAAAAATCTGATTGCCAGGTTTTGTGTTTGTGTTGCATGGGATATATGCAAAACTGTAGCTACAATATGCTAAGTAGAAAACTACAGATGAGAATGAATCTTCTATATATTTAGAACTCTGCTTACAAAAATTCAAATTAATTGCAGATGCCTGAGTAATTTATGCACTGTGTAATTACAAAGTGCTAGAAGTACAATTATTGCCTTTTAATAAGGAGTAAGCTTTTCATTTTCTTCCCTCTTATTTTAAATATTGCTTCGTCAAAGATTGTTTGTTCCTTTGTTTCATAACACGTAAGTAGGTTTTCCAAAGTAAGGATTTTTCTAGAGCTTTGCTGTTTGTTTAGCAAAGGAATAAATTTCCAGTAACTGCTTATATGCATTTTTTATATTCAGCAAGAAGTACATGGAATGATTTAAAACAGGAAAAAACCTCCATGGTTCAGAAAATCACTTGGGTCATCATTAAAGATCTACACCACTCATAAAAGCTTTGAGTTGAGAAAAAATAGCCAAGAAATAACAAAATTTCTTACATAATACAATTTTAAACGAAGTAAGTTTCTGAAAACTTGACACAATGTCTTCGTCCTATAAAAATTAAATCAACCCTGTTTAGTATTTCCATTCTTTTAAAGTAAATATTATTTGGAAGAAAAACAACAACAACAAAACCAAAACCATCACCACCAACAACAAAAACACAAAGAAAACCCAAACCAACCAACCAAACAAAAAAACTAACAAACAAACAAACAAAAAAATCTTTGGTTTTGAAGTCACAGGTGCAAACCTTGGCAACATTTATCTGGAACCATCTACTTCATCACAGCCAGAGGAAGGATGATTGTTCTTTCCAGCACTAAGCTTAGGATCAGGAGAAAAAAAATTAAGACTTCAGAGGAATGGGGAGTAAAAGGCCAGAATTTGCTTAGGAAGTGCATAGACAAGCAAGGAGGAAACCCAAAATAGTGCTACTTGGTTTTAACCTTTTATGTTTTCTTTGCATCTTTGAGTGAACAAAAAATACTTTGTTTAAAAAGTCCAAGTACAAGGAAACAGATGTACAGCTGGGATGCTCTTTCCAGCATTATTCAGTTGCCTGTCCAAAGGCTGCCTAATCCAAACTCTGTATGGGTTTAAAGCAGAGATGGGCTGCAGTAGGGATGTACTTATGAAAACCCTGAGTGCCCACTCCTCAAAGGACCATGTTTGTCCACTACAAAACTAAAGATTTCCTGGGGTACAAACAGATCTTTCCCAATGTAACCAGAGCTGAATGTGGACCCAAGAGCTCCCTTCTTCTCACTACAGCTGGCATGTCTTGGTGAAGAAACCCATTCTTAACAAACCTTCACTCATTAGCAAATTCTTTTAACAAAGTACTCACAACTAACTCTGCAAAGGACTTTTTAAAAGAAATTTTTTCTTACTATTCACCCACATGGTAACAAAGATAACATAACATGTCACACCTTATGGATTTGATTGTTTGCCAGTACATTGTCATTAACATAAGCATGACAGGCAGCAATGGGTCTGAGCAACAGGCTTAAAGCACTAACAGGTACAACAAAGAAGCTTTGCAGAGACAGATTAATTTATTTGTGGGAAAAGATGTGCAAGACTGAGCACAGTATTTGCTCTGCTTTGCGGGTATCTCATGAATGTAGTCACAGAAACCAGATCTTTTAAAAAGTCAAGTTATAAGGCAGCTGCATCCAAAATAAACTAGGTAAACCACCGATGAATTACCAGAAAAGTGGGACAAATCTTGGCATTATGTATATATGTACATTATTGCTTTTTTCTCCAAAGCAACATCAGCTCAAAAGCTCTTTCAGGACACACTACTATGGTATTACTAGGAACAACTTAATATATTTCTGCAAAGAGCTGTTGAGCTCCCTACAGAGAAAAAACATTGCCATCTGGAAGCTAATCTTACACACCTTTTTATTTCCCAGGGAAATCCTAGTCAAATGGTGAACTGAATTTTTCCTCCTACACAGATCCGGTACTTTTAAAATATGCTAAATTGGAGAAATAACAGAAACATAGAATACTTCTGAGAATGTAATCTAAAAGGTGATTTTTATTACCCCTGTTACAAGAGATACCAACTCAAAAAGGTGAGAGTAGAGATACGCATGTCAAAAATCTAACACAGCATATGTTGTAAAATTATAACTATATATTTCAAAGAAGAACTATTGTTCACGGTTGGCAAAGTGGAAAGAAACCATTAAAAGGACTGCAAACTAGCTTTGACTGAGGTATGTCCAAATTTTGAGCTTGCTTTTGCCATTCTCTGTCAGCTAGCTCCTCAAGAGGGAATTCTGCCTGACCAAGAATAGTGATCTGACTGAGTTCTGGAAACTTACTTTAGCCTAATCTTTGACCATCCTTTCCTGAAGTAAAACGCAAGGAATCATCTAGTGTTCAAAAACCCTAAGTATGAAAAATTATCTTTGCACTGACGGAAAGGCATTTCAGGTCACATTATGGCTGTTACAAGTAGATTATTCACCATTTGTGTCAGGATGTTCACCTTCAAGAGGAACTATTTTCTTACCGAAGTTTCCAAGAAACAGCATTTTATTGAAGCAACTGGGTGGTAGAAACAGTTTTTCTTTAGGGAAAAAAACTAGTGATATCTTGTTCAAAGTAGAAACCATTGACGTTTTAATAGTTCCCAATATTTTGTAGCATTCAGGATTTACATATATTTAGTTTCAGCCAGTTATATCATCCCACAGTTATGCAGACCTATAGATTAGGCTAGTAGTTCAATCAATAGCCCCATAATAACACACTATCTCAGGGAGAGAGATTATCCAAACACACAAAATAAACCTGCCAAATAATGCCCTTATTTTAAATGGCAAAGGCATTGGTTTCTGTGGCACCTGAACAACTGCACATTTAAATGCCACCAACAGTCACTCATCAAGGCAGTCAGCTCCAGCGCAGACATGTTCTGCAGCAGAGCAGGACATCATAGCATACAGTGGTGTTTTCTGAGACAGGGAAGCCCCAGGGGAACCCAGAGACACCCTAGGAGCTGGCAGTTTGTGCAACAAGGCTGATGAGGCCTGGGCAGGGTCAAGAGCAATGGCATCCACACCCTCCCCCCACAAAAAAAAAAGAGCAACCCTGGGGAGCACTAGGGCTGAGAAGGTTACATAACATCAGGGAGGCTGAGAAGGGGTTAAGTAGTTGGTTCCAAACTCAGTCTGCAGTGGAGCCAAAGCCCATGGCCAAACGGCCAAAAACTCCTCCACCAGCACACATGGTAGGGAGAACAATAATGCAGAACAATGGAAGAAAGTTTGTTAAACAGGACTTTACTCTCAAGAACCCATGCTGGCTAAGTCCAATGCCTGTATCATCTTTCAGGTGTTTTTGAGTAACTCCCGGAATAATCTTCTTCATAATTTTTCCGTGCACGGATGTGAGACTGACAGGCCAGGGTCTTCCTTGTTGCTCTTCTTGGAGACTGGGACTTTCGCCAGCTTCTAGCCAACTGGAACCTCTTCAGAGTCCCAAAAGCAACGAAAAATCATGGAAAGAGGTCTTGCTATGATATCAGCCAGCTCTTAAGTACCCTTGGATGAATCCTATCAGGCCCCATCAACTCATAGGGATCTAGCTGGAGCAGCAAAGCCAGCACAAGTTTGGAGTTGGCTGTGAATTTATCATTCTCACAGTCATGCTTCTCTAGTCCAGGGCTCTGAGGGTCTGAAAGTCCATCATCAGTGTTGAAGACTGAGGCAAAGCAAGCATTAAACTTCTCTGCTTTTTCTATGTCCTTGTTTGTGAGGTGACCATGCTCATCAAGTACCAGGCCAATGTTACTTCTGTCTTGCCTTTTGCTATTAATGTATTTAGTTTAAAAAGCCCTTTTTATTGTCCCTCACATTACTGGCCAGCTTAAACTCCAGTTGAGCTTTGGTTGCATGAATTTCCTCCCTACAGTGGTGAGCAGCATCTCTGTAGTACTCCCAAGACACCTGACCTTGCTTCTACTGTCCATATACTTTTTTTTCCGCCTTAGTTCCAGAAGATCCCTGCTGAGCCAAGCCGGCCTTTCACCTTGTTTGCTTGACTTTCGACATTCTGGAGTTGCCCACTCCTGTGCTTTTACTAGGTGGCACTTAAAAAGTGACCAGCACCAATGAACCCCAACACCTTCAAAAACTTCTTCCCAGGGGATCTTACTAAATAGTTCTCTGAGCAACCTGAAGTCTGCTCTCCTCATATCCAGGGCTGAGGTCTTGCTGGCAGTTTTCCTCCTGTTAGTATAGATTTTAAACCTGACTGCTTCATGGTCGCTGTGGCCAATGCAGCCACCAAATTCCACGTGACTCATGAGACCCTCTCTTTGCATGAGCAGCAAATCTAGGAAAGCACCTTTCCTGGTCAGTTCCCTTAGTACCTGTACGGAGAAGTCATCATCCAGATGGTATAGGAGTCTACTGGACCTGTTTGTACCAGCTTTCTGGTATATCTTGTTGACATCTGGCAAGTTGAAGTCCCCCATAAGGATAAGTGCAAATGAGTTAGAGGCTTCCCTTAGTTCCTTAAAGAATAATTCATCAGTGTCATCATTCTGGTTGGGTGGCCCATAGTAAACTCCCATGATGACATCCATTTTATTTGTCTGACCGTTCATCCTTACCCAGAGGATCTCACCTTTGCCATCGCCAACCACCAGTTCCATGCACTCCAGCCCCTCTGCTACACACAATGCCACCCTGTCCCCCTCTCCAGCCCTGCCTGTTCTTTCTGAAGAGCCTGTAGCCATCCATCATGGCACACCAGTCACAGGATGCATGCCACCAGGTTTCACTTATGCCAATGACGTCATATACCTGGGACTGCTCCAAGGCTTCTACCTCCTCTTGCTTGCTCCTCACGTTGCATGCGTTTGTGTAGAAACACTTATAGTTTGGTTCCTTGTGTCTATCACCTCATGGCACAGCCTGAAGACTGGCACTAGCTCTCAGTTCCTTGATCTTTGGTGTGCCATGCCATTGTTGTCCCTGACTAACTTGGTGCTGTTCTTTATTTCAATCTAGTTTAAAGTTCTATCAATCATCCTAGCTACCTCCCAAGAAAAAAGCCTTTATCCCCTTCTAGGAAAGGTGCATACCATCAGATGTCAGTAGTCCTGGTGAAGAATAAATCCTATGATGAAAAAACCCAAAGTTCCACTGATGACATCAGCCTCAGGACCACGTGCTAATCACCTGGGTTTGCCTGTTCCATTCTATATTATTCCCTGCTACTGAAAGGATCAAAGGAAACACTATGGGAGAACCTCCTCCTTTGACGAACCACTTGAAGGCTCTGAAATCCATTTTTGACTACCTTTGGGTTTATTTCTACTGCTTGTTCACTGCTGAATTTTTTTTTTTTTTTTTTATTGGCAGTTTAGTGCTTAGATCTGGGATCAGAGCAGCAACGGTGGCCCAGGTGAGAAAGGTGTGGAAGAAGCAATGTTGGTGCAGTGCAATGCTCCCCTTGGCATGCATTTTGCAACCCCAGTGTCCCTAGAGCTGTAGTCTTTGTGGCTCTCAGAACCCTAACCATAACTGTAACCATAATGACGGCATGGGTGGTCCAGAAGAGAAAGATGTGGAAGGAGCAATGTAGGTGCAACTCTGTGGTCCCCTTGGCATGCCTTTTGCAGACCCAGTGTCCCTGTAGCTGTAGACTTTGTGGCACTAGGAAGCCACAAAGTCTAGTGGAAGACGTTCCTGACTATAGAATCAAAGAACCATTTCAATTGGAAGACACCCTCCAGTTAATTGAGTTCAACCATTAACCTAATTCAGGCACTAAATCATGTCCCTAAGAACCTAATCTATACATCATTTAAATACCTCCAGGCATGGTGATTCAACCACTTCCCTGGGCAGCCTGTTCCAGTGCTTGACAGTCCTTTTTTTTTAAGAATTTTTTCCTAATATCCAATCTAAACCTCCTCTGGCACAACCTAATGCCATTTCCTCTTATCCTGTCACTTGCTACTTGTGAGAAGAGATCAACACCCTCCATGCTACAACCTCCTTTCAGGTAGTTGTAGAGACCAGTGAGGTCTCCTCTCAGCCTCTGTTTCTCCAGGCTAAACAACCCCAGTTCCCTCAACTGCTCCTCAGAAGACATTCTTCAGACACTTCACTAGCTTTGTTACTCTTCTCTGCACTCTCTCCAGCACTTCAATGTGTTTCTCATAGTAAGGGGCCGAGAACTGAATATAGTATTTGAGGTGTGGCCTCACCATGTCAAGGGGATTGGAACTCATTGATCTTTAAGCTCCCTTTCAACGCAAATCATTCTATGATTCTCTGCCATGATTTTAGGAATTTCACATACAGTAATCTATGAGCTCACATACAGTGATATTTTCTGTTTCATGTTCTCTGTTCTTCCTCACTTCAGATATATTCTGGTCTCTTTTACTTCCATGGACGTGATCATCCTTTAAAGTCCTGTTTATTGTCACTACTGTAAGCTAGAAGGCTATTTCTACCTATAAAATAGATGTTTATTTCAGATGATACTTTTTCATGCAGGATCAAAAAATCTTGCATGAATAGAAAAAGAACAGTTTCCATAAGGATTAATTTTTCCAAAAGTTTATACTTATATCTGTTGTTGGATTTAATTCTAATAGAAAGCTATAATGATACAGAAATAACTGTGTAAGGAGAGGAAATTTTTTCTACGGTCACATATAGGGTGCTACTTCATCTTTCTAACATTCAATATTAACGGGAATTGAAATTGTATGAAGCGCAATCTAAGACAGTTTCACCCCATTAATTACAGAAGAATTACCAAGATGATAAACAAAGCAGCCCACAGTGCATAATTGTAATGGCTGCCTCTAACCTACAGAGAAACTCATTATTTACCAACATACCAGAAATAATGCTACTGAGCAGGGATTGCATTGCCAAAGCAATAACAAGCAGGACTGAGATAGCAACACAGAGATTGGAACAGAGCTGAAGAAACATGTGAGTGCGGCCCCTCGAACAGCTCAGGGCTGCTGGCAGCTCTTTGCTGGGGCCAGGAGAAAGTGAGCAAGTAAGCTTGCTGAAGGCAATGGAAATGTTCTAGAGACTGCTGAAGCCTTGATGCCAAGAAGGAACAAATATGTATGTCATTTGGGGTTTATCTAAAGTACAGTGGCAATTCTGTTCCTCCCACTTCCACACGCAAATGCTCCCAGGTATTTAGATCCTGGGCAGATGTTTGGCTATACTTTCATAAGGGCAACACTCCATTTTGAAGTAGTTTCTATCTAGCCCAGAAGTTGAAAAACTATCCTTGAAAACAAATTAGCAGCCTGTTCTTTGTCAGGCAACAAATATCACCAACCAAGAACAAAGGCACCAAATGGACCTTTTAGTCTAGTGGCAATAATTACTAGGGATGGCGTCGGGAAGCACAGCTCTTTGTCGAATCAGGTGAAAGAGTGGCATTTGCTCCTAAGAGTAAACACCAATGCATGCTGAGAAGTTTTTTCCAAGTTCTGGCAGCAGGTTGTTGCCATCCTCTTCTATCACACTTGGGCACATATTCTGTGAGACTCTCTCTGCCAGCTTCAGCACTTCATCTGCTTCCTAAAAGTTTCTGTTGAACGATAAGAATTACTGTCTCACCAATGGCCTCATTTTTTCACTGTTTTCTCCACTTTGTAGACATGAAGACCTTCATATCAACACAGTGGTAAGGAGAATGCATTAAAAAAAAAAAACAAAAAAAAACCAAAAAAACAAAAACACAACATGCTGTTACTTGCTATGCAGAATATATAAAGTGTTATTGGGTTAAAAATTTAAAAAACAAGTCAGTGTCCCTGCAAGTTATTGGGAGTTTCATCACCGTCTTCAATGGGCAGATTTTACCTCTCTCACTAATTTATAGTCACAAGAATTTGCCCCAAAACAACAGACACAGACTCCCCAAAAGGTAGGTGAAGAAAAGGGATGTTCCTCAGAGGAAGCAAAAGTAGAAGTGATAGTCTGAAGGGTTCCTCTAGTTCTGCACAGCATTTTGTCTGAAAATCTTCTTCCTCATGCAATACAGAACAGCCTTTGGCCACAGACCACAGGCAGCAGTTGGGTAAGATCATGTGTCCTAAAAATCTATGACAGAGAGAAACTCATTATTCTTTTTCAAATTTTGTCAATTAAAAACTACGAATAGCATCAATCTCAGACTGGATTATTGGAAACCTAACCATTTCAGCAAACTGACAAGACAGCAAAGAGAAACCCCATTAAGTCCAGATCAATTCAAATGCTTTGTTTTAATAGCACTATAAAGTCTATATTAATGCAAATCTGTGTAAGATAGACTCTCTGATACTTCATTGTAATTAAGAACCCATCACATTGTTGGATGCAGCTGAAAGATAAAAAGTTATCTTAAGCTTTCAGTCACTAAGTAAAGATGTAGACTTGGTCCTCTATTGTATCAGGCTTAGAAATGCTTGATCAAAGGCTTATCAGGCTGACATACAAGTGAATTACACTTTCACAGTACAGATCCTTGTGCTTCAGGGAGAAGGGGAGTTGTGCTGAGTTAACACACTATCCAGAATACCAGATATTCTTACAACATCATTTGTAAGAACACCTACCAGCCTGCTAAAGTTTAAAAGTTGTAATATTTTTTGCCTGTTTTTTACAGGTATAGAAATGGAACAGGTAGCAATAGAATTAAGATATGGAAATATGATTTTTAATGTAGCATGGATGTTGACAATTCAGAGGAGGATTTAGCTGTCTTGATTGTATTCACGAAGAAACATCCTCTCTGGAAAAAGGTTTGTGTGTTTCATTCCAGTGAAGAGGTTTCATTATGGAACAAAACAGCTTCATAAAGCAATGCTTCTTTAAGTGTGAGGTTAAAAGAATTAATTACACCTCTGAAAATTTTCTGACAAGGACAGTCATTTGAGGTCAGTCATCAAAGTGTGCTGTGCCAAGACAGATCTCCTCCACAGCACCAGCGGTGTTCTCATTCACATGCAGACTTCTAACTTGCTGAGCTGAGATTTTTCTGCCATGAATCAAAACAGTAGTGTTGAAAGTTCACAAGGCCAAGAGCTGAAAAGGAAACAAAAAAAAAGACATCGGATATTTGGCTTGACCTGAGATACTCATGAACTGACTTCAGTAATTGAATTCAAAAGCTGTCTCACCATCAATGAAGATGGGTAACCAGAAGATTAGGAAATGGGAACAATGTTAATTGAAATATCTTCAAGAGTGTTTCTACAGCACCTAGTTGTAAGAGTCTAGGTTTCAAATAAATTGTTACCATCTTTTTAAATCTTGATAAAACAGATCTCCATGCTCACTCCACTTATTTGAATTAGAAGAACTGATAAGTAATTCCTTATCTGAAGTGCCGGCAGGTACTCCTTCTGTTTTGGTTTTTTTTTATAAAATTTGACTTCCTTGGAAGTAAAACAACCCTGCTACCTCCACATTTGTTTGCCTTCTCACTTCAAAGTGTGACTCTCTAGAATTTAGGGAGAATTTTCACAATCTATTTTTTTCAAAATAAGATCAAAACAAAAACAAAAATGAACCAAACTTCTCTTGAGCTGCTGTGCTACCTTTTAGAGTCTTCACTTCACCACCCTACCTGAGTCCTTTGCAATGTCTCAAATACCGTAAGTGTAAAATAATGTCTTCATGCAGGTATATCAGCTTCAGATTCTGAGAATTAATTTGTTAAAGAGACAATTTAAACACTGAAGATTTTATGAAGAAAGCCATTTGCCCGGTTTCTTAATAGTGTAAATTCCTGGTAGTTTCAAGAGGACAGTAGTATTTTTAAAGGATCCTGGTATATCATATTCAAGCCACACCCTTAGTATGAGCACATATCCTTCAATTCCTTTTATTGCACTGTGAAGCCCACAGCTGATATTAAGGTTTCCCTGGTAGCACAGCCAGCACCAGCGATGAGTTTTGAGACTGAAATACAATAATTCATCTCTAAGTACGGTTTCTTGCCTTACCAAGGGTGCAGGCTACACTAAATTGCCCGCCCTGAAATATCAGTCCTGCAAACAAGGCAAATGAATAAAGTCACAGTCACTCTCTCCACTCACAAGAATATTTTCCACTTGTTCATTATGTTGTGCAGATCCTATTCTGCAAGGTACAAATCTAATGCTCCAAAGCTCTTCATATCTCTATTTTATTTAAACTATTAAGTTGTTTGTAACCTAATGATGATCAACAATCACTTCTTCATGACCAAAAGAAACTTGGCATTTCTCCGGGTTATCTCCAGGGAGGATTTTCTGGTTTTGTTTCTTGTCTGTTTGTGGTTTTTTTGGTGTGGGTTTTGTTTGTTTATTGGGGGGGGGCTGTTGTGTGTTTTCTTTGGTTTTGGGTTTGGATTTGGTTTGGTTTGGTTTGGTTTTTTCTAGTTTTGTTTTCCCAGATAGAAAATCTATCCTTTTTGAAGCTTCAGTAACACATTTGTACTTAAAATTTAGAAATAAAGCCTATCAGGTCTAAGTTCAAAATAGACATCATTGAAATCAATCTAGTATGAGTCAGAAGGAAAAAAAAAAAAAAGCGCTTTTAACCAAAATTTATACAGAGGGGAAAGGCTTATGTATCAGAAATGCCAAGCAAACCATTTAGAATTGTTTATTTTTTCTAAAGAAGGGTAAAGACTACAGCGGAGGAGGAACTTATCTAGTTTCTCCTAGCACCGTTGTCTCCTCTTTTTTAAGGGGCCACATTTTTAAATTTATGCCTTTAAAATGCTTTTTTTTCTTTCAATGACTAATGAGTATGGATAATGTTGGACAGCAGAATCGAAATCACACTGTTCCCTGTCAAACATTTTCTGCTGTCTCCGTTGTGTACACTCACAGTACTTCTCAAACTTTGCCCTCTGGGCTTGCACATCAGAGCAACTTGCACCTTCCCTCTGATGTTCATCCACTCTTCCCTTTACATTGCTTTTTTGACAAAGGAGACAACTACCTTTAAGTACAGCTGAACCTCCCAATACTGCTGCATTGGTGTCAGCAGTTGTTTAAATCATTTGGATATCCTGTTGACTGGAGTGTTGCCTTTCAAGAGCCCTTGGATTTTGTTCAGGAAGAGCAGAGGAAGGACCACCATGACACCCTAGGACCTTGTGCCGGTGGAATGACAGCTCCCTGAACCTGAGGAGCAATGAAAGTAGGTGAGAAGTCTTCATGCATGACAGCCTAGAGGGAAAAGCCCAAGAACAATAAGTAGTTATTCAGGCACCGTGTTTCAGGTGACAGAGATGGCAAAGACAAAAAATAAAAAGAAAATATCTATATAATTTTTGAAAAATATGTGCTGAGATTCCTGCTACCACTGCAGCTATGTTCATGCTAATGAACCCCATCACTTTTCTGCCTTCTCCCTCCTGCAGCAGTGAGCGTCTTCCAAACTCCAGGCAAGTTGCTATGGAAACCACCAGCATGGCTACAGAAATGGGGAGAATTTAAGATTTTATCCACATATACATAACTCACTTTCACCAAAAAAGGTGAAATGGCACAAAGTGGTATACCCTATTACTGTGACACTTTCACCCTGGGGGAGAAAGGACCCTTGCAGAAGGGATCTCAGATGAGCATCAGCCTTTTGAGACAGAGGCACCCTAAACAAAAGTCCATCCGCAAACTCTGTAACTTTTCAGCTGAGAATGGTTAGTGCAGGATGCCCATCAACAATTCGCATTCATTTTTACCTTGTTGAACTCTCGTAATCTGCCAATAGAAGAGCCATAGAATTGTTTAGGTTGGAAAAGACCTTTAAGATCATCGAGTTCAGCTGCTAACCTAGCACTGTCAAGTCCACCTTTAAACCATGTCCCTAAGAACCTCATCTATGCATTTTTTAAACACCTTCAGAGGTGGTGACTCAATCACTTCCCTGGGCAGCCTGTTCCAATGTTTGACATTCCCTTAAGTGAATAAAGTTGTTCTAATGTCCACTCTAAGCCTCCCCTGATGCAACCTGAGGCCATTTCTTTTCATCCTATCACTTGCTACTTGGGAAAAGAGACTGACAGCCACCTCACTACAACTTCCTTTCAGGTAGCTGTAGAGAGCAATAAGGTCTCTCCTCAGCCTCCTTTTCTCCAGGCTGAAAAGCCCCAGATCCCTCAGCTATTCCTCATCAGACTTGTGCTCCAGACCCTTCACCACCTTCATTGCCATTCTCTGAACTCTCTTTAGCACCTCAATGTCTTTCTAGTAGTGAGGGGTCCAAAACAGAACACAGAATTCGAGGTGGACCCTCACCAGCACCAAGTACAGGTGGATGATCACTTCTCTAGTCCTGCTGGCCACACTATTTCTGACACAAGCCAGGATGTTACTGGCCTTTTTGGCCACCTGGGCACACTGCTGGCCAACAGCCCCATGTAATTTACTGTTGGACTACTTTCCAGCCACTCTTGCCCAGGCCTGTAGCATTGCATGGGGTTGTTGTGACCTAAGTGCAGGACCCAGCCCTTGGCCTTGTTGAACCTCATACAAATGGCTTCAGCCGATCAGTACAGCCAGTTCTGATCCTTCTGTAGAGCCTTCCTACCCCCAAGGAGATCAACACTCCCGCCCAACTTGGTGTCATCTCCAAACTTACTGAGTTTTGCATCTTGTTCTCACACACTGACGTGGCATTTGGAATTTATTTCTGTTTGTGAGCAAAGATGTTTGGGGATCATTTCAACCTGGGTAGCTTTTTAAGAAGACACTGGGCATAGATTTCTCTGCCTCAAAATGTAGTTATCCAAAACGAAAGTGTCAATGCAGAAAAAGGAAACAAGATTGTAAAAAGAGCAATGCATGACATGAGTTTTCATATAATAAGGTGCATGTTTAGCTCCAGCCTTTATGTTTTATCTCATCCCTTTCAGAGATTAAAGTTGATAAATTTGGATAAAAGATGTGAAAATAGCACTGTGTGTTTAGAGAAAGAAAGCTGTAGGAGAGAAAGAGGAAATAGAGGAATTTACTGATTGTTTCTGGACTTGATTTTACTTGTTTAAAATTAAAATACAGAACACATGCCGAGCAACCATTTCAGAAATCCCCTTGCAACTCAAAAATTTCTAACGACTGTTTATAAAAGTGTGGAGTAAACTGGAAGGCTCAAACCATGTTGCTCTGCAATTCTCCATGTTGCATTAAATGAGTCCTATACAGGGAAGTCAGGAGAACCCCACTGGAAACTCTTTCTTCTCATTTTTCTACTTCTTTTTTCTTCAAACTGACAAAAATGCCTCTTAACCAGTTGAACTGTATTTTTCTTAACTAATTTAGCCTCATCTTAATTCTCTGTACCATGTTTTTCTTTTTATCACCCTCCCTGTCCTACTCCATTGGAAAAAAAGAAAGGAATTACAAAGTAAATTGCAGTTTGTTACACAACCTTGAGAACTATAAAAACTAGGCAGGCGTTGCAAGTTGAGTACTGGAAAAAAAAAAGAAGCCTTCCCTTTCTAGGCCCCAATCCACTAAACACTTATCCAGTCATAAGCACATGAGTAATTTAAGTGAGCTTCTGGATTCAAGCCAATAGATAAATGTTAAATATGTACCTGGCCCAGCAAATGCACACAATCTGTTGCTAAATGTGACATTTACATAAATATATATATATGTATATATATATTTTTCTTTTTTGCATTTGGGGAGATTAGAAAAGCTGTTTATAAACCAGAACATATGGCAAAAATCATGATTAAAATTGTCCTGAAAGTCTCTATAGTGATATCATAAAGGACTGTATAATTTTGTTCACAACAGGCTTGGAAGAAACAGAGATTGATGCAGTTCACATTTAGCTCATTTTCAACTAAATACGGTATGCAGACAAGCTATGAAAAGTAAAATAAACAGGTTCTACACACAATTAAAAATTTCGAGACAACTAAGCTCCATAGAGTGTTTTTGATATTACCTATTTCAGTGGCATTGAAAGACAGCTGTACGTGAAAATTACAGCTTAATTGGTATTAATGCATTTTCAAAAAAAATCACAGAAGAAGAAAAGCATCATGTCTTTTTTTTTTTTTTTTTAACTGAAATTCAAGGGTGGGGAGTCAAAAAGGATATTTGACTCTCCAAGGAAAATACTTGTTACAGTTTGACAGGAAAATTGAACTAACTGCATTGAAGGATGAGTGAGTTTAATGAATCCAGACTCAAGCTTTTGCAGGCTTAACTGCCAGATAATAAAGTTCAGTTTTTTGTGGCTTGGAGAACATATTTATATTTTCATAAGTAGCCGTATTTGTGTTTTCATAAGTAAGCCAGGCAAAACTAGAGCTAAGCAAACAGAGATACTTCAGCACTACCACAGCCAGACATTTGAAGACGAGGAACCAACATTGTGTCTCTCTCGTACACCAATAACTTGATTCTGTGATAAACTCACGTCAGTGGGACTATTGACTTTAATTCACCACATTAATGGTTTCATAGAGGCACCTCTAAAGCTTTTGTTTAAATCCTATTGATGCCAGCAGTCTTTGCATTAAATTTGAACAGGCCTTAAGTTAGGTCTTTATGCTCGTTATTGCTGCACTTGGTCTTTACACATCTCATCCTACACAGGAAATCCAATTATAGACTGGGACTCCCTACACATTCATGTCAGATCAGGCAATACAGAGCAGATGGGAGGGAGACACCAGCATAAGCCTTTGAGGAGAAAGGAATGCTTACTCTGGTCCACTGGTAGGGAGCTCCCACACCTAACAGTTCATAAGTCAGTAATCTCTGCTAACATTTGTTGCACAATTTATATTTTTAAGAATCAGCATGGGGCCAGACAGGTTTTTCCAAAGAAGGCTGTAGGACTGTAGTCACCCCCAATAGGGTAGGCTGTAGTCACCCCCAGTCCAGCAGCCCAATGGTGACAGTGTTCCTGTCTTCCCATCAGTAGGAGATGCAGCTTCCTGTTCCCCATGTTGCTTGTAAAAATTCAAATTTGACTTTCCTCCTGTCCAGTGTTTTTCACTGCTTGGGAACCTAACAATACTCCCTTGTCTCAAAGGGAATAACTATTGATTTAGGGTAACTTTAGTTCCTTACAGCTTCTTAATGCAGAGCTTCATAGTTTTGAACAGCCAGAGATTGGATGCAGAAAAGTCCTAAAAGTGTCACTGGAAGAGAGACGGGAACATCCATTTACCCTTAAGTGAAACATCTGATAACCAGTCTGTGAAATCATGTGCCTCCTCTCGCTGGGGCTTCAAATATTCTAGGAAAACAAAACTGCTTCACCAGTAGGGGCCGATACCAACCTGACAACGTATAGCCTAGGTAATGTGTAGACCAATTAACATATAGCCCACTGGTTATAACACTTACTCTCATGTTGTACATTTTCATCTCCTGATGCAGAAAAAGTCTTAAAGTCAGGTCTCCCATATTGTATGGAGGTTTAAGGCTGTTTTGCAGCATCTTACTGGAGAAAGGTGAAAATATAATTTGCTCTTTCGAAATATGACCATTACTTTCTGGAGAACCAAACTATTAATTTAGACATGCCTATGAGATCAAGACCTTAAGGAAGTGCACAAGTTGAAATGCTTTGTTAGTAGACCACATCAGTTCCTAGGGACAAAGCAGACATTAAGGAGTTGAACCTTTTACTGATTAGTAGTCCTCAGAAGCTGAATTTGAAACCTGGGAGTTCAAGGAATGTGAACATCTGTGAGAAATAGGAGCTCCGATGGTCAAGCAACATCTGACTTTTTTTTTTTTTTTTTTTTTTTTTTTACTCATGACAGCTTTGCACATAGATGTGTAAATGGGAAATTTAAGAGGACTTGGATACTGAAGTAATTTCTGTAATATTAATCTTTGCACTACAGTTTTTAATAGAATGATACTTTCATCAGTTCAATAAATATTTCCTCAGTATGGACATACAAGACCTTATTTTCATGGTATCAAGGCTGCTATATATCACGATGATCTGTACAAAATAATCAACTCCTTTCAGAAGCTCAGAAAAAAAGTCTAACTTACACACCTCTGATATTGCTCTTGAGGGTGGCTCCTGATGCTAGAAAGCAGAAGATACGAATTAGAAAGCAGAAGAAAATAATTCTCTTAATCCTCTCCCTACCTCTGCAAAAATTGCCCAAATTCTTGGAGCTCGTTTAGCTAAGAATATTCGTACCAATTTCTAAGTCAAAATTTATAATTTCATAACAACATCCGAGAGCATTTTTTTGTTGTTTATCTGTTGCTGAGAGCTACCCAATATCATTAGTACCTAACGGACCAAGACTTACAGAAGCTCACACTGTGAAGCTAATTACCACTAGCATCTGGAAACAGTGGTGATAAGAACATCAGATATATTAGCACATATATTAGATAGAAAATTATAATGATTTGTATCTAAGTTCATATCTCATAATTTCTGGCAGCTTCATCTGGGAAAAACAAAAAAGAGATTTGATGGCTCCATAATCACCTCAGACAAATAAAAGCATGCATGTCTTAAGTGAGGGAATGCAGAGAAGTTACATTGATGTAATTCTTGCTGTAGCTTGTTTATATTCACCCATTATCCCAAGGTAAAGTATGCCTCCTCATAAGTGTTCAGTATATGGGTTTGTCCCTGTTCCTTTGCACTTGACATTGATGCCTAGCTTACTGTTTGCCAGGATAATCTACTTTCAAGCATTGTTCTGAAAGAAAATCCACACAAGGAATAAACCAATATCAGAAGACTTAAAGGATGACAAAAGGGAAAAGTGGAGAGGGTCATAAGACTGAAAACTTCTTCTCTTGGTCCTGTGGGTGGCCAGTGAGAAGTTGGCAAACAGGACTGTGACTTGGTCGTGCCTCGGATGTGGAGGATATAAATAGGAGACAAGAGGGAAAGACCTCAAAAAAAGGTCTTTAGGGTGGAAGTAGATGAAGTACAACCAGGCATGTTCAATGTTTACAAGCTCCAGGATCCTTCTCTTATCACAAAACTGTTGCAAGTCTGAGGACTCCACAAAATGTACTACAAGTGCCCTTCTGCTCAGTGGTCCATGAAGGATTTTCTGTTTATGTCTCCAGCATACAGTGGGATTAGCTCAAGATATGAGCTGGACCATCATGTTTCTTCATCCTCCTATGACAATAAGATATCCTGTCAATGCATTAAAAATAAAAAAGTAATAATGGAGCTAGCAGAACATGAGTGCATGCTGGAGGTGATGTTTGGGAATTGTTCAAAAGATTGTCACACAGCCTACAAAAATGGTGTGCAGGAGTGGAGCTGAGGACAAAGAGGATCACATATCAAAGGTTCAGGTAGAAGAACTGCCAGGCTGGTTTGGGTTGAGTGGTTGTTACTCCCTGTGGGTAGGGAGTATTGTGAGGTTCAAGGAGAACTTCACTTGTGGAGCAAAATGGAATAAGGTGTCTGGGCAATCCCATGCTCTGGGCAAGCAGTGTGGAGTCTACCTTGTCTACCAGTTGTAGTCTAGGAGTCTGCAATTTTGGCAGGTTCATCCCTATTTCACCAGTGGATATCTACGTGCCTGTGGTAAGAGAGGGAAGCTGTGTAACCAGTGTCTCTGGTAGGACATCCACTCACTTTGGGACCAGAAGATTCATAATTTCTCCTAAGAAAACTGAGGTCTTGACAAAAGACTGGAATCTAAGACATGACTCTGGGGAAACCCCTCAAATCAAACAATGTGACAGTCATATCACAGCTCTCAGGATTTGACAAAAGAAAGTGCTTGCCAGGATGCTCCCTGTGAGGCTGCTAGGTCAAGCCAACAGGACAACCTGTTAGTTCAGTTCAGTGAGCAGCACCACTCTCAACTCCCAACGTAGGAGGAAAAGGAAGGACATCATGATGATGAAATAGTGTTGATCAGGCAAAGGACAGCCCTGGCACATGCCTCATGAACAGGCCACTCAGGATGCAGCTTCACCTAGTTATTCTGCAGCAGCACAGACAGCCTGAAAGAACCAGGTGAGTAGAGGTCCAAACCAAGCAAGTGCCAGATTTTGCACCTGGGACACTGCAGCCTTGGTTGTACATACAGACTGGGGATGAGATGCTGAAGAGCAGCAGGCAGGCGATTGTCCTGCTCTGCTCAGCACTGGTGTGGCCTCACCTGAAGCACTGGGTGCAGTTCTGGGCACCACAGAATAAAAAAGACATTAAGCTACTGGAGAGTGTCCAGAAGAGGGCTACGAAGCTGGTGAAGGGTTTGGAGATTAAGCCATATGAGGAGCAGCTGAAGTCACTTGGTTTGTTCAGCCTGGAGAAAAGGAGACTGAGGGAAGACGTCATTGCTGTCTTCAGCTTCCTCACAAGGGGAGAAAGGGTGAGTGCTGATCTCTCTTTAGTGGCCAATGACAGAACCTAAGGGAATAGCATGAAGATGTGCCAGGGGAGGTTTAGGTTGGACATTAGGACAAGGTACTTCACTCAGAGGGTGGTGGAGCACTGGAACAGGCTCCCCAGGGAGGTAGTCATGGCTCCAAGCCTGTCAGTATTCAAGAAGCAATTGGACAATGCCCTCAGACACATGGTGTGAACTGCGGGGTTGTCCTATGCAGGGACAGGAGTTGAACTCAAGGATTCTTGCGGGTCTCTTCCAATTCAGGACATTCTATGATTCTATGACCTTCAAGAGTGATGCAGGTGAGAGTCTTCCTCACAGACTACAGCTCCAACCAAGCATTCTGATACGAAGTGTTGAAAAAATTTAATACTTCAAAGTCCCACATTTGAAATTTTTCTCTGCTAGCACTTCAAAGTCAATTTTGTTCTAACCCCCAGGGAAATCTCATTTACAGAGTTGAAATCACTAAATATTATAATGGAATGAATTTGTCAGAGTTTAAAGACAGCTGGCATTTCTACTTACTGCTCTGTTTTCAGGTATGGGCAACTCATCGACACCAGGAGAAAAACAAACAAACAAGCAAACGAACGAACTAGCAAATTTAACAGAGAAAAATGTGTAATTATGAAGCCTTCTTCACACAGGAAATGCTTGCCAGTAACATGAGACACCAACAGTGATAGCTTATTATGTGATGATCATGCTCTGTTCCTTCAGAAAACCACGCTTGACATAATAAAAACAAACAAACAAACCTGTGTATACTGAAGATTCAAATCAAATGTATTTAAGTGCTTCTATAGGTCACCTTAAGGGAAAATTCAGACTCAAAAGCCTCACTAGTGACTTAAAAGTTTTGCTCAGCTAACCAGCTTTAAAGAAACTTTCCCAGAGCTTCAGTAGTTTTTGCAAGTTCATGACAATGAACAACAGCGATTCTGTGACCGAAACTGCAAAGCTGTCCATTACCATATATTCAGTCTAGGGCAGATCATAAAAACTTGACAAGTTTCAACACAGATTAAAGTATTTGATAAATCAGTCTTTTGCCTGCAAATTCTCATCAAATTCTGCATCCTTCCATGAGATTTTGTATTTCAGCTGGGGGCTTGCCCGAAGAACTGCAGAATTTGGTCCATGAAGAAGCATTTTACCTCTGCTCACAGGTTTAATTAATTGCTAGTGAATACATTGTTTTTCTTCTCTTCTTTTTCTTCCAAAAACATTGTATCATTTCTAACCTCTTAAAGAGAACAATAACAAGCTGAGTCCTCAGAATTTCATTTTACCTCAGTATATTTTACGTACAGTGAAGCTATGTGATTACAGTGATTAAGGACAAGCATTTCTCTCTCTTAAAGAGATCTTTTCTCTGCACAGCTAGTGGTCAGATACATCAGAATCTCAGTACCTTTGAGATATTTTCTCATGTCATACAGTGGAGCTCAGTGACTACAATGAAACACTTGCACTCAGGCAGTTGGCATGAGAACTTTGCAACTGAAACAGTGACCAGCTGGAACAAGTTTCTTAGTCTGGGGATCAAAAGTTGCTCCTGAAAAAAATACTTTGGGTTTGTTTTGATTTAAAGTAATGAGACTTAGCCATACAGTTCAGGAATGCTTCAAAATAGTTTACATTTTTGTCTCAAATGCTTCAAGTGGTTCTTTTTCAACCAGAACAATATTTGCTTTCAAACTCTTTGCAAAAGAAAGAATTGCTCCTTTTGCACAAAGTATGAACAAGTTAACAAAGTACAAGTAGGATCTGATCTCATGTTTTACTTGCATGTTTCTACTTTTTATGGTAGTAATAGGAAAGTACACCCCAAATAAAGCAGATGCCATGAAAAAGTCTACTTTACCACAAATGACTGTGCAGACATTTTGGTAGAGAAGCTGACTTCTACCAGTGGGTGTAGTCTTAGAAAAGGAGTTTCATTGATTTATGTCTAATCCTCAAAGCCTTTCCTCATTTGGCTAATAACAAACTTAATGCAATGATTAGCTAAAGGCAGAAGTAAAATAAAATTTTCTAAGAGAAAAAAAGACCTTTTAAGATTGTGGTGCAGGAGAGGAAATTGGGGAAAAGAAGTAGGGATAAAGTTTATTTCTCCACCACCTGCATATTTCTACTTGATTAGTCCATATGACTTTGAACATACAAACTGAATCTAAACCAGAAGGAAATAGTTTATAAAAAGAAAATATGTTTCCTAACAAGCAAGGCAACATCATCAGCTATTGTGTAAACCCAGTTATTCCAACAGAAGCCTAGGGGTCTTGTCCCATGAGCATACTTCTTGCAACAGAAGGGCCCTTAAGTCCTTCCAAAAGCAAGAGGATACAAAAATAAAGTAGTTAGTGTACAACTATTTAACACTTAGTTGAAATCAGGGTTTTGATTTTGAATTTAATCTTCCAGTTGTACCCACTTAGTAGTCTTAGTGTCAATTTGCAATCTCAGCATGTGTGAATTGCATTTCATTCAGATTAAACTGGAAGATGTGCTCAGGAGCTCAGGTGTTCATCCAAGTTTATCATTCTAGAGTTAGGCTATACATAGTGTATACGGTGTAGGCACTGGCTCCTCAGTGTCATTTCACTCTATCATTTGCTTTTACTGTGCCTCACTGGTTGCCAGTGCAGATATTGTGTTACCAACATTGCATTTAAATCCACTTCAAGCATCTCTGCTCAGAATTGCAGCCCTAAATATCCTTGAGGGATTCTGCAGCAGGTACCTTCAGGAACATGACAATCAAAATCTAATGTCTCTATCTATGCCCAGAAATACCTCTGTGCTCAGGATGTTGCCCTTTGCAGACAGAAGGTGTTCATCATCAGCTACAACAAACATTTAGCTCAAGCCACACTAGGCTGGACAAAGCAGAAGGTACTTCCAGGTTGGCACTTTTGAAAGTAGTAAGCTGTTTACAATAAATTTTTCACCTTCACAAAACAAGCAGATAAAGTTTTTATTTTGATTTTCTGCAAGCATCTGGATAGAACTGGAGCTAGCCTTGTGTCTGCCAGCATACTATAGAGATATTCGATAAATGTTAAGTAAAGCATACTAAAAAACTTATTAACAATCTCCAAGATTAGGCACAAGACCAGGAGCAAAAGTCCTTTGCTGTGTCTTAATTTAAGGCAGACTCTTGAAAGCTATATTCGAATGTAATCATCTATTCTTTGAATTTGAAACAATATAGTTACATTGACACAAGTACCAACATTAATGCTTACTTTCTATTAAGAGTAGTAATATTCAAATTAATTTAATGTCAATACTGATGTAATTTAAATCAGACTGTAATTTTACCCATATTTCAATTTCATTATTGCTTTACACTGTCATGTTATAAAATAGCTTCACTAGGGTAGAGGAAAATACAGCTTTCACCTGTTCTGGAGATTATATGCCACTGAAGTCAGTCCAACTCCTTGAAGAATAAAATTCTCATTAATGTACATAAGGATACCATCATCTTTCCATTCAAAATTCAATTATACTATGTCTCCTAGACTGATATTTGACAGCTGTTAAAGTAAGCACTCATAATTTATAATGAGTAGACCCGAACATGCAGTATTTACTGGGTCAATGCTGATAGATTGATAGATTCCCATCTATATAACAGCCCATCAGTACTTGCCTAATTTAATTTATTTTCTTACTTAACTTTTCCAATCCCACTTCAGTGCAAAAATATCTCAGAAACTCATCTTTCTATAAAATCTTTCACATATTCTGGCTTGTTGCTAGAGCATCTGTTGAAAGTGTTGGCCAATGATAAGTAAGACACATGTCTTTTCCTTTCATCTCTGCCATAGCTTTATTCCAACACTGTTTTGGTTTTGGCAGAAAAGAGTCTATTCCCATTTCTTGGGCAAGAATTTATCTTCTTTTTTGATGCCTATAAACTCCTGCTCCCTGTGAAATCACTGCTTCAAAGCAATAGCTGGCTATGGCATGTGACAGCAGGGGCTCAGGGAAATGGCACTGGTGACTGAAGGAAGGTGTAATAAATTTATCCTTCTGAGCTCTCTTTCCTCTGCTGCATGCTGTTTCCCTCAAGCCTTCTCAGTACTCCCACATGCTTTCCTGTAGAGCTTCTCCAGGTTCTCCTCATCTTTTCCATGCTGCGGGGACATAGCTTGCAGTTTTAGGCCAGGATACTCCACACTCTGCTGTATTTATGTTGGGAATCTGGAATGCACTGAGCTAAATCCACATCTCAGGTTAACTGCATTGATTTCTTCATTTGGCTTAATCTATCAAGCACACATTTACAGAGCTGTTTTTAAGGTTTCCACCCTCCTCCTCCAGCTGAAAAGATTTCTTTCAAACTAGCTTTGCAGTGTTACTGAGGATACTCAGTCCCTCTGGTAACAGAGAGTTTAAATTTTTTCTTAACATTCCATATAATAGCTGTTTAACTGATAATGCTGGTAATGAATATTCACAATTATTAAAAATTATAGCAAATCCACACTGCCTTACTCACATCATTTCAGCTGATTTTAAAAAAAGAGCAAATATATCAAAACCACAAATAGTATCAATTTTATTAAAAGTTTACTGTTTTCCTTTATGATAAACTAAATATTTAAAATATTTTTTTTTAAAATGACAGTGTCTATCCAACTAGAAGGTTTATCAGAGTTTAGTTTCAGTTAGTATAGTACATTTAACCCACTTATTGTTCTTGTTTTCAGTACTAAAACACATTTTTGTATAGTTCAAATCAGAAAATACTTGGTAAGGGAAATAAAAAAGTAAAAATCACTGGGATCACCAGATAAATCAGCTTGTTAACAACTAAAATACATTCATTTTTTCTGTCCATTTTCTAAATAGTCATTATTAGGGCTGATTAGAAACTATAACTCAACTAAAATTATTACAGTTAGAATTCACAGTTCATTGCAGAATGAATTCAGTTTTGGATAATATTAATCTTGAATAACACTTCTGCCTTTTGCTTGGTTTAATTAAACAGTCTTTTGTGATGTTGCTTTTTCCATTCCATTTTTACTTTGCAGCTGATTCATTTTCCCAAACTGGTGGGTTTAGAAGAGAAAAGCTTAACAATTATTCTAACCTATTAAGCTGAGAGTAGCTCTCTCCTTTAACAAAATCCCATCTCCCCACTGAGAGGAAGATGCTGCTTTTACCAGACTGCAAGAGAAAGGGCAGTTGGGTCCAGCAGCAGGGCACGGCTGCTCCTTTTCACTGATAGAAGAGGTTAAAGGCCCTAATTTTAGTTGTCCCCTTCTCTCCAGGTACATCCATCCTTGCCTTCTATTTGTCTTTTGAGGCTGGAAACTGCTGGAATCTATTAGTAAAACTGCTGGAGTAATCTCTTATTATTGAACAAGGCACCACTGTAAAATGTAGCCCTTGGGTAATTTTTCTCTTTTAAAGTGCATGACAGGGACAGGCAGCCCTATTCTGGGGTGGGACTTTCTGTTCTCTGACTTCTGCCATCATTATTTTTGCCCTACATAAAGACAGCCTGAGTGTATTGCTGCCCTGTCTTCTCACCACAGCATTTCCATTTTTCATCTCTTACTTAATCACAGAGAGACTAAAAGGAAACAATGGAAAGGCTTGAGTCTTTTGGAAAGGTTTATGCGTTCAGTAAAAAATAGGAGTTTCTAATTGGAAGTAACTGACTCAGCCAATCTGACTGATGTTTCGAAGTCCCTCATTGTAAATAGATGTACTTAATAGTAACATGAAGTGTACTAAAATTCCTTACTTTTTCCACCTCGGCAACACAAGCTGTAAAGATCCCTTACAGCATCGTTCTGTTGCTGAGGTAATGTTGGCAGTGGAAAAAGCAAGAGCAGCACCTGAGGTACCTCACCAGCAGGTGGGATGATTAGGTGTCCTGGTTTTGTTAAAAAACAAGTTTCTCTTTCAGTGAGTTTTGCCTGTCAGCTAAAGCCTTCATATTAGCTGTATTTTCCTGGAGAACCAGACACATGTTTTGGTAAACCTAGCAATGGAACGCAAACTTATTGATAAGTACGGATGGACATCTTGCGAGAGGGGCAACGAGAAACCGGTGACCGAGAGACTGACCAACGGTGTATAACATTCCATTCACGTGAATACTTCATATAAAAGTGGGAGATCACGAGGATCTCGTCCCTTTTTTTCTTCCCTTCTGCTTATGGCCAACATTAGGAGAGGACCTTGCTGGTCGTCCCTGCGAACTGAGGCCTAGTGAGAGACTGAATCCAGCTCCGGTTGGCTGCAGAGTCTAATCCAGGACTTTGGGTGCTGGCTCTGCAGTTGCTGAGACTTTCAAGATTAGTTTTGTATATTTTGTATTATTTTCTCTATTCTTATTCGTAGCATTAGTAAACCATCTTTAATTTTTCCAGCTCTCTTCTCTCTGTCCTTCTTTCCCTCCCGATCGCCTGTCCTGAGTGGGAAGCGGGGAGAGGGAGGGGCAAAAGGGGGAAGTGGTGGGGAGAGGAGGTTAACAATACATCTGCCAGGGTTTGATTGTCACCCCGCAATCTCAACCCTCTACATTAGGCTCCCAACCCACAGCCAGCAGCATGGTCACTGTGGGGAGCACACCCAAGACAGCACAGTTATTGCATCTGCCAAATGTGCTGGCCCCAGTAATACATAAAGAATGCATGTATCATTATGTTAGCTACTTATTTTGGAGTATTAGTTTGAGATTGGCTTGACAGATGTTTGTAAAGCCTAGAGACTATACATCTCCTTGTTCTAATATTCCTTTTTTTCCCTCAAAAAAATTATTTGACACAGACTATGGAAGTTGCTCATCTTAATATTAATCATAACAAAATATCTCACTCTCACTTAGACATTACCATTTCTCTTAATGCCTACTTGACATGACTCAATTTCATGTCCTGTCCTTTCTGTAAGACCTGTTTCTCTGCAATTTTAAAACATTTCCTCAACAGAGCTTAAAGAGGAAAAGAGAGCACAATCTTTAGAAACCATTTAAGATTGCTGTGTTTTGCATAGTGATAGTAGTCACTTGTAGTTAATAGAAACAGTATTAATACAGCTGGGATGATTTGCCATAAAAGTCCCTATTTACGATCTCATTCTAAATGCTTATTTTAATAATAACTGGCTCTTCTCTTGAGCACCATGTTGTTTTTAGAAGATGTAAAACAAAACAAAACAACAAACAAACAGAAAACCACACACACACAAAAACCCTTTTATTATCAAGACTGAAAAAAATGTGTTTTAAAAATGAGAACATTGATGTTACACGTACATCTCCAACTGAATTTAAGTGAGAATTAGGTCCGCAATACTCCCCATAGATCCAGATGTAAATTACTATAATTCTGTTACTGATTCTAACCAATACCACCTATATGATCTTCCAATAAACTGCAACTGCTCTTCTATGACACTTTTAATCTTGAGTATTCATTGTCACCTTCTGATCACCGTATTTTAGTTTTCACTTCATCTTGTGACCAAAAAAATGCCATAATGATTTTTGTATTTGCTATTTTTTCTTTTTTTTTTTTTTTAAGAAAGTAGAACAGACTGAGCTTATTTTTCACCTTCATGCCCCAGTCATTCTCTTGTCTTAAAATAAATATCCTGAGTGAAAAAGCTTATTAGTTTTCTCTTTTCTTAGCTTGGGAGGAAGCCTTTGTTACAGACAGCCTGAAATTGAGTGAGTATCAACAATCCCACCAGACATTAATATTTATCTCCTTAAACAGTCATCACCTTGTCTGGAAACAACTAATACCTCCAAAGGTGTCAAAAAGAGAATAGCTGTTTGACAAATGCTGATAAATTTATGTTTTACTAACTGGTTTTAAACATTGCATTCCTTTATTCTTCTTCCTGCCTACAAAGTGTTACTGCAGTATTAACCCAAGGGGACAGAACAGCTTGCCCTTCAGTGAACTTATTGAATATGAAAAGATGTGTATTAAAAATATTTAATCTCTTCAATCTCTTCAGTCTTTATCTGTTTTTATTTAAAAAGGTTATAGAAGAAGAAACTTTGATAAAATAAGTGAATTATACTAACGGTAAAGGGAAAGAGCAATGGCTTAAGGAAGATAAGGGCTTTTAGGCAATAGTAGGAGAGAGAAAATAAGTAGAAGGAGGAAGAAAACTTTCAGTCAAGGTGATTTCAATAGTGGAACTAATATGGTCATTCAGAGTACCCCAGTCCAAAGCTAAAATCTATCCCTTCATTATAAATAACCTGACCTCCTAACTTCAGTATCTTTTAGAAGACTACCTAGAAACTAAGCAAAATATTTATTTAAAAGCATTTGTTTTAAAACTGTGTACAACTAACCCTTTTATGCAGTTGTACAGAAATATCAAACATTGTAGCCAAATGTGTTTCAGCTATACTTCCATTGGTGTAGCAAAATTATACTAAAGATGTATGTAGTCTAATAATGTAGTTTAAAATAACTATCTCTCAACTCCTGGTAAGCGATACAATCATAAACAATTGTCACAAAAAATTACATTCTCTCTGATAAGCAGTGGCTTTCCATACTTCAACAAATTATGGGTTCAACTGACTTCATTTAAAATGAATAGCATCTTTCACTGTGCCATCTCAGCATGCTGAAAGCAAGGTTAATAAACTGTGATCCTGAAATCGCTGAATGGATTTTGTATCAGCAATATTAAGTGAATCTGCCACCTATATCAGGTGTATTAGCTTCAGGCTATCTCATCTGCCCTTGCAATAAAAATGTAGCAGAGAACATCTTAAGCTTTTAAAAAATGGAAGTACTATTCCAAATGAGAGGAATACAAGCCTAAAAATGACTGTCCACTACGAATGGGCATGGACGTTCTCTTTGTAATTGAACAAAATGTAAAAGGACATGCTTGTTCAACAGATCTGCAATATGCTTATATTCCTTCACTATCTACCTAGCAGTTTTTATTCACTTATGGAAAGTTTTCATTGCAGTAAATGTGTTTCTGGGCTGAGGGTCTGGGATTACAATATGGGAAGGGATTAGATAATGGCAGTCTTTAATTACCCGTAGCAATAGCAGCTCTTCTTCCTTACCTGAAACATGGAGAGCAGTAATTGAAAGAGAAAGAATGCCAAACACCCACAGGACATGTAGGTCCTGAAAGGAAGAGAGAAAGATTATGTTAAGGAGCAGGTGCTCCTCTTGGAAGAGTAGACCTTGCTGTTAGTGTCAAGTAAACCATTCACCTGGTAAGAGACAAACCAGTTGAAGTCAAAAAGCTTGAGAAAAAGATAGGAGAGAGAGAGCAAAGAAGATGAGCTCCTGAATGGGAAACAAGTCAGGTAGGGTTAAAACACAGGAGGAGTTGAAATTTTTTTCAGAGTGAGAATGAACGGAACTGGAACTATGGTTCATCTACCTCTAGCAGTAATGTCAGCTGATCCTTCCAAGACCTGTCAAACTTCAGATAAACATTTGTTTGTATGTTTGTAGAGGATGAACCTTCGACAGAATATGCTGGTCTGTTCCAGGCACAAGAAACTATAAGATTTTGAGGTGGAAAGCTATTTCAGTTTTATGTAAATTAATGCTATCCCGGTATTAATAAATAAGATATTCAATTCACAAAAGGGTTGTTCTTAAATTACTATTAAGGATGTTTCTATGTGTGAGTTTTTTTCATTCAAAGTTAATTAGCAGTGCACAACACTCTTCACATTGGCATGAAAGAAGATTAAGAATTTCTACTTAATAATAGAATAAAAAGGGGGAAGAAACCCAGAAGATTTTCAACTGATATGAAAAATAGACATTTACATTTTTAATAACTTTCCACTAATAATTTTATGACCCATTAAGTAGCCCCTTCACTATCAGTAGAATTCCCTTAATCATTTCCCATGCAGAGAATTAAGGATTGTCTTCCATGTCTTTACCTTCTGTGATTTACTTTGAAAAATGTTTTCATACTTCAATAAAAAGGTATCTCAACATCCTCTGATGATGTCTTAGGTGTTTTGTTTGTTTGTTTCATTTTAGCAGGACTTAATTTTATATTTGTACAACATAGCAAGACATTCCCTTTCTGCTCACCAAAATTACCTTTTTTCCTGACAATGGTACTTAAGAGCTTTAGTTTCGTTTTCTTGGTTTGTTTGGTTTTCCCGCAGCTTTTAGGGCAAACATTTCATCTCTTGGTGCTTCTCTTTTGTTTCTCTTTCCTTCTCTGTTGTGTCTCTTCACCTTATGCACACTTTACATTTTAGAAAAGTAGTGTTTAAAATTCACTCAATTAATTTTTCTTTCTGGTATCTTCAGGAACCTATTGTAAATCCCTGCTCTATTTTGAAAAGCACATAAGTCATCAAGGAAAAATACAAAGTTTGACTTCGCCAAAGGCCAGGCATGTTTACTGTTTTGATTTCAGATTCTAAAAACATCTGGTCATTCCTGTTCTCTGGATGACACGAGCTTGTGAACGGAGGTCAAATTTGAGAAAATAAAATCATGTTACCAGTATAGAAATCAATAACAGACCCTCCCACTTTATTAACATGACCAATTTAATGGACAGTAAGAAAAATGACAAGACAGGTCATATCCATATGTATAATTTCCTCCGTTACACACATAAGCAATTTGTTCCCATTAAGTCCAGGTCTACTCAAAGTGACTTCTGTTTAGTCACCTTTCAGTCAGACTGCAAAAACTTATTCTGTGGTATATGATCATCACAAAAACAAATAAATACAAACCAAAACAAACAAACAAAAAAATTAAGCTGACATAGTGATTGTCCCCAAAAATAATAAGAACTTCCATGGATACATCACACCTGTTCTTTGCAAGATTGTCCTGTTGTCCTATTCCTACTTCATGTCATCATAGCCTTAAATTTTAAGTGGGCTTTAATGTACAAGTTGACGTCTGTTAGCTCTTGGATCACACAAACTTCAGGATAATTATAATCCACAGAAAAAAAATACTTCTCATACAACTTCTCTAAATAATTTGAAACAGAAGGTATGAAATGTTAAGATTTCTCGTTGCAAAATTTCTTTGCCAGAAGAAAAACATAGAACATCTGTGGGAAAGATTTTTCTTCTCTCATTTGAAGCATTTGGTAGAACATTGTATCAAGTATTTATCTTCAAATTGCTAAGGCAATTTGCTGTGCAAAGTTCATCCTTCCAAATATATGCTTTATAGTTTTTCATTTCAGAAATTGATGGTTCACAAATATTTTTATTAAATGAAATTTCTTAAATTCACTCAATTCATTTCCAACTCTGGATATTCTTAGCATTTTTTAAATTATCGCTATTGAATAAATAATAAATGAAAGGAAGTAGTTTCTTATCCTCTGCTGCATGTCTCTTGGCCATGTTTTTGTGCTACATGGCAAGATTCTCCTTCCAGTCTCATCCTAGAGACAAGGTCCAAGAGCTTGATACCTTTGAATCAATTTTACAAAGGCTTGTCTCTGCTTGTTCATCAGATTTGTGTTCACTTCAGACAAAAAAACACAGTAGATTTGGGGCTTGGGCCTAAACTACACATTTATTTCACAGTAAGAGCTAATCGCTTGGGCCCTTCAGAGTTGAAGAACCTGCTTTAAATTTTTCACTTCAAAATCCAGCAGGCTGTAGAAACAACTTATGTCTGGACTCCTTTCATTTGATATATTGAATTTGACTTATTAAATGAGTGAGTCTAAATTTATTCTCCTAACATGATTCCACCAAGATGGTATTAAATGAAAAGGATGTCACCGATTTTTCTTATCAGGCCTGTCTTCTCAAAGTGACAGCATCCTGTAACTTCCATCCTCCTCAGCTGCTCAGCAGACATTCAATTTGGAGGCAGGCCTAAAGCTGAAAACTTGGGCGATCATATTTTTTACGAAACACATTAGAAATTCAGTATTTCAGTCCTGATCTCTGATATGCTGCACATCTACACCCTACATGTCAGGATCCAGTTTATTGCAGGTTATGAGATTCACTGATGTAAAATGAACTCCCACCTCCATTGCTCTGCAAGAAACTTTTTTATTTATTTACATCAAAGTACAGTATTACATGGCTTACTGTGCCTCCAGTAATTCAGTCACTTGAAGACTGTACACAAAATCTGTTTCTCACATAATGTGATAAATCTTGTCTGTTTGTCATGCCTGGCATATATAATAGTAGTTGACAGTGTGTGGGCAGGCCTGAATAGCTCCAAGTAGGAGGACAGAACTGGCAGTAACAAACCCTATGGGATCAATACTTAGCTTCAAAGTTTCCTTTGGGTTTCCACCACCCCTCAAGTCTCTTCTCCTCTTTACAGCAGTGTCCTGGAACTGATGTGACCCTGGTCATCTCTTCACACCTACCCCAAGAAAGGACGAAAGCCAGTTGTGGTTGCTTTCAGCCTATCCAGAACACTCTAACACAAGTACTGTCTTTTATTCATTATGGTATTAAACTGTGAAGCAGATAGAACTAAAAATATGGCCATAAAGCAAGTATTGCTTCTTCGTGAAAATTTAAGATGCATACTTTAGTACTCAGAGCTTTAAAAAGACTATTAATACCTTTACTGACATAGGACCTGGGATGTGCTGCAAGGGACCTGCCACATCCATTACCACCACCACATATAGAAAATGTTGATGTCTACACAATTCCATGTTCTTAGAGCAGTCACAATCTCTGCAGCTCACTCATCACCAGAAAAGACCTTGTAGTCAACTAGACTGCATAATAGCTGCCATGTAATGGAAGGGTATATGAAAAATGCTGACAAACGGGAAAGGGCGTTGCTCTTTAGTGTGCTGCTTGGACAATTCCTCTGCCTCTAAACATTTCTATTTGGGATAGTATACTATTTAGGAGAGTATACTATTTATGAGAGAATGTGTTAAATATCAATCACAATAGTATATAACAACCAAAACAACCATCTTCTCTGCTGAGCTATTGAAAGAAGGCAGTCTTATTTGTTAATAGGTTTGAAAAAAGTTGTTAATAATCATTCTGTCTTCACTCTACATAAATTTTAAAGTAGTTACAGACAAATAGCCCATTTCAACTGGAGCTATCTATAGAAAATTATGGTTACTAAGAATAATCACACCAGAAATGTAACAGCTTTTTGAGTTAGGTCAAAGCTTGGAAACTTGCAAGGTTATGATTTTTTATGAAGTATATCAGAAATTGAGTGCTGTCATTCTTAAAATGTGACACTCTGCATTTCTAAACTGAGCATGCTAGGATCCATTTATTTGATCCTACCATTTCTGCCATTCTTAACAGAGATAACCTTTCACAAAAATATAGTAATAAATATAGAGAGATTATATTAAAAAAACCACAGTGTATAGGTCAGAGCTTATGTAAGTCTATTATTTCTGAATATATCATTTTGGAAAATGGCTTTCTCAGAAAAAGTAATTGCTCCAGCTAAAATGTAGCAGAAGATAGTCAGAATTCAAGGGACCCATCTACTAGGGGAAAAGTTAGATTTCACATTTTGCTTTATTTCCTTTGCTTCTGCCAACACGCTCTACAACTGCTTGGAGGAGGTGCTGACTTGTTAAGTCTGGTTCTCATGAGGCCAACAGCATCTCCAGCTGGTAGCTTAGAGGATCTCCATTAGAATTTTCAAATATAAATAAAGCACCACATGAGATATATCTCTTTTAGGGATGGTGTTTTGACTAGGAGAACTCAGCACTACAGTGTTGTCTTCCAAGGGCAGAAGTCAGATTTCACATTTTGCTTCCTTTCCTTTGTTTTCAGCATCATATTCTGCAGAGCACTAACTTCCCAAACTTACTTATTTAAGATCTAACCTGTTACTGTGAGGGAAAAAAAATGTGTCAGATTTTACAAGCTAATTACAGAAATATATTGAATTTTCCTTACATAAGATGAGTATTTAAAACATCGGGGGTTTCTCCTCTCTTTCTCTGCCTATTCACAGCCCATCTTACCAGTACTCAAAATCCAATCAGGAATTCAGGAGGCTCATGTCTTTAGTTATTAACTATAGTTTTGTCTGTTCATTAATGTACAAGCAACTATTTTCTTCCTAACTAGTACCTTTCTCATTACTATCACATTTATTCTTACACAAAGACATTTTCCAAACAAAAGATAGGAGGTCAAGTTCCAAATGCAGCTGAAATAATTTCTGCCAGGTCTGAAGTCACTCTTTTGTGTCTGTGTTAAGAGAGGAACATTACTCTTTTCATTATTGTCATACTTTGCTCATTTCAGTTCTCCATTATTCTTAGACTTTAAACTCTTATCTTAATGTCTTCTTCCCTTTATTAGCTGCCAATCATCCTATTTTATGTGGAGCCCAGACGGTCTTAAATGCCATAATTAGCACAACTACTCATCTAGTACCTCAGTTAGAAGCAAGACTTCAAGTGCAGTGAGCTGAAACATCTTTCTTTGTATTTTTTTTTTAACAAAAACTCCAAATCTGAATAAAACTACATTTAATGGTCATGTACATCTTCTACAAAGCACCTTCCATGTTTGTGAATGCTTCCTATGTTAAGCTTTGCTCTTGCTGTTGAAAAGCTTTTGGTAACTTTGCAAAACTCAGTGGTGCACCGTGAGTCTTTTGTTTCAACAGAGGTCAGTACATCCCAGGAAGAGGAATGAAATAATTGTGCATGCACATATGCCTCTGACTGTCATATTTTCCTAATGGTTTTTAAACCTGGTGATCAAATGTCAATTAAATATGACATAAGGGTTGGCTTCTGAAAAGTATGAAGTTCCCACAAATTTCATTAGGTGGGACAGCTGGGCAGAGGAGAGAAAAGCCACCAAGGGAAACGCTGTATCTTAAATGTATTAGTGTTTATATCACTTTACCAGGCTTTGCACAGCAGATGAGGGCTAAGACTCACAGAAGGATTCCAACAATTAATGTAGGTATAATTTAGACACTAAAGTATGAACCAGCATGACCCTCAGAGCTTCTACCTTGACTCATAAGCACCTGTATTTTCACTAGGTAAGTTGCTTAAGCATTTAAGCTCTGTGTGTGCACATACTCAGATTTCCGGTTTTCAATGCTCAGCAGCTGCTTCATGCCTTCAACTGGATCTTCTGCTGTAAAGTATCCAATTTACCAGACAACCTCAGAGGTTCACCCAAAATATTATACAAACGATGACTGTTATCTTCAAAAAGAGCATAAATATCTGTTTTCACACAGAATCACACTCTCCGCACAAAATATTTCTTCAATAACCTTCTGATCAGAGACCTCAAAGACATGGTTGGACTTTCCTCTACCACAATAAAACTAAAGCTATTGTCTTTTAAAAATTCAGTCAGAAAGTGTCAGTAAGAATAAAAGAAAGGCAACATGACTAGTATTAGTGATTACGCAGCTCTCTTGGGAAAGGGCAAAACCCATTTTCTATCTATATTGTAAAATCTGTTTCTGCCCTTGTATAAACGAATCTCTAGCTAATATGAATTCCTCAGACTAAAAACATACCTAAAGTATCCCCAGTGTATAGTTTACTGCTTATGACATGAACTTGAGAGCTGAGAGATGTTTCAGACCCCTCAAGCAATGGCGAAACATAAAATATGAAGTCCAAAATTCCGGGTAAATACTCACATCCCTATAATGATTTACCCAAGAGAGAAGGAGGATGAAACACTTCAATTCTTTCCTAAGAGTGAATTGAGTTGGACATTCATCTTAAGGGGAAAATTTATTGAAGGGGGATACAAGTCCATGGAGCCCAGGCCTAGATACTTAAGCTCTGTGTAGGAAGGACTTTAAGCTTCTTCCCAACATTAAAGGGTTTTTATGTGGCTGGTTTTGTCTCTTCTGCTTTCCATACACCACACAAAGTGTAAGTACTCTCCACAGGACTTGAGATTTCACTGCGCAAGTTAACTGCTTAAGTATAATGGGTGCAGAGACCAGCCTGGCAGTGCCTAAGCCTCCTTTTAGCTGCCCAGAAGATGACATATGAAAAAAATAACCTTAATTAGGTTATAAATCACATGCAGTAGTACAGGGGTCTGTGGTGTTTTCTTCTAAGAATGACCTAAAGGATCATGCAATGACTGTTTAAAGGTTCCTGTCCTAAAAAGCGTTAGTAAGCATCTTCTAAGCCTTTCCCAAAGATAGTTTTACAGGTTGGACCATAATTTAGGCTTGGTGAAGTAGACTGTTATGTTATTGTAAAGTTGATAAATGAGAGATCTAGAATGCAGCTTAATAAAGAAGCCCTAATGAGCATTGACCAGATAGTGTTTATCTTTCAGCTTAGAATATTAAATCACTATAACACTAGACTATGCCACAGAGTGCAGAGAATGGATATAAATGCACACAGAAGTAGGATTGTATACTTCTTTAGAAAAAATGTCTTCATCTGTCAACAGCTGCCCTCATATGTTTTTCTGTTTTTAACTTTGTTTTTCATCATCTCTCAATTCAGCCTGGCCATGTACCAATCTGAGAAAATACATGACGGTCAGTTGTTTAAGACCCTTAACTTCTGTTCCAGCCTTGGAGAGACAATGACTGCAAGCCTTTAAAATTGTTGAGAACACAGCGTACTAAATACTAGATTCAGAGGGTTTGTTTTTCTATTTTTTTCCCCAGAATTGTCTTCATAATGGGTTTGCATAGCACTGACAATACACTAATCCACTTACATGTTTACAGGGAATGTGACTGAAAACTGGAACGCCCCCAACCCCAGATGACAGTCAGCAGCAGCCTCTCCAGCACCGCACTCAGTCTGCCCTGGAGCCCTTTCTGCAGGGCCACTGCCAGCTGGGTTTCCACAACTGAATGTAACTGCTGAAAATCCCCAGTTGTGAGTTGCCCTGTTCGCAGCCCACAGAAGCAAACAATGACTCTCACAGAGCTTTAAGTAGAAATGCACATCACTTTTACAAAAGATCTTCCAGAACAGAAATACAAAATGGTTTTGCACTTGGACTTTCAAGATGTATTTCCCTTAGGAAGAAAGCAGTAGATTCCTATTTCTTATTGTAGATCCCCATCTTTCAACACATTCTATGTAATCTATAAACTCCTAATGACTTTAGCAATTGAACAAGAAGAAATCACTCCATACTACAAACACCTAACAATAATACACATACACAGCAGCTGCAGGTCTTTAATGAAGTGGTTCAACCTTAACAATACTAGAAATATTCAGATTGAAGAAAATAAAAGCCCATAAAGTTGTATATTGAGTCACAATAGTTTCCAGTCCATAATAGTTTCCAGTCACCCATGACAAGTTTTTTGCCATGCTTCTGCCTATTTACCTTGTTCCTGTATTTGGCAAACCTTTTTGTATCTTTCGTACATTGCTCTTTTACCTCTCTGCTCCACGTTGCATGCACAGCATGCCTGTGTTCATCCACAAGCCCTTCCACAAGCCCTCCATTCTCTCCACTGGTAAAATGCACTGTGCAAGAGTTTCTCATGTGATGTAAAGGACTTTCATGTTGTCCCAGTTCAGGAGGGTCTTGTGTGTCTTATGCACTCTTTGTTTTTAGAAAGTATAATATTTCTTCATTCACTATCTTGTTCTTCCATTTCACTGCTATACTTCTGTTTTGTAGATATTTTTAACAAGCTTACTTCTATATTTGATGACAGATCATTGTAGATTATACTGGAAAAATGTTCATGTATGTCTATAAATGCAGATAATCCGGACTGCCAAGCCAGCTGCTATATTTACTTTTTTTTTTAAACAAAGATGTGATTCAACAAATCTAGATGTATTCGGAAAAGGTGATCAGCAAGGAGTCTGATCTAAAACCCACTAAACCCACTAAATGGAAAGACTCCCATTGATTTTAAAGAGTTTTGAAATAAGCTCTTTCATACATGGTTACAGCATTTCCTGAGGAAATTACCATTTCACTATTACAAAAATGTGAACTCCCATCAGATAAAGTAAACTACAATGCATAGATAATTTAAATAGACTTCAGAAACTTTACTCAGGGGGAGGGAGGCAAGGAAAGATGAAAACGAACAAATATGTGCTTACAAATCCATGTTTCTTTGAAGGTTGATGATAAAAATCAAACAGAAGCATGTAAATTATGGCAAAATAAGGCAGAAATTGAAATGATTTGAAATAAATTGAATTAATGCAAGGAGACTGCTAAAATCAGTAAAAGTATTTCTTTACAAAAACAAGCCCACACCTTCAAAGCCTACTCTTGTCATAACACAATATGGAGAGACATGGGAAATCAACAAATCAACTGAACATTGTCAAGATCTTTGAGAATTTGATAGCCAAGAGACATGACAGATGGCTGAGTAGCAAATATGCACACATCTTGGTTCTTATGTGGAACAAACCTCTTTCCAAATTCTCTCAAAATGTTGTTGTTTAATTTGCTGAATTCTTTTATCTCCTACATTTCAGAAATTCATAGCAAAGAAGGTAGGAAAGTTTGTCAATTTTGGAGCTTTCAGATATCTTAAAACAGCAAGACCCACAATCTCAAAGAGATTTTATTTCAGCTCTGCAGATGGAGAACTTGAGGAACAGGTGGATTGAGAAGGCCTCTCTTTCACTGAGAAACTCCCCTTGAATTCAGTTAGTGGTGAACACAGATTTAGTGAAAACAAGATTGCACAACAGAGCTAACAACTACTCCAGTTAGAAATGGGATTTAATAGCTCCCTCAACCTTACATTAGCGTCCAGGTTAAAACGAATCTCTCAAAATAAGAATCTGATAGTTTTTCAGAACCCATTCTCTGCTAATCATTGCATGAGGTTTTATATCCCAGAACAACCACCACCGGTCTGTTGTTTCTTAAAACTGATGGTTTTCTGACTTACCTTTGCCATAGAAAAGTGAGATGGACCCAATGTCTGAAAAAAGAGGTTTAATTAATTGTACTTTATGTTGGGTGACTTCAGATATTTATATACAAAAAAGAAAGATTTTTATGTGGTTTTGAGAGGGTGATATGTGATGGTGCTGGCATCTTTAACAGGACTTCCACAGGCCTCCACAGGCCCTCTTTGATGTTCAAACCTGTTGTATTTCCTGTGATTTTGATCTTTTCACCAACAGTGTCTAGAATAAAGCAATCTATACATCCAACAGGCTGAACTGAACACACATAACTGTGTTGTCTTAGTCTCCCCATATAGCCAACACTGCGGGATGGGCCCAGAGCCAAAGAGAGGGTGTCTAGACCTTGATAAGGAAAACATTGCCAATATGACTACACTGCGTTTCAGCTCCTGAAAGGGGTGTGCTTTCTAAGCTAATATCACTGTTGTCACATCTCCACCTCACAGAGATGTCACTGAGCTCTCAGACTTGCAAAGACGCATCTGGCAAACAACCTGCTAGATGTCTCCAGAAATGGCCTTGAGAGACATATGTTGTGAACACCGGATTCTCACCATCAACTGTTTCACTCCATAAATTCGCTTGTACTGAGCCACATTATTTCCTAATGCAGACATAGCTAAGTCTAGAATCAGATGTGAAAGAATTTATTGTCTCTTATTAAACGAAGCCCTATGAACCTGAAAAAAATCTATAAAAAATCATTAAAACTGATTAAATCACCTATGGCGATTTATCTCATTGTTCTCAAGCACTGGCTGTAGGATAGGATAGGATAGGATAGGATAGGATAGGATAGGATAGGATAGGATAGGATAGGATAGGATAGGATAGGATAGATTACTCACTGAAACTCTGCTCCTCTGGTTACTGAAGGAGCCTAAAAGTGCAATTTAGATCAGAAAAATAATATGTAACTACATACAGCTAGGAAAGGTGAACTAAGGCCAGTATTCCATAATAAAGAGCCATTTGATTTCCATCTTTACTTCATTTTTAAAAGTCTGAAATCAAATATGATAATAATTTCATAACTCAAAAAAGAAGTGTTAATGAGAAAAGTCCTTTTCCATAAACAGCTTTGATCTAAACTAAGTGGCATTTTGCAACAATCTCCCCATGTTTTAGTGGTTCAGTTAGACAGGGTCATACTGGACTTAGCTCTAACTTAAGCTATTTGTAGCCATGCCAGAGGTAGTGTTAACAAAAATGTAAACTACCTGAGAAATGAATAGATCTACTACAGCGGACAACTTTTAGCCCTTCTAGGCTCTAGCTTAACTTTATAGCCAAAAGTATATGGTATAATTTTTTTCAGTGCTGATCACAGATGACTTTTTCCTCCACTAAACACTTTGCTGAGTTTGCATATTGTTATTTTTTAAAATATCCATATTCTATAAGCTTAGAAGTGAATGTCACAAATAACGTAACATTTTGTTAGCTTAGCATGCAGTGCTGAGGGAATATTGATGAGGCTCTTTGATCCCAGTCTACATGATGGAATTGTGATAGAGAGCAATCATGAGGTCTATTTCCTTGAGCCCCTTCCTTCACCTGGAAGAGTGTGAGCCCACAGAGGATCTTTCTGCCCAGGTGAGCAGGGACACCAGTCTTGGCTCTCTCTGCCTGGGGTAGGCAGAGACCCAAGTGCCAAGTTGCAGAGAGAAGGTGAAATGAACTTCTGAGGACCAAAATAAGACTTCTAGGGATCATGGAAAAACAAAGTTGATGATAGTAAGGATAAGTTCACTTCCTAGCAGTGAAGGTGAACTCATGAATGAATGACATTTTTTCCACAGCTTTTCCAGTGAGAACCAGTTCTCTTTACATCAATAGGGATGTAAATAGGAATTACTGAGCTGGAAGTTAGTGGCACCACGCTGATCTTAATCAGGGTTGTGTTTACGCACAGGGCATTCTGAAGTGATGAGGCCTGTGTAAGGACCTGGAGTTGGCACAGTACAGGGGAGTGAAATAAAGGTGGAGTTCTGAGTGCATGTTACTCTGCTTAGTCCAAGGTAAAACAATAAACAGCAGAAAAAATGTGTCAACAGGAACAAAGAATGAAAGTAACTCTGAAAAAAATAAATTCATAGAAGTCTAGAAGACTAATAGACTCTAGAAACAGATGCATGCTGGTTTTCCTACGTCATTGCATCCACAAAGGAAGGTGAGGACTATGGAAGAATGTTTTTGTAAAATTCATAAGAACATAATATATTGGTAATAAAGTTTGCAATTAACATTTCTGTCAAGGCTAATGTTATTCATACTAGAGAAAAGCATGAAAGCTGACAAACTGCAGTTAGAAATATCACAGCAGGTACCAGAGATAACAAAGCATTTCCAAGGTCATGTAAGAGATATATGAATATGCATTATACTTAGTAATTTCTGCAGAAACTATTGTTGGCTTTCCATAGTCAGCTTTAAAAGAGAACTGGACTACATAATGCTACTCAGGAAATTTATTTTGAACCAAATAAATTAGCTACAAATTTAAATACATTAATTAAACAGAATTAAATCGCTGAGCGGACAGTTTCATTCAAAATTAAAGTGATATCAATATAGCATGGCATAATTAATTTTCAAAGGGAATTAGGCAAAACCAAATTAAGACTTAGTTCTAAAATACCCCACAAACTTTGTAGATGTTCACTGCAATCTAAGCAGTCAATTTTAGAAGTTGTTTTCCTAGGGTCATCTTCTAGTTTATCCTCTGGGCTTGCTTGCATTAACATGGAAATAATTTCAATAATGTATGAAAAATCTTAAGCCAGATCCAGTATTCTTTATGTAAGACAAATTCCCAGAAACTTAATAAATCATAATCAAAATCATAAGAGATGTTGAAATTATGATCTTTCTTTTCCACATGAAAACAAAATTAGCAAAAAGGAGTCCTCAAGTTAAGAAATGAAATAAATATTATTAACTAATAAAGTAACTAAGCGATTCAGAAACAGAAGTTTCAGATTTCTGAAGACAGTAGTCCTGGCAAATATGTTTTTATATATTAGTGGTTAAAATTAAGTAAGACACATTCATTTTTCTATTATGAGGTCTTAGACTCTAGTCCTTCATCCAAATTTGTCCTATGGAAATATGTCTGGAGAACAATGGTTCTCTGACTTCAGCCTCAGCTAACTGTTTTTTTCTGGCAATTTCTTTGAAAAAATAAACTTCTTTCCCTAGAGAACTTTACCTTTATTTAGTTTATCCTTTTGATAAGAGTATTTTAATAGACCCACTTAATACACAAAGCCATTCAACTGATCTCTTTAAGGAAGATTTATTTTTATTTCTTTTACATTAGTGTCCAACTAGAATGCCTGTTTACGGTACTTTATATGAGATCAGAATCTGAGTCAATTGTAAGTAATGTAACAAACACTCCTGCTGTATGTTAAAAGGTTTTCACAAACAGTAAACATACTCACAAATGAATCACTCAGACGGAAGTTGAGAGGAAATTTTCAAAGTTAGTGTGTAAATAAATTTAACATCAGTGAAATTTTCTTCATGTGTTGAGAACAGGTAGTGAACAGAGCAGAAGGCATCAGTGTCAAACATTGCAAAGTCACCATTTATTCAAGTCTTGCACTGCTTAATCTACATACTATCTAAAATAATTGTAATAAATAATACTTCATATTTCTTAAAGCAGAAATCTTTGGGTAATTTCCTCATGGAATTCAACACAACTCTATCGTATGTGCAGTTTTAGCAGCTAAGGATACTCCCAGCTTTTCAGCAAATTCAGTATGAAGCTAACTAGTTTAAAACATGTAATCACAGAATCACAGAATTGTTGGGGTTGGAAGGGACCTCTCTCTGCAGATCATCTCGTCTAACACACCTGCTAAAGCAGGTTCACCCAGAGTAGATTGCACAGGAATGCATCCAGGTGTGTTTTGAATGTCTCCAGAGGAATAGTCCACAATCTCTCTTATGCTTCATAATTGCTTAAAAGAAACAGTTTTCTCTGTAGAAATAATTTAATAAAAAGCTGGAAGGAACTGCTGCTGGCCTTCTCTGTGAGGCAGGAGCAAGTAGATCACTGGTCATAGAAAGCCTGTTCCTAAAGAACTCCAATGGAGGGGGATCTATGCCTTCTTCAGACACCCATGGCAGCTTAAAAACTCCCATCACAGTTTCAAAGTTCACATAAAATTTTTCATTTTCTCTGTGAAGTGACCTTTCACAAATAATAACTTCTACATTTCTCAGTGTTTCTTCTCTAATGTGAGCAAACCAAATTTATTCAAGCACTGTTCCCTGGAATTGCTCCACTTGGCTCACATCTTTCATTGGCTGTGATCAGACACTGTCCTCAGGAGAAACTTTACCACTGTTGGATCACAAAGTGTTACATTCAATACTACAGGTTATGCTCTCTTTTGCACATCACCAGCAACAGCTATGCCTGGTTTTGCAAGATCATCACATCACTCAGTGAAATACAGTGAGTGACTTGTTATAACTCCAGAACTTCCTTCAGACTAGCTGCTTAGGCAATTGTTTTCCAGTCTAGGTTTTATTAATGATGCGTACTTAGATGCAGGAAAAGTTAACATACATAACATACATAATTTCATTTCAGTTTATGAGTTTGGAAAAATCTCTATGTAAAATATGTCTTTTTTTTTTCCTTATGTAGTGCCTCTTCATATTCGAACACTGTCCAAATAAATTTACAATTGTTCAGAAAATTTCACTTTTTCTTTTCCACAGGCAAAGCATGAGTTTATTTATATCCATACTGCCACATGACAGAAAATATAAATATGCAGTTGTTAAACTGAAAAATCTACTAATATTTCATCCCAGCAAAATTTACAGTATTCATATATATTTGATTTTGGTAGACAAACTTCTCATTTTTGTGAAAGTCAAATTTCTCAGGTTGCATTGTACTGTATTATGTGCGAAGAGGCACTTCAGCAGTCACAGTAACATCAATATCATCACTGTTAGTCTGAGAAGGATCAATAAATCATTAGCACTTCCTTTAAAGGTTTTTTAATTATGTCCCTCATTCGGCACACATGCACCAGCATGTAATAGCCCTAGATGTAAAATCACAGTATTTGAACCAACTGGCAGCTGCAAGTTTTCAAAATTATTTGGTACTTGGATCTACCTTATCCATAAGAGAGGACAATTTCTTTGTTTGGCCATGCCCTTCTCTTGAGAGACCTTTATTACAAAAGTCAAAAAAAAGCATATTGCTAAACCACTTGGTTGGGAAATGTATGCTCAGGGCTGCTTTCCCTCATGTTCACTTATTTTATAAGAACTTGTTCTCATTCAGACTTTGACAAATGCATGTTTTCTCACCCATGATTTCTTGGTATTAATAAAAAGAACCACACAATTTAAAACTAAATGTTTTATTTCATGGAAGCTGGGAGGAGTGGCTGACACGCCAGAAGGCTGTGCTGCCATCCAGCGGGACCTGGACAGGCTGGAGAGTTGGGTGGGGAATAACCTGATGAAATTTAACAAGGGAAAGTGTAGAGTCCTGCATCTGGGCAGGGGCAACCCTAGGTTCCAGTATAGGCTGGGAAATTACATATTAGAGAGCAGTGTAGGGGAAAGGGACCTAGGGGTCCTGGTGGACAACAGGATGACCATGAGCCAGCACTGTGCCCTTGTGGCCAGGAAGGTCAATGGCATCCTCAGGTGTATTACAAGGGGGTGGTTAGTAGATCGAGAGAGGTCCTCCTTCCCCTTTACTCTGCCCTGGTGAGACCACATCTGGAATATTGCGTCCAGTTCTGGGCCCCTCAGTTCAAGAAGGACCGGGAACTGCTGGAGAGGGTCCAGCGTAGGGCAACAAAGATGATTAAGGGAGTGGAGCATCTCCCTTATGAAGAAAGGCTGAGGGAGCTGGGGCTCTTTAGTTTGGAGAAGAGGAGACTGAGGGGTGACCTTATTAATGTTTATAAATATATAAAGGGTGAGTGCCACGAGGATGGAGCCAGGATCTTCTTGGTGGCAAACAATGATAGGACAAGGGGTAATGGGATCAAGCTGGAACACAAGAGGTTCCACTTAAATTTGAGAAAAAACTTCTTCTCAGTGAGGGTAACAGAGCACTGGAACAGGCTGCCCGGGGAGGTTGGGGAGTCTCCTTCCCTGGAGACATTCAAAACCCACCTGTTCCTGTGCGACCTCACCTAGGCGTTCCTGCTCCAGCAGGGGGATTGGACTAGATGATCTTTTGAGGTCCCTTCCAATCCCAAGCATACTGTGATACTGTGATACTGTGATACTGTGAAGTGCCAGCTGTTCTTATCTGTATAATAATTGAAAATTACCTAGGCAACCTGCATAACTACTCAAGACATAAGGAGTCCTCCAGCAATACTGACTCTGACAGCTTGCACTTGATTACTTTCTTCTTTAGTCACAAGCAGCAGATAGTCTTGCATTGGTACAGTACATCATCTTCTCTAGAGATGGCAGCTCTTCCCCTCACCTTCAGCCTGTCTACACAAACCAGCCAAGACTAATGTTAGTCTTCTGAGTTCAGTCTCCTTACCCTGCTCTTGCATGCAAAGGAGGGAGACATGTTCCTCCCGTGGATGGGTGGGACTGGCTCTGCATCTGTTGCCTCTTGAGGAAACTGGAGCCAGGTAGCCCAAACAGACCAAAGGTAGACTTCGTGAACATGTCCTGGTCTCCACCGAAGCAAATGATGATGAACCCCTCATCCAAGTCTCTTACTCCAGCGGACTGTTAAATATGGGGCAATGATTTTAAAGCTTTCCTTGACAGATTAACCCTTTTCCAAAAGTCCATTGTCAGGCAATTACTGATAAGAAAGCCAGCTGGGAAGTTTGTATAATCTTAAATTACAGGTTTTTATTCTGAAAACTGATAGCACAGTCAGTTCTGTGCCACTCCATGTTCACTGATGCAATATTTTCCATATCAGTCTTCTTAGTATACAAGTAATGTTCCTTTGACTTTTAACCCTCTACATTAGCAGCAACAAGAAAGCCAACTTTCCTTCTCATCTTTAATAAAAGTTTAAATTCTACTCTAAAAATATATCCACACAATAATCATGACAATGACAAAAGCAAATAGCGACCCAAGTTAGCTAAGTCAAGGGCCACAGCTGGGTGGTCAGGTGGGTGCAGATTTGAGCACTGGCTAATTTACCACACTCTGTTATATAACAATTTTAACCATGAAGCATCTGGGTCTTCAGTGTGGTATTGACCTACACATTCTCTTACCTTTGTGTTTCCACAGCTACAACTATTTTCGTTTATATATTTAGGGTTTTTTTATTCCCAGAAGGAAAATTAGAATCCAGATCATCTACTTTTAGAGTGCTATGGTGTTCAACAGCAAAAGTAAGAACAAAAATTTACTTTTTTAACAAAAGCAAGAAGAGAAGCCTGGAATGCATGGAAAGTAGAAAAACAACTCAAACAAAATTACTGTGGCTATAGTCTGCTCTCAAAATAAAACCCAGCTACAAGTAATCATGTTTCCATTTTTAATTTACATTATCAAATTAGCATTCAGTACCCACAGTCCAGATAAAACCCATGTAAACTGAAATTAACAAATTACAGTACTGAATTACAGCAATCTAAGATGAAATACCCTACAGAACAGATTAAAATCCAGTTATTGTCAGAAGAGAATAAATTCATCTAGGTTCCATATTTTATCTGGGAAAAAGTCAGCAAAGTTCTCAAACCCTGGACAAAGAGTTTAGAGGCTGAATTAGGTTGGCAATGTTCTCACAGGTCTGAGGATAATTTTTTCAGTTCAGAACTTTTAAATAACAGACTAATAATTCATAAAACTTAAAGGGACATTTTGATCCTGGGGAAAAAAAAAAAACACACAAATATCACAAGCAAGTGACAAGCTCTACTGCCCTGAAATAAATAATCTCTGGAGATATGACTGTGACTTTGTCTTCTGTAATATTCTTGTATGTTAATCATATTGTTCTCTCATATTCCACTTCCTTTGCCTGTTTTGAGGTCTCATTTGGATTTGGTGAGGTTTTAAATTTGTCCTTGTCAAGAACACGGTTTTTATAATAAAAAGCATGAAAACGTTAAGATAAATATTTATTTTCCTGTTCCCTCCACTGTACTAGCATCCCAAGAACATTGACAGCGCAGACCATGGAAGAAACAGTGCCCAAGACAGCAGTAGGAGAATAGACAAGGGAAGTTATAGTCAACAGTATCGAACTTTAGCAAAAAAAAATTCCTACATCAAAGAATAAACAAATGTTTGAGTAAGGAGTATTTGTCAGGAGATACAAATTATCATACTGGATAAAAAAGAAAAAGCTTCCTGGCATAGAAGCCGAATACAGAAATGAGTCAATGTCATTACAGCCATGATACATATAATTCACCATAAAATAACATTCAAAAGACAAAAGACTGAAAAAAACTACAAGACTAAGGTTTTTTCTCGTGTTCTGGATAAGTTATTGATAAATGTAAAATCTGGGTGGCAGTACTGAAAAAATATATATTTATTCTATCATTAAATATGGAGGCCGCTTTGACATGCCTCTGACTTTGATAAATCTCAGAAATCCATAAAAAGCAGCTCAAAAATAGGCAAGCAGGTTTAAAGTCCTATTTAGTTTTATTAACATGTCACATATTACTTTAACTTCTGTTTCATGACTGGGGATTCATGACAGTATAGGTTGGCATAGAAAAAAAATTAGAGATCCTAGTTTTCAGTATATCTGTTCTGCTACTGAATCACAGGTTTGTGTTAAAGCTGTTTCTGAGTAGCTGTTGTCTTTGCTCTGCTTAGTTGACAAGCTGTGCTGAGAAGTTGCTGATCATTATTTGACAATACTTTTGTTCCCCATTATTTTAAAGCAAATAATCAGTAAAAAATAGAAGGCAAAGTAGAGTAACTTCTGTATGAAACACTTGGAAACTTTTCATTGTGTGATAAATGCATTCTCGTTTAAAAGAGTGCATTTCCTATTTTTAAAAAGCATCAATCCCTATAATCTTACGTTAAGGTTCAACAGAGTTTACAGAGCCTGCCGAGATTTATTTTTTAATGAAAATAAGGGGTTAAGCTGCAAATACAGGTGTTTCTACTATGATAACTTCTCTACAATATGTCAAAACCATATGATTTTCATCAGCTTATCCATATCTTTATCTCCACACCTGCATTTACCCATCTTGATGGTGACATAAGGAGTATAAGATATATTTTAAAGCTCTCAGTTTTCTCTAAAAGATTGTGAACAATTTCTAATGGCCACCTTTTGATTCTTATCTCAAAATTCTCATATACCATATGAAGGGTAAGCCAAGCATGAGAGATGATTCAAAACTGAAGAGTGAAAAAAAACTAAAAAACTAAAACTAAAGCATGCCTACAGAAGACTTCAGGGTACCCAAAACACATCTGTGGCCACCTCCATGCTTGGAAAGGTGAAAGGTTACACATATGGTCCATCTGAACTGCTACATGCACCTATGGCATATGGCAGAAATGTTTCCAAAGGAGAAAAAAAAATGAAAAAAAAAAAAATTATACAGTTTTGAAGGTCTGGGGAAAAAAAAAAAAAAAGAAAAAAAGAAAAGTATAAGTATGACATACTAAATAACTCATCAGCACTTGGGAGAATAAACACCAGAAGGAGCCCTCAAGGAGGTGTGTGTCTTACAGCATTTTAAACAAATATCAGGGTAGTTAACTTGAATGATAAACACACTGTCTTTTGATTTCAGTGATTTCTTAAGAGAAACAAAATTATACTTGTTTATCTCAAACAATTACCAAAATTGCATAAGTTGCAATAAGTTTCAAGCACCATTTCAGTCGCAAGCGTGAATTACAGAAGAAAATTTTTGTCATATTTCAAATGCTTTTGAAAAACTACCTGTCCTACACAGGGAATTCACTTCCATAAGTTTTCTGGGCAGAATTAAGGTTATGCAAACACACCCTTTACAATTTTTTAACATATCATATGCTAGCTATACCCTCACACTCACATCTAGTGCTAATTGGGTTAGTTAAAAAATCAGATTTTAAATCATCAGACCTGTTTTCTGGAAACCAGCTTAACGACCATCCCATCACTGCAGTACATAGGTCATGCAAGACTTCCATGTGTAGAAACAGGCTTTTTTATGGTTCAGTCTGTATGTGTCTCTAATATTGGGTCCTGGTTCCTGTTCCCAACCAGTTCTGTCTGAAGCCACATACTCTGGGCAGAGGACTCCTGGTCTGACATGCTTACCACAGTCAGACCTATAGCAAGACAATTTCTTCAGCCAACAGCAAGCTGTACCACCTACAGCTGTGAAATTATCTAAACCCTATAGACCATCTTTGTAAAGATATCCAAAATTGCAGATATGCCTTCAGTGTTATTTTTAAAACACACAGGCATCCAACTCCTTTGAGGAGTCAGCTGCCTTAGCATTTCCAATTAATCTTGCTTGAAACTACCTTGCAAAATTTGCCAACCTGATTTTTTTGATCTTCCAAAAATATCTGTGACAGTGTCCGGTTGCAACCTCCGGTTTGCTAAATGCTGGTTCAGGTTACCAGCAGGATCATCTTTCCACTCCTGGAGCTGTTAATTGAAGAGCTAGACCATAAGCTTTCAAGGGACAAAACATTTACCAGCTTTTTTTTTTTTTTTTTTTTTTTTTAAGTGTCACAAATATGTCAATAGTTTCTGTTAAAAGGAAATTTGGAATTCACAACCAGTTTCCACATATGCAAGTTTCCCACAGATATTATTTATCTCCACTTGTTGAAAGAAAACTAACAATATGATGTGGAACAGAGCTAGCGTCTGCACAAACACTTATGCCCAACACCCTGTGTTTTGGTATACAATACATCAAAACATGAATTATGACATGATCAAATCTCAGGCCAATAAAGCATTGCCTACATGAACTCTTACTAACAAAGCAGAGAGTAAGGAAACAAAGAACTAGAAAAAAGAGGGTAACTCTCTTTTCAACCGAAAGCAGCTGTTCAGGCTGTCTGTAAAACGAGTATTCAATTTCTAACAACAAAACCAAGACCACTTGAAAATGTTCAGGGAGAGAGAGAAAAACCTCAAAGACAGACCTGACAAGCCTCCCACACTTGGCGAGACACTCGAGCAGCTGGCTCCCATCTCACGCTCCTCCTCGAGCAGAATTGTATCCCACTTCTCCACAGTGCGGTGTCACGACCTCTCTCCTGCACCATGCCAGATGTGGCCTTGAGTATATGGGTCTAACACTGCAGGTCTGACACTGTCTGGGCAGGGCCCACTTTCTGAGGAGCCCAGCTAAAAGGCTGAGTGTCCTGCCTTCACAGCCCCTATGTGATAATATAGCTTGTCTGAAGCCCTCAGAGTGCAGGTCATCTCTCCCATGGCATGAACCATTCCTCGGTCTCACATCTCTCCAAAGGAGAGGTCTGCAAAACTGGAAAGCGATGACCAAAAGATTTCATTTAGTCCACGGATGAAGACACTCTCTAGGACATGGGGGAAACACTTTATAGGCCCTGAACACCCCTTTTCAACCATACTAATCTCTGTCTCCTGCATCCCCAGTAAGCACGCAGTACCTGAGCTTCAGCCCTTCTGGAGACCGTTGTGTTTGTTCTCCCTAAAAATTATACCCTTCCCTAAGAAACCTCCCCTAGAAAAGTTTTAGCAGAGCAAATACATTTACAAAGAATTTTAGTTTTGACAAAACAATAGCTCCTAGTTGTTGGAACGATAAAGGACTCAGCACTCCGATTCAATGTGAATCACGCCAAAGCCATTTATTACAGACAGATGTCTCCTTATATACGCAACTATTCTCTAATCACGAATCCACGCTCCAAGCATGGATTCGCTAAATGAGTATCGTGGGCAGTCCACACGCTGGAGCCCCACTGATGATAGGTCCGACGACTCACGCCATGCTGAGGCCCTGTTAATGAAGAAACGCCCCTCTTTCTCACAGCAGATTCTGTTCTCAGTTTCTCGAAGTGGCCTTGAGATTCCTTTGGGCCTGACTAATTCAACAACATATCTCCTTCTAATGAAACCCCTTCACAATTCCCCCTTTTTGTTCTTGAACTAGTCAGGCCCCTTAAACAGCATGCTGAATCATCTTTGAAATACACTGCAACACAGGACACGTGATTAACAGCATAATTACAATTACATATAATGTAGCTAAACCTTACTTAATAAGATTAAACAACTATCTGCTTATACTCAAACCTTCATATCATATATAAAACCTTAATTCTACTTATGACAACCTTACCAATGCACTATTTTAGAATAGTGAGACAACTTAATACAATATGTTCTCTTAAATTCTTAAAAGATCTATAACTGCGCAGTTTATAGAGTAACGTACTTAATACCATCAGCATATGCTAATTATTGACTTAATATCTTAAAACTTATATTAACCTATTCATATGCTAATTATTGAATTAATATCTTAAAACTTATATTAAGCTATTTAAAAGATCTATAGCTTAATCTTAATATCTCTTTTAAAACCTTACCAGTTGCTAAATTAGGTTACCATGGTAGAAATATCTTATACTTTTACCTTATCTATGCATAGATTATCTAATTGTAATATCACCCTTTTGGAACTCCTACTATCTGTTCAAATTAGCATTCTCTATGGAAGGTACCTTATCTGTTTACTAATAAGTTTTTAGACCACTGGGTCTAAGAGCATCTATAACACTGAATAAGAATCCATGGTTTACATTTGAGACAATTCTCACAACTTATCTCCCTCCTGTCCTTCTGCATCTGTCGAATCTTTGTTGTCTTTATTCAGCCATGGCTTGATCCATTTCGCAGGAATCCATTTTGATCCTTGGTCTGTAATGACACAAGCATAACCCTTTCCCCAAGTTATTAATTGGAAAGGACCCTCCCATTCACCAGTAACTCCATTGCGTATTTTGACCTGACACTGATTTTCTCTAAGGTCTGTCAAGTGTCCTTTTAAGCTTGTTCCATGACGAATCATAGGTGGAATGTCGAACCCTTGCGGAAGGCGTAAAAAGTTCAAGACATATAATGCTTTGCTTAGTCTGTCATGTGGAGTAGTACAGTCAGTTCCCCCTTTTTGTTTGTCAAGCTGATGCTTGAGAGTTCGATTCATCCTTTCTACCAAGGCCTGACCAGTAGGAGAATTTGGTATCCCTGTAATGTGCTTAACACCCCACAACTGAAAAAAGGTGGCAGTAGCTTTGGCGATATAACCAGGTGTGTTGTCTATCTTGACCTGTGCAGGAACTCCCAAAGCTGCAAAAGCAGAACGTGAATGTCGTTGCACATGTGAACTAGTTTCACCAGTCTGAGCAGTGGCCCATATGGCGAAAGAATATGTATCAATAGACACATGCACATACTTCAGCCTGCCAAATTTAGGGACATGTGTGACGTCCATTTGCCACAATTCCAAGGCTCCTAATCCTCTTGGATTGACTCCTGCACCCAGCCCTACTGAGATGCGCTGACAATCTGCACAACTTTTAACAATACCTCGGGCTTCACTTTTGGACAATGAAAATTGCCGCTGTAAGACCTGAGCAGACTGATGGAGGAAACAAGAGAGTGTACTGCTTGCCTAAACCTATCTATTGGAGGTGGAACCGAGGCAGGAGATACAAGAAAATCAGCTCGGCGGTTTCCTTCAGCTAAATCGCCTTGAATTGTCAGATGACTACGGATATGTGTTATGAAGTATCGGTGTTGTCTCTCTTCGACCAACAACCATAGTTGCTTGAACAAAGACATTAGTTGTGTGTCCTGAACCTCTTTGAGCAATGATCTTTCAATGCGAGCTACCACACCTACCACATACAAAGAATCGCAAACAATATTCACTGGGCTATGAGCAAATCTGATAAACACTTCTATTACAGCCCTGAGTTCCAAATGCTGAGTTGATCCTTTCAGGTCAGTTAGTATCACATTGTGCCATTTTCCATCTGTTTTCCATGTAATTGCTGCTTTCTGCATTTTACCCCCTGCGTCAGTGAACACTGTGGGTCTTTTAACAGGAAATTCTGAGAGAAGAGAGGGACCCTCCTCCATTGATCCCATATTCAAAACTGACATTAACTTGTGTGGAGGGGAAAATGTCTTAATTAAAGCTTGAGAATTTAATAACACAATCTGAAAAGGTAAGGAGTTCTGCAAAACCCACTGTAAATATTCTGAAACGAGGGGAACAATGATATATGCAGGCTCAGCCCCTGAAATTTCGACTATTCTCTGCCTACCTTTCATTATAAGCTGAGCAAAGACCTCAACCCTGGTTGTAATGGTTCGTTTGAGTCGAAAATGCAAAAACACCCACTCTAAGATCTTTAACGGCTCCTTACCAGTTGTCCATTGCATTATGAGAGCAAAAGGATAGTTAGTATTGTTTACAATTAGTAGTCCGATTACATAATCTGGGTTCCACCTATGGCTGAAAGCTTTTACAAGTTTGGACATAATCTTTTTCAGAGCAGCTTCCGCCTCAGCAGTAAGCGTTCTAGGAGAGCTAATGTCACTATCCCCTTTTAGCAGTTTTACAATTGGAGCTAAATCCTCATTAGTGATCCCACAAATGCTCCGGACCCAATTCAGACCACCCACTAGTTTCTGCACATCATTTAAGGATTGAATGACAGGCCGACATACTATTTTCTGAGGTTTCACTGTGGACTGAGAAATTTCCCAACCAAGATATTTCCACGCTGGTTGAATTTGTACCTTTTCTGGAGCAATTAGCAATCCTCTATGCTGCAATGTATCAGATACTTCATTTATCAACAAATCAGTCGAAAAAGTTTCCCCAGCTATTAATATGTCATCCATGTAGTGGTAAATCACTAACTCAGGATGAGATTTTCTGATTGATTGCAAGGCCCAAGCTACATAAATTTGACACATAGTTGGGGAATTTTTCATTCCCTGTGGCAAAACTACCCATTGATACCTTTTCGCAGGTTCAGCCTTATTTACAGAATTTATGGAAAATGCAAAACTTTTACAGTCATCAGGATGCAAAGCAATGGTGAAAAAACAATCTTTCAAGTCAATTATTAAGATCTGCCAATTTTCTGGAATCATGACAGGGGATGGTAATCCCAGCTGTAATGCTCCCATGTCTTCCATGGTATCATTAATTTTTCGAAGATCATGTAACAACCTCCATTTCTTTGATTTTTTCTGAATAGTAAACACAGGAGTATTCCAGGGACTTGTAGATGGCTCTAAATGCCCTTTTTCAAGCTGTTCCTGTACTAGCTCTTCGACATGGGCGAGTTTTTCTTTACTGAGCGGCCATTGATTTACCCATACTGGATCATCATTTTTCCACTGTAATTTAAGTACTGGTCGCCCATCATCAATGGCCGCTTCTAGAAATGCTGTTGTTTTGTCACCAGAGTTGCTCCTAGTTGTCCTAACACATCCCGTCCTAATAGAGAAACAGGGATAGACATCACATTCATGCAGTAAAGAACTAAATTACTCATGTTCTTCTGTATTATCACAAAATGCACATTTTGAGTCAACAGAATCTCATGATTTAACAGACTGTGAACTTATCGTACCATGTAACAAAGACCTATCAAAATTGCAACATTCTTAAACAGATACCCACAAAGAAAACAGGTTAATAAGGAAAGCATCTTGCAGACTTTAACAAGTTTTCTGACCTGTGTGTTATCAATTAAGTCTCTCTCAGCTTGTTGAAGTTCAAATCGCCCTGCCTGTAAAACTGTCTGAAAAGATTTAATGATTTCTTGTCCGAGTGCTTTTCTATGTTTTAAAACACCTCCCAATACCGATTTTTTAGGAACACAACTGAAAACAATCATTCCTGACCCCATCTTGCAAGTAAAAACCTTGAGGGGGGGTGGGGGAGGCGGGGGGGAAGCACAGGGCTGCTTGCAGCCTGAGTGGGAAGAGCAGGCAGAAGGTTTTATGGCGCACTTAAAAACAACTAGTGAAACAATTAACTCACATTCCTGACAAGCTGCTTGATTTTCAGAGAGACGGTACACAGGAACACATAATATGTACTGTAAAACTCGCAAATAACATGCTGATAGCAAACATTAGCATTTTCTACTGCTAATTTCAACACCAGTGCTTCCTTAACTTCTAAGTTTTCAATCTGCTTATTGATGGTCTCTTGAAGGTGGTCAATAAATTGCATGTAATTCTCATTGGGACCCTGATTAACAGTTGCAAATGATTTGGCTGCTTTGTTGGTTTCAGGCACCTCTCTCATAGCTTGATATTGCTGACTGTTGGATTCACTCGCTAATAGCTGATCTGATCTTTCACACAGTTCTTTTGCCCAGTTCTTATCCGGCGGCTCCTTCTGTTCTCTTGTAGGAGTTAGAAGGATAGAAAGCGGTGAAGGCGGACACAAATCAGTAAAAGAATTGGTATTACACTTATTTACGACTTTACCATTCTCAACTTTCACCAGTCCTTTTGACAAATTATCTGACTCCAGTTCTTTGGACTTCTTGGTCTCTCCAGGGTCGTGTGATGGTACAGGAGGCCATCCACTCGGTAATTTTCCTCCCTCTGCCCCAGACTGTTGTATCATCGGGGGTGCCGAAGGCACAACATGGGATGGAGTAAGGAGGGTATCGAAAACACGAACTGGGTAAGCTTCACAGTTATTTTTAGAGTTCTTATCAGGCTGTAACGCTGCAAAAATTCCAGTAACCGCAGCCCGCTCAGCCTTAAATTCTTTTAAGGTGGAAATTATAAGCTTCCATGTAGTCGCTAATGATTTAGCTTCTTTATCTCTGTCGCTAACCTTATCCCATAATTTCTGCCCTGTATCGTCCCAAAGTTCAATTTTAAAAGCTTTCTCAGCTTCTGTCGGGTAGCCGTTAGTTCTACAACAAACCAACAGTCTACATATGTTACTTTCTTCATATTTAAGTCCTCTCATAGAGAGAATATGCAGGAGGATCTTAACTATAGCTTCTTCCTCAGAGGATATATTCTGCCCCATAACTTCACTCTTCCCTCCTCCTGCTCCCAGCCGCTCACCTTTCCCGGGGCCTTCTTCAACAAAATTTATCCGCGGAACGTCCGTACGTCTCTGCCCGGCTCTCAGTCCAGCTGAGCCGCCTCCGGCTGGGCCGCTCCAGGCTTTTCCCCGACCTTAGTGAGACGCCGTTCGGAATATCACGTCGGGGTCACCATTTGTTGGAACGATAAAGGACTCAGCACTCCGATTCAATGTGAATCACGCCAAAGCCATTTATTACAGACAGATGTCTCCTTATATACGCAACTATTCTCTAATCACGAATCCACGCTCCAAGCATGGATTCGCTAAATGAGTATCGTGGGCAGTCCACACGCTGGAGCCCCACTGATGATAGGTCCGACGACTCACGCCATGCTGAGGCCCTGTTAATGAAGAAACGCCCCTCTTTCTCACAGCAGATTCTGTTCTCAGTTTCTCGAAGTGGCCTTGAGATTCCTTTGGGCCTGACTAATTCAACAACATATCTCCTTCTAATGAAACCCCTTCACACCTAGTGATAAGTACAGCTCTCACAGGCGGATCCTAGTGCTTCAATGTATGCTAATTACTGGGGTGTGGTAAGATTTGTTCACTGTTCACAAAAATGAGAGCATAGGTATGAACTCTTTCTGTCAGCTGTCATAATTAGCAATAAGCTAGTGATCACTGAAGAAAGTTTCTGGCAAGTTGTCAACCCCAAAAATTGAAAGTCAGAAAGAGAACATTTATCAGACTTGGAAAAACAAGTGTAGCATTTAAGCATGCTTAATGCAAGCCTTGGTTTCACTGCATACAGTTGATCCATGTTGAGTGGAAACAAACAGAAATGGGTATCTGTCTGTTGAGAGAGAAAGAAGGGAAGAGATTAGCTGACAAGAGGGAAAGTATGGGAATCTGCAAGAAGGTCTAAAGCATCCAGTTAATCTTGTTTACTAAATTGGAAATTTCTGGTTAGAGTTCATTGTAGAAGCCCCTGCTTATCTGCCCATTTTTGCATATCTACTAAGGGAATTCACCTTACACTTGCTACACAAGCGCTTCTGTCTCCACTGAGGACAATGAAGAATGCTGAACTGGAAAAAAAAAAAAAAGCCACAAAAGTTTGTAGGAATCACCTTATCAAACTGGACTGTTACTCTAGCAAGAGACAGTGACCAGTGACTTGGCAGAGGGGAAAGTGCAACACATCTGAACCCAATCTAAGACCATTTGAGGAGTATACAACTCTTGTTTTATTACTGGCACCTATGAACAATATGCTGGCAAAGGACAAGGTAAGGTAGATTAATGTATCACAATTAAAGTAAAAGCCTGCACTAAAACCTGATGATTGCTAGGATGCAAATGATATTACTCCCACCTGTATCAGCTTCTTAATCAATGATACCCGACAATGAAATTCATCCTCACTGGAATGGAGCATGGCAGTCAAAGGTTTTTGAGTGGGAGGGAGCACAAACTAAGGCTTTCAGCTGCATTTCCTGTGGTGACTACAAGGCCAGAAGAGGCCACTCCAGCAATACCTCTGTAGTTGCCCCAGGCTTTGAATTGCTTTAACAAGATAGTTATTCTGTAAAACAGGAGGTTCCCAAAGTCCCGCCTGAGGGACCAACAGCTTTTGCTGGTTGGACATAAGGCACTCTGCAAATAAAAGTCCTGCTTCAGAGCTACAGCTGCTGCCAGCAATTCGTCTCCACGAGCTCTTTTCATGTCCTTTTATCCAACCAATGTGCCCTCCATTCCTATCTCCTGCCTGGTTCCTTGTACTTGGTGAAACCAAATTCTTCCTCTTGTCATGAGACTGTTTTCCCCTTGGGAATGTCTCTGCTGTAAAGAACATAAGACTGGCTGGAAACAATATCTGCTCATTTTCTGCAAAACCATAGCATTTCCTTCAAAGGGGCTGGCCAGTTACAAGCCTGGCAATTCACCTACCTGAAATCCTCTGGCTTTATATTTAAACATAAAGATCTTTTCACTTTTACCTCAATAAGCAATTATCTTGCTGCATTTCTTCAGGAGGAAACACATTTCTATTCATTGTAAGCATTTTATAAAGCACCGTCCGATCCCTCCAAAAGAAAAGGGCTGTAAAAAGATACAGTTTTACTATTTTAATTTATTTGCAAGTTCTGCACTGTTTGATGAGACCACAGAATAGCGTGATGTTTGTCCTAACTATCACCTGATTTTTTTAAAGTCACATAAATGAGAAATATCCCTCCATAAAATCTTTCTACCTTTTCCTATACTGGCTAAGAAATGAACAATAACATTATACATGTGCTGCACAGTGGTTATATGAGGGAATCTAATCTGACATGTTGCATATGTAACACCAGTTTGTATTTCTTGAGTAGGCAGGATTTGTAATTTGTCTGCTTCTGCCCAGAACAGATATGAAGAGTTAAGCTTGTAAATTCTTAAAAAGAGCTCTATAGTAGACATCTGATGTTAATGGGATATGAGTTGCAGCTGTGATGATGTTCATGGAGTTATCATTAGGTTTCTGTAAGTTAACTGTATTTTATCTTCTATTTTAAATTATTTTATCAGAGTGAAATCAGAAATGTGATTTCTGTCACCCACAGAGCAATTACTTTCAGTACAAAGCCTGTGAAGAGAAAGATCTGCTCTTCTTTAAAGAATAGATGACATACTTTCCAGATCTGGCCCAGCTACCACTTAACACTACAGAAACCTGTAAGCATATACGTGTTCCTGAAGTTTTCCACATGTCCAAATTTTTGCTTCGTGTATGCTGAGCCTGTGCCCAACCCAAGCAACTATTTGCTTAATTCATGTTTTTGCCTGACAATAGTGGCTTGGAAACCTTTCCCACATGCCTCTTGGGGTTCAACATAAAGTGCAGTTGCAAATGCTATCATTTGGTGCTCTCAAGCTGCTGAAAAAAACACTGTAATGACAGCATTAACTTGGGGACAGAGCACTCTACACCACACTCAAATCCAGCTCTGAGACCTACTATGGGAGGTTCAAACTTCTATCACTCACTCTGCTGAAAATGCCCTGACAATGCATATGGAAAGTCCTCTGTGTTGCAGAAGATTTGTTTAAAGTGGAAGTTGTAGAGAGTTTTATACAGTGGAAAACAAAAGCTTTTCCACTGTGTAAACCCAAATAAAGCCTGTTAGCCATGACCAAAGTGTTCCTCTGGGATGAGAACGGCTTCTGTTCTCCCCTTGATCCCAGGGACAGTACATGCATTCATTAAATGAATGAAATGTCTCATATGTCTCATTTCATCAGGAAAAATATTTCAATTACTTTCACAACATTTTATACAATCCATTTATTAGTAGTAGCATTATTGTACTCATTCTTATGGTCATCAAACTGAGGATTCAATTTGTATGTATCTCTGGGTACAACAAAACATTTTTAAAATGCACACACACTGTTAAGAACCATCTATATCATCATATGTTGCTAACATCTACAGAGTGCAGTGAAGTGGCTAAAGTTTGCTTTACCCTGTCAGATAAGAAAATGAAAACTCCATACCAAGAAACAGCTGCCAGGGAGCACTGTGTGTGCATACTTAACATACTGGACAGAGCTGTAACACCTGCCATAGTTCACATAGGGCCAAAGCACTATACTTTTAATGTGACTCATATAGATGGAGGTAATTCTTGAGTTTGGTGGATTTATAGGAGATGCTAAGATGGAAAGGGGAAAAAAAAAATCAGTTATGGATGTGAACAAAACATCTTTATGCCTACATATAAAATTTCTAAATCCCTTTTTTTCAGCCAAGAAGAAGACAGGAGGTGGAGCAGGAGTGGAAAGGACAGGCATGATATGCTGGGTAAGCCTGATCCTTGTGAGGGAGTTATACAACATGTGGTGATGACAGCAGCACCTCCTTCCTGTGCTCTGAGAGCACAAAATACCAATTTAGTACTACAGAGGGTAGTATATTAATGCTATTTTTGAGCTGAATAAATGCATTTTAAATAGAGACATTTTTGCTCATACCATTTTTTTTTCTTCTAGAAGAAAGGGAAGACAGAGGGGAGGTATATATCCATAAAATGTGTTTTGCTTTTTGTTTGGCTAATCAACCATGGCTTTGCCCAAGTACATTACAATTTCACAGTACAAGAGTGTTTTCACAGGTCAATCAAGCAATTGTCCAACAGATGCAGAACTTCAATGCTGTGTGTCAGATTTTTAGAAATGGAAGAGAAATACATTCAATAGGTTTCTTGCCCATAGGACGCAATAAGTAAAGAGCTTTATTCACAGGTCTATCATCAGGCTGCCTTCATGATTGCTTCCTGGTGCTGCTTTTTGAAAATCTTCTTATACAGGAAAATATATTGAGAATGGTCATGGCTTTTTTTAAGATAGACAACTAAGTGTTTGCTTTGACAGGAGAACGTCTGAAACAAAACACATCAGCAGTAATAAGTAGTCTTCTTCCAAGATACATCTTCTTCTGAGACATGATACAGTATTTTATAGAAGTTTCAAAACTCCTTTTTACCTTACAACTTTTCGCCACCATACAAAATCTCGTACCTTACTTTTGTATTTCAATACTCATTTTTTCTACTTTACCTCCTTACACCAAAGCTCTCCAAACTGTTTGAGTTTAAAAATCTTTTAGAACATATTTCAGCTGATTTGGAGAGAGGTATGTTACCTTTCTGTTGAAATGATAGGACAAAATACAAACTCCCATCTTATAGAAAACACACACTATTCTTTCAGTTTTGTTCTGCAAAGTAATTATTTTTCAAATATAATTTTCTTCAACTGTGCATTTGTTTGAAACGGGAGTCTTTTCATTTCTCTTTCGTTCTGATGTAAGAGAAAATGCAAATTAAACAATTCTAATTTCAGATCAAAATACAAAATTATTCTTCTATTAAAATCTTTTAAAATGAGATATAAAGAGCACTTGTGAGTACCATCCCATCTCTACCATTAGTCCTCAAAATCACACTGAAAATTTTCATTGCTAACAGTTTTCTCCGCTTTTTATATCACTCTCTTTCTTTTTGCAGGTTAGAAATTACCTCAGAATGGCAAGCACACACTATTGTCCTGAAGTGTTAACTCTGCCATGGACAAAATGTTTCATCCAGTCCTACTGGGTGCTGATGACCTTCTCCACAATACACACACTTATCTTAAAACTTAATATTCCAGGACCAGTCTTCTGCAAAACAGCAAGTTACAGTACTTGACTATTTTAAGACAAAATTATTTTATTAATGAAGTTTGCCTTAAGATGGATACAGAGATCCAGCACTCCAACTCTACTAACAGCTGGGTTATGGAGAGGATTTGTGCAGGCAGGAGCTCCAGGAGCTCCACCTCTAGCCATGTTGCCAGCCTGTAGCAGTCAAAGGGATGACACTTCCACCTGACATCTTTGTGTCTCCTTGGGCCTTCAACTCCACATTGCTGATCCTACCAATAACTTTGTTTTTACCCAGAGCTACCGACTTATGCTTTACAGTAGCTTTCTAAAGCTGTGAGATCAGGGTTCTGTGCCCTCCTCTTACCAAATTCCCAGGGAGTGTTACTCCAACACATAGATGAGTAGGTAAGTGTGCTGTAATGAATGAAGAAAAAGCTACAACTAAATATTGATTACAGGCATGAGGAAGAAGAGGTACTATTTGAAGTTATAGAGATGAATCCACAAAAGCTTAAGACCTTTTAACCTTTCTACTTTGTGAAATCTGATTTTACCTGCAGTCTTCATTTCTAAGCCAGACCAAGATTAAATCAATTTTTAATTCTAAAGTCCTGTGGAGAATTTTCATAGTGAGAAGAAAGAGATGATAAAGTCAGATGGTTTGGTTTTTTTTATGTAACCCATGTGTAACCGCAGTTTTTCATCCAAAACCAAACAAAACAAAAGAAAGAGAACTTGTACACCCATGCATAGGTACACACACACTCACATACCCTGTTTCCCATATCTCCTAGCTTTTATACTCTTCTCCTACACATCTCGTTTCACTGTCAATATAGTTTTAGTATTTTACTTACAATCACAATAAAACAGCTTCACCTCTTGAGACACTTTCATCAAATATGGTATGAAGTAATGCTGAGCGTCATACCCTGTTGTTTCCACATAGTACAAATGAAGCAGGAGGGAGGAAAATGTTTATTTTTCCAGATATGTTATAACCAGTTATAAGAGTAATTTGTGACAAATATTTGTATTGATTTTGAAGATGTGGACAAACCATGTACTTTTTGAAAGCTAGATTATTTCATCAGTTATCCCCATGTCACACATGCAAAGCACTGTTGCGATACTGAAAGGGACAGCATGGTGCTCACCTCTTATTTTTTCACAATTAGATCATTTCACACATAATAAAGTGTTGGCATTATGGTAATAAAGGTTTTAAAAGTTGTATAATCTATAGATCAAAATGTACCATAGAATATAAACACATAAGAAAAATCTTTTTACCTGTTAAAATTAGGTGGTTGGTCCAACAGTACTCTGTTTATTCCCTAGAATCTTCTTAATGAAAATGTCCATCTTTTCTTTTTTTTAACTTCCTAAAGTAGTACTTCTTTATTATCCAGCACACAGAATGCCTTGGCACACATACCAAAGCATATCAGCAGCTATTCTTTTCCTGAGCAATAGCTCTCATTTTAGACTCCATTTTAAAATTGTAGTTTCTCAGTCCTAAGGAAAAGCTGCTTCTTATAACTGGTTTTCCTTTCCATCAGACACTGTAGTTCAGCCTAAAATGCCTGAGTATCCAACCCAGTGCAACATTTAAAATGTCCTGCTGTGCTGAGCAGGGTCTCGGAACAAAGCTGGATGCCAGCTGTCCCTGTGTTAACACCTGATGTGTCCTAAATATTCTAATATACCTGGAATTTGTGTTATACTCCTGGCAAGATGAGTCTGAAGTCTGAAGTGGTGGTTGAAAACTTGAAGGCTTTCATCCTCCTAACCTTCTGATTCAACTACATAAATAATTCTTTTGGACTATGGCTGAGCCACGGCCTTTAATTTAATGTGCTAGCAACACATGCTATATTTATAAAAGTAATTTATTTATGAGTTTTCAACTTGTTTTCTGGTTCAAAAGATGTATCTTTACTCTTCTACTATGGTGATAAATCATCTTTATCCCCTCTCGATGTCCATTTTCGTCTATGTTTAGTGTGGCTCACCCAGCTCCCTGAACTTAGCTAATAGAAACCCAAGCTGAAAAATTCACATAGTGCGAAGTCGCATCCTTCACTTTTATCGGGTTGACTGAGCTGTGATGCTGCTGCAGCAAGCTCTGCTTTTTGGGGAGTGTTGTACAGCCTTGCTGCCCTGTTTTTACACACAGAGAGGCAGGGTACTATATACTCCGGGAGGCCTTCACCTCCCCATGCTCCCCGATGTTCTCCTGCTGGTGGCTTCTGTCACACACACTGCAGCCACATCCTTCTCCTCAGGGGCAGAGGTAATGTGAAGATTATATTTAACAAGCAAATTCCCTGTTCCATGAGAAATTCTGAAACATTCCATTCTGAATCAAGAAAAGAAGTCAAACTTCCAGGATTTTTCAAGACACAAACCAAGCCATAATACTTTGATTCAGCCAGCTGAAACATCTTCTTTCAGTCTATCGCTCTGGCAATTAATAGATCCACTCGCGATATTGTAATACACACCTGCAAGATACAGTTAAAAACGAAACACTTGGATATTATCCAGGAAGAATTAATTTCTTTATTTGACAGATTAGATAAGTTATTACGAACTCAGTTTGACTGAATACACATTTTTCCGAAGAAAATATCCCAGTGGAAAAAAATTATCGGATTTACAAGAGTTATGTTTGATTAAGAATTGATAATTATAAAGAAATCCCGGCACAATCACCTCTGACTCTCTTCTTTGCAAGGACTTCATTCATTTACCAGCATCAAGAAAAACGCTGGCTCAAATCAATAAAAGTTTTCAATTTGTCTTTCACAGGGCAAAATTTTCCCCTTAAATTTTCCTCTGAATTTCTTGATGTGTTGAGATATCACTCATTCACTAAGTTTGGAGTTTCTCAGCATCTGAGCATAATTTCTCTGTCATCTGCTGGTCTCACCATTTCATAAATTTCAAACATATTTTTACTCATGCCGTACCATCCTGTTACCACACAATCTTCACCTTAGAGTTCTGTCTTTTAGGCAGTGTCACAATTATTTAAAGCTGGAACAAAATTCTAGCAATTCAAAAATACCACATTTCTGTGCAGAGGTGGGACAGGAGAAACAAGGGTATTCTCATTGATGGTCATTTGTGTGTCCATTGAACCTTTTATTAATGTGCATAATGGGTGACCAAACCTTGTCAGAAAGTAACACTAATCAGCCTTCAAAACAACACTTTGAAATCAATAGTCCGGAAAAATTTGTTCTTTCTTGACAATGTCCCGCATGTATTCTTGGCGGGATGGGGGGGTGTGGAGGGGTGGTGCAGAGGAGAAAAAAGAAAATTCTGCAAGCATCCACAAGAGTACGAAAAGGAAAGATTAACTGTATCTTACTTTTTTCTTTTTTTTTTTCTCTTTTTTGAGCAGTCTTCATCATTCTGAGAGGTAAATCAGCTTTACTCCACTTCATTCTTTCCTTCTATTTTTTCACCAGTTTATAATCCCTCAAATATGTTGCTACTACTATTCCTGTCATACAGTCAAGGCAGCTTAAGAGGAAGTAAATTTCTACCAACACATCGAGCTGAAAGCAAATACATGCAGCAGATTTCTAGCTGATTACAAGAAGTGCAAGTAGGAAAAAAAAAACATTTTAATATGAAGTCTGACTATCAAACATGTCTTAGTAGCAAGTATATAATTTAATTAATGGTCTGTTTATATTAACCATACCTTGACAGAACATAAGGAGGTCTGAATTTTGGGGGAAGGTTCTGCTTGCTGAGAGACAACTGCTTTTAATGGACATGTTCTTTGAACCTGAAAGGCAATTTTGGACATTGGGCAACTTGTCAGAGGTGGTAAAATAGCATCACTTCATTTACATCTGCATGTCTTAAGTCTAAGATGCTTTTAAAAATGTTAACAATACTCATCTTTCCTTGAATTCATTACCAGAGGCTATCTTTACAATAAAGTGCTATATGGATGTGTGGAGATGTTTAAAGGCACAGGTGAGATAAGACATCCAAGATCTACTAGAACCTGTATACAATGTTGTATGCATATTTTTGAAAGTGGTTTCATTGCCCCTTAGCACAGACGTTCCTCCTCAATATCACAGTTGAAAAGCTGAGAGTGATACTCTGATGTGAAAAACAATACCTGAACCTCCTTGCTTTAGCTAGGAAAAATATAGGAGTTAAATGAAAATATCTGTTTGGAAAAATTCCTTATCCAGCTTTGAACTTCCTATTAAAAACTGTTATTACTGAGTATAAAAAGAAGAATTGCAATGTTTGTGTGACATCATTTTTCCCCCAGTATACTTAAAGTCATGTATTTTCCCTGGAACACCTCAGCTATCACATACTTATCTTAGTTCTGTGACAGTGTGAAACACAGATCCTGAGTTTTCCCCTTAGTTAGCTGGAAAGAATACAAAATCTGACTATTCTCAGAGTATGTGAAAATTAGTCTTTTGGTCCCATCTGGTATCAGCACAGAACAACATGGAAAGGAACATATTTTATGCTGCTCTAAAGATTCCTTCTGTAACCAGTTGTTCAATGTAAGAAAGTATAAGTGGTGGCTTAAGTTAGCTGCTTCGTCAGATGCTAAATCAAAAATGTTTAAGTCCAATCCAAAGGAAGATAGCATCTCTCAGCATTAATCACCTCAAATTAGGTGAATCACCTGAAAACTTAGCTCAACCTATTCACAACAGAAGCAGAACATACCATATGTTTTGCATTTGAGTAATGATGCATATTTTTCCTTTAGTATTTTATTTATCCAAGTAGGTAGAAAACATCATGCTGAATATTCATTTCCTCTTCAGTTTAATGCATTCTGAATGTACTAGCAGTGAGGCATTGAAGAGTTTTCCACATGCAGATGCATGTGCATATGCAAGGGAGGAAAAGTTATTTCTCATGCACACAATCAACCTGACATTCTCAGCACCGTAGGTGAGATATTCTACTTTTGCATTACACAGATCGAATTTTCTTTCCATTTCTAGGCTGTCTCTGTCATGGAAATTAGTTAAGTAAATTGTGTCTCAGTACTAGCATGCTTTCATTAGGTTAGGAGGAAACAATGACTGCCCTTAAATTTAAAAAATTAAAAATTAAAAAAAATTAAAAAGGTTTAATGTTGTCTTGGACAATACGAAGCAATGCACCACAGAACTGTAGCTGAAGGCAAAGGAGCACCTTGTGGCCATTTGGTTTGTAGGGGGTGATGTCAAACCTAGGCAATAGTTTTTTTATTTGAACAAAGACACTTTCAACATGTAGAATATGTCTAGCATTAAGGAAAGTGAAGGACACTTGACACACACAGGTTTCACTGGATTTTTCCCCCAACTTTAAGAAAAGAAAAACAAAACCACTATTATTCCTTGTGGTGCAATTCTAATGCACAAACATGTAGACTGAGTTAAATCACCAGAAACAGAGGAATTTTAATAAGACCTCTAGTTATTTTTCACATCTAATTGTTCTTTTGCAATCTGCATTAACAAGTACACAAAATTAACTCTAGGGGTTGACTAGTGGTAGTTGTAGAGTATTTAAATATTAACAACAGTTAAAACTTGCATTGGAGAGAGAGGTGAGACTGAAGGAAGCCTCCACTCTCTAGTTAATCTGGCACCTCCACACTGCAGAAGTCTGAGATTTCAGAGGAGATACTTGATCTGCAAATTTCAGTAACACTGTGACAATGCTCTTTTGCTCTGCTCTCCAGAACAAAGACAGAAACCATGAACCAGAACAGCTGGTATGTTGTCCATACAGATTTCTAAATTAAAAGAAGCAGGGAACAGAGAAAGTGATACCCTCATATCCACACACGTTGATTGGCAACTAACCCAACAAGCAGGTCAAATGACCATATACCATACTTTTCTGCAATACCAAGTTTTTGGAACCTTCTAAAAGGAAGAGAGTTGAGATTGGCTGCGTCAGGTATGGCTGATTCCCAGGCTGCCTGCCTATGTCTGCCTCATGTCACCTTCCTCCAGGACCCATGGGACAGTACTACCTGTCCCTGCTGCTCCATCTCCCACAACAGCTGGTCCAGGCGGTTCTCACCCCTTATTCCATTTCTCCCTGCCCCGCAGAGACAGGTGGCTACACCAGAGCAAATGTGAGTCATTGGTGTGGAGTTACATAGAAAGTGAGGTATTTTACAAGGCTTAAATAAACGTTTCCAAAATCACCAATCATGTTCCTACGAGAATAATTGGTTTTGCTTGTCATTGTAGTCTAGGAACTGCCGAACAAACAATGGGAATTTAATCATCTGGAAGCAGATTCTGTGAGCAAACCCATAATATTATTTTTTAATATACTTTCTCAGCTATAAAAAATATCTTGGCCAACTTTCCTTTGTTGTTCAATGAAGTGTGGTAAGCTGCCTAATTTGACAAGAAAACCTCAAAGACTCCTTTCTGCTGCATCCAAACTAATTCGGCTGTTAATGTTCTGTGAAATAAATAAATTTTTGGAACACATTCTTACATCTTTTTTCAAGCCTAATATTTCCATACCACATACCACATCTTTTCCTCCCACTATGATAGGGAAGACAGTCTCCTTACAAAAACTATAATTGCACAAAAAAAAAAAAAAAAAAGAATATTATAAACCTCCTTTTTACAAATTAAGAACATAGATTTTCCATTATAATACAGAGCACTGCACATAACATGTAGAGTAATAGCTCTATTAAAACACAGATATACATATGCAAATGGTAAATCATGAACAAGAACAGTGGTTATTTGGAAAGAAAATACTTCAGGAGGGCCTAGTTCTTTCACAGATTATTTTATCTTAATAAATATCTTGAGTTATCAATTTTTGCCTTAAATACTCTCTTTTTGTGAGTGCTTAAAGGTCAGAATTTTATTTAGAAATGTGTATGCATGTAAAAAGAAGGTGGGCCAGAGTAGGAAGTTAGTCTCACTCTGTCGGTTGTGTCAGCATCATTCATTTCCCCAGGTAAATCAAGTATTCTGAGATTAGCTATTCACTCATCAAGTAGAAACAACCAGAAAGTTCTAGATTTGTTCAGAAAGGATTATCTTGAATTTTTTCATTAACAAAGATAATTGCATAAAAGTATCTAGTTCTCAAGTACCAGACTCCATGGCCTGAATCTCACAGCTCTGCTCCCCGTGACAGCACCACTGAAAGGGTGTGAACACCTCTGACTGTTCAGGAGTGGTTTGGTACTGCAAAATGAATGTAGGAACACTGCATTTATCAACCTGATATCAAAAAAATATTTGACATACATGACTGTAATAACAATAAAGGATGTGGAAGTTATGTAGAGCGTAAATCTCTAAAGCATTTCCAAAGGAAGTCTGTCAGCTACAAGAGGAAATCTCATGGTTTATACTGGTGTGCATAAAAGCTTTTTGGTCCAGTAGAAGCAAACCAGACTGCATTTCTGAGAACATCTGCCATGCAATAAAGGCACTCACCTTATTCATCAGTTGTACAAAGAACAAAATTACTAGGAAGATGTCTGTATTGGGACTGGAGCAGTTCAACACCTTTGTTGGCCACAGGGACAGTGGGACTGAGTGCATCCTCAGCAAGTCTGCCGATGACACCAAGCCTTGTGATGTCATCAACACACTGGAGGGAAGTGATGTCATCCAGAGGGACCTTGACAGGCTCGAGAGGTGGGCCCATGTGAACCTCATGTTGTTCAACAAGGCCAAGTACAAGGTCCTGCACAAGGGTCAGGGCAATCCCAAACACAAATACAGGTTGTTTGGTGGATGGATTGAGAGCAGCCCTGAGGAGAAGGACTTGGGGGTGTTGGTTGATGAGAAGCTCAACAGGAGCCAGCAACATGCACTTGCAACCAGAAAGCCATGTGTATCCTGGGCTGCATCAGAAGTGTGGCCAACAGGTCAAGGGAGGTGATTCTCCTCCTCTTCTCTTGGGAAACCCAACCTGGAGTATTGTATCCAGCTCTGGGGGCCCCAACATCAGAAGGACATGGACCTGTTGGAGTGAGTCCAGAGGAGGTCCATAAAGATGATCAGAGGGCTGGAGACAGGTTGAAACAGCTGGGGTTGTTCAGCCTGGAGAAGAGAAAGTTCAGGGGAGACCTTATAGCAGCCTTCCAGTACCTAAATGGAACCTACAAGAAAGCTGGAAAGGAACTTTTTACAAGGGCATGTGGTGATAGGGAAAGGTTAACAGCTGTGAACTGAGAGAAGGTAGATTTAGATTAGATACAAGGAAAAAATTCTTCACCATGAAGGAGGTGAGGCACTGGAACAGGCTGCCCATAGAGGCTGTGGATGCCCCATCACTGGAAGTGTTCAAGACCAGGCTGAATGGGGCTTTGAGCAACCTGGTCTAGTGGAAGGTGTCCCTGCTCATGGCAGGGGGGTTGGAACTAGATGACCTTTAAGGTCTTTTCCAACCCAAACCATTCTGTGATTCTACTCATATGATTCTGTGATCTGTTCCCAGTGAAGATAAGGAGCGCATTTCTACAAACATCAGCAATAGCAGAAGTAAGTGGTAGTAATATGGAACAATTAGGAAGAAAAAGACTACAGACTGAAAGTTAAGCTCAGTTTTACTATAAACTTACCTTTATCAAGCCAATAACTTGTGTAGCTGTGCCTTGGTGTCTCCCTCTTTACCAGAAAAGAGAAATTTACTGAATTCATAGGACTGTATCAAAGCAAATGTACCATCATCAATAAAATGGGAACTTTTCCAATCAAGTGCCATTAAAGCATACAGGATATCTAATCTTCATTTCCTTTGTATCAGCCCAGTTAATCCATGTGCTAATTCGCTAGTTTATAATTAGTCAAATATTTATTGATTTTAGTCTGCTTACAAATTGTCCAGGAAAACAAGTACCGGACTATTTTAGTTATGTCCTTTTGTCCCCTTTACTGAAAATGGAATGCAATCATTTCCCCCATGTAACAAATACGGCACAGTTTTTCATCAGTTTTGTAACAAGTGAAGTATTTGAAATTTTCTATCCTATTTCAAAATACACCCTGAAAATGCGTATTATATTATTCACAATCAATAAATAAACAACCATCTTGGAAAATCACACATACAAAACATTACACACTGGTGATTAAACACATGTTAAGATTATTCTAATCTCCTTAAATCCTGACTTTTTAAATACCAAAATGCTTTACCATATACAGACACAATAACATCACTTTGGTGTGTAGGTGGATCATGCTTCAATTGGATTTCCACAGCACAGACAAAGGTTACAGACATATTAATTGAGGACAATATTGATTATAGCTCTACCATTGTTCTGCAGAAACCTAAACAACAGTCTTCACTGTAAAGCAGTATAACAAATCAAGTTGTCAAACTACATAGTGCAGAAGCAATCACTCTGGGGGTAAAAGTTTCTGGTATAACTCATTATTCAGACCAAATGTTGCCTAATGTAACCTTATGTATGGTAAAGAGAAAGCTAGAACTTTTCTTATCCTGCATCAACTCCTGTCTCCCCAAAAGTATTAGTACCTGCTCAAGTACAGCAAACATGGTGCCAAAACCTGACCGTCAGTCAGGTCCTTTTCATTTGAGCTTATTTTCAGGAGGTTCTTGTTTGTCAATAATTGACTTGTTTTAGTTCAAACTATTAGGATTTCTGAAATATCCGAGAAACATCTGTCTGGGTGCATCTAGTTCAAACTGCAGTGGTAATCTGTGTCAGTCCTAGGTCATTAGACTCTTCTCTCTCTTGAGGACAGTAAGATGACATTTCCACGACTAGTCATACAGGTTTGTTTGTCCCATCTGTCTCCCTCATATAAGCCGGGTCTTGCACAGTGTTTCTGACTCTGCTGGTGCTCTGCCTGTCCATCCTCGTCTTAAAGGGGAAGCAGAAGTCCTTGAAGCATCTCTTGAAGTTCTCATCCAAAAAAGCATAAAGGATTGGATTGAGGCTGCTGTTGGTGTAACCCAAAGCAATACAGAAGTAATAGCTGGATATTGCAGCAGTACTGTGAGACACATCCCCTAAGGCTTCAACCAGCACAAAAATGTGAATAGGAGTCCAACAGACAATAAAAACTGCCACAACCACAAGAACCAACCTAGTGATGCGGCGCAGGTTTCGGTCTTTTTCTCGAGACCCTGAGAGAAGCCGTACACTTTTAAGGCGCAGGATCATCAGAGTATAGCAAACAACTATTATGAGAACGGGAATAACAAATGCAAAGACAAAGACACAGATTTTCATGAAGATGTCCCACCACACGTAATCTCTGTCTGGAAATTGTAAGGAGCATTCAGTGCTAGCAGTATCTGGGAACGAAAGAAGCAAGAAGAAGAAAATTGCTTTATTATTAGATATTCTAAACAACGTAATCATCATAGCGTAAGCTAGTAAAAGTGATTAGCATGAAATGTGATACTAATAAATAGAGTTACCATTAAATCACTCCAAGGGAAGCTTTCAATTACCACTGATACTGGTTTTATGCAGCTGTCTCTAGAAAGTACTAAGAGAGATAGGGGCTTTTTAAAATGCATAATGTGTAAGATTTGTTTCCCATGGGAGGATCTAAAAATGCAGGGCACAAAAAATAAAAGTTTGTAAAGTTGTCTCCATTTGAATCTCACTGAAATGTAAAGCTAGAATAAATACCATGTTCAATGGAATCGAAATCTCACGATTGTTATCAAACTACATATGTTTTTGTCTGCAGGTGCAGAAAGATTTTTGGTATCATGAATGGTGGGAGCTGAATGAGATTTTGATCGTAAGAAGACTTTGCCCATATATGATTAATTGTGTAATAATCTCTTCCCACGTGCTTTCTTCAGTGCAAATGGAATACACATAAGTGCTTGCAGCCAGAAAAACTGGCAACAGCTTCTTGTCAGCTAAATAGAAGCAAATAAAATATCTCTGTGTGTGGAGTCAAGTGGAAGCTACTCTTTTTGCAGATCATGTAGCTGAAAATTCAGCCTATTCAGAGACTGCAGGATCTGGACCACTGACACCAGCCCACTCCCTTTCTGATTGCCCATGCCAGGCTGTCAATTAATATCATGTCCCAGAAATATTCCATCTGATAGAAGGCTGCTAAGGAATGAAGTATTTGATGTTTCATTTGCTAACCTCATTGGAGCCTTCCAGCATATAAAATGTACAGAAAACCAAAAATCAAGATAAATTACAAGAGAAGAGAAGGGGTAAATTTACTACTGTCAGCAGTCAAACTCTATTGAAGACAAGTCAAGGTAACACATGGATTTTTCACTCTGAATTGTAGCTTAGATTTTATCCTCTTGAGCACTGCACTATTCTTTGCATTTTTTTTTTCATTTTCTCTACTAAATGTGTAATTCCTCTAAAAATTATTATGCATTTGTTTTTATTAAATCAGATCTTAGGGTTGAATGATCCAATACACTCTCTCACATCACTTTTTCATGTCTCCAACAGAACTAGTCATAAAAATTCCATCAAGCCATATTTCCATGCTATTGAAACATTTCACAAATGAAGATGATATTGCAGAGAATTTGTTTTGAAAAACAACTGGGGGGGATGTTATCATTATACAGACATTTCCGTGGTTAGATATCAGAAAGCTGTTACTGAGTGATATCGAATACTAAAATATTCAAATAAAAAAGCTGAAATCAAAGCTAAATATGTTGAGGATATATTTTAAACAATATGACAATTAATGGATGATTCTGAAAGCTGAAAAGTGAACAGACATATATTTCAAGCCTGATGGAGGATGCTAAGCTGACAGCACAAGTATGACTCAACAGGGTCTGGACACTCAGTCAATTTTTCTAAATCCTTTGTCACCTAGGTTTTCATAAGTGTAGTCGCTTTCACTTAATTTTATTCTAGAAATGTCAACACTTGCCTTCAAAGAAGTTTTCACATTCATTATTACTATTATTTGTAATAGTTCATGGCCTAGCAGCAGCAACAAAATCAGGATGCAACAGTAATATCTAGACTAGTAAAGTTGCATCCAGACGTGCAGTTCTGGATAAAAGTCAAGTGTGATCAGGGATGACTGCTCTGGACCACATCCAGCTGCTCACTGAAACTCCCTCCCAGAGAAACTGCCTCTTCAGACCTACTGACATAATTTAATATATTTGTAAAAATAATTATATCGTTCTTCCTACATTTTACTACAATTTGTAGCCAGCAATGGTATTTTAGAATTCCAAATTATAGAATACAAATTAAATTATTGTCTCACATTTCATTACATTTTACTTTCTACGGAAAAATCTTATTCTAAGTTCACTAATATTAATGTGTTTCACTTGATACATACAAAGTTATGAATTTTTATGCAGTCCATTTACATTTTCTCAATATACAACTGGCAAGCAATCAAAAAAATCCTTGTCATAATACACAATATCATAATAATTTTCAGGAACTTTGGAAGACAACAAAATCCAATTTATATTTTATTCTTGTTGTTTGAAAAGATGCAGAACTAAGTACAGCCTCATAAACTGAGTACTTCAGATTTCGTCCTGACCTTCTGCACTCTGAAAGCCAAATATTTTGAATACATCGATATACTTAGGAAAAAATACTGCATTCTAGATGGTATTACAGTGTTTATATGTTTTAAAATGTGTTTGTCAAACTACCATTTAAGATTAATCATAATCTTGACACAGGAAATAAATCTGTTTAATACATTTTTAATTAAGTCACCTTCAGGCATTCCTACTGCTCTGTGCTCAAATAGAGCCTTCATACTGTTACTGTAAATAGGACCTCTAATTTTTAAGTTTTTGTAAGTGAACAATTGTTCAGCAAGAAAGGCTCCATTAAAGTCAGAGAGGGAATATATACACAGATGTAAAATGTATTCTGCAGAGAAAATGTATCCAGAAGAACATCCCTGGGAGCAGTCCTGTACGGTGGGAACAAAAGGGACTGAGCATGGGGTGGTAACTTTAAATATAATCACTGTCCATTTGATGCTCGGTGGTTGATTAAATCTGAATCCAACAGAGGCCCTGTAGCACATAGACAACAACTGTTTTGACCAACATAACATACAGTTTCAGTCCCAAGCTCCAGCTGTCAGGCAAAGGGAGGATCCTTGCTTTTCCCCTTCAGCTTTTATCAGTGAAATTCATGAACACACCAGACAAGATAATTGGCAGTAAATGCTCCAGAGAGACCTTAGATCAGACAAGCAGGGCTGAACAGCAGGGGCTGACAAGCATTTGCCAATCATTTCCAACCTCATTTGGCCCAGCTGAGCTGTGTATTACAAGTCTCTGTTTCACGAGTAAGAAAAAGCTGCCTGACACGCGGTGTGGCAAAAGATACTTGTTTCTGGCCTCAGAGCAGTCCCTTGATCTAAATGTGATGCTTAGAGTGAATGGCAGGTATAATCTTCTAATTAAGCAGGCTCCAACAAAACACCTAATGGAGCCAAAGTCTCATGGCCTTCAAGATCTCAAACATAGTGAAGCCATAACTCTTCCCTAGTGAAGATGCTTGGAAATTAATCTTTTTCTGATCTGGACATTGTTTTATGGAGTCTGTCAAAACTTTACTGAGAAGAGTTACAGCATTGCAGACCAGAACACTTGATCCCCCAAAGGGCTGAAAGAGTTTCCAGAGAACTCTCCTGTCACCTACCCACAAGAAGACCAATGGCAAGAACAAAATCTATACATCTTCAGCCAAATCAATCAACCCTTGAGCAGCTGTTACTGAACTCTTTTGTTTGCACTGACCTATGTCAAACAGTTTAACACACAGTATTTATTGTCTTTGCTAAATAGAACAGTGTCCTTATGTGAAGTTTAGCATTTCTCTTGGGAGGAGTGAAACCTTTCTAATAGAAAAGGTTGATAATTCAGGAGATTATTAATAATTTTTCAAAATATTGTTCACTTTTTAAATAAGACTACCACCAAATAAATATGCATGTTTTGTGTTCTATCAGGCCATCCATCAACAGGATTGCCCCAACCCAAGGATATCATTAGAGGCCTCAAGCCTTTTGAAGACACTGAGGTGCTCCTGAATCACAGTCATGCCTCTAGGTAGGAAGTGTGTGTGAAAATGTTTCTCCTCTTTCCTTCTCAAGGAGGATTTCAAAATGAGATTAACTCCATAGTAGCGCGGTTTTGTTAATGAGTCACCAGTTATAGGGGCTAAATCCACAGGTCTCCATGGATTAAAAATTTCAAGCAGAGCCTACAAGTGGTCTCTTTGACTTCATATTCTTGTAGTTGCTTCTCTGCCATGGTCTGTGTTCTCAGTTCTTCTGCTGATCTTTATTCTCAGCTTTTCCAAGTCTCCCTATACATCCCTATCTCTTTTTAATGAAGAATTTGAGATACTGTCATATATAATCTAGCTTGATTTTCTCTCTCCAGCTACTGACTTTTCCTTTCTTCAGCATGACTCTAAGTTCTGTGAAATGGCCGTTCGTAATAACCTCCTAAGTCTTAAAACTAATGAGAATTTTAATATTAACACTAATGACGAGCAATCTAGCTTCTGCTCTTGGAACTTCATCAAAACTACTCTTGCAACACCTACAAAAACCACCTTAAGCCCACACTTCAGGTTTCATCCTAAAGTGATCTTTCCACTGTGATCAAATTCCTGATTATTTTCCTCTGCTGTTTGCTAGTAGTTTTTGATGGTCTTATTCTATGGTCTTATTCTATCACAGACAGTGCTTCTAATTGCATTTTGTTCTTTTAGCTGGTCAGGGCATCTGAGCTTAAATGATTTCCATGTCACACTGTAATTTTCTGCAATACATTATGTTACAAAATGTCAGAAATTTAGACATACTTCTGAAGGAGGAATCAATTACATTTAATCAATATTCCAAATTACATTTTATGTCACTGGATTAACAAAAATACTGAATTTTGAATGTTCGCACTCACCTTCCCTGACTTTGGTACCTCCAAGAACTATTGCAGATATACCAACAGATGAGGACAATAGCCAGATACAGATGTTGATTATCTTTGCCTTGAGAGGTGTACGGAAGTCCAGAGCCTTCACAGGGTGACACACAGCAATGTATCGATCAACACTCATCATTGTCAGTGTGAATATGCTGGTAAACATGTTATAATAGTCAATTGAAATAACTATTTTACACAGCACATCACCAAAAGGCCAAGAGTTCATCAGGTACTCAGTACTTTGGAAAGGCATAGTTGTGGTAACTAGCGCATCTGCCATAGCCAGATTGAAAATGTAGATGTTGGTTGCTGTCTTCATCTTTGTGTACCTGAAGACCAAAAAACAAAAAAAAGGCTTTATTATTTCAAAGAATGATTATGTACATTATGTAACAGTTTATCAACTTTGCCATAGTTCATTTTTTTTCTGTCCTTTCTATTTATGACAGAAGCACACACAAATGCAAGACCCTTGTGATAATAGTAAACACATTTGACTTAGTTTCTCAGCACCTGAATTAGCAGTTAGACCTATTCACCACAGGCAAAACCAAGGACATTTAATCTAACTAGCCAAATACTGACTTCAATTCTAACTTCTCAAATCCTTCTACAAGAAAATATCATTCATTTTTACATTTTTAAAGTGATTAAAATGTTTTGTTTGTCCTTTTCTTATAGCTAACTGTCAGTGACTACCAGCTTTCTGGGTTGGTTTTGTGGAATGAACAGTTATCCCAGTCTCTGATAAGAATCCATGTTAGACTGCTACATCTGCCAGGTCAGATTGCCTCTTCTACAATAGTTTCTTTCCCTTGAATTCACTACAATGATGCCAGCTTATAAAAGTCTTAGTCATTTCCCTTCTTCGCTCCTTCACTTCCAATTTCTCCCCCTTTCTTACCATTAGCTTTTCCCAGTCCCCTCTTTTGTGACTGCTAATGTGAAGGGTGACTCCTGTTTAAGTAGGATACCACAGGGGGAAAAATTTATCATAGCAATACTTTTTCTGCATCCTTTAATTTCATCAAAATGAAGCACTTGTTTTGTCCAGCTGGTAAGAACCTCAACCTACACAGAAAGATCGGATCTGTTTTTTTGAGACAGCACCCTGCTTTCTTCTGCCCCGATGACAATTTGGGGGGACAGGCTGTGCCATGGGGTGTGGGTGACTAGTTACAGTTCTGCTATGGACACCAAGGATGAAGGAGAGTCTGTTAACACAGGGATATACCTAACTCTCTTTTTTGAAATACTTCCCCCCAACTAGTCACTTTTGCTCGATGTTGTTAATTTATTATCAAATTCAACAACAGATTTTCTTTTCAAAACTGTTTCAGCCCTGTATTTTGAATGTGTGCCCAAACTAAAATGTGCATATGTAGCACACACAGAAAAACATCGAGCTAGATTTTGCTATGTGTCATTTATAATTTACAGTAGAAATATAAGATTTGATCGGTTTGGCTAATGTAGGGCAATGTGCCTATTTGCCTTTAAAACTTTGATGTGTGAAACAAAAAAATAATTTTAAGAAATTTTGAGCAGTGTTGACAAAACGTACCCAATATGTAAATTAGCTAGTAATTCAGATTCAGGTAGAAATGTCATTTTATGATCAAAAAATAGCACGAGTTTTTCTAAAACACTCTAATTATGACCTACTGAGAAAATGAAACAAAATAATGGTTTGAAGCATAGAAAAGGGATCTGCAAGGGAAAGGAAACTCTTCCCACTCAGATACCATAACCAGGCTCACGTTTTGAATGAGAACCAGTGAAGCATTAGAAATCGCTAAGCAAAGACAGCCAAAAGGAAGCAGCAACAAAAAGCCTACACTGATGGCATGACCCCCATGATCCAGACTCCTTCTGCCCCAGATCTGCCCCATTCTCCAAGATCAATGGCAAAGCAAGGAGGAATCTGCCAGTCCAGGAGCCCAGAGCTGGGGTTCTGCCCCTTCCCAAATCAATCTCTTCAACAGGCCCTGCAGCAGAGGAGACTATATAGCTACAAGAAACAAATATAAGATGCATTAACAGACTAGGAACTTTCCTCCTGGTAAAAAAAACCAAGCAACCAACCAACCAAACACAAAAACAAACAAACAAACCACAAAAACACAAACAAACATACAACAAAAAACACCACAGGTAAAACAGGTCTGGATGCATCTCGGATGTAAGACTGAACAAAAACTCACCAAACAGTCAGATTGTAAATCTGTGCTAAAATGGACTAATTATCATTAAATGCCTGAAAACGAATAGCAGGAAGGTGATGTTACTGCTAAGGACATCACTGATGATATTTGGAATTGTTGTCTTTTCATATTGCAAAAAAAAAACCTGACTGAAAAGCTGGAAAGGATGCATAAAAAGCACCACAAAAATAAGTGAAAAGACTAGAGAAAATTCTTACTGTGAGTAACTTAAAGAGCTTAGTACTTTTAGTTTATAAAAAGGAACACTGAGAGGTGACTTGATTACAGTGTCTCCAGGCCTCCATAGGGAGAAAATAGCAGGTACTGAAGAGCTCTTTCAGACTGCAAAGAAAAGCGTAACAAGGACAAATACATAAAAGTCAAAGCCAGACAAACTCAGCTTAGAAACAATGACGGATTTTTCCTAACAGCTACGGCGATTATTACTGCGAACAAATTACAAAAAAAAAAAAAAAAAGAAGAGTAAATTTTCCATCTTTTGATGTCTCCAAATCAATGTCTGCTGCTTTGCAAGAACTGTGCTTCAGTCAAGTACAAGTTACTAGACAATTTAAATGAAATGCAATGGCCTGTGATAAGCAGAGGTGAAGTAACTAGTAGTTCTTCTGAATCATTACTTCTGTAGCTCTTTAAAAACATCCCCAAGGGTTTGGATAAGCAAAATTTACTTTCACATATAGAAGAATTAGCTTGATCTCTTTTCCTTAAGGAAAACCAGAAACGTAGTGAAAAATAACTAAGAGGATTTTATTATCCTTGAAAAATCAAATATCTGAAAGTCTTCATATCCAGCATTTCTGGCCCTCACAACCTGAATTACATGACCATATATACCATATTTTTCCAGTACCCTTTTCCCTTCTTCCCCCACCTTTCAGTGACAGATTAGGAAAGACCCTCTGTAAAACAGAACTAGATTTTTAGGTAACTTCAAAATTCAAATTTTTGAAGCTGCAACACAAAACATGTTCTCTGTATATTTACTGCTCCTGTTATACACATAAAGTAACTAATTTTGCTTTTTTTGGACTATGCAACACAGGCACATGTAAGAAAATTTGTTTTCCTCACTACTATTGATCCAACAGGAAGGATGTCTTGTCATTCACAGGTAGCAAGAAATACAGTCATCCTCACACCAGCATTTAGACAGCTTTCAGTGTAACCATATCAAAGCTGTATATGGGAGTGAAAATATAACAGGGAAATGAAAATTCAGTGTGCCATTCCTCCCACAGAGATCTGTGAAAGCTTTGGTTCGACTCAGGAACACATAGGCAGATAACAATCCCAGCTTCGATAACTTTAACTGGTGTACACCTAGTGCTTCCCCATAGCTCACCAGACTGGCAGTCCCACGACTAGCTGGCCTTGCCCAAACCCACCCTGGTTCACAGAGCACAGAGACCTGCTTGTACCACTCAGTCTAAGCCAAAAGAGGCACCTGACCCCTTCTCTGCCAGACTTCAAACAAGAAGGTGAGAGGCCAATAAATACTGCTTCAATAAATACTTCATTTCATTTAGGCAATAATTTTTCCCGGCCACTGTAGAGGGATCATGCATACCTAGCTCAGGGGTGAAGGGTGCACTGGTCAACTTCAGCAATGCTAAATTCCAGCACGTTTCGCTGATGCAACCTTAAAATTCACTGATCTCATGCTAGTAATGTAAAGCTGTTGGGCGATATAGATTAAATCATACATTCATTTAGAAGTTTGAAAAAAACAGAAATGTCTTTGAGAATATGGATTCAATCATCTAAACTCCTTTCAATGTTTTTAATTAAACACCTGAAAATCATTACATGCCTACGTGCCTCTGAAAATATGCACTAACAGGCTTAATCAAAAGCCCAGTTAAAGTACTGGCCTAATCGCTGTTGCTGTCAGACACTTTGAAGTGGACACTGACCAAGTCTTAACTCAAACATGAGATGAGAGATTTAACTGCTTTCCTACAACTGATTCTGTTGCACCAAAATGTAGGAGGCAATATTTTACATGGTTTGGGTTTTTCCCACCATACCCACCCATATCTGCACTTGAACAAAGTCAAAACAGTGATCGAGTAAGGGAATCTTGTCTTCCTTTGCAAAACAAAAATTCTTTATCAAATACCTGAAATTAATTTAAGGAACAAATACTACTATCTGCTTTAATTAGTGTAGCAGAACAGATAGGGGAAACCTGGACATAACTACAGCATAGATGGCACAGTAGTAGTTAATGACAAACATTTTCTTAGTGGTCTTGAGATATAACTGTCAAAGACCATTGAAATATTTATAGACTATTGTTGTATAAATTATTCATGGGAAATCCTGTGTCTAGAAAACAATTTGCTAAATACTGGGAGTTCATAACAAGATTACAGCTTTTCTAATGTTACATAGGAATGAATGGTCCCTCTTTTGACTAAGATGATAGAATCTGATTTCAAGGGGCAGGAAAACCTCTGATGACTTGAGCCACATGGTGGATCTTGTAGACTTTTCATAGCCTCTGCAGATCTTAAATAACTGGAAAATATATAGAAACCCTGTAGAAAAATAGGCAAGATGAAAAATAAATCTTTGGTTTGGATGTATTTTTGGATGGATATATGAGAAGAGTTTTTAAGGAGCAAGATTTAAATTATGTTTACTTATATATCAAAAGTAAAACGCAGAAAACTATCATCACTACTTGGGCTAAGTCCATTTTCCAAAATGAAAATTTTTTGAGATTGACTTCAGACTGACCCTTACAAAATCTCCTCTTTCTCAGTTGACTCATCATTAACTGTACTTTTCCTTCTGGAGTAGAATTTACTTTGCACGTTTTTTTAACACAGTAAATAGGAAGAAATGACACCTTCAGACTAAGCTTATCAATGAAATTGTGGTAACGGAAGAAGGAAGCATGCTATTAAGAAGCTGGTATGCTTTCAGAAAAAAATCAAAATGCATTATTAAATCTGCTAGTAGAGCCTCTTAGAGTTATTATCTCAAGCAGAGGAAAAGAGTGTGATTCTGAAGTGGGCTGTAACCTTAGTAAAGTTACTAAAAGCTGGGAAGGAGGCTCTGGTCAAATTTTTTTCAACTAAGTGCAACAGGCTGAAATGTTCCCTGCAGTATGAAATGAGGGATGGGGTGGAGAGCAAGACTAACAAATATACTACAACAACATTCTCCAGTAGCAGAGTGAAAGTACAAAAGCATGAAATACAACGAGCTGTAACAAACACATATTTTCTGCAGATACCTGAGTCAGTGAATGAAAATGAAAGCTAAAGCACATCTAAAAGCAAATTACAAAACACCTATCAGCAGGATGCAGGCAGTGTTCCACTAGGTTCCTCTGAATTAAGTATATGGAGATCAAGCAGCTGAAAAGCTTAGTCAGAAAAGCTCTAAATCTCAAGGCTATATTCAGGGCACACTCAATATCATAATGCATCAGAACAGGGAAAAAAAGATTATTTATTCCAAACATATAACATGTCAGAAGGATGACTCAGCTATCTTTTGTATCTTCATAAGTCAATATAAAAGGCTTGTGCCAATATCAAACTAAGACTGAGGTTATTTAAAGAATGTAAAAATTAATATGCTGCTGTTTCTATGTTCATAATGGGTTATATGTTATTACCACATTTTGAATTGCAGCCGGAATTTAGCAGGGGATAGGACCTTGGGAAACACTTTAAATAAAGGCAAACATTGTAACCGCACACATTTAAAAATTGCCTGTCTTCAACATCAAAACTGTTAGGATCCTACAAAAAATTGTATATGTTGTCTACAAAATTGTATCCTAAAGTGGCATTCATTATATTAATAAGCACCTGTAGGTGCCTATTTTCAAGAAGCTTAAAGAAGGAAAGCACAATCTTATCTTTTGTTGTCCCCTCAGGGAGCATAATCTACCTGGATGTCAGAAGGCATTAAAATTTGCACAATTTACCACCATCGTTACTCGTCTGAACTATTCACAAACTGAGTCTAAACAAGATCTTGCAGATTTAGATTAGATGTGGAAGCTTTCCTTCTTTAGCTCAAGAACCAGTTTCTGAATCATAGAAGAGATGCTCAAGTCCACATATATCCTGGCCAAAAAGAAGAAAAATTCACACTACTTAACAAAAATTAACTTCTTTCCTCCTTCTGTGATAAAGATTTCTAATATTTTTATGTGAGCTTAGGAACCTCTTTTTTTAAGAAATATGCTTAACGTAAGGAATATCAGTATTGCGAAATTTGTGATTCCATGATTTTGCTAGGGGAGTTCAGAGAAATATTAATGTTCTGTTATTTATTGTGGCTTAAACTGAAATAATGAGAATGCAGAATTCTAAAAAACTGGTGCTCTCTCCAAAACCAGTATGTCTACTTTTATTATTAGAGAGCCTGGACAATTAACTTAGATGAGGTACCTGATTTTTTTTGCCTCTCTTGGTAAGATGAATCTAGACCTCATCAAGCAGCTGACTCTGTTGAGAAACTTTATGCTGCTGCAGATGTTTTTCAGTAACTAGTCATGATACGGAGAGTTCCCAGGGTGTTACACAGCCCATCCTAATACTTCTTCCTTGCCACAGGTACATTCCACTGATGAGTGATAAGTCTCTGTTTCTGGTAACATCCACCTTTCCCGTTGTTCTTATCTCTCTTTTTTTTTTTTTTTCGTTAAGGACATGAGCCCCCTTAGCAGAGCAAAATGCTTCCTATGTGTTTGTGGGCAAGGGAAGTGAGTTTTCTATGCTGTAGGACAAGGATTGCCTAGCAAAGAGAACAAATCTCATTACTCAAGCAGATAAGGATACCAGCTCCAGTAAAAGATTTTTCAAGGTCTTACTTTCCTTCTTATTCTTTGGAGAGGCTCTGATTTCCATAGGTAGCTATGCATGCAGAGCTTGGCTGGAAGCAGTCAAATTTTATTGACCATTTGCTCCCCCTACATGTTTCTGCAGGAGAGAAATAAGAATTTTACAATGTCTCACAGAGAGGTTTTGGGCTGTGGGTATCTCTCTTGTTCTCAGAACAAGGCACCCGCTCTTCATTTTGCCACAAGGACAAATAGTAACTGCCACTGCTGGGGGAGTTTTATAGGACAACTACACTCTTGGATGCGTGGAGACCTGAATCTCTGGTCAGCACTCTTGCAATAAAGTTGAATGGGAGACAGGGGACCTCATTTTATAAAATGTATAGGATTATATGTTAAGGCAACACATGGATATATCAGTTTTGAGGTAGCTCGGAGAAAAGTCATCAGTCCCTCTTAAGACTCAGTTGGGAGGCTTTCTCTGGACTCTATCCATTCATCTGTTATCCTCACCTGCCTCAGAGGACAGCCTAACTGAAGACACACTTTTCCAAAGGAGATGATACAAGCAAAATGCAGGAAACTTCTTTAAGATGCGGTCAACTAAAAAAGAAGGTGAAAGCATGGCTCTTCTCCTGCACACTTTAACTAAAGTCAAGCATTCTGAAAGACATGTCTAACAGTAAGCCCTGATGCTGTCTGTCAGCCAGCAACTGTGGTAAAAAACCTTTTCGGAGTGCAAACACTAAATGAATGTTGAATTCCTTGTCCAAGCTAATCCTATCATACAGGTTCCTACCTATCACTACTCAAGGAGGCCTTTCCTAGTTGCCAAATGGTATCCACAGTGTCTAGGCTGCCTACAATGCAGCAGGAAGTGGATTTAGCTATGTAGTCAGTCAGCAAATATAAAATACTCTGTTTTCCAGGTGCATTGTAACTAAGTTTGGGAACCCTAAATATTCACTCATAGTGCACTACTGAATGGCACTGACTTTTGGAACAGAGAGGAACAGCCAGGCAGAGCACTTTCTGTTGCATAAGAGAACTGGAGGACAGGAGAAAACAGAAAGATTCAGTGCACGTTTTTGCCATGTATTAGTGGAAATTCATGCACTGAAGAAAATCACTTTAGGCTCTCATACTCATGCAGAGAAGATGGAGGTTTCATTGTAAATAATGTCTCAAAACTGACAGTAGCAACTACCTAGAATTAATTTTTGCTTCCCTAGGGATTAGAAGGTGAATCTAATGAGACATGAACCCTCTATCTTCAGGAGAAATAAACGCTTCAAAGATGATACACACACAGGCTAGCACACAAAGGTGCTCTGCACCTTCACATACTCTTTATTTATATCCTTTTTACATTTTGCAAAATGCCAGCATGGTTACACACTACTCTTTCCATGTCCTCATTCCATCCGTACACACCCTTCAGTTTGCGCACGCATGCCTGTCTGTAGACAAAATAATGTTCATTCTGCCATTTCCACATGCCTTTTTAACTCCACAAAAGAGAATTGCAATAAGCAAAGTACCAAGTCTTCCTTGAGGAGAAGAACGAAGGGTTCATATTTTGCAAGAATTACCTGTTTCTTACAGATGGGAGGACCAAAAAAAAGACATGAAGTAAACTTCCTAGAAGTATAGTTTATCAAAGTTCTGGATGCTTTTCCTTTAGAAAACAGTGTGTAACTGAAATCAAAACTCCCCTTGGGAACTCATTTGTTTCAGAAAATTTAACTTAAGGGGCAAACTAATCACAGTTTGACCAGACAACAAGAGTAGGTAATCCAGTAAGATCATCCTGTCTTGCTCTTGGTTCATCCCAGGACATTGAAAGGCATCGAGTTAAGAATTTCCTGCCACAATACTCTTTCACTAAATTCAAAATCCTCTCTTGGGAAAAAACAAATTAAGGGTCCCTACTCTTTCCTTTTTCTGTCCACCTTCAACAGAAGGGCTTAGACAGCCTGTCCCCCCCAACACCATCTCCACGCTGTGCTCCCTCCCCACGCTTCAGCCAGGAGCATGAATTTCCCCAGTATTCTCCTAGCTGAGGACAGGCAAGCTATCTCAAGCTTTCTGCCTTGCCAGTAGCCAAACTGGAAAGTTCTTGTAAGTTTTCACTTTTTGCCAGTTCAAAAGGGCTCTCCATAATTTGTCTTGCTTCCAGACATTGATTCCAGTTACGCCTTTCTGTGAAATAGATGACTACCTGGCTGCTAGCCCAGCAGAAGCGTCTGGATGGATACCAAATTACTTTTCAGAAGCCAAACAGATTACTCACTATACGCTATAGCCTCTCTTTAATACTGTCTCTAGTAAATATTCCTTTTAATCCATTTCTGGACTCTCTCTGCTTTTTTGGTATCAGCTCTTCTTATCATAGCATCATATTGGGAACCCGTGCTGAGTTTCTTGCCTGCTTAGAAATCGCAGGTCTCACTTAGGCATTGTCTAGCAGGGTATTAAATGTATTAGAAACACTGAAAACTTGTGTAAATGATTGTGCATTTCAAACTACCTGTATTGTTTTATAAACTTGTCCTTTTCTATTTTTTCTGCCCTCCTGGTCTTCGTGCCATCTGTAAAAGCTGTTGGTAATAATCAGTCTTCCAAGTTGTGATGGAAATTACACCAAGATTGGCCAAACTCTGCAGAATCCACCAAAACTACCTCCACTCAATGAGGTAAGCCCAGATGCTCTTAGGTCCTGGGGTTAATTACTATCAATCTATTTGATACCTCAGTACTGATAATAGTAAGGTGTCGAATATTTGATCGGGTAAAAAAAAGGTAAAAAGCCACAAAGTAAACTACAGTTAGGTCTCCACTTCTAGAAGCCGAACTGGTGATTTCATAAAAGTATAAAGTGGTACAAACTGCAAATTATATGGAACAGGTAATTCAATTAGGCTGACTCTTCTGGAGCTTCATTTTTCAGTTCAGAACAATATTCTTTCCAAATGTAATTTAGTAAAATATGAACAATAATTAAAAGTAAATTAACAAATAATCTTTTGAAGTTATTAAAATCTAATATTGATTTAAATCAATATATTTAACCTTCATTTTTTGATACTTTTTTTTTTTAATATTTTCATTGTGGCTTGGAATGAACTAAGAAGATTTAAAAACTATCTGGAAAGGATTCAATTTTATATGACATTTATTAACAGACTCTTTCTGTTACGTAAGATGCCACTCGGTTTGATGAATATAAGAACAAAATTGCATTACTAGGTATATTTTTTCTTCAATATTAGACTAAGGAGAGGAAGACAAGCTTTCTCTTTTCCCCTAGGAGTGAATCTGCATATCTGTGACATAGCCTCTTGTTAAAACTGTTTTTGAATGTAGAAAATTATTCAGTTCACTGGAAGCTTGAAAGATAATTTTAAAAGCAACACAGGATTGGCTATTTAAGATCCTTATGACGGCAGCTGTTTTCGGTAAATGACTTCAGGAATGCTGGAGGTAATGCACCTAGAAAAAGTTAATCTGGGGTGGGTAAAAGAGAACATCTCCCAGAGTTTTTACCAGAGTATGTTTATGGTTTTGATAAAAGCAAATCCATAGTAAGGTTGTAACTTTAGTCAGGACACTTTTCCTTCCCTCCAGTTGTCAAAAGAAAACAGAATTTTCTTTAAAGCCAGAACAAAATTTTAGAGAAATAAAGTCAGGAGGGAGGAGAAAGAGAGGAAAAAGACTTTTTTTGCTTCCAAGGACAAGTAACTTTATTTATCAACATCAGCCAATTATTTCACTTCCGGAAATATCTTCTAAAACCTCAGAGGTAAAGCTAATCTCAAAATAAAAGGTTTGGGGTTGAGATTATTCTGATCATGTTAAGACACACGTAGTTGTATAAGTTTATTCAGGTAATGTTAGGTATCTCCAGTTCATTTCTACAAATCCATTTCATGCCTCCCCTCCTCCTTCACAGGGGGAGAACTGTGCTCCCCATATAGTATCTGTATTTCCCACCAGTGTAAGAGGTGATGAAGTGTTTCTCTCTTACTCTCTCCTGAGGAAAAGCAGTGGCCGCAGGAGAGCGTGACATCCCGTGTGCCACAGCTCAGCATGATCGAGGAGGCACTGTCAGCTCACCCAGCTGGCTGCTGGCCCCACAGCAGACCCCCTGGGGCTGGTCCACCTGCCTCACACCCCCTTGGAACATGAGGAGAGTTCCTGCAAACCACCCACACCATGACACCCAGCCACAACAGGAGTGCCAGAGGGCAGGGTGCACCACATACTCAACATGTCAAAAATAACCACCCTCAAGGCACCTGAGGAGTCTGAGGTACTTAAAATAGCCCTGGTCTTGCTCTTTTAGGATTTTTAGTGACTGGGCTCTGGCTTTTAAATCTAACAGTTGCTGTATAAAGATACAGTTGCTGTATAAAGGCAGTGAATACCAGTATCTCCTTTTTACACATGACAAAATCAGGTCGCAGGGCTGTGACATGACCTTCTCAGGACAAGAGAAAGTGTTGAAGCCTGGGAGTAAAACTAAGAGAAGAATCCAGATCTCCTGAGACAGGGTTTAACAGATCATGCTGCCACTACTGTGCTAAAGTGCCATTCCCAAAGCTTGCCTTCAACGTAAATCTCTGTTTACAGGAGCTGTATCAAACTCTGCTACTTTTCTTTCAGGACCTTGTATATGTCCTGTTTAATCCCATTCTCCCGTTTTTTTTTTTTCCCTCTAAAACCGGGGTGTCAAATCCATTTTCACCGGAGGCCACATCAGCCTTGTGGTTGCCTTCAAAGGGTCGGATGTAATTTTAGGACTGTATAAATGTAGGAGTAGTGGGTTTCCCTCCCAGCAGAAATGCAACTCACCACACCTGAAAGAGATTTGGGACACCCAGATCTCTACACACAGGCTGCTGAGACGCTGACTTGCTGGTCTCTATGAGCTTCTTTAGCATCCCTTGTGCAGAAGTAGCAAAACCGCCCTTCTGGGGGTATTAAAGGAAGGAATTGGCCGAGGCCTGTCTACACAACAGCTTTCGGTTGGATTTGAGCCTGGTTTTGAGGCATCTCAAGACTATTTGACATCTCCTGAATATACTGTTTAATTGACACTTCAATAATTTCACTCAAAGTCTCTGAACATGAGGGATCTGGTTTGTGTCACCCAAAAGATGGCTCAGAGTCAGCCCTGAAGTGGTCAGGCCGTTGGACTAGATGATCACTGTAAGTCCCTTCAAAATGAGCTATTCTAACTTCTGGTGGTGTTTAAAAGAGCAAAGGACAAAGAGCCAGGCCTGCTTTGCCTGCTAGTCCAACAGGGTTTGGGAGGAGAGCAGACCCAAGTTTCAGAGAGATGAGAAACAGCAACACAGGGTCTCACACAAACTGTGTGCTCAGCTGGAGTGTAAATAAGAGCCACAGGCTGTTCCCATCCTCCTTAAGAGCTGCAGCAGCTGGAGGAGAGGTAACATGAGGTGGCTGGCAGACATGATCCCCCTCGCCCTTGCCACCTTCTTTCATAAGCTTCCCACGGACCTCGGCTTTCAACACAAAAGGACATCACTGCAGACTACATTTTTCAATAGGTCACTAAAGTCTATCTTGAGATGCAATCATGCACAGAGTGGATATGAGTGAAAGAGAGAGAGAGACGAAAGGTTAGGACAAAAATGAAGAAAGTAAAGGAAGTACACCTCTTGCATAAACATTTGGAATATTTCAAAATCATAAGAAATGTTTCAAACTGTAGGTTTGTGTATACATGCACTTCAGCTAATGATTCTAGCAGTGGTTAAAGCATTTGCCACAAAAGAAACCTAAGAGAGGGAGATACTTAAAAAAAAAAAAAAACCACAAGAGAGGGAAAAGAAAACAACAGGTGTTTTGTCATATTTATTTTCTGATCATGCAATCAAGAGATGGACCAAAAGCAAACTGAAGCAAAAGGGAATGGTAGGAGAGAGAGCCATAGACTAGTTAGACCCTCACAAAAATAATCTTAGGAGCGTAACAGATACAGAGGAAAAAAAGGAAATACATATGCTCCAGTTTAATGCATACATGCTAACTTTTAGGACTCTGGTTAAGTCTGAATTTATTTCCACTGTACAGACCACTTAATCAGCTGTCATTGTTAGTGACTGATGGCTTAGAAAACCTCTGTGTGTGTCAAGTATGGAATCTCCTTGCAAGAAAAATACAAAAAGAAATTAAATCTCTGAATGAAGGGGGAAAGGGCATCAAAAAGCTGGAGCAAACTAATTTCTCCACATTGACCGCAGGCATCTTTATTTATTGCACCGACTATTAAAGGGGATTTTATATATGTACTCCACAACTATTTTTTTTTCAGAATTTTTTGCGGGATTCAAATGGACTTTGAAACAAGAGTCCGAAGAATTGCATGATTTCAGCCCCCTTGGTTGTTCACTATCGCCCTGCTGATCTGCATTGTCCAAACATTTTAATGAATTTCAAATGAAAAGGACAAAAAGAGGGAGAAATCATAGTGCAAACTGAAGTCTAAAATATGCAGCAATACACAAGTGTAAGTGCAAGTATAAGTATTGGTGGATTTCACTAAGTGATTTAATATGAAAAACTAACACAGAAACACAGCTTTCTCCTTTTTCCTGAGGAACAATAGAAAGTATTTCAGCACCTGCTTTGCTTTCTTCTGTCTAACACCAACAACTGGAATTAAACATCACTAGACAAAGACACAACATCCCTGGTTTTACATTAAGCATTTCCGCATATCTTTATCGTTTCCTTTTTTCCCCACCTTGTTAAACAAGTCACTGAGTGACAAGGCAGTAATGTATAAGTGTTCACACGACTAGACACATAAGCCATCTCTCGGGGACTACTCACAGGGGAGAAAATCTGCCTCGCAGAAGTTTCTTTCTCCCACTTGAGCTTTACCTCTGGTGCGAGCAGCCTCTCATCCCTAGAGGGCACCCGACGAACGCAGCTCCGGGGCACTAAGCGCCTTTCCCGCAGGCTGCAGGATTCATCACTTTTAAACAGCTTCTGTCTCTGCACGTTCAGGCAAACTACTGGGACTGGAAAGGTCTGGGTCATTCCAGGTACTTTCTTCCAGCTCCTCATGCAAGCACTCCCAGAGACCTTCCATAAAAAAACCCCTCCCTCCACTGCCAAATTTAGAGATGGCCGTACGCACCTCCTCCAACAGATACTCCAAATCCACTTACCTTATGATGACAAACATGACCAGAGAGTTTCCCACCAAGCCGACAACGAAGACCACTGAGTAGACAGCAGTGATGATGATGGGGATGGCAGGGGAGATGCTGGTGTGGTTGTGCTGGGTGTCCTCAAAGGCCCTGGTGGCATTGCTCTCATAGTCCATCCAGCCCAGGATCCAGCTGCTGCTGGTGCTAGGGGGACGACAGGGCCCCGGGGAGCAGGTGGAGTCTGGCTCCTCACGGAAAATCTGTACGGGGGCATCCATAGGGACACAGCCCCCTCAGGCAGGAACAAGACAGAGAGGAGAGTGCAGAGAGCAGGAGACGAGTATGCTGGAAAGAGGGAAGAGAGGGGAAAAAACAGAAGTGCTAAAATTTGTACAGATTAAGGGGAGTTCTGCTGTGGTGAGAACCGTAATTCACCAAGCACAGACTTAAGCAAAACATATTCATATTAAATAATTACAAGTTTTACATCTCACTATGTAAAGGGTAAGTCCTTCTCCTCCAGGTGCACAAGGAAAGTTTTCCTCCACTTTCAGAGATTACAGAGAGAAACAAATCAGATGGGAAACAGCTCAGATCCACCCCCACATTTTAACCCTCTGTCTCCCATCCTCCATATTTTAAGTTAAACAATATCCTAATGGCAGGGGCTCCTTATTACCTAAGGTCTATGATAAAGGGAGGACAGAAAGAAACCCACCACCTCTCTGCACATCTGCTTTGACATCCTGCCCTGAGTTATTTTTTTCCCCGATCCCATGCCCGCTTTTAAAGAAGAGACACATTAATGACACAAAATACCTCTTTCAATCCGGAAAAAGGAGCAAAGCCTTCAAACAGATGCTCTTGGCAGGAAAAGAAAAAAACAAAGCAGCTCCACCTGGCTCCTGGAAGTAATACGGACCTTTGAGGACTTTTGAACCTGAGGCACCTGAGCCTTTAGAGAACTGTGCTGGCAGCAGAGACAATTCCTGGGCATGAGCTGCAACGTGAAAGCAGCAGCAGCTGCTGCTGCTGCTGTTCCAGCTCCCACCACTTCGCCTTTTCCCTCTCACGCTCCCTCTGCCTCCCTCTCGCTCTGCCAGGGCTCCAGCAGCACTCTGCACTGATGCACACGTTCTCCTCTGTCTCTGTCCCTGCAGCTCAGAAGCTCACATGACTTCGCTCTGAACACTGAGATGCAGATAAATAAAAAGAAAAGCAAAAAATAAGTTCTCTAATGAATGAATTCTTATTTTTAATAAACTTTTCCAAGCTGTCTTTCCTCATTCCCCCTGTACTCTCAGGCCTCAGGCAATGATCCTCTGTGTCTTATTGAATCCCACATGCTTTTACAGATGCTGAACAAAACAGGAATTTTCAGTTTAGATGCTTTGCCTGGTCCATCAGCTCTTTTGTGCCTCAGCTTCATAATTGTACATCCAAAGCACTTCTTGCTGGGTGGCCATGCCCCTATTCCTTTACATCTGCAACTTGGAAGAAAGTCAGAAGCTGTCTATCAAACCAGAGAGGGGCACCCTGATTACTGTTCTTAGTTTATTCAAGCTGGCCCACATCATGTGAGAAGCTAAAAATTCCCTGTAGCACTTCTGGAGCTCTGCCCTCCCCAGCCTCCAGCTGCAGCCAGAAGTGGAGAGATGGTGTGTGTAGAAATCGCATCCCTCAGAGCTTAGCCCCCCATCAAGCAGGGGTTGGGACCGCACGCATCTGCGCTCAGGATATTCCTTAACTGGCAAATAGATCTTGAAATTCCCACCAGGAGTCCCTCTAAATGGCAAACTGGAGAGGTGAGGCAAGACCCTGAGTTGTTCCCACTTCCTCGGGAGAGCTGGTGAATAGCCAGACTGGCTACATCTCAAAATGTGCATCAGGAAAGCAGATCTGCAAGGAAGAGCAGTCAGTCTTGATCCTCTGGGCATTTGGTGAAGATTAGACAGCCAGGAAAGGGATTGTAGGTTTCCTTCATCCTTTTTTAATGCTGAAACTTTACTTCGTACTCCTCTTGTTGAGTTTGCAGTTTCTCAGATTGCAGTTTCTCAGATTGCAGTTTCTCAGTTTCTCAGGTTGCAGTTTCTCTCAGATTGCAGTTTCTACTTCTAAAACATTTTTTTTCTAAATCTATAGTCAACATAAGAAACTATGTCAGCTGTAGAGTCAAAAGTCATGAAAGAAGTTTAAAAGGTACAGAATCCCCTCTCCTAGAGGCAGAGGGTTGTGCAAATGTGGTGATGGATTTGACTGTGGTCACTGCTTTCTCCAGAACATCAGCATCTGCTCACCATCACGTGTATAGAGCTGCCTGAAAGTTTAATCCCTAATGAAGACAGAAAAAAATGCAAAACAGCAAACATGAGACAAAGACACCCCAAAGCCACACACATTTTAAGGAAGGCACACAGACAGGGGATAATAACAATTTGGAAAGGTAAAGTGAGATCCTAACATAAAATGTACCCCTATCCTGTTTTTATTCTCTGTAGTCTCTTGCAAAAGTACTGAATGGAATTTCTACTGTTGCTTCTTCTCATACATAGTTTTACTTGGCAATTTTGAGCTTCTTGTTAATAATTTCCCTGGACTTCTCCACATTATAGAAATAAAACATACAGGACAACTGTAAGATGATAACAATATTTTAGCATTCATTGATAATTCATATCTTATGAGCAATCATATTGTTTGGATAAGTACCTTAAATATGAGCATATACAGCTGAAAAATAATCAATAAAATGGAATCTAAGGGTTAGGCTGAAGTGAGGGGGAAAGAAGAAATAGTTTGTCACTCTACAATTGCTACAGAAGGATCAGAAACTTCTACACAAGGAAGAAAGTCTGTTATTTCTCTGCATAAATCTAAAGCACAGATCATATAAAAAGCCCAGTAAGATTAATAGCAGACTCGAAGGCTTTTCAAGCATCAGTGGCTGGACAGTAAGCTACTCTTTCTCTGGCTAAATTCTTTACTAAAACTCTCCGGTGATCTTAGAGTTAGCACAAAAAAGATGTCATCACAGCTATGCTCACTGACCCTTAATGGAGTGTGCATTGCAGCTACATGGGACAGAATGAGATGGAGTTCGACCACAACACTGGAAATTATAGAGTGAGTCAGAAGCAACATGTAAGTTTTCTGGTGCTTTCTGTCTGTGTGTGCTCCATGTTGGAGGCTCAACTCTGGCTCCTGGTAACTGTAGGACTTTGCAATTCAGTAGAAAGAAAACACGTGGGCTAGAGAAATGCCTTTTCTTCTGAAAGTCAAGTCAAATTCATATAATATCTATTAAAAATAAACTTTTCCTTTCTTGTGTTTGCTTTCTTGCTGAAAACTTTAGTATCTGGATTATCAGCAGTAACCATTCTCACCACAGGTACTGGAAACACCTGCAATGAAATAAACAGAAGAAACAAAGGCAGTGAAAGAACCATGTTTCACCAACATCTTCCTCTCTTTTAACACATAACTACTCAGTGCCCCTCTGTCCTTCCCAATAGTCCTGCAGAAAAGCAGGGTTTGAAAAGAAAGGGTTTGTTGGTGACCTAACCTGGTCTGTCCACACACCAATGCCAGAAGTCCCTGTTCCCTCTGAGGGATCACATTAGATAAAAGGCCCTGTTCTTTCAAGTGAAAGCAAGGCAAGATTTAGGGAAAACAGAGAGCACACAAGCACAGTCTTACTGCTCAGCTACAACTTTCCTCCAACATTGTTACAAACTTGTGGCTCGCACATCCCCAGAATTTTTCACTTCACCACTGTAGTGCCAGTGTTCCCCTCAGTGGACTTTGGGAGAGACAACAGAAATCACCTGGACCTTTTTTCATTAAAATGCAAAACTATATACCAAATCCTATACTAAGGGAACATTGTTTAAGCTGAAAATTTCAGTCCTCAAAGGTAAAGAAATACCACACTCAGTGTTCAATAACTAGGCACTACAATACATGTGCATTTATACAACTTTTTTTCCCTCATTCACAGATCAGCTACACCATATTGCTACATTGACACTGAAGAACAACAATAAACAGGGAATTTTGTGTCTGTAAAGTTTTTTCTTTTGCAATCCTAGTGAAATTCTCTGAATGAAAAATGAACATGGAGGGAGGGAGATATGTGATATTTAACAATAAAAAGTGAAAAGGGCTTCAGCATTGTCCTTTTTATTACAAAAAAAGCTAAATAAAGAGCTGCTCCCATCAGCATACTGCTTCAAATCCTTAACAATGTGTCGGGACATTAATTCAGCCCTGACTCAGACATAAGAATGAACCGCACTGAATCACCAGCACGACTCTGTGCGGCACCTGCTCACTGCGCCATTACCGAGACCAAGCTCCATCTCTCCAGCACATGCAGGTTTTAAGTGAAAGCTGCTGAGTTGCCACCATTGTTTCCCTAAGGACCATGACATCTTCTAGTTCAAGCTACATTTTCAAAAGAGAGCAGGCCTCAAAGTTCGACCATGAGTTTTAACACTGGGTACTTTGATACTTTGACCATTCGCAGAGGTCGCTTTTTATTCTAGAGACTGAGAGGGAGGTCAGATGAGTTAAGTGGAGCAGGCTGTCAAGATGCTTTTTAAAGTTTGTAATTGGTTTTACTACCTGATTGACCAAAGGCTACAATAATGGCAAACCTGAGTAAAGGGAGGAGATGCTGGAAATGCTTTCTGGTGACTCCAGTTGCCAAGGAAACAAAGTTCTCCTGTCTCTCTGCATCCAGAAATGTTAGCTCTCTGTGTGAACACAGCTCTTGGAAAATAGTGTATTTTAACCTCTTTGAAGACCAGCAAGGGCTAGCAAGAGGGGAAAAGAGAGGCAGGAAAGTACATGTAATGCTTCTTCCCAAACAGTTTTTGTACACGTGTTTTGGTCATAGCAGACTAAATATTCAGCATTAAGGCTCACGCTCCATTTTTTTACTTGTAGATGGCAGAAGTTCGTGTTACATTAAAAAAAAAAAAAAATTCTAATACAGTTCTCCGCTGTCACCTTCAGAAACCAACCCAATGAAACCCTGAGAACCAGAACTGCCTCTGTGACCCGTCTCAAGACACATCCATCTCCCACGGCAAAGTCCTTGGGAGGGCAGGGTGACAACAGCCACCATCAAACTGCCAACTGTAGGGAGGCACTGGACAGATGTTGAAAGATTTCTGACTCCAGGGCTTTAAAAAGCAGGGGTGTCGTACAAACAGGAGCAAACTGGCAGTGAGGACGTGGGTGGTTGGGATTAGAGTCCAGCAGTTCATAACAGGAGGCCATTTGCTCCGCTCTGCTGTCACACTGCCGTGCCCCAGCCAGCTGTGGCACACAGGCCAGCACCTTGGAGCAGTGGCAGAGCTCTCCAAGAAGGTCACCACTTCATCATCTTCCCTGCATTTCATTTCATTGCAGTTCCCAGCTGGAAGTTTTATATCTTCTCACATTTCTGGAGCAGGCTGTAACTGTGACTCCCAGAGGAGATGCAAGGATGCTGAGAGTGGCTGAACATGGGCTGAAAAAAAACTTCTAGTGCCTTTCATTAAAAGATAAAATTATTCCTCATATATCTGTAGAACAGATACAGATATCTGTTCTACAGACCAGATCACCTGATACAGATGGGGTTTTTAAACTAAAACAAAACAAAACAAAACAATTATTACTTACAATTACTTCTCCTGTGGGGCACTATCAGTTATTCATCTTTCACAGTACATTGGCTTCCCAGCATGTGGAAGCACAGTTATGCCAGTAGCTGGTACTTTTACATGAGATGCTGTTGATTTCATTGATAAGTTCTATGGGAATAAAAGTCACTTTAAGATTAGCCTGGTTGTTTCTTCTTGGTATGATCCCTGTGAATTGTGTGAGATAAGTACTGACTTCTCCCCAAAGAGCTCAAGCTCCTGCAGAGCCTTCTCTTCACCTTTTTGACAAGAAAGATGATTCATTTTCAGGAGGGAAGAACTGTGTTGATTATATGCCAATGATACCTAAATATTACTCTTCTTTGTTTGAGACTTACAATTGTTTGTTCGCTTTTTCTGATGCCTGGCAGAAGTAAGATTCAAACAAATGATGTAGCTGGAGTTAGAGAAAAGCAAATTTTACACACACCTGCTAAACCTTGTCCCTCCCACCTCTGTTGCCTCCTGATTTTTGCAACTTCCTTCATAAATAATTACTTGAACACAACAGTGTTGTGATAAAGGAGGGGTGAATTTAGCTCTCTAAATAGGGGTTGTGCCTACACTAGCTTACTGAGCTGGTCTCTGCTGACTCCAGGACAGAGTGATGAAGGCTAAAGCCCCCTTCCCTTTTCCCCAGTGAGTCCTATTAGTTGCTCGGTAGATACCACACAGAACCTACTTGAGCTGTAGAAGTGAACAGTGTATTAATACTGATGTTAAGAGTGAGGAGTATCAAGAAAAATCAAGCGTGGAGGACAAAGCTTTCTTCAGTGGAGGAGCAGGAGTGACATTAAACAGGAATTATTCAGATACATATGTACCCATGATACAAATCAAACCCTCAAAGGGTTAAGAAGTGGCAAGCAGTTACGCAAACACAAGTGGCGGGGGGAAGCCCAAAATTTGTCAAACTCCAGAGAGCATTTAGCCACAGCACACCCGGGGGGGTAAGAAAAAATAAAAAATCACATGAGCCCTGTACGAGACGGAGAAAGAGCCCCCGGGGAGCAGGCAGCCCGTGCCGGCCCCCAGCGCTGTTTTCGGAAGGAACGGCAGAGGGGGCAGGTGCCCCGACACGGTGCGCCGAGCCCAGCGCCCGCCGCCCAACACGTCGCGGCCGCTCCCGCCTCCGCCCCGTCCCCCAGCTGCCCCGGCCGGGCTCCCCGGCAGCCACCGCCCGGTGCGGGGCGGCAGGAAGCGGGGGGGGTCTTCACAGCCTTTCTCCCTTCTCTCCCCTGCGCGGCACCGTCGTGTACCCCTACTCGTTTTTTTTCCGTGGTTATATTTATAATTACTCAGTCGCCTCAGGCGACAGAAAGGCACGTACTTTAAGCCTTTCGCAGCCATTTGCTTCAGAGTATGAAATAGCAACATTTGTTAGAAGAAAGGCAAAAAGACGTTTCAGCTCGTGAATAAAACAAAAAGAAGACAAACGGGCTTGTTACACTCTAGGGTTTGATGCTGTTACTAAACTGTAGATTACTAAGTGTGAAAGTGAATCTGAAAAACCCGTGCCAATGTTTTGCAGCATATGGGAGTGCACCCTTTGAGACATTTGTTTAAATAACGGATGCAAGAAGAAAATGAGTCCGGGATCAATTTGTCAATTACTTACAGCCAAGTTTGGTATCTAACTGGAAAATTCATACTTCACTTATAAAAATACTAAGTGGGTCACATAAAATACCAAAACCACATTTTATTGCCATTACTTGCTGTGTGTAGTGCCATTGAATTCAGTAATAATGTTTATGGAATAAAAATACGAGGCTAAAAAATTTATTTTTAAAAGACGAGGAGAGAAGGGAAAAGAAAATCCCTAGAGAGGTGTAGCACAGAACATTCCAAAAGCAACAGAAGCTGAACAAAACCTACAGAAGGAGGAAGTGTTGACTAGGTGTTACTAGTGCGAGCAAGTGGCACCAAAAAGGAACATCCAGTGTAAATTAAGACTTTGGCAGGGGAACAAAGAAAATCATCAAAGGCTTAGACGTTACACTGAAGTATACCATGTGACTGGGTTGTCTTCACCTTTTCTGATTTCACCTCTCTTACTGTTAGTAAAACCGCCTATTATTGCAAATCATCAGCATATTCATAAAATAAATGGCACTAAGGCAGTTCCTTTTTATTTGAATAAATTAGAACCCCGTACCAGCTAATTTTCCAAAGTACTTTTCAATTGTGGGAAAAGAAGATTACTAATTGCTTTAGGTTGCTAATTGCTCTACTTACTGAAGGAATTTCTTTTTAGTAAATGCAAAGATCCTTTGAAACCTCAATAGAAGAAAGTTTCATTTTAGTGCCCAATGGTTGTATTTGCGTTGTTTCAATAGCATGCTTTAAGTGAAGACACTTTACTGCCTGTGGCTTCTTACTTGCTTTGTCATGCAAAGTGGCAGAAACCGCTGCTTTCTGCCAGCAGGGAGAGTTGGCCAGCCATGCATTTTACACAGCTGGCTGTTAAAAATAAAACAACATGTGGTTTATCCGTTAAAGAACAAGGTATTAAACATGCATGTAAGTGCTTATTTCATATGACACAAACAAATCACTGATGAGGTCTGGAAAACAAAAAGCATGTATACAGCCTGTAATATTCCTCACAACATGCAACCCTTTGGCTCATTTGCATCGTAAGGACAGAAAGCCTCCTGAGAAATATTCACCTTAGAGGGACTGAGGCCAGCAACCAGCTTCTTATGCAGATACACAAGTTCTAAGAAAATCTGCATCATAACTAAACCAAGTATTACTCCTAAAATGTACTTACAGGTAGCCAGAATGTACACACTTTTTATAAGTGTGCCATCCAATAGCTCTAAGTAATTTTGCACAATCAGCAAATTCCTCAAGACTGTCCTGTGATATGCTCACAAAGATACTGTCTTGTATAGCAGGTTTTCCTCAAACCAGAAGAGCTCAAGATCTGCAAATAACCCATCAGAGACTTCAGAGTTTCTTGAACACAATTTTTGTAGAAACTGTCTATTTTGATGGCACTTTATTGCTGCCAAAGATGGGAGATGGATGAATATATACCATACAGGGAGAATGAGAGAAATGAAGCCCCAGCAGCTGAGGCTGGCAAATGAGTTGGTGCTTAGGGTTACAGAAACAACTCATCTTTAGGCTTTAGACTTTCATATTGGAGTCAGCCCATTGTAGATAAACAAATATTCAGGGAGAGGCATGTTAGTCTCTAGTCTAGTAGCCAAAATTTTTACTAGACATGTAGAAAGCCAAGACTCACCTCCTTGCTCCAAACCAGGTATAGTAACTGTCTTGATCTCCCACATGCTGGCCAGGTGAGCTTGTCCTTATTGGGTCCCACCAGTAATGTGCTTGGTTTTATCCAGAACATTCACATTTAAATTGTTAATATCAATTTAAGCTGTAAATTCTAAGTAATAAACCAAATATTTTAACAGAAATGATAAAATAATCTCACTAAATATTTAGGTACGAATCTGAATGTCTTACATCAGTCTTTCAAATCTGAAGTTTTGGCAGTAGATTTTGAATGATATTTACCTTGAATTTTACAAAGTGTTTACGTGATGTTGTGTAGTTAAAAGCCACACAATGCATATAGAATGCTTAATCCATGTCTGAAATTGATGAAGAGTTAGGAAAGTCTTAAGAACTATTCAGATTAAATTTATTGTGTTAGCAGTCAGCCATAAATTCAGACACAATCATGGGTCCTCCAGCAAGATATGTTTATTATTTATTATTTTTAAATTGATATGCAAGAGGACAAAAGTTATAAAGAAAAATATTTTCAAGGTAAATTATGTCCTGCTCTTCTGGAACTGTCGGCTGAGTGCCACAATTAAAGTATTTATTGCACCATCGCAAAATCTGTATCCTTCTAATTCTGCTCGGCAGTGACCCACACAGTATTGTTTCAGAAATCACCATGTACACACCATCTCAGAAGAGAGTTTCAGAGATCACCTTAGACAATCGTGGTGATGAATCCTGGTTAGAAGGAAATGAGGGTCTGGATTTAATAGACAGGTCTACTATATTCAGAGGATCATGATGAGGTGTTCTTCTCTATGCTTCTCAGAATAATGCAGGATACCTCTTGTCATTAACTTTCCTTCCATTATCAGAAATGCCAAAAATACAGAACCAGCTGTTAGGAACCAAACAGGACAAAAGAAGAGAGAAGAGCTATTCTTCTACAAGAGATGTGACACTCCAGATTTTCTATGTAGTCTGGACAATATGAGAAAGAACCATTTGAAAGTACACAGAAGGCCTCTGCTCTTGTACCTTTGTTGCCTCTGAGAAAAAAAAAAAAAAAAAAAAAAAAAATGGAAATAGCCCAAGGCTGCTGCAAAGAGTTACATTCCTGGGTTTCTGTAAGTGTCTTGGCAGGGTGGGGAAAAGCAGATAAACTGTTCTTATAATTGGATTTTCTCTTCTTTTGAGTGTTTATGGAAAAAAAAAAGAAGGCAAAATAGTGATCTTTAGAGTCCATGATCACCCCTGCTGTGCAGCCCATCCCCACAGGCAAAATCAGTCCCACCACCCTTGGAAATGCTTCATGCAGGCATGTCGGGTTTTAGGTGAAGGTCCTCTTTTGTGGATGTTGCCATGGAAGCTTCTAAGTAACACAGCTTTGATAAACCTTTACTGTGCAATTACCAGCTGGTGGTTTGGCTCAAAAAGCCTGCAGTCCCTTGGCACTGTGATTAATCTGAAGACCCATGGTGTGTTTCAGCTGACACTAGTATTATACACCTGTGGTTTGCCTTAACCTGTTAGCCCTCCATTCAAACTGGTAGTTTTCCTTGTCACCAATTCTCCCTGCCATTCCTACTCTGTAGCTGCTGGTTTACCCCATGGGCTTGTACTTTATACCAAACTACTGTATACTAAGGAAAAAATCATAAAAAAATACAATAAATATTTAACGATAATCGGTTTTAACTCAGCCATCTCTGCACACCTAAAGTAATACAATACTGATAATCAGGTGAAATAGTAATCTTATTTATATAACGTGAAGTTTCTACAAGGCACCATTTCTGCAGCAACTTATTTCAACAAATTGAAGACCAGTTTTATTTAAAATTTTGCAGACTATGTTCATTAATATTGTTCTTTTTCAGATTTTGTCACTTGAAAGGGTACGTAAGACTGTATCATTTCCAGATTAATAATTCCTCCCAGAGAGAAGGTGTTTCTGGGATAGGATCCAGGTTTAACAGGTTTTGAACCTATGTACCACATACACACACAGCTACTGCTTTCCCTCTGATTGCTCCCCGTTCTTTTATAGTAATGCACTAAATGGATTTTGGCAGTATTAAAATATTTTTCATCATAATTATAAGTCCAGGTAGGTAGGGGATTTTTAAATCCCCCAATTCTTCTTTTATTTCCCTGTGAACTTAGTTCTGTGTGTAACTGGACATGATCAAATACATTCTGCCAACAAAATTGTCTGAACCAGTCCTGCATGGAGGAAGAATGGAAATGCCATTGTTGATGGGAACTTTCTGCATTTTGCACATTCTGATTAATTCTAACACAGTGTTTTACAAACTGCTTAGGCACCTCAGTACTGCTGTGAGGTGAGTACAGTAAAAAGCCTCACCATGTGTAAAATGGAGAAAACACATGAAGCTTGTCCTGTGCTTCCAGACATACAGAAAGCATCAGTAAGAGGGCCAGAAGCAGACTCAAAAGTCCCTTCTTTTCTACCTCTACTTATTCTCTCCTTTACCAGATTGCATGTCTGGGCTTTCTGCAAGCTTTCCTGTCGTTCCTTTTCCTAAAGCTTTATCTCTGTGTTAATATCACTGGGTAATTGTGCATCAGACCTGTGAACCTTCTGTGAGTCAAACAGTCTGTCTCTATCAAAAGCTGTCCACTAGAGAGGCTGGTCCAATTAGCCCTGTTATTATAGTAAGGCCCAACAGGACAGGTCTTCAAAAATAGTGGATTATTTTTGTCTGATTCCATATCAATAAGAAGTATAGAAAATAAAAGCACCATACCCTGTGGAAACACCTGTCCTTAGTATTTCACATCACCTGCATATTCAGGAAATTAGTCGCTTTCATAGTCTGATTATAGCTCTTTACCATGCAGGAGAAGGAAAGGGATTATGTGAGCCACTCAAATCTGGACCAATATGAATTTTCACGGGTTTAAAATCCATATCTGATTGGTGTCATAACTTTACAACAGAAGGAATTATTAGTTAGTGTACATCAGAATAATTTCAGAAACTGAGCAACAACAAAACTAACAGCTGACTATTGCCTCAGCCACCAGTCTTTAAAAACACCTGTTTCCACAAATAAAAGTGTATACTTTATACATATATAATTGATAAATAGCACTTGCATTGCTGCTTTTGCTTGAAAGATACAAGCAACAACTAATTACAACTATTAAATATAAAAATGCCTTTCAAGTTTTCATTTTAATTTCCAGGAGGTAAATGAATTGCACATGATCTTATCAAACCTATATTTTGATAAGACTTTGTACATCTTTGAGGTTTGAAAAAGATCTCTTAGAAGTACAAATTGATACATGAGAGAGAGCAAATCTTCAACGTGGTTTAGCCTTATAATCTTTTCAGTGCAATCAAGAAATACAAAAAACTGAAAATAAGAAAGGATGACAAATTTAATTCTGACATTGATATGTCTATAAGGTGCAACCACAATAGATATGAAATACAGTTGCCAAATTGTAATTTACCCCTCCTGGGGAGAATTCAAATTTGGGGGCTTTAAAATTCCATCACATACTAAAACTGAATTGAAAAATCACTCCAAAGTAATTTATTCACTGCTAAATAGTTGGCTGCATAGCTGTTGTTCTACAACAGAAGGTTCTCCTCATTTTGCTCCTAAAACTCTATAGGTGGATATATCCTTCCTCCTATGATCATCTCCCCAGACTGCACTGGTATTAAACCTTTCCTGTTCTTAGTTTTAAGAAAGTTTTCTTCTTTTCTGTTTCTTCATTTTACACTCAGCAGAAAAGAAATATTTCTTTTTCAATCAATTCTGCTGTAATTAAATTCTGAACATATAACTACTAATCTATTCACCGTGAGATCCAAACTTAATCTCCACTATACACCCATTTGCCTTTTGAGGTATAGACAAAGGCATATGTAGAAGATACGATTTGAAATAAAGTAGGAGAATAGCTTCTCTGGATTTTTTAGCTTCTGCACTACCAAAGTTGTCCTAACCTGATGAGCTTACAAACTCTGCCTCAAGAAGAAAAATGTGTTCTACAACCATCAAGTATTTAACTTATGCAGTATAAATATACTTGTATATGGAAAAAAAAAAAAAAAGAAAAAGGGGGAAAAGAGAAAAAAGCACTGATGTGCAACATTAAACATCTTCTGAAAGCTTTTTACAGTTCTGAGAGATTTTTACAGTCTTACCGACAGTATCATTCCCCTTTTCCTGTAAAGTCAAATTGTTAGCAGTTAAAAATCGCCAAACTCACAAGACAGGTAATGCCTGGCTAACAAGGAGAACACTCCCAGAATTAATATTTTAAATGCATATTTAACCGACTCTGACCTAAATATGCTTCCGACTGGAAGAACAGAATAAACATTGAAAAAATATTCTTCCGTTGAAAAATGTTCCAAATGACTTTGAAGGCTACAATTAGTTGGCAGCCACTTTGCTGAATCATGAAGTTCCACAAAATAAGCCCAAGTTTGTGGCTCCACCTGCCTTGCCCCACAGCAGCCAACAAAAAGGCATCAACAGCAGTTCCTGGAGAGACATTGGTGACCTCCCTCTACAATAAGCAAAGAAAGTCTCCTCGTGCCCCTTCCCTTAGCCCCACGAGGAGGGCTATTCACAGGGGGTTTAAAATCAGCCTTGAAGAAGCTACTGCTGCTGCATGTAGAGACGTTCAGTCATTGTCCTCTCAGAGACACTATTTTTCAGTTTTCAGACAAACTTTTAATATTGGATATGTTGGTGTTTGCTTTGGGTTTTTTGTTTATTTGGTATTTTGGGGGTTTGTTTGTTTTTTCTTCTTGCTAACTTGTGGTCATTAGCTTAATGATTTTGGGAGAAATTGGCAAAGAAGAAAAGTATCTACCCACTCTGCAGAACAAGGTTAGGCAGTCTGGTTTTACTTTGTCTTTTTGCTGAGGCTCCCTGGGACTAACACGTCTTAGCAGCAAGACTTCATATTTTTCAGAGCGGAATCACCTTGAACTACAAGAGTACGCCTCATACGGAAATTTCTCCAAATGGTGCTATGTTGAAAGCTTTTGAAAATTGTCACCTTAGTAAGTGCCTTGAGGAGACTTGTCAGGCCACAGGAAAGTGACATCTCCATAGAGTCTGCTCACCCTGAGCAGGTTGACTCCAACTGAACCCAGCAATCTCAGCTCATCAGGTCCTGACCCAGTGCCAAGCTAGTGGAAAGGAAAAGAAAGAAATGCATAGAGCGAAAGGAAAGGAAAGAAAGAAGGATTATAAGGTTGGGGACACTTGAAGAGGGAAGAGGCAGAGGCTGACAAAAACAGCTGGCTGTTTGCCTACTGCCTTTACTTAAACCAAGACATCATAACTGTACATGGGAAAACTAATTTTTAATTATCATCTCTGTAGAGAGAGTGGAGTCCAGAAAAGTAGCCTGTAAGTATTTTTTAGCTTGTGAACAGAGAGAGTAAACATCATAGTTTTGATCACTTGAATACTTTTTCTGCCTATTCCACTTCAGTATTTCTTTCATAGCATATCCAGTCAGCACATAACTAACTGAATAACATAGAAAAATCCAGCTGAAAATGTCAAGATTTGAATGATATCTCCCCAAGATTTTCCAAAATCCAGCCATAGGGCAGTAACTTTCAGAAGCTTTGTTTCATCTGGCCTGGAACAAACCCAAGTCTGAGGGTTCTCCAGGTGAGACTACAGGGAATTACTACTACTGCCATTTTATGGCCTATTTTACTGCTCATCTTTTTATTCTACAATCAATGTCCACCAGGGCAACTCACAAGCAAAACTATTCAGTAATTGTGTTCATGTTTTCCTCCATGTTGCCTTTTTAATTCGGGAGTCCATAAGAAATACCATAAAATTACTAATTTTCCACCTTATTGAAAGATGGACAAGAAAATTAACCTCTTTTACAATCATATTTAATAAATTGGAGGTTTTGTTTGATTGTTTAAAAAGATGCTTTAGAGTAAATCACACAAATAAATTGAAATTAGACTTGAAAAAAATGGTCCTCTGAAGCCTTATGCTTTTAAGTGATTTTGCTACCTTAATGTGTGCAGGTACCCAGCAGTGCAACTGGTACTATCCTTGTTAATCTGTTGGGGTCATTTTATTGCCCTATTTGTTACCCCCGTCTGTTACCTGCTTTTCTGAAGGCTGATATGAAAAAACCTTCTACAGCCATGAGAGTACACTGTCTCAGCCACGACCATCGATTTGTTGCTCATTAATATCTTCAGCACCACCACTGTGAATTTAACTTGTTTTTTGACATTACTAAAAGAGAGATTTGTTCAAAATAACAGAAAATCTACTCTGAGTTAAAGGCTTATTCCCCCTTCCTCTGTCTTTCCCTTTCAGTTTTCTCAAAATCCTGTGGTCTTTGGCCTAAGAATGTATTTGGTGAAAAAAACAGACACTACTTCACAAACCAGCTAGGTATTTCCAGTAGGCAATAGGACTAATAAAACTGAGGTAATAAAATATAAAGTAAAAATGAAGGGAAAATCCTGATCATTTTCCAGTCAACAGAAAAACATGCATTGACTGCATCAAGATCATGACTGCATCTGTAATTTCCAATATTTATAGGTTTTAGAAAATGTAGAAAAACAAATTTGTAGTACATGAAAGATGGAAATTTTCTACACTAAATTCTTCCTAACTGCATACCCTGCCCATTTAAAAAATCCTTAGACAGTTTTTCACCTAGCTGTTATGCAGAAAACCTTGCATGTAAGTTTTCACAAGAAGAATTTGGTGAATTGCTTCTTTGCTGTTAAGAAAAAAACCTGAATTTGGAAGGACAGTTACACTGGTATTTGAGTGCTTTGAATTGAATCTACATAAATTTACCACCATGCATAAGTGTCCAATGAAAATAACATTCATTTCATGTGGAAGCATTTTCTTAATTATTTTCAAGCATGTTTTGATTATGAATTTGATTAAATAAAGTATTTAAAATTTGAAAGGGAGATCAAGATGGATATCAAGTGGCATTTTTTAATACTAGAAAAAATGTGCAGGTAGCAAACATTTATTTTACAATGAGGCTAACGTAATCTTCATGGCTTATCTAGTATGCAAAGCTATAAAGCAACATAATAGCCTATCTAATTTATATATATTCTACAGAAATGACGTGCTTTCAGTCTAGAGAAAAATGCAGAACATGTTGTTAGTGAAGTTAATCAACATGCTATTCCCAGAGAAACGCTCAATCACAGAGGCAGTAATGGATTGGCAAAAATGCACTGTTCCAAGTGGATAAATGATGCGCAAACTGACATTTGGAAAACACAAATTTATTAAACACTTCATCATATAGTACATTTTTAAGTGTACTTGCTTTGGAAGGAATTAGGTGTACAGGGCACTGTGACCCAGACAATTACTCTCAAGCCAAGACAAGTCAGTGATCATCATGGAGAACTTTAAGAACTCTTTGTTGTGGACGCATCCCAAACATCAATTTAGGCAGACCATAAGCTCCAAACAGACTTAAATCTAACCAGAATTGTTTAGCAGAGAACCAAGTAGAAACAGGGTTTATCCAAAATCATTCTAGCACTCTGACAACATTATGAAAGACAGATTCACATACCAGTTAGGAGTTCAATTGCTACACAACTGATTCAGAAGCAGCGGATTCCAAATCTTTACCATAATGATTCAAAATGCACATTTACTCACTCATAAAAAAAATTAGGTCTTTCAAGGGTACGCAGAAGACATAAATACTCACCAAAGTGTTTCTGTCCTCAAGGCAGTTTCTTTAGATGGCGTCCCAGATCTAAGGAGAGTCTTGAACGGCAGACCCACTACTCCAAGGAAGACCAACTCAATGGGGCTCTTCGGAGGGCTCCATTTATACCCTAGTTGAGCTTGTGGTCATTTATGGTAGTGCTCTAGAAGTTCTCTTAACTGAGGCATTTCATTGGTCAAGGGCACTGTCTATTGACCAAGGGGCATATATATGACCATAGTGGCCCATTGGTGTATTAATTGTCCTGTTTAAAACCTCCTCTTCAGCTTCTACCTCATATGGTGCTCCTAGTGTGGACTCTCTTCTCCATCCAGCCATTCAATTTCACTAAACTCATTTCACATGTATTAAATCCTTTTGATTATTCTTTTGACAAGCTGAGTTAAAATTGTCCAATATCTTTAAAAGCCATTAGGAGAGACAGACAGAAAGACATATGTGACATTTAGTTTTGTTCTTTTACCTAAAAGCAAGTAATGCAATTTTATCCCTTCTGAATTCTGTATGTATCACAATAGGACTATGGTGCTGCAGTCATGGCATACCTTCAAAATTAACCAATTTCCTGCAGCTGGAGATTAAAAGAAGATAGCATTCTGAAAACTGTTTTCCTGCCTTCCAGTTCCAAAGGAGTTGAGATTTCGTAAGTAGGAACTGCCCTCTGAGAAATTGAAGATGCGTAGAAATTTGTCCTGGTTCAAGATAAATGTGATTAAAAAAAAAAAAAAGTTCCCATAGTGGAATCCGCTGAAGATCTGGATTCTAGCAACAGAAGAAGGAAAGAACTATCTTCCTGCAGTGATCACCTAATCTGTTTTCTTGATCTGTGCAAAGTAATGACGGAGACTGCAACACGAATTATGATCCACTGTTTCCACCTGCCAGAAGAGGAAGATGACATTAGCTGCCACAAAAGATGAAGAATGTCTGAACAAGGGAAATGGAAAAGAAGAATCATTGAGGAAAAGAGAAAAAAAAAAAAAGAATTAATAAAGACTGAAGATGGGCTCAGTCATGAGAAAAAAAATAATCAACAACAACAAAAAAAAACCTATAGATGACAAATTCATAACAAGCGTTTTTTACAAGAAAGACATAGACCTGTTAGAGCAGGTCCAGAGGAGGTCCAGGAAAATGATCCGAAGGATAGAACATCTCTCCTACCAAAAAAGGCTTGGAGAACCGGGGTTGTTCAGCCTGGAGAAGAGAAGGCTTCAGGGACCTTATTGCAGCCTTTCCATACTTCCATGGGGCTTATAAGACAGATGGAGAAAGGCTTTTCACCAGGGTCTGTCGTGACAGGGCAAGGGGCAACAGTTTTAAACTGAGAGTAGGTTTAGATTAGACATAAAGAAGAAAATTTTTTATGGTGAGAGTGGTGAGACACATGAACAGATTTCCCAGAGCAGCTGTAGATGCCCCATCATTAGAAGTGTTCAAGACCAGATTGGATGGGACTTTGAGCAATCTGATTTAGAGAAAGGTGTCCCTGCCACCCATGGCAGGGGAGTTGGACTAGATGATCTTTAGATGCCCTTGCAAATCAAATCATTTTATGAGTCTATGATTCTATAATTTTTATCCCATCCAAATCTAGCTTAACAATGAAATCTGCTTGTGTAATATAAATAAAATGTATAATCCACTGTTTATAGGATTAAAACATGCTATCTGTGAACAATGAAGATCAATATGAACAACAACTTGTTTAGAAAAATCAGTTTCCAAAGAAAGGAAAAAAAAACATAAGCATTCCCCATAAAAATAAAAATATTTATCAGGAAGAAAGGAGTTTCAGTGTCCAAGGCTCATTTGTTGTTACTATAATAAAGAGATCCTTTCCTCAGATATTTCAGCTGCATTGAAATGAGGCAAGGATGTTGAAGAACAGCCAATGCCCATTTAGTGAAGGAACAGAGACGCTAGCTCATAGTGAAAAGGTCAAAGTTAGGTAGAAAATAAACATTAAATATGGAAAAATCCAGGGTTTTAAAAACAAATGCATTCTTTTTTTCTGGGATAAGATTGATTAATAAGAGCAGGAAGAACAATAATGAGAATATTTATGGTCTCCACCATTGGGAAAGAAGCAACAGCCTATGACACATAGCTGAATGATTTGAAATAGATGAGAAAGCAGAATGAGGAGCCTTTCCTCCATTTTAAAGACATGAGAACAAGACCCTGATTACCACACAGACATTTCTGACACCAGAATTGTCACTTATTTTAAGTAAAACACTGGAGTGTATATCTCCTTAAGCATGTATCAACTCATTTCTCTGTTGGTCTCTTATTTGGACTGCCACTTAAGCTACCAACAAGAGAAGCTGAATTTGCAAAGCTTGTCATGTCGTATCTTTATATTGTTATCTACTGGCTGGTTTAGCACCTCTAAAGTTAATAGTTTGATTTACCCATAGGAGCTGGATGTGGAAACCAAGGAGGTGGGTTACAGGAATTTTTTATTTTGGTTGCAGATGAAAATGGGCCACACAGACAAAGCCTGGAGAAATGAGTCATGGGTGGCCTCTTTGTCCCCAGACAGATCCCAGCGTACGTTCTCCTTCTGTGACACAGAACAGTGCTCACAGAGCCCAGGCATGTGAAATGCCCACTGCTCCATTTATTGTTGGAGCAGAGAGCACAGTTTTCCACCAGTGAACCAACAAGATCCAATTTCAGGGCAGAAAGCCAGTAAGTGTCTCCTGCTCTTCACCTGGAGTGAAAATTTTCTGCAATTTTTTCATGCGCATAATTGGCCCAACAAAAAGAGCAAAAGACTTCTGCACCTTTGCGAGCGTATTGCTCCCTTTCCAAATCAGCTGGTATGACACTGCCTCAGGGAAGAAAAGTCATGACCAAGTGTGGATTCTTTTTTTTTTGTAAGCTTTTTACCACCAGTTATGGAGAGCTGTGACGCTGCGCTGAAATCCTGCAAAGCAGAAAGCTGCTTCATCCTAAGTAAATGTTGACAAGGGAATGCCAAAGCTGGTGGTCATTCTGATGCCATGGGAGCAGCTAAACACCATAAGAAAAGTATGACATGTTCTTGGCACTCACTTTTCAAAAAGTGACCATTTGCATTTGCACCCATTTTATTAGGATGTCAGCCACTGACCACCTAAAATGCAATTTTGACAATGTGAAAAGTTATGCTATTATCAGACCATTGGCTTTACCTTGATTTGCAACTCAAACTGAAAAAGGGGAGCAAAAACTTGGAAATGTTACCTGTTCTAAGGAAAGGTCATATCTTAGTCATATGTTAAAATAATTATTTTATACTAGCCTGCTTGGTTACACTCTAAGTAATCAACATCATGTTACTTTATAAAAACATAAGTTAACATTGACTTTTTTTCTTTCCGACTTAATCAGTTTTGCACCCTTTATATTTCTACAGTTGACAAGATTAGTAGTACTTTGACTGAGCTTTTCTCTTTATTCTAGTTACATTTATCATACATTATTTTTACTAAATCTCTGAGAGGTTTGCAAAAGATACTTCACAAAAACAATAAATAGTTACTTTGTCTGGGAAATTAGTTTGAGGATCAGTAGAAAACAGGAAACAAGAGTTTGAAACAGAGAAATAATTTTGGCAAAAGTAGATTGCTGTTTTTTCTTTGTCCAGCACTGATATAACTGTAATCAGTAACAGAATAGATTAGTTAGACAATTTTTATAATTATGGAAATGAATATGGACTTTTACAAAAACACCTTTCAAAAGCAGGCAGGAATCTCAGGACATTCTTAAATCACAGGGGGAAGGGAGTAATCCTCGAGAATGATAGCAGACTTGAACTGGAATATTTCTTTGTAAAGGGTAATGTATGCAAAAGAAAACAGAGAAAATATGCCCTATAAAATATTCTGAAAAGTAAATTACAATGAGAGATCCTGGTCCCTAACAAAAGCTGTGAAGTAAAGCAAATTATTTCAAAAAGGGAACTGCTAAAATTAACTCAGAACACTTCTGATCCTTGAATTGGGCATATCTGATCCTGAGGCAATTTGTTTCTTGAGTAGCTGGACTGAAGAGCCTGGAAAGTTCTCACAGCTCTACTAGATGTAGTCTCCTGGGGCTCCCAGATATCCAAGGACCCCAGATACATCCCTTTGCTGTGGTCAGTGCTGGTTGGAGTCTTGCCTGCTTGCTCACACATGAGGCAGGAGCACAGCTCAGGAGGTCTTGAAGGGCAATTCCCACGGGATGCTCAGGAGCCTGGCAGGGGGTACATTTAGCCAAGAACAGCAGCCTGCAGATAGTTCTGACACAGGGAATGGTACTGCCCTAAAGTGGATCGAATACCAACTTACAGTGACCTTATGTTCAGATGTCTTCATATATGGCACAAGGGTATTGGCCTCTTCTCCCAAGTAACAAGTGATGGGACAAATGGAAATGGCTTCAAGTTGCATCAGGGAAGGTTTAGGAAAAAATTATTCACAGAAAGGGTTGCCGGGCATTGGAACAGGCTGCCCAGGGAAGTGGTGGAGTCATCATCCCTGGAGGGGTTTAAAAGACATGTAGATGAGATTCCTAAGGACACACTTTAGAGGTGGATTTAGCAGTGTTAGGTTAACGGTTGGATTTGATGATCCTAAAGGTCTTTTCCAAACAGAATGATTGTATGATTCTGTGATCTGCTACATCATGGCCTTAATTACTGGATCAGAAGATAAGAGGAGAAAATGAAGAATAACCGTCTCTACCAACAAACTACCTTTGCTGCTCTTAGTGGTAAGAGACACAACAGAGCCAACTGGATAAATGACTGGAGCATTCCTTCTGCCTAACACAACTATCCACTATATTATTTCCACTTAGTATGAATTTATCACACTGCTTTTTTTTTTTCTTTTTTTTTTTTTTTTAATCAAGGTCTCAGATATTTTAGATCACTTCTCTGAAATTTATGTGCTAGGAACTTCCAAAATTACTTTTAGCTAACCTGTCTTCCATATTGTAAATTTTCAATTAAAAGAGAAATGCAATGAGAAGCATTTAATACCTGTAACAATCCACACTGCTGCCATTACACAGACAGCAAGGACACTTTTTATCTCCTCTTAGCATATGATACTTCTATACAGCACAGAGTCACAAAGCTGCTGACTCACTCTCTCCTAAATGTGGAGTAAGTGAATAATTCCTAAATTTTGGTTCCAAATGAGATATAAATGTCTACTATAAGACAGCAGAGCCACAGGAGGCTCAGAGCAAGTAATGATTCACGGTCACATCTGGCTTCGGTACCCACAGCCAAGACAACCACAAAAAGTGCTTGACCGGTTGCATTCACAGGGGCATTTTGAACACCCTTGCCACGTTGCTATTCAATATCCATCATAGTATCAGTGCTTGTTAGCAGCATGCTTAGCACAACCTTGAGTTAAGATCCTTTATAATGAGCTTCCTACAGAGACTGGTAGGCTATGCCTGCTGCAAACTGGTTATACACCAGAAACACCAGGCAGCCCACTTGGGGGAACTGGGGCTTGCCTTCAACACACAGAGCATTCGCTATCTGCTCAAGGTTAGTCCTACAAGTTTCCTCTTTATTTGGTGGGAGAGACTCATCATGCCTGGTGTGGGCACCAACGAAACTGAACCTGGTGCTGAGAATGGCCACAAGATCGGGGGGTCACAGATTATGTCTCTTACATTTAAAACAATAAATTAGGAGTATATGAAATCACATAGTTCACTTCTAGGGTGTGCTTCGGAGGGGAATTCAGTCCAAACATTAAAATATTTTGAAGAAAAGCCTGAATTGTACTCATAGCTACAAACAGAATAACTGATATTAACTCTTCTAAAAGAAAGCATTGTTGCTAAACCCAAATGTACAGTAAAGTGTTCTCCAAAGAAAGCTTGACTTAACCACACTTCTGTAGATAGGAGGTCAATAAAATGCTTCATAAGTTTTGGGACTGCTATTAGGTCTTCATGAATAAATTAGTCTACAGCCATTATAAGCAGGCTTTATTCTTTGCTTCTTTTAAAATATCACTAGTTTTAACAATCACATAGTTAAAATGGTTTGTGCCATTTGATTAGACAAGTACTTTATGGCTACTAATTTTCCTAATGTTATTCTCTAGCCTGATATTGAAGTTATTCTCAAATATGGAAAGTAAATTCCTGAGAATCGAAAATTTACCCCCCTGAGAAACTCACAACAATTCACATGTTAGACTCTGGTGTTACATACAAAAAAAAAGTTCAGAGCGTTTTTGCTGCTCTGAGGAGATTACAGTCCTACAGGGGTATGAAAAATTTATTGGAGTTTCACATAGCTATTTTTCCCTTCTCTGGCTGGATTATGTTCTATCTGGAGAGAATGAAGGAAAGTCTCCTGACCTTCTAAAGCTGACTGTGATTATTGTGTTAAATTCCACTCTTATTATACTAATTTAACTGCATAGGCTTTCCTAAATTTTTTCCCTGAAAATTCATCTTTAAATACAAAGTTTACTTTGAAATTGATGTAGCATTTTACTTCTCCATTGTGTCAGTACATATCTACACTTGAATGTAACGAATAGAGTTGTAAATTAAAATTATTTTTGTCCCTAAGATATCTCTAGAGTTATTTCCTCTCATTGTATTTGGACTACTCCTCCAGTTCATAGGGTACTGCAAGAATGGCACCATTGATTTTCATGGGTACTGTGTCTCAGTACAGTATATATCAATTTAGAAATAAACAGGCAGTTTTCTAACCATCTGCGCCTCAGAAACTCAACACAAACTACAAGACTAGTAGAACTTTAAGTTTTTTTTTTTTCCATTAGGACCAGGAATAACTGTGCAGTAGACCGAATCTTACCCTTGCTTATATTTCAGTAATTCCAGTATCTCTATCACCAGCTTTTGGAGACAGCTATGACACTCACATCTTGTACAGTGAGATTCATCAGCTCCTCATCTCCTTCAGCTGAAGGTGCATATCATACTAGCTAATATTTCTGTAGTTTGACACTAACTGTGGCTTTACTTGAATAAGTCCAGTCATGCTTTCAAACATGATCAAAAGGTTATTTCATCTGATCAAGGTTTACTCTAGGAGTCCCTGGATTTTCTAACATGGTGAAATTCTGAGGATGATAAAACAAGTGATTATAAACACCTAATTTGTTTCCATACAACTGCCGTTGTCTAGGACAAGGTAGTTTATAATATGCTTTAATAAAATGTTTTAATTAACAGATGTTTTCTTCATTGTTATGAAGGTCTGAGGTTGAAATCCTGGTCTCACTAAATCTAGTCTGGTAGTACCCAAAATTGTCAACCACAGCCTGCCACTGTGTCAGCCTATGAAGAGTGAAAGGATGTGAGGAAATCAGGCTGCAGTTTTTCAAGTGGCTAGAAGAGCTTCAGGGGATGTTCTTTGGTCATACTATGTAAATACTTTCCCTTTGATGTGGCCCAGCTATGATTTTCAGCCTTTGAAACAAGGTCTGTAGCACCAACAAACCTCACCTCCTTTTTTAGCATCCAGCTGGTTGTCCACTAGGAGCCGAAATGAAAATGTTTTGTGCCTACACTGAAGAAAAAAAAAAAATAAGTTTGCTTTACGTACACAAGGACTGTAAAATCTTCACCACGTTGGTGTCTGTAATGCCAACAGCAGCATTCATTCCCTCCTGTTAGTGTGCTGAAGGCTTCATGATCTGGAGCACATTTTCCTTCAGTATGGCCAGCAAGACCTACCTCAGCACAGCCCAGCACCATGCACTCTTCAGCTCTGTGCTACTCCAGGGGACAGAAGTGGGACATGTACTTCCAAATGCCATGGGGACGAAGTTGCACAAACAACCAATGCTGCACAGCTGGCCAAGTATCCAAAAAAAAAAATCCAGAAAGCAAGCATATGAGTTCTAAGAGGATTTTTTTTTTTCCAATTACTTTAAACTTTGCCACAAATGATGCCAGCTATCATCTTCTGGTTACATTAAAAAACAGAATTCCTGTCAGCCACAACTTCTTGGCATAAAACAGGTAAGATATTGGTCCAGTGGGACAATATGTATTAATGTCAGTGTTATTATCATTATACAAATGCTTTCAAAGATAGCCACCTAGTTTTCTGCCATTTGGTTTATTCTTAAAATCTCACTGGGACTCAGAAATAAAGTCCAGACTGAAGACTAATTTGTCCTTAAAACATATAAAAATTTCCAATTTGTAGCTTATACAAAACAAATTTAATTTGAACTAATGCCTGCATAAACCTTTGTCACAGATCCTTGCCACAGCATTTAGTCAATCCAGACACCAAAAGAACAAGTAGTAGAACATGAAGCATGTCACATACCTTGTAGGGTCTGTACATATCTGTAATGAACACACACAAAAAAGTTCCATCTCAAAGATCCTTACTTTTGTTCCAAGCTTTAAAAAAGTTTCTTTTTCAATAACATTTCTAATGTTGATTCTAGTATCAAAATGTTCTTTTAAATGTTATTCTTAAACAGACACTGGGTTTAGGTCACATTTATGAAAAGACAAACTTTTGATAAAGTATTTTTGATCTGAAATAGTCTCACATAACTTCTGAAATTACATAATATTGTCTATGTATATATACATTTCTCTGTATGTGTTTATAAGTAAACATGAGTATAAACATAATTATGCAGATGTACAACTATAAAAGTTGATTTAATTTTTTAAAGCTATTTTGTGCTGTATTTATGTCCAATTGCACTTTTCAGATTACTGAGGAAATAGTATTTATCTTTAATTACTACGGTGGAAATTTGCTTATTTAAGTGCAATATTATCAATGTAGGAAGCTCCCTAGGCTGGGCATGGAAGAGGCATAGAAGGCAGAGGGAAGGATGATTGGTTTTGACTTGGTTTCCTCTGCGCAGCTCTCCCTCCTGTGCAGATGTATCACCATGGAAATTCTAAAGGAGATTAACTGTTTTATTGCCTTCAGCATTTCTGCTTCATGCAGGGAATACATCCAGTAGAGAGATGTAGTGAAAAGATTAACACAGTTTTATTGATTATGATTAGTGAGAGCCAGCACCCAGATCACCCCAACACCATCAGGAGCTTGGGTTCCAGTTTAATCTTAGTCCTGCATTTCTTTGTCATCTTGAACCAGTCCTACAGGGTATCACATTTGTTAAGGGGAAGGCAGCAATATTTCTCAACCTCACAATGACAAGTTAAGGTTGATTCAAATAACATCTTGCTACAAGCAAGCATTTGCTTACAACTGCAAAGTTGTGAAATAAAATAAAATCTTAATTCAATGCTGGGTGAAAATAAGAAGTTGTATGGGCTGTGTGGCAATACCTCTCTCCACTCTGAGCTTGGGTTACATGTAAATTTATAAAGCCCGTACCTCTTATCGCAGACTCTTTAATTTACCAACAATCACAACTACCTATTTCCATAGTTAGGAAGAAAGATCAACGAATCGTATATATGTTAATCATCTATTCAATGTCCACTGTCTTCTGACCTTGCTTAGATCAGAAATCCATCAGATCAGAACCAGGCTGAGATTTGATTTTCTAAAGTTTTGTCTGTTCCTCTCCCCTACCGCCAACAGGTTCTTAAATGGTGTCTATATGCCATGTGTCTCTGTGGTAGGTTGTTGACCTTGGTGGCTGCCAGGTGCCCACCCAGCAGCTCTCTCACTCCCTGTCCTCAGCACCACAGGGAGAGAAAATAAGATGGGAAAGCTTGTGGACTGAGATAAGGACAGGAGAACCGCTTAGTGGTGGTGCAGTTCCTGCCAGAAAACCTGTTTCTGTGTGGGCTTCTCTCCACAGGCTGCAGTTCCTGCCAGAAGCCTGCTCCTGCACAGGCTCTCCACATGCTGCAGGGGACATATCAGTGTAGGGTCCTCCATGGGCTGCACGTGGGCTCCAGCATGGTCCTCCATGGACTGCAGGTGTCAATTGGCCTCACCGTGGTCGGCACCACAGGCTGCAGGGGAATCCCTGCTCCAGTGTTTGCAGCACCTCCTCTTCTCCCTCTTCACATTTTCTCACCCCTTTTTCACAGCTGCTGCACAGCATTTTTTACACTTTCTTGAATATCTTTTGCAGAAACACCATCAGTTGATGGTCACAGCTTTGGCAACAGTGGATCCCTCTTCAAGCTGCTTGGAGCTGCCTCTGTTGGACATGGGGGCAGCTCCTGATGTCTTCTCACAGAGGCCATCCCTGCAACCTCCTCAGATACCAAAACCTTGCTGCATAAACCTAATACAATCTCATAGGCTTTCTTGCATCTTTTCAACTCTATTTGAATACTAGTTCACACTAGGTCATTAATATGAACACATAAAAAAATTGAGGCACCTCAAACTTCAGTGCATAGATGAGAGACTATGAGAAAAGAAAATGAGGATTCATAAAAAGGTGCAGAGTGCTTGGAAAAAAGTGCTGAAGAATTCTCTTTATAGGAGAGAAATATTTCATGAATCTCCTTAGAAAGTATTTGCTCCAATATCTCCAAGATTTATTAAAGGTGATATTTACCAGTTTGCTCCACAACACTGCATTGTTCATTTTTAATACCACTTGAATGACATAACACTTTCCAAAACCTACTGTGAAGGCAGTAAATCAGTGCTCAGAATAGATATAATTCATTATTCTAGCACTGGTGTTATTGACGGTATACCAAAAAGGTCAAATGAGCAGATTCAAACTTGCAGAATGAATTAAACATACCAGTTGAACTTTATGACAGTGAATACATTTCACACAGGCAAAAGAGATTTGTACATTTTCTGTTAACAGATTTGGGCATATCTTTTGCACTTTCTGCTTGAGGAAGCGCAAAATATGTTTGGAGAGAGGCAGATGACAAGCAAAGAGATAAGAAGAATGTGAAATTTTGCACATTTCCATGTTATAGGGAAATGTTGACTGAGAGAGCTGTAATAGAAAGAAAAAGTGTGATTTTTAATCCTTCCTAAATGGATAAAACCTTTCTGACTAAAGAGGTCAAAATTTTGATATATATGGTACATATATGGTATATATGGTACATGACTACCATATATACAAATAACTTTCCTTTTTTCATCTTTAAAACATTCTATAAAGGACTTACAGCAGTCAGATTCATTTTTTAGGCTGCATGCAGTGATTGCTAATATAGAAAGCATGATTTTAAACAGAGCACTTAGAGACCACAGGACTAGGAAACCCAGACATAGGAATACAAAATCAAGATGCAAAGAGTAATGCCAGTTTCTAATCATCACGGTAAGCAGCCCAGCTTGATCTGCACTGGAAAAAAAAATCAGGAAAAAGGTGAACTGAAAAGTATATATATATATTCCATGTCGGGTTTTTCTCCTGGTGTCTGAAAGCAGCAAGCTCTCAAGAAAACAGCTGTGACTTATTTTTGTCACTGACCTCTTCCAGATAGGAAGCCATCCCTCTACTGCAATATGTTGGAGTCACCAGTGTTTATAGTCAACACTGTTTCGGACAGGATTGGTTTGACACTTTTGTCAAGAAAATGCCATGCACAGTCTTTATGGGTCACAGTTACTACAATTTTCAAAATTTCCACACTTCACCTTTGACCTAAATTTTCAAAACAGTAAAGCCATTGGATGCCAAAACTACTGTTTCCCACCTGATCAAGAATGCTTTACAGCTCTTTTGCATCTCTTATGATCCCCTTGTGGTCATCTTTGGTCTCAAATTAGATTGCGAATTGCTGTGTGATAGATGCCATCTCGCCAGAGAACCACAGGAAAATTCTGGTTAGAAGGATCTGCAGGGGTCCAATCACCTGTTCAAACTAGGCTGAGTCATTAGGTCAGCCCAGTTTGCTCAGGGCTTCATCCAGCCAGGTCTTGAAAACCCTTCAGGATGGGAACTGTACAACTATGCCTATGCTACTGTTTTGACTATTCTCCTGAAGAAAACCTTGTGCTTGTTTGCGGTCTGAACCTCTCTCATTTAGTTTGTGCCTGTTATATCTTATCCTCCCACTATGCACTGTTCTGAAGAGCCTGATTCTCTCTTCTTGATGACCTTCCCGTATATACTCAGGATCTGCTGTTAAGTGTCCCCAAAGGTGTCTCCTCTCCAGGCCAAACAAGACCTCATCCCCCATCTCCTCCTCACAGGCCAAGTGCTGTAGTCCCTGACCATCTCCACAGCTTTCTGCTGAACTTGCTCCACTTGACCGATGCCTTTGTTATTTTTGGGGTGTCCCAAAACTCGATGCAGAATCTTGATGTGACTTGGCTAAGGGGTATCGTCATTTTCCTAAACCTTCAGGCCATGCTGCTGTTGATACCACCCAGGACGTCATTGGCCTTCTTTCTGACAGGGCACACTGGGCTCCTGTGCCACTCACTGTCTGACATGGCCCCCAGGATCTCTTCAGCAGAGCTGCTCTCCTACCAGTCTGTCCCCATCCTGCATTGCTGATAGACATTCTTCATTCCAAAGGGCAGGACTTATTGAGTTCCCTATTGAATTTCATAAGTTTACTGTTGGCCTGTTCATCCAGCCTGTCTGGGTCCCTCTGGATGGCAGCCCTGCCTTTGAGCATATTGACTGGTCTCTCCAGTTTGGTGCCATCTTCTCATATGACGAGTGTGCAATGTCACTTCCTCCAGGTAATTGATAAAGATGTAAAACAGGACAGGTTGCAGGATAAACCCCTGTGGTGTTCTGCTTCTCACCAACCTCCAGTTAAAGTATGACCTGTTAATCACCACCCTACGAGCCCAACCATCCAACTAGGTTCTAGCGTTCGGCAGGGCCAGGGGAACACCTGTCTAACAAATAACAAATCAGCACACATCTGTTGACTCTGCTGGGCCTTTGGCTGTCCCACTCTGATGGAAAGATTTTTCCTAACTGGAGTTTCTTACCCGATTAACTGCACTTTGCAAATGTCACAGCAAGAGAAAAATCAAATTAGATAGCCTTGTTTTTTCACATGAGACTATTTACATTGTGCCGGGCCATATTAGTGTTCCTGGCTCTAAAACAATAAAACACACATTTAGACAAAAAAAGAGAGAATAGTGACCAATAATCCATGGGACACCAGTGCAGGGAATCAACAATCATAAAACACCGCTAAGAAACAGAATAGAAAGAAATATCAGTCTGAACCCTGTGGAATAGTTGGGCTATTTCTCTTGCTACTCTTTTAGGCTTGAAATGACCAGATTGCCAGAGCAAATTAAAGGACAGATGAAAAGAAAATAGTTATGGTTGCATCTGCAGCCGCCTATGAAGTATGAGAGCCAAATCAACAACAGTCCTACAAGAATAGCAGTTATTCTCGGCCAAAAGGAATTCATTACAGGGAATACCAGAACACTAGTTAAAGAGGTCAACGACTGTTTCAGTCAATTACTGTTGAAACACATGGATGCCTCCTCATTTCACAGCAGAGCAGTAGCTAGATTTCTGCTCATGATACGTTTTGAAAGTACTACACAGTGACAATATGCAGTCTATGTATGTTTTTATACATTGTATGGATTTGTATAAACTTTCTAAACACAACTTGGATAATCTAAGTTTGCGTATGTCAGTGGTTATTAGGTATCACAAAATATTTCAGTCCTCCAAAATAACACCTACCACAGCTAGCGAGCATACCGCTACCAATTTCCAGTCCTTTCCTTCAAAAAATCATTTAGTTCCATGATCTTACCAGTCCCCAAGCTCCAGAAGAGAGTGGACCCCCTCCCTGTCTAAAGGTCCCAGTCAGCTATACCTTCAGAGAAGCATCCTGACCAAATCGATACCTGGATACTGGATTAAAGCAGAGAAATGAGCATCCACACCCACCCATATCTACAGTTCCAATTAAAATAGGCATGCCCAATTTGGGCCTTTATAAATAGGTAGCTCTAACTGTACATGTCAAAATTTTGTGTTAAGCAGAGGTCTCATACCAGATTCCCAGTTCCAAGACTTTCTTCTTTCAAGTGCAAGAATGAACTGGTATCGTGGTGGTTGACTGCTTCCTTGGAAGAGAACAGCATATCTCATCACTCAGTTTTACTCGTGCTATGTAACAAGTACATCTCCATGTCTCAGATAACCTGCTCTGTTGCTATTGTAATGATAACAAAACTCAGCAGTTCCTGATTTATATTGATATATTTCAGTACCACTCAAGTTTTTCCTTTTTAGTGTAGTACCTGCACTTAATCTGAACAACTCCCCTTTATTTGCAAAATTAATCTAGCAGTAGTCCATCAACCCAACACAGTTCTTGACGCAAGATAGCTCTCTGGAATATTTCCCTGCTCTCGATTTTAGAAGCCTGAACAATGCAATTTCCACCATACACAGCTCTTTTGAGATCCAGGATACATTTTTTCTTTCAGTGGGAAACAACCTACCACTCTTATTTACACCCATATCTAATAGTGAAACCAATGGGTTTGGGTCTTGGAGCTACTCCATAGCCTTCATTGGTGCTCAGAGAGGTTTCCTCCCACAGAACTTACTCTCCAGTCCAAGGCATCCCAAGGGTCAAACTAATAAGCACAGTACCCCTGACGCCACTCCTTTTCCCTGGAAATGTTGCTTATCTGGAACCACAATATCAGTTAACTGCTCTTTGCACAGATACCTCAGGTTGCTAAGACCCAGGGGAAAATCTCAGTGAAATTTAGAAGACGATCTCTCTGCAGCAGGCATTTCATATCTCTGTGCTGCCATCACAAGCATTTGAGACTCCCCAAAAGCTAAAAACATGTTGTAGCCTAAATTAAAATAATCATCAGACTCTATTACAGATAGTGCAGTGCATAAGCAGTCAAACCACAGATGGCATTTGCATTTTTACCTTTAGAAAAACTCATTCAATTTTAATTGAAATAAAGCTACCACAAAGATTAAATTTAGCTAAATATGCAGTAATGAAGTTGGTTTGTACTTTGTTTTTCTTCCTTCCTGTTTTCTAAAAATATTCTCTTGGACAGTAAAGCATACTGTGTTTACAGATCTGGTAAGTGGTGACAATATCCATATCCCTTGATAACATTTTCCTGTACCTGCACACCAACAGAAACCTGTTTTTTTTTCCCTCTGTATTAGCATGTCTTCTCAAAAGTAATTGTCACAGGATTACAAAGGGTTAAAAATATCACCATCTATAGCTAATCTGCTGCCCACTGTCACCCTGAGGTTTTTGACATATTTTTCAAGATTTGTGCCTTGCATGGAACTTTACAATCCTGCTTGCACTTTCATTTGCATTTTTTCAATTTGAATGTGATTTTAGAGTGTTTTGTCTTCAACTCTGATCTGTCTAGGTAGCAGTGGGTTATTCTTTTGATCTGAATGGCTTTTGCATACTATTACCTCTGTGGATGTGTTGAGGACATCCACTTATTTTCTTAGGATCTTTCTAAAAGATCTGTGTGTTCCAGCTCTGAGCTAAGGTTTTTGATATTTATATGCATATTGCCAAAAAAAAAAAAAAAAAAAGGAAAAAAAAAACACTCCAAAACACAAAAACACAAGGCTTGGCTGCCTTTTCCTGCACTTTCTGTAAGTTAGCAGTCTCCAATGCCTAGGACTATCATTCTGGCATATTCCATAAGTTTTAAATGTAAAGGTCTCCCATAAGAAATCTAGTGCATCACTTCAGGTGGAAAAGGAATATTAAAGCAACCAAATGTGTTGGGAGCCTATGAAGTGACCTCCACTTGCAGTCACATAAGCTGATGCTTAGACCATGTGTCAGTGTGAATTTCTTTTGTAAGAATTTCTGCTGCATCTCTCTGACTTTTCCTCCAAAACTAAATAAAGGTAATGCTACATTTCCCAGTTTATGGTTGGATTGACACTTTCAGTTGACCACAGAAAACAAGTTTTCCACATGTCCTGCACAGGGCTCATAGCAGGGCAGGCACACTGCAGGCAGCCACATTGCCAAGCCAGGCTCCCAAACCCATAGAGAATTCACCTGCTCTGGGCTGAGCTGAGATTTGCACTGGTTCATCCCCATAGCATCTTCAGGAGCTTCAGTTCTCAACCAACACCTCCCTGAACAGTGTCATCATAGGGTATCAGGATACTTTTTGGAGCTGTGACTGTTCAAATAAGCTTCAGCAAGATGAGGAAAAATAAAATTAATTCCCCGTTGGACAAAGATCTCCATTACTGCTAGTTCTAGTTCTGTCAATGTAAATTAAATTCTGTTAGGCATAGTGTGCTACTTAGAATTCATTATGAATATTTTATAAGTTGCTGTTTATTTGTGGCAAGTTGTTTATTCTTCACCCACACATACAGCTCCAAGATGTTACATAACCAAGATATACATACATACATATATAACTATATGTGTGTATGTGTTTATATATTAGTATGGGGGAGTATGTGCCTAGCTCTTCAGCCCAGGTTTCTCGGGCCATGGGAAGAGCCAAATTTAAGTCCTTTGAGTGATAAGGGAATCATATAGAAATTATTCTTGCTAATGAAGTGTTTCAAAATCATTCACCTCCATGTTGTGTAAAACCACCATTTCTGCAGCAGAGAGAAAGGAGAAAGAATCAGCAAGAAAGACCTGTGTCTGAACAGCTGAAAACTGTGTTGACTTAAATAGCTCTGGAGAGGTCCTGGTATCTCAAAACTGGAATAGAGCTGCAGAAGTAAATCCCAAGTCTAAGCTTTCCTTATTGCATAGCGGTTTCATCTCAAGCACTTTTTTTTTTAGCACTTTGGTGGATAAAGCTGAGGTGATAATGTTAGATGAATTTCCAAACATTGAGTATATTGGTCTGTAAATTCCCCAAGAGGCAGATGCCTGCAAAAATGTATTTTCTCTGTCTCTTGGGGTTTATTTCTAAATCTCCACACCCACCCACACAGAGTAGAATTAATTCACTAGTCACTCCATTGCTTTCACCTTTTTTATTACTGAGTATAGCATTCAGTTTTAGCCCCAGGTCTGTCACTTCTGCAGAGCTATTTCTGCTTGCTTCTGACCAGAAGAGTGCTGAAAGGAAGGAGATAAGGTAATAAAGATTGTTCTTCTTACTTAAAAGAGCATGATGCACAACAATCAAGTAAATTTACATTAACATCACTGAGAACTGCTAACTTTCTAGGTCAGTTCTAGAGCTGGTGTAAATTGAAGTTGGACATTTGAAGGCAGCTGAAGTTACAGTGTAGGTAGCTTCTTTGAAATGACAGTGATTTATTCCAGCTGTGAATCTGAGCTGGAATATGGAAAAATCAACATTACTGTAAAAATGTTGGCTTATATAGAACCTGTTCAATAATTTTTAAAAGCCTGTATTTGCCTTAGGATGAACACATTTCCAAGGGTTTGTTCACAGCAATATCTGGCCTGTGTGGAGCTAAGCATCAATTTCTGAATATCAGGTGATGCACAGAACTGACTGCAGTCTTCTCCCCAAACCACGAACTTCCTGCTCAGCCTCCACTTAGCACGGGAGCACGTGTCCTCCTGTTCTATGCCCAGCTCCAAGTCATTCTGCACTGCCGGGTGTTTGTCTAATGTGCACTGGGGCAATACAGAAGAAATGCTAAAAGCAACAGGGATCACAGTCACAATTTACCACACCATAGGACCCAGTTTTTAGACATGCTGGGCACCAGCTGCCCTGATCGAACATAAAAGCTTTGTGTGCAACTAGCAGATGTCAGTCAGCTTGTCTCCTTCTGACAAGTTAGATTCTCCCATTTTAATCTGCAGGGAAGCACAAAATGCCACCCAGCTTTCCCTTCTTAAATGCATTGTTCTTCCTATGTGCACATTTTTCAGATTCCTGCTTATGAAGAGACAGGCTGAGGGGGAGAGAATAAGGAGGTCCCTCCCAACTTGATCAATTCTGTGACCTAACACAACGTGGCACACAGAACCATCCAAACGCCAACCACACACACACAGAGACACCACCTTTCCTGCTCCATGGGGCAGCACTTGGGAAGTCCTGTTCAAGTCCACCACCCTGGTGGCGGCTGCAGAAGGTACCCACATAAGTGATGGTGGCCAACTAACCCAATCCAGGTCAACTTACCTGACATGGGTCTGTGCCTGCCACTTTTCTTCCTTGGGTATACCATCAAGAGTGCCTAAAGAAATGTTCCCAGCCTTGCCCACTATGAGTTGTGCTTTTCTGGATGATCGCTGGTCTGGCATCCAGTTGAATAGTTCTTCAATCACCTTGCCATGAATTTCCCTAATCGTAATCAGTCTCCAGAAGACCCTGTTTATCTACTATTAGTTTGGAAAAATTACATTTAAGGTAATTTCCTTTCAGGTTGTATCAATTTCTAACTTCTCACCACTTAGTCTTGTAGCTATCTGGCAGGTTCAGGGTTTCAAGGGGGGACTGTGTAGAATCCTCCATCCTTCTCAAACAGCAATCATATTCTGGAGAAAGCTCAAGATTTGCATTTTTTTCCACATTTTAGCACAAATCTGTTCCTTCCCATCCTGAACAAATATATACAAAGGCCACATGCAATGGAAAGTGGCATTTAGAGAGACATTGCCAACAACAATGAATTCACAGTATAGTCAGTTGTACATGCACCTCTCTGTTTCAGGCTAATAAATAAATAAATAAATAAATAAATAACCTCAAACAATAAGACATTCCATTATCAGACACAACAGAAAAAAATAAATAAATAAATAAATAAAAACAGTCTCTCCACAGATCAGTTATTATACTCCTCAAAAGGAGAGTATCCAGTGTCTAGCCACCTTACTATATGATCTCAGTGAGAACTAGAAACTTCTGGTAAAGAAATTAAAAACAATAATGAAAGGAATTGTGTAACAGGTTGTCATGAACAGAGACAGTAATTTTCCCCAAACAGACTTTTCTTTCTCTGATGAGGTCAAATACAGTGAATCAATACTATAGCCCAGAAGTGGTTCATGGTTTTCAGAAGAACCTTTCTGGAGGAAGAGATTCATTTCCCATGAATAAAACTGATACTTTAGGGGACAAATACATAAATATAACTCTGTTTAATGTTATTTTGATACAGTTACCATGTTTTGGGAGAAGGAAGAAAAGTAAAGGAAAAGAAAGGATCAGCTTTATGTCCTGACATGCTATAACAGGGTTGAACTGGAAAATCCTACTGTTTCCCTAGACACATTGTAACTCCGAGTTCAATAAGCCCAGGAGGTTAGTAAACAATAAAGAAAAGTATTTTTGTTATTATCTCATGTGCCTGCTTTTATTGAGTCTCATGTTTCTTTGACAGAAAGAGTTTTATCACTTTTTCTCCTTTACCTGCCAAAAGCCTTCAATCTGTACAAATTGAGAGGTTTATTCCTCAATTACACCTTTATATCTTTCCAGAAAAATACATCTGTATACACACACACATAGAGTGGGAGATAATTTTGATATTATATACACAATATATTATATTAGGTATTAATAATTAAAAATCAGTGTTTAATATATACATTTATGGTTGTTTATATGTATATATATATATATATACATATATATATAAACTTTTTTTGTAAAAATATGCCTGGTATAAGCATTCAGAGTTGCTTTGTATTTCAGTTTCACTGTAATCCAGCGTCCTTTGACTTAATTCCTTGTTTTCCCAGTTCAACCCATTCCTTCACTTTCCTTCACTTCCAGTGTTATGAATAGTGAAAGCTTTATTGACCTCCCATCTAAAAGACTTTCTAGAGGTCTCCAGTTTAGAAACACTGTATATCTGCTAAATATTCAGTATTTTGAATCTACAAGCACCTTCCAGCTTTTGTAACCTGGAACTGGTGAAGATTTCCTGGCCAGGGAAAGACTTGAGTTTCTTAGAAATACGCTCCTGAGCCTTGTGTTGGGTCAGTCATTCATAATAACTTGGGAAACCATTTGGCAATTTCAATCAACTTTAACATTGGATGAGATGCATAAAGACACATTTCTATATACAGTTCTGTAAAAAGGGAGGAAAAAGTATTTATACCCAAATAAGTATATATACTGAAAGAAGGGCAACATCACTCACTATCCTATGGAGTCCTCACTACAAACAGATATTTCAGTGAGCATAGTTTACCAAACATTTTTCTTTTAAACTGCTATTTCTTATCTCTTCTTCTCCTTATCCACCTGCTTTTCTGCTGATCCCCCTCATTCATCCTTGCAAACAAGGTTTTACAGAGGATTTTTAAAATTTGAGCCTCCAGATAAATATGTACTCAGGAATTCATTCTCAGCATGTCACTCACATACAGTTTTAATCTTATAAAGTACATATATTTGAAAAAATAGCAATGAGCTTTTCTCAATTGATTTAGCTAATTTTACTAGCTGTGGGAAACAGCAGAGTAGCTGCATCTGGCAAAAGAAAAAAAAAAAAGGTAGATATTACACAGAAAAGAGATCCTCCTTTTCCTTTTTATATTCAGCATCTGCTTTAATCTTCTTTGACCTGTTGAATGATTAAGCTTCAGCGAGACTGTTTGCACTTATATCTTCCTGAAGCTTCCTCTCACTGAGAAGGATTCTGCATCTATTAAGAAGGATTTGATGATCTACCCATTCAATATTAACATCCTGCAGATAATACTGCTACTTCTTTGTTTCAAAAATAGAATGTTCCCTTTCTGTCACCTGGTCACTGCTGTGAGTGGAACAAGCAGCCCACTGCTCTGAGCATTAGGACATTTTCCCTTCATGCAGCCTTTGCTTGTAAACTTAGGTCAGTAAGAAGAGCAATCATAAATACACAGCAAAAAAGTATAAAGACTAGAGTATATGCCTGTTACCATTAGGCAGTAGAAGTTTTTCATCTTGAAAATGCTTGCATCAGAATACTAATGGCAGGCAAGTGACCTTCAGTGATCCCTTTTAGTTGCATGCATCATTTTTATCTAGACTATGCTTCAAATGCAAATGGTAGGGATGTACTTATTGATGGATGCAAATTTTCACTGGCTGAAATAGAGATGGACGGAAGATCTAGCCAGAGCTTTGGACCAAAAAGCACATTAATGACTTGTTAAGCATCATTAAGAAAAGAATTTGTTCTGTGTGGTGGGTTTTTGGTTTTTTTTTCTATATAAGGAATATTTATTTCTAAAACATATATATAAAACAACTGTCCCTCACATCTACTTATTGGACGCTACGAACAGACAAGCTATGTGTAGTCTCACTTCAACAGTTCCACAGAAGCATCCTCCATGTCACACACCTGACCAGTTAAAAAGCATGGACTCATTGGTGGTATTTAAATGCATCTAGGTATTGGTCTAAAAGGAAGAGCTGAAGGGAGACTGTCCCCTCTAATGTTAAGTATCACCCGTTTCCATGGAGTTGTACCACCTTTACCCTAAGGATGAAAAGACACAGAGACAGCAGTATCTGCATAAGCATGAAAGCTCATGGAAGACTGCTACAAAATCTACACTAAAAGGAAATTTTACATTTCCGTTTGAAGAAATTTAAAGTCTACTCATCTTTCTGGCCTGTAAGAGAATTATCAAAACATAACAAAATTTGTGGAAAACAAACAAACAAAGCACGAAACAAAACAACTAGGAAAAGGAAATCCAAAGAAATAGACTTCATAATGAAGAACCTTGAATCTTGTTAGAAAATCTATTTGTAATGAGGAAAAAAAGCATTGCTGTGTCTCACAGACCTCATCAGTTATTTCTGTGATAACCCCTGAATTTATAGGACCCTTCCAGACTGGGAGAGCCTGGGCTGGCAGCAAGGCTGAGCAAAGACAGATGGGCTGGAGGAAGAGCCAAAATCGCCTCCATGACCATTCAACTGCTCCAGTCCTGCCGCACACCGCCCCTCCTGCTGAGATGTCCATGTTGCCCACCCACTTCCTGTGTGGAGGGGCCAGGGATTAATGATGTGCGGGTAAAACATCCCCCTCGGCATTGTGTCTGCACTACTTCCTTGTTTTAGATAACTTTTGCTGATCCTCTCTAATTTACTGATAAATATCAGAAAATGTATATTTTAAAACACATTTTTGCAGTTGTGCACCTGCAAGGTTGGTGAGAGACTAGACAGAGGAGACAATATGGTACATTGCTGTGCTGTGCAGACACTGGCCGCCAGCTCATATTCACAGCTATTCAGCGCCACCTTAAACAGCTTTGTACACTAGAATAGGACTCAAGGCAATCAGGCTTATCTGATGTAGTTATCCTTTGTACGAATCCTCATTTTAATTGCCAGCTTAGTGGACCTGCACAATTCACTTCTCCCACATTTTGCTTCAGCTTCCCAGGGTTGTAGATGGGACTGTGGTACAGGTCTTTCTGTGAAGCATTCAGGAACTGAACTGGTGAAAAGTGTTGATAGAAACAGGAGCCCTCATACAATTACTGTGTGATTATGATAACAATAACAACAATAATAACAATAACAACAATAATAATAATTTTAACTGGTCACTGCAAAGACTGATTTTTCTCCTACAGCCTGAACATAATGTATATCTCAAAAGAAGAGACTTTCACAACAGACTGTGGTGTATATAAAATAATGTATCAAAGAGCATATGCTACCATAAGCTTTAAACTACAGAAAAGCCATAATTAGCAGCAAGTTTTTAGTGTTGTTGGCATGTGAAATTAAATTAGATCTTGCATTAAAATGCACATACGTGGGTTCTTTTCATATTTGCACTTTTTCAGGACAACTATAATCTTGCTCTTAAAACATCACAATATTATTTCTTAAAACGTTAATGATTCCATAATTATGTTCCTTTAAAACAAGAGCTAGAAGTGCCTTGAGTATCTTACGGCACCAAAATATTATCTAAGTTTTAAGGACTCCATAATTATGTGTCCCTCAAATAACAGGTAGGGGAATTTTTGCATTAGCTACCAAGAGAGGTTGGGCATCTAACTTTTCTGAGACACCTGAGTTTCAAACAAGAAAAAAAAGTGTGCTAAAACAGGTTAGCTCAGCTGTGCACCTGAACCCCTAGAGCATCATCACGTAAGGAATTTTGCTCTCCTTTGAAAACGGGGAAAACGGCCTCAGAGCTAGTGCACGGTATGAGTGATCATCAGGGAAATTAGATCAGAGAAACTAGCTTACTATGCATTATTACACCCTTGCTAACTGCAAAATAACTTCCTCCAGTAAACAAGAGCTGTGAGAAAGCATACCTGGTTGCAAAGAGTTGCTCCTTCTAATCAGCATTTGTCATTACACTGGTGGAGGGGTATGAACACAGATTTAAAAAATATATCTCAATAATATTTTAGAGGACTGTAGACAGAGTTGAAAAAAACAAAGAGGATTACTCTAGCACAGTTTTATCCTGAAATTTAAGGTTTCACAGAGAGGTATTTAAATGTATGATGACAGAAGGATACTGATGCAAAAGAATTTTTAAAATAATTTTTGATACATTTCTGATATGAGCAAGCTAGAGAATCTAAGGTCAAAGACTTAGCAGCTAGTCGAAATTAATTATTTCTGCTTAAACATCCACTACAGTTGGGCCTGGAGAATAAGGACTGCTTTCACAAGGAAGTTTACTATCCCATGTGCCTCTTGCCAATAGTGTTCTATTCTCCTGAGGAAAATGCTGTTTTGTAGGTAGGAAAGGGAAACTTTGATAAACATTACTCTCTCCACAGATTAATTATTTATATTGTACCTCCTCACTTGTAAGTTTAACAAATGCATAAATTACCATTAAATAATTCAGATAATAATTGAATAATTTATAGGTGCTTGATATTCCTGTAGTCACACAGACTTGATGTGTACTGTACTAGTATGTCATACAGAAAACATGAAAGAAAGATTACTGACAGAAGTCAATATTCATGTCTCAATTTACAGTTTCCTCTCCATCCCAAAATATCCTTCATTCTTCAGTTGCTGATTATAAGTTTCGTAGTTCCTGTCCAGGTAAAATTCCTTCTCATGACTGCAATGTGCAGTTCCAGGGATGTGAAGACTTCCTTTATTAATGTGGTACTACGTCATTTTCCTTCATCCACTTAATCCTATGAAATCTTAATACTAAAGTTACAAGGGCATGATTTGTGCAGGAAAAACAAGTTTCAGTTTAGGGAAACCTGTGTGTACAAAAAGAACCCAGAAACTTCGATAGAAAGATAAAACTTGAACAACTCTAACTTTTCAGCAAGATGCAATATTCCTGCAAAGAATTATCTCCATGCCTTTCAAATAAAAAGGAAAAGTGTTAATAACACCGTATTTAGAGTAAGATATTAAATTATTAGTAAATCACATCCCACATCCCTTGAACTGGAGCCTTTAATCAGAGCCCTACTCTGCTTACTAGTCAAAATTCTTTCACATATCATATCCATCTTCTGACTGCTGTCAATCTTATTAATGCAAATCATCCGAAATCCCAGTGACTAATAAACTGGTAAACTTCACAAGACATGAATGAAAACTGGTGCAAAGTATGAAAACTCTTCCCATAGGGTTATGTGTAACAGAGGACAGACCTCACTGTTAACATCCTAAGCCATGCCTAAATTTAGTATCCAAAAAGCAAGTCTAGATAAAATTCTATCAGATAACCTCAGGATTTTCAAAGTGAGTTTGGGACTTAAATCCCTTTGAAACTCAGATGACTTAAACACAATAAAAAATCTTAGTTTAATTTCATCTAGGGCTAACACTGTGAATTATGTTGATGCTAC